>NW_025333960.1:32612500-33812500 GCF_019186645.2 Phyllostomus hastatus
GAATGTTAGAGAAGTGCAATTTAAAACCACAATGAGAAAACTCTATGCATCTATAAGAATGTCTAAAATTAGAAAAAGACTCATCATGTGGAGAAACTGTAACTCTAATACAATACTTGTGGGGATACAAAATGGTACAACTATTTGCGAAACAGTTTGGCAGTTTTCTAAAGAGTAAGTATCATATGAAAGAGACATTCCATTCCTAGGTATATCTACCCATGAGAAACGCTGAAAGTATATGTTCCCACAGAGGCTTATACATGAATATTCATGTCATCTTTATGAGTAATAACCAAAAACTTTAAACAATTCATACATTTCTCAGAAGGTGAATGGTTAACAAAAGGTGTTTTATCTATACAATGCAACACCCTACGGGGGAAAAAAGAATGAACGGTTAATGCAGGTGACATCAATGAATCTCAGAATAATTGTGCTGAGTTAAAGAAGCCAGACTGAACTTATATAAAAACTTAGAAAGTTCAAACCGATCTACAATGACAGAAAGCAGATCAATTGTTACCTAAGGAGGAGATGATCCCACTGGCACAGGAGAAAGGAATTACATGGGGACACAAAGCCATATGGGGGAGTGACATGTCTTGATTGGGATGACTATTTCCCTTGTGTATACATATTTCAAAGTGTATCAAATTATACATTTTAAATATGTACAGTTTGTTGAACACCAATTATACCTCTACACGGTTGTTTAAAAAGAGTGAATATCTTTCAAATTATTTAAAAATTTAATATTACTCTTATTCAAATCAGAAAAGGATAGATAATAATGTTTTAAAAATTACTAATAATAGGACTATCTAAAATACTAAAGAAAATATTATTTACTTTTACTTACAAAATAATTATATGATAATTTTTATATGTATGACTTCTAAAATATACACAATATTGTGTCACATGAATTTTATATTACTCTTATGAAAGATTGATTATTATTTTTATCATTTTATATATGAGAAAACTGAAATGCAAAGAGGTTAAGTAACTGAATCAATGTCAATTAGCTAGTAAATGATAGATCCAGGACTGGACCCAATAGTTAATAGGACTTTAGAGAACATTTATTTAACTGCCATAATATTCAACCTCTCTCACAGCAATAAATGGAATTTTGCAGTATATTCAAACATACATACATGTCAATTTGAATATATCCCAGGAATATAACTATATTTTATAATTTAAAAAATCTGTTAATGAAATTCACCACTTAGCAGATCAAAGGGAAATGCAGAAGTGTTTGATACTATGTAACAACTTATTTAAAAAGTATTATCTTTTAACAAACCTTCTTGTGGATTTCTCAACCGATGGTCATTGGTGCCAATGCAGAAGGAAACTTTATTCAGTGCAAAACATCTCAGATGTGATACAGCCCAGCTGTGAAAATAGCACAGCTGCCAGGAGGCCATAGGGCCAGGCCCATCTCCAGCGAGGCAGCTCAGCTGCTCCCTGGTCTTGTCTGCTCCATGCCAGTCTGCTCTGTGCTGTGCTCATCTGCTTCGCTGTGCTCTGGCATCTTTGGTGTTTCAGCTCAGATAGGCAGATGCAGTCTTCAGTCTTTGATGGAAAGAAAGAGTGTGCTCCCCAAGTCAGTGGGGAACTGGCTTATATGGACAGAAGCTCCTGTCCCTGGTCTCTCATTGGTCTGTCCTCATGCAAATAAGTACTACATATCCTTGCAGTTTAATTGGTCCAAAAAGCACTGTCCTGATTGGTCAGAATAGAGCTACTGTGGCTGGAGCTGTGCACTCCAATTAGATGGGGGAAAGCCTCCATCCTATTGGTTGAAATAGAATTCTGGGAATCCATTTTTAAGGACCAGCCCAGATGGCAGAAACACAGGCTCAGTCACGCAGTTAAGTGCTCAACAAACAGGCCAGCACAAAGACAAGCAGTCCAGTGCAGAGGCAGACAGTCCAGTTGCACGCTTCTCTGGAAGTGCAGTTTGAATGAGAGGCTCATGTGCAGAAATGGCTAATAGGCTCTGTTTTATTTTTTTCTAATTTTTAAATTTATTTATTTATATATTTTTTATTTAATTTGAACCCGTTTGCTACTAGGAGGCCTCCATCAGGGTTCACAGCCTTTCAATTTAAATAGCCCCGTGCAGCCAGTGCGTACTGCGTCAGACAGAGCAATCCTAGTACGTCATTTTAGTCCACGTACAACTCAATTGTCTCAGCATGGAGGTTCACAGTATCTACCAAAAAATGTAACAAATATTAAATTTAATGTGAAAGCTAAAATAAGCTTACCTTTAATTTTAAAGGCAAAAAGAATATTCTCTATCATCACTTCAATGTTGTACTAAAGGCCTGACTTTTTGCAGTTGTAGAGGAAAAATAAATAAAGCCTAAAAAGGTCAGAAAGGTAGACAGAGAAGTACCATTATCATTGTTTATACAGAAAGTGCAAGAGAATCAATAAACATGCTCTTAGAATTAATAAGAGAGTTCATCAAGACTGCTTGTTTCTGACTTAGTATATAAAAATCAATTTCATTCATACAATTTTATTATAATTTTAAAATTATACCTTTTAAAGTAAAGAAAATAATATCTAAGATAACTATGATTAATCTTATCTGAAAATATGCCAGAACTTTATAGAGAAAATTATAAAGCTTTATTGAAGAAAATGTATTGTAAGATTGAATTTTTCCCACAATTATATATTAATGGACTTCCAAAAAATCCAACAAATTTGTAAATTTGTAATAAAATTCATATGGTAGAACTAAGGCCCTTGAATAGCCAAGAGAATTTTGAAGAACAAGAACAAGGCTAATGATATCAACACACAAAATAATATACCCTATTTTATTAAATATAAGACATATAATTTTGTTTGCCAATTGAACTCTATACCTGAGTATTTTCCAATCTGACACATGCACACAAACTTAATTTTATGTTTATTTACTAACCATACTCACATGTCTGTGTGTATATATGTATGCATGTACACACACATATATCTTTTGCATACATATAAAGAAAAATACGTGAAATAAGCTGGCTAAGGTATTCCTGGAATGCTTTCCCATTCAGAGTTGAATTATCTGAATTATCACTTTTACATTTGGAGTCATGATTGTCCATGTTTTCCTTTCACTGTCGTCCTCTGTCATCAAACATGCTGGTCATCCTCATTTCTTTAAAAGGGCTTCACCATTATCTTCAGAATTTTCAGCCAAGCAGCAGATACCTGCTCTGTAAGTTTCTGTGCTGGCACTTTGTTGATCTTCCCAAAAGATATCAATTAAAAATTCTCAGAAAACTAGTGCAACCCATATTCTTTCCTCAAGTGATTCTAAATCATTTGTTGACTGAAAAGCTGAGGAATTGTGATTATCCTGTCATACCACCATTAATAACAGCTAAATTAATGCATAAGTAGGTACATAGCATATTTCCCATCACACTTGCCCTCTTGGCTTAGAGTCATTGTAAGATGCCATCAACATTAAGATGTGTTCCAATTGCAGAGATGTTAAAATATGGAAAATGGGCACATTATAATTACTGAAATATGGCAATTTAGACAAAGTGTTATTCAAAGAATGGATATGGACTATTCAGTAGCTGAGGAGATGTGTTCATCTGTGGTTATTGCATCATGATTTGCAATAATAAAAGTTAAATTTAAAAACCTGGAAACAACAAAAGTACCCATTGTCTGTATGATGAATAAGCAAACTGTTGCACACTTCTAAATGGAGTAATTTACAGGGATGGAAGCACATGAATGCAGGTTATATTTTTGAACATAGATGAATTACAGAAACAAAAGCAGAACAGATAAATTATGTAAATTAAAGCAACATTCTACAAAAGTTAATGCAAAGTTAAAGTGAATAGAACCATAGATAAAACATGTTTAAATCTCATAAACATAACCCTGAGAGAAAAAAGTATGTAACATTTTATTAAATTATGACACCATAATTAGAGAAATTTTTAAAAGGCAGTGCCATAAATTGCATAAAATTGTGTAATATGTAAATAGTGTAATGTGTAAATAATGGGATAGACATTTAGGGTCATGATGGGAAAAGAAAGGAGAAAATGAGACCTGGGGCAAAGGGAATAGAGAGAGGAAGACAACTCACATTAGGAAAAGGGGAACCTGTGCTGGTCTTGAAGGACATAGACTGATTTTACACTAAGTAGAGACATAAGAAGAAATATTGCCTAAACTCATGTAACTAAATATTTCAACTTCCAATGCCCATGTTTCGCATAATTTCTTTCCCAGAGGGTGTACTGATTCTGAGGAATATATGACCAATATTTGGACCAAAAACATTATGTGAGTACATTTGTGATGCCATTTTATTTTTTCATAAAAAAGTTGAATTATTTTATTTCAAGCACCACATTGAAGAGATAATTGTGCTGGGTGTTGTGATTTAATCTTGGTGTAACAGAATCTTGTTCAGCCATTTATCTCAATAATACCCCAAATTCTGCCTTGTCTTAAATTGAGTGGTCCCTTTCATCCTCATTATTGTGTTTATATGCCCATCTAACAAAGAAGTAGATCCTAAAGATTTTGGTCATTCATCCTTGAAGGTTGAATTAATATTAGTTCCTTTAAAGAACAGAGGGCAGGGAGAATTTCAGCAATTGCAGCCTGTTCAGCTCTTTAAAGACTTCCTTCAGGGGAAGTGGAACTTCCAAGGACTAAGTTAAACACCTGCTGTAACACAATATAACATCCTTCCTTCACTCACTTTTTCCATGCTTACAAAATATGTGTGAAGCAGACATGATCCAATTAAATTATAAAACAAAAGTGTATTAGGAGCAATTTTTCTTCCAGACCATAGTAAATACTAAAATATGTAAACTACCTTATAATTTACTGTACATTTTTTAGTTATACTGGCCTATTTGACACATACAACAATCTAGTGACAGAAGTGAGACTGATTTTGTTTCTTGTGCTAAATATAGGGAAAGTGAGTTCTTGAAAATTACTCTTTTTGAGTTGGCAGGAGGGAGTATTTCCACAAACCCTGTAAAGCTGGGGGACCTTGCAAATACTTGAGGAGATTAGCCAGAAAACAAGTTTGTTTCATGTTTTGTTTTGTTTCTGTTTTTGTTCATCACACTATTCAGGGTTCCACATATAATCTAGTGGCTGAATCGAAGGCAATAGCAAATAAACACAAGCTTTATCTGTTGGTTTGCGAACTGGCCCCTGTGCACAGAGGGCGAGGAGGGGCGGAAGAAAGAGGCAGGCTCCTCTGGATGTTTACTGAGCACACATTTGGAGCAAGGCATCATACTTAGTATATCGCAGGTTCTAAGTTAACAAGAAAATACGCCAGCCAGGAAATCCTTTGAAATGGCATCTAGTGTTTAGATTTTAATTCTATTTTACATCCATAACAATTAAAATGAAATTAAAACACAGAGTGACTTCTTATATAACATTTAAAATAAAATTTCATAGATATTCACATCTGAATATAATTTACTTGAATATGATGGCAGAAAATAAAAATACCTTGATAAATTGTCACTATATTTCATTGATAATATATACACTAGTCCACCTAATGCACTTTCTGCATCTTAGGTTTTCTCAAGAGTTCACATGAAACATTGTCTGACCACCAAGGGGCATAGAACTCTGTTGAGCAAGATATGTGTTAATATGATAATTACCAAATAACTCATTCAAACAATAAATATCAAAGGTATTCAAGAAAGAGAACTTTTATTGACAGGTATTATTAAAGAAGGCTTCATTGAAGGGGGAGGAATTGGGATGGATCTAAAAGAATTGGAACTTGGGGAGAAATTGTGTTTCTGGAGAGCATTGATTAGACATTGTGGAGGGATTATTAGAACACCATATGGTCTGTAGAGGAAATTATGGAAAATCAGATTAGAAATATATAATGGATCCACACTGTGGAAGAGATTTTTCATAGCGCTAGGAAAATTCAATTTATCATTGTAGCTGACTTCAGTAGCTTGACAATACACGACAAACTCTTAAGTGCTTTCTATGTTTTCTACAATTTCTCCCTCCTTTATTGGTTTTCGATTCTTATCCCTTGATAGTACCTTTGCTACAAAGGGTTATATAGCTTCAACGAGCACTCGGTGTTTACGAGTTTATTTGTGCATTGTGTGGAGTTTATTTGTGCACTGGCATCACTCCCTGTTTTACAGGCAGGACTTGTGGGGGAATGTTTGGCAGCCAAGAGTTCAGTCTCTGTGTCTGTGTCTCCAAATCACATTTAGATTGCCTTGCCCTGAAACATCTCTTCCCCTTAGCTTGGCTGAGGGCAGGTTCCCTTGGCCTTTGATTTCACTTCTCTTTCCATGAGACTCATGGTTGCAGATGTGGCTGACTGTTCTGCACTTTGCCCTGATCTATTAATCTTGCCCTGGAAAGCAAAGCTTACTCTCTGACCTCAGATGCAAGACTTTCAGGGTAAGCATGCCTCTTCCCTATGCAGGGGATATCTTTTTGCTTGACATGCTCACACAAAAAATCAATGTGGACTGTAGAACTGCTGAGGCTGGGAGATGGAAAGGGTCTTCATTAGGCCAATCCACCCTCTAATCAGATCTTCCCCAGCTGGCAGTAGGTGATGTGAAATTATTACTGGTCTGCTGATCCAGCAGGCTGAAGGAACCCTAAGGAAAGTGGATGATTCCCTCTCTTTCCCTGAACCAGGACAAGCCCCCACCTATTATCGCCAAGCTCTCTGCTCTCTCTTCAGCTCAGGCAGCTTCTCCAGCAAGTGCCGTTCCTCCCGGAAAAACGTTGTTTCTAAGTCCTCCAGAACAGTTTGGTTCTTTCTAGAAGTCCTTTTAAAATTTCTCTCTGAACCTCTGCCCTTAAAGAAGTGGGAATATTACAGCCAAGCTTGAAATGGTTCTTTAATGTCTGGTGACATACAAGTAAAGCAATCCCTTTTGTGGTTGTGTCACTGCAAAGGGCACACGAGGCCCAGGGCCTGCACAATGTTCTTTTGAATATCCGTTGCGAGGATGAAGTTCACTTCAAGAAACATCAAGGAATTACATACGGTCAAGCCTGGTATAAAGAATTTAGCAAAATATTGTAATTTGGAGTCAAAAACAGTTTCCTTTAAAAAACATAATTGATATTTGTAAACTGGTATTAATCACTTATGTATCATCATTTCTGAGGTTCTGCATCCACCCCCACTGGCAGCTGCAAGGCACACACTATGTAATGTGCATAGTGTCCTGGCAAGGGGCATATTTAAATTATACCACTTGTTACAGTGTGTCATGAGTTGTTTTTTACATATTTTTCCCTCTGTGCAGACAGTAATGCCTTTGCGCAGTTTGGCACATAAAATGTGCACAGTAGCCCTGGTCAATGTGGCTCTGTTGGTTAGGGCATTGTCCTGTAAACCAAAAGCTCGCCAATTCAATTCCAGGTCAGGGCACATGCCTAGTTTGCAGGGTCAGTCCCTAGTTAGGGCATATACAAAAGGGAACTGATGAATGTTTCTCTCTTACACCAATGTTTCTTTCCTTCTCTCTCTCTCTCACTCCCTTCCCCCTTCTGTAAACCCAAAGGGCATGCCCTTAGGTGAGGATAAAATAATGTGCATGATAAATATTTACTAAATGCATAAAGTATTGACCAAGAATTTCTGTAGTGAAGATGAAAAATTCAAATAGATCTATGGGAATTTGTCCAAAATATATTTATCTTTCCTCTGGCTGATATGATTGTATGTGATTTTCTTTGTTTCTCCTGATTATTGTCATTTTGAGTTGTCCACATTTTCTAAAAGGAACATGCATTATTCTGTTAAACCAAAGAAAAGAAATTTAAGAAAAAATACATCTATGGTAAAATAAACAGTTTTGTCTATCTGTGGTCATAATTAAGAGAAAGCATCTAATGTAAGCAAACGTGTGGTCAGTTTGGAAATGTGAATGGATATAATACTCGGTTTTCTCTCTTGCTAGTATTATGTGTATATAATCTAGGAGACACATAATCCACAGATGAGGGTCTTTGGGGAGGATGATTAATGCATGCTCTTTGTAATGATTAATGTGTGCTCTTTGTATATTTCAATGATGTTACAATCCTTTTTACCTAAAGAAGTTAACCTGGGCACTACATAGGCTCTTTCTTCCATGTGGCATACAAGTGAAGTTTTTTCAGAATGTTTACTAGTGACAGTTAATTAATCCAAATAAGAATGTTGGAAAGTGGTTTCTGAGTAAGAAAGATTTTAGCATCTGCCTTTGCCTTCAGTCAGTCTCTGCATGTGACTTCACTTTGAAGCTGAAACTACATAACTTCCTCCTTCATGAAATAAACCTACTTATGAGTTGGCAAGTTTTATTTTGTTGTGGCTTGATCTTTGCTTTCCAATATAATTTAATGAATATTGCTTTAAAGAGAGCACTAACAGTTTATTCAAGACATTTCCAAATGCTCTGTTAGCTCACATGTAATGAGGTGAGGCCAAGCAAAAATGGCCAGCATTATAGGCATGATCCTGCCAGCCTCCCTACCTGTGTCACCTTTCCGAGTTGTTCCTTCCCTAGCCTCTCCTGAAGCTCTGTGCTGCCCCATTTCTCCATATGATCCGTGTAGGCAGTGCCTTCCCTTCCAAAATTACCTCCCACCCCACTCACAGGACCTGCTCTCAGCCTGTCACGTGGTGAACAAATTCGTGCACATGCGAGAATTAATGAGCAAGTGCAAGTCCTCAGCTGTGGTTACATTCTTTCTCATGTCCCCGGATCTCCTAGCCCGAGGATAACCTCTGGTTGAGTTTCTAATCCAAATGTGGAATATCATCCCATTGCTCAAGGAATGAAGCCCAAAGTCCTCAAAAAGTTGGCCCAAAGAGAGCTTTTCAGTCTTCTCTTACAAAATGCCTCATTCACAAGTCTGCTAACCATGTGTCCCATGGCCATGCCAGTAACTGCATGGGCACATGTTTTCATAATATTGTTGTTTCAGCACTCACATTTCTACCCCCACTCCTGCCCAAATATTAATGCTTCTGAATTCAGCACAAATGTTGGCCTCTCTTAGTAGGGTCCCATCTTTATTTCTTAACATTGTAGAATAGTTTCCCTCTCTTCTCTCTCAAGTGCTTTACTTTATGAAACTTCATTTATTGATTTGCATTACAGTTATATAGATATAGAAACCAACTAGATTTTAAGTCGACAAGGGTGGTACTATTTCTTTGTATATGCTTGAAGCTTAGCAAAATAGCTTAACCAGATTCAGAACTCAACTAAATGTTAGTTGGAATTCATAGGTATTTAAATTTTACCTTAGACAAGTCAACACCTATTCGATAAATAAAATCCTAATAATAGAATTTTATATATTTCAGATGAAGGAAATATTTTGCACTATTTATGCTTCCCATTTTGCACTTGGAGGAGTTATGTTTTGGGTGACTTTTCACTCTCCCAAGGAGAAAGGACAGCTCCACACTGTGTGTGTATATGGAGATGCCGTTTATAGGGACACTTAGGAGTGTACAGAGAGCAACTATTTTCAAACAGTGTGCCACGAGAATTTTTAAAATATGCAATAGCTGACTCTTTAATCAGGGGCATTGACCTTTTTCCCTTAGAATGTTAAATTTAAAAATGACAACAACTGACACAACAATAGTCATCAGGTGTGAATGCCCTGTCTTGAAACAAATGCATATGTCATACAATAGAGTTGCATCTTACTGGTCACATTGCATAATAAGGTTGTATCTGATTGGTTATTCTTGGTACCAGAAATCCTTATATAGAAATATAGACACCTGAGTTTTTAAAAAGTTGCTTTGGAGTAAAAAGTGTAGGTAATTATTATTCTGTTTTTGTAAATCAATAAAAATTATACCTATTTTTTGTCAGATTGAATTGGTAAAAAACATTAATATACACAGTCTGTCAGAAGTCATGCCATGAAGTGTGGTTGATAGGAAATGTGAATGTCTTGCACAAGATGGACAGCAATTTGAACATTTCATCTAAAATGTCATATGGTATGCTTGAGTGTGATATTGTTATATTACAGAATTACATGCTTACAATTTTGTAATAAAACAATTTCATGTAATAAAAAGGGGCATTATTTGTGCCAGAACTGTATTATTTTTTATTTTTGGTGTGCTGGAGAATCTTAGTAATTAGTTTCTTAGTTTGCCATGAGATGAAAAAGGTTGAAAATCACTGATATAGAGGAAAAGCAAGTGAAGGCAATATTTCATGGTTTTATGTTTCCAAATAACTAATATGTAAGTATAGATGAACACTACTAGTTCTATGGAATTTACCAGTTACTTAACAAATCAGAGTTGTCCAGCCTCATGGAAGGCAGACTCTATAGCTAGGGAACTATAAAATCAGAACTTTAAAAAACAAAATAAAGTAATAAATATTTGAAACTGACTTCTCACAGTACTAGAGAGTAAGTACTGTATAAATGTTTGCAAAATAAAATAAGTCAATATTTTACAATAATATTATTTATGTATACACTTTAATGACTGTATTACAACCATTTTTATAGTTAATATTAGATAAGTGCAACAACTTTCAGAGTAATGGCTCAGCATTTGCTATGTATTGGGTATAGTGAAGTAAGTGCTATAAAAATTTAACTTGAGGACCCTCGGGAACCCTATTGACTAGACACAGGATTTACCATGAAAACTATTGATCCTCAGAAGCAGTACATATAGGCTAGAACCAGACTGGCAAGAACTGTGAACTGATTTCAGTGCTAAACAGTTTAATTATGTTAAGGTGATACAATATACAAAAGGCAAATATGGAAAGCAAACATGTGATAACATGTCACAAAATTGTTCATATGACTTCCTGGCCAAAGAGCAGGTTTCTGAAATTGTGCTCATATTTTATGTTTTAATAAATTAACGGAATTTCTGGAATGGAGGGAATGGGGAGGGGGAAAATTTTTTGGAGCCAGTTTCTCAAAATACAGTTAAGGAAACTGAGACTTAAAAACCTTCACTAAGATCGTGCATCTGACAATTGGCAGAGGAGGGTCCACGACCCACACGTTCTGTTCTCTAGTGCCATATGGTACTGGTCTTCATCGTGTAATCGAGTTTATTAAAGCTGGGGATGGTTCCATGAGCCTGTCTCTAGCCACATGTATGACTTCCAAACCCTTTTCTCTATCAGGAATGGATATGAGAATTAAGGACAGCTTAGCAAACCAAAGCATGGTGTGACAACAAAGACAATGTAATTATTTTTACATCTGTGGAGAAAATACTACAATAGATACTACACTCGAATAAGGGCAGAGACAAAGAAGGATAAAATAAAACTACCTTGTATATCCTAGGTCTGGTAGTCCACCTAACCAGATTCAATGCTTACTATACAGGCACACATACACGAATCACAACCAAGCTTACGTCTTCTCTTCTAGATACTCACAATGATTGCCTGCTGCCTCTGACCCACTATGAAGAAACATTGTAACCAGGGAAAGAATTCCTTCTCAAGACTAAAACTACTTAGCCTAAGAAAAAGGCTATGGTCCATTTTTTGTCTTATCTTCAAGACATCTTGTCTCCACCTCTTTAGATCTTCTCATTCTGCTTGTAATAGCCATTAAGTCACAATCACCAACAGCTGTTACTCCCACTTGTTGATATTACCCAAAGTCTAAGCCATTGTTTTCTGAGGTTTTTTCCCCATCCAGCTCTCTGCTACTTGCTAAGATTTGGAGGAGCAACTGCATATATGCCTGGTCCTACTTTTATAAAAACTATAAAATTTGACCTGCAGAACAATTTCTCCAGAATTAATTTTACTTTGGTACTAATTTAAAAAAGGTTTGCCTCAGCTATATTATGGTATGATTGACAATTAAAAATTACATACATTTAAGTTACACAATATGGTGTTTTGATATACATTGTGCTATGATTTTCCCAAACAACCTAATTAACATATTCATCATCTCTCATAGTTACCTTTTTGTGTTTATATGTCTGGCAAGAACACTTAACATTTACTTTCTCAGCAAATTTCAAGTATACAATTATTAACTAGAGCCACCCTTTTGTTCATTTAGGCCTCCAGAACTTAGTTATCTTATAACTGAAAATTTGAACACTTTGATCAGCAACTGCCAATTTCCCCCAACTCTCAACCCCCAATAATCACCATTTTATTCTACTCGTTGCTTATATGAGTTCAGTCTTTTTTTTTTAGATTCCACATATAATTGAGATCACGAAGTATGTCTTTCTATGTCTGACTTATTTTATTTAGCGTAATGCCTTCAGGTTTTAATCAAGTGGTGGTAAATGGCAGAACTTTTTCTTTTGTATAGCTGAATGATATTCCATTGTGTAGATATACCACAATTTCCTCATTGATTTGTTGGTGGAAACATAGGTTATTTCCATATCTTGGCTGCAGTGAACGTGGATGTGCAGATGTCTTTCACAGATTCTTGTTTCATTTCCTTTCGATAAATACCCAGAAGTGGATCATATGGTAGTTCTATTTTAATTTCCTGAGACCTTCCCCACACTGTTTTTTTACAATGCCTCTACCAAATTTCAGTTTTAAGAGAGCTTTAAGAGAAAGACTATTCTTTTTCCATGGAATATTCTAGGTGCCTTTGTTACTATTTGTTTTTAAAATAAAAGCTAGATCTATAGTTGAGCTACAGTATTAAAAGATGCATGTTGATTTAAATCTCTGACAAACAATGAAGTTCCTGGTAGGAAAATGCTTGTTTGTGGCAACCAGTCAGGACAACTGTAATGCCAGAATTCTTCATTGTCACTGACGTGTAGTATCCCAGATGCAATCATAGTTTATCATGATACATTTAATATTCCACCTTTTATTTTAAAGACGAGCTTTGAGACCTTTTACTTTTAGTTTTCATCAATACACAAGATATAGAATATGGAATTTCATCCTTCATTTCAAGTATTAGTAAAGGCCAATGAAATAAGAGGTCTCATAATTATTTTTTTTTAATTTTAAGGTATAAAATAACAATATAAAGCAGCCCTTGCAGAGTACCTGATGAGAGTTTAAAAAAGTATGAAGTATAGCTAAGTGAAAGCATATTTCATCCTGGGGTAGAATTTCATAAAGGCAGAGAGAAGAATTTGGAAAAGAGAAATTTCCGGATAAAGAAACAGCATGATTAAAATGGTGGAATTATGTTTTGGAAAGTATAACTAGACTAGTGTAACTGGTGCGGAGAATATAGTTTCGAAGATAAGTTCAGATTCCCTGTGAAACAGTATGCAAATATGACAAGGTCATATATGGGGGCAATGATGGCATTCAAAAAAGCCAAGCTGTCAAACCATTTCTCTGTCCTTGCAAAAGAGCATGTCTGTCAGGGAGTTGTAAATGAGTTGAATTTGTGTTAAGTCTGGGCAGACAGGAGACTTGGAAACAATCCAATGCGTGTGAATGAAGCTCGCCATTTATGGCTTCCTTGATGTTCTTCCCTTTTTTCTAGAACGGTTTCCAGCCTCTGCTCTGATTATCTACATCCTAAGGCCCATCGCCTCAGCATCACCTACCTTCAGTGATCTCTGCATTTTCTGAATGTCACCAGTTCTGATGCTTGATTAGAAAAGATTTAAGATTAATTTAGCAGTGAGGCATTGCGTGAAGTGAAGAGGGCAAAGCAGAGTGACAGAGGAGCCCTTCAGAAGGTCATTTTTATATCCACGTTTGAGGTAATGAAAAGATGAAACTGGACAGAGAGATTGGAAATGGGAACAAAATATGTTACAGAGTCAACATGAATTAGCTATTGGATAAGGAGAGGACAAGAAAGGAAGAAGTCCAAAATTAGTTAAGTTTTCAGTTTGGAGAATTATGTTGACACTATTGGGAGCTTTCTAAGGAAGCAGAAATCCACAGGAGTGAGTCTGAGGGAGCAGTTGGAGGCAAAAAAAAAAAAACACACACAAAAAAACTGGAATACTAAAAGAAGATGCACTTGGGAAGGAGAGTTGAAGCTGTGTGGTAGGTAGATGGAGGTGAGTAGCAGGGACTGTGGTCCTTTGGTGCCTAGAGGTAGGGGCTAGACTTTAAGATGTGAAGGTCATCAGACCATTCAACAAGTCACTTAGTTTATACATACTAATCAATTGATAACTGTGGCTAATACTTCTTTCAGCTTTGGGGGAAGCCGTGAGTCCTCATTGTGACATTTTTAAATGTCACAAAACTGCAAAATTACATGCCAAAAACTACAACTGTAAAATTCATACTGCACCATTTCTGGTAATAGCATTTTCTTTTCCTTCCTTTCATTTCAGGCATTATTGGGATTTTGAATCCAGACAACTTTTGTTCCTAACTCAGAAAACCCAATATCTAATTTTAATATTTTCAAGAACTGAATCTATGCTCTTAAACAAACAGCTTCTCTTCTCTGTTATTTTCACTTCATATGAAAGCCTAGGGTTGGGGCCAAACAAGGAAGCCTGGGCTGGAGATATTGTTATCAGTTTGTTTGTTTTTTTTTGCTTTGTTTTGTTTTGTTTTAAAGCCCTTCCTTTCTATCTGTGTACTTTTCTATCTTCCTCTCTAAAAATTAATATACCTTTCACATACAAAAAATACCTGCATACCGATAATAAATAAGAAGTCCCAAACTTGAAGCTTTTGGGGATTTCAATTTGATTATTTCAAAAATAAAACCGCTGTCAGCTTTGTTTGTAGAGAGGGTTTAGCAGCTCTGTTTACTCTAAAAGTAATCACCTCTTGATTCAAACTGCTCCACCAGTAAATAGAATATCTTAGGACATTAATTATATGGGAGAGAAGTCAGCAAGAAGTAGCTGTTACAATTCATTACTGTACAAGAAATAGCAAGAGATGGGAGAAAATGTAAAGACAGAGATAATTGTTATTGCTTGGCTGTGAATAGGATTGGGATAGATGGATTGGAATTGGTTTATCTTTCTCCTTCATAATAAACTAGAACCATAGGCCAGGGAGAGAAGTTAAGTAAAGGCGTCAGTCATCATAGATTTAATGCTCTGGAATACTACACACAAAAGAGACAAATGGCAGCACCTCTTGGAAAAAAATCTATACATTAATATTTTTATAGAAAACAATTTATTTTGGTTTATGTAGTTGAGCAAGTCCCCATGAACTATTTTGCCTTAGCTTTATGAACTTTTTTTTAATAGCAGTTCGTCTCAAAGGAGAACTTCCTGTGGACCAGAATATGTAAAACCTGCTCTGGGTGACAGTGCCATGCAACTTGGTCTTCAGCCGTGTACCTGTACCACAACTCCCTCCCTTCACTCACCCCAGGCACCCTGAGGCACCCATGGAGTAACTCAGTATGAAGCTCATGATCTAGTTGTCTTGATCTTCTCCTTTTATGGATGCTAAAGCCAAGACCTAGAGAGGGGCAGTTTTTTGCTACAACTTATTTCATTAAGTTGTGAGGAAGCTGACTGTGCTGTTCTCAGCCATATACCTCTTACTTTTCTGAGGACAGAGGAGCATTTCTGTGTCATTAACTTAGCATCTTCTAACCTCATCTTTGTTATGTTGCCTTCATAATGGCCCAGGTATACACAGTACTTCACTTAATTTGATGTAGATATTTAACTAGTTAGCTTATAACAGGTAAACCCTTCAGAGAGAGAGGCACATGATAACTTAACTTGGGGCCCTATGAGCATCAGGTTGGAATGATTTCAAAGTAAGATGTGATGTAGACCATATACACATTTTTTTTTACTTGTTGTTCCAGGTGCTTCTGACCATACAGAGAGAGCCACATTTTTTGTGAATAATTTCAGTGTAAGGGAAACCATATTGGTATGTAAAGGTGAAAAGAGATCATTGTAAGACATGGCATGAGCAATCAGAGTGAAAGCTGCAAAGTGCCATGTAAGCAAGATAGGGCAGCTTCATAACAGAAAGGAAGGGAGCTCTCCATGGTTTGGTAATGAAACAAAAGCTTTCTTATTATAGGAAAGAACAGAACTATACAGAAGAAGGAAAAAGGAAGAAAATAAAACACAGAGGAGGATTGCTGGTGGAAGCAGCATCCCTGTAAGTAAGATTAGGGAGAGTAAAGTAAGAAAAGAGTTGAAGATCAGTGATGTTGAAAAAGATTAGACAATCCTGCCACTGTCAATCATTTGGGGCAACATGGAATCCTACCAGGTATGTAGCATAGGACTCAGGACAGGGGACCCTGGCTTTGGGATTGGAAAGCAGAGGACTGACTTGGGTCCTGAAGATACTGTAGCAGTGTGATCTGATCACTGCCTCTGCTCCTTGCCTCAGTGAATAGAGTATGTGAGGAAGATATGGTTCCTCAACCTCTATTCTGAAATTCAAGACCTCATACTTAGCTTTAAGTGATTTAACAGATGGTCTTACCTTACACCCCAAACCTGGAAGCCATTTTATGTAGGCCCCCTTTGACTTTCTCAGCAGGTAAAACATTTTCAACACCCCTCCTTTTCACTCCCCTTTTCCTAGATATGCCATAGATCTGAAAGAAGAGAATTAGACTGCTCAGGGAACACCAATTAATACCTCATTTTTCACTGTAATTGATGCTAGCTGCAGAGAGAAGCATGCTGTGTGTATGCTCCATACGTGCTGTGTGCCATGACTATCCCGTGATCGTTCCCTTTCCTGATGGCTGCACACGCCAGTCACGAGCAGTGTCTTAGGGAGCGGGTACTTGTGCACAGCGCCATGTCCCCTCTCTCAGCAAGACTCTCCCCACAAGTACTCCACCACCTCTGTGAAAGATCGACACTCTCAGCAAGTTGTCTTACTGTTGACTATATTAGTTCTAGCCCTACCTCTGACATTAATTTTCTAGATGAATTTCATAAATCACTAAATTTATCTTGACTTT
The DNA here is from genome assembly GCF_019186645.2 of Phyllostomus hastatus. Taxonomy (NCBI): domain Eukaryota; kingdom Metazoa; phylum Chordata; class Mammalia; order Chiroptera; family Phyllostomidae; genus Phyllostomus; species Phyllostomus hastatus. The sequence goes on from NW_025333960.1 coordinate 32,629,442, forward strand.
AGGTCGTCCCTTTGGATGGTTGTAATAATCCATAACCTACTAATCCAATGGAGTTACTTGTGGGGCTGAATTAGATAAACATGTAAAAGTTCCCTGAAGAAAGGAATAGAAAATATACTAGCATAGGATATTATTATTAGTATTATCAAATAAAGAGTCTTTATACACATATATCAGTATCTCCATTTATCTGTTCTAGAATGTATGTATTATATAATATTACAAATTACTGCAGTATAATTTAACTTGAAAGTGTTAGGCAAGGGATTTTATAAAACACATGGTATTAGATGGTCTTTTTAATATTTTTATTTAATCTTTATTTTACTTTTCCCATTACCATTTCAGATAGTCTTTATAATGGTAGATACCAGCAATCCATATATTGCTAGTTGGCCAAAAAGTTCATTTAGTTTCTTCTGTAAAATAAAAGATATACTTTTCATTTTCATCAATAACTTTATTAATTTGGATATTTTTAGTATGTTGGCTATCTCTGGCATAGTAGAACATTGATTGTTCTCAATGTCTCGATTTGATCGCTACCAACTTCAACTGGTCTACCCAACTGTGGAACACTGTCCAGTAAGAAATCTCCAACATGAAACTTCCAAAATCACTTTTAATACATTTGGTTATTCACAGCACCTTCTCCATGCACTGCACAAATCTTTTTTTTTTTTACCATTCTTGAAATAATAAAGTGTAACAGGCCAAAAATGTTGCATATTTTCTTCCAACTTCAATATTAAAATGGCTACACAAAAATTCGCCAATTTTGATTTTTTTTAAATGCACACTGATAGGACAGCTGTAACAATATGATCTAACAAAATTGTTTCAAATCACCTTAAAGACAACTAAGCACTACTAGAGTCATCTTAGTGGGGGGAAATGAACAAAACGAACTTTTTGACCAAGACAATAGCTCTGCCCACTTTCTTCACTTCCTTATATGGAAATATCTTAATCACCTCACGTATTCACTTATCAAATTCAAGACTTTCCTAGAAGCAGCCACTTTGTAAGGTTCTTATAATCAAGCAGTATCCAGTCTGTGAAGTAAAGTGGCAAAGTATTACAATTAAATCTAATAATTGATTTCATATAAACATGGGCATGAAATAGTGAAAGCAGAGTGAAAAAAAGAAGGAGACTTGTTTCTATTGTCACCACAGCTTAAAATGAAGAGGTAAATTTAGAAACATTCTCAGTTAGTCTTCAAGTCTAAGACTACACAGATATTGGGGGCTATCACATCTTGTTTATCTCTTATTTTTTAAATTGTGGTAAAATATATATAACAATTTTTTATTTTAACTATTTTAAGTATACAATTTAGTGTCATTAATTACATTGACAATGTTATTCAGCATTGCCAATATCTATTTCCAAAAATTTTTATCACCCTAAACAAAAACTCTATTAAGCAATACCCCTCCTCCCATTCTCCATCCTCCTCACCCCCATATTCCTTGATAACCAACATTCTAACTTCTGTATCTGTGAATATGCTTATTCCATCTATTTGATATAAGTGGAATCATATTTGCCCTTTATGTATGAGTTCTTTCACAAAGCTTCATAATGTTCTTTTGAGTTTCATCCATGTTGCAGCATCAATCAGAACTTTATTTCTTCTTATGGCTGGACAATATTTAATTATATTTATATATTACATTTTGTTTGTCCACTCATGTGTTTATGGAAACATAGGTTGTTTCCACCTCTGGTTATTGTGAACAACACTAAAATGAACATTGGTGCGCAAGCATCAATTTGAGTCTCTATCTACAGTTCTTCCAGATGTATACATAGAATGAAATTGTTATGACTCCCTTTTTCAGGAACTACCAAACTTTTATGCAATGATGATACTATTTCATAGTCCTACAAGCAATACACAAGAGTTTCAGTATCTCTCTACCCTTGCCAACCCTTATTTTCCTTTAAAAATGTGTATATAATCATTCTAGTAGGTATGAAGTAGTATATGCAGTTCCCTGAAGATTACTGGTCTTGAGCATCATTTCAATTTTATTTATAAGCAATTTATATATCTTATTTGAATAAATATTTATTCAGGTATTTGCCTATCTTTTAATTAGGTTGCTAGTTGTTTATCGAGGTTATCATATTGTAGGTTCTTTGTAGATTATGGACATTAAATCCTCATCAGATATAGGATTTGCAGCTATTTTACCTCATTAGGCAGATTGTCCTTTTCTCTTCTTGATAACATACTTTGGTAACAAAAGTTTTTGGCTTTGATGAAATTCAATTGACAAAGTCTAATTTATCTATTTTTCTCTTGTTGCTTATGCTTTGGTGTCACATCTAGCAATCCATTGCCAGATTTAAGGTAATGACAATTACTGCTTTAAAACTGCAAGCCATAGAATACAAAGGAGCAATTAGTAATGTGATGGGCAAGCAAGGTATGATAGAGGTATATTACATTCTGGAAGATGTTGTCCCTGTGCATAGTTTAGCAGTATAAATACACAGAGAGTCCCAGTGGCAGACTATTCTGGATACTATCATATCTCATGAACTCCATCTATCCCAACAGACAGAGGGCCAGGTAATGGAAGGATGGGGATCATTGCAATTGAGTGCCATAAAACCACATTACATATACGCCTGCTGAACACTAGGAATTGGGTTATGGGCTGCAACCTGCAATCAGAAATCCTCCAATAAATACAAGAAAGGGATTTTACCAACATACAAGTGAACGGCCTATAACTAAGGCAAATTCATACAAACTGTCAGCTGATAACCATTGATTGGGTTTATATCAGAGGTGTCAAACTCATTTTCACTGGGGGACACATCAGCCGCATGGTTGCCTTCAAGGGGCCTAATGTAATTTCAACTCCTTAATAGTTAAAGAGTAGTTACATTTTTACAGTCCTAAAATTATTTAGGCCCTTTGAAGGCAACTGAGAGGCTAATGTGGCCCCAGTGAAAACGAGTTTGATACCCCTGGTTTATACGGTACTTTGCTCAAATATGAGTTAGATAGGGGGGTAAGAGTAATAAAAGATACACATCACTATAAGGAAAGAGGAGCTACATACAAGCATTTTAAAAACGACAGAACCTTGGTAGATTGTATTATCGACCCTAATTTTTCACCTCTCCTTAGGTACTTGTCCTTTGCCATATTATTTTAGAATTCATCCACAAAGGCAGAATTTATTTGCCAATGCCTTGATTTAATCAGTAGAATGAGATAAATGTGGCAGTGTGCCAGTGCTGAGCTGGGCCTAACAGGGCTTGCATGTTCTGGCTTACTCACTTTCATAACTACTATAGCCATGAGAAGAATGTTGGAGCTCGCTAGCCATTTGGTCAGATATAAGATAAAGGACAAGTGGAGCTGAGACTCCCTGTTCAATCTACTGCACTTGATCCCAGTCCAGGTCTGCTAATACCCCCAGATGCGATGCATGAGTGATGATGAACACCTTTTGTTTGATTAATTGAGTTTTGGGTTGTTTTGAATATACAGTTGTTAACTGAAGCAGATCCCTAAAATTGATCTATTGTAGGAATCAGGAAAAAATACAGAACATTCTGAAAATTTCAAAAGTTGTAAGATTTGGCCTCCATGAAATATAGGCAGAATGTGTAAGGAAATAACTTTTGTGATTTAAAAAAAAAGGATAAAATTTAAAAATAAGAAAAAAAGTGATTTAAGGATATAAAATGAACTAGTCATATGTGAAAAAATAGAATATAACAGTAAAAATGAATATAATTTGTAGATAAGATGAACTTGAATACCTCAGAATGTATAATAAAATAAAGAAGTATCAATAAATAGTAATAGGATATGGTTACAGAGACGAAAGGTACTTGTAATAGAAGTCTTTTAAAAAGGAACATTTGAGAAACTGTATAAAGAGGGGGAAAAGTGTCTTTTTTTAATGAAAGAAATTTTCCTCAGTCAGAGGGAGGAGGCTGAGTATAGATCCAATCAAAGAGTTCTAACTATAATTCAAGAAATCAGTTTCAAGAATCAACTCCTTCATGGACTCTAACAAAGATTTCAGTAGCAAAAATAGAAAAAATATCTGTACCAACTGTTATGTAGAAGAAAGTAAAGGATACCTCCAAAACTGTTTTCCCACAGAGTTCTCCTCTCTCACACTAAATTTTGGAAGATAACACAATAAAGGTTATACCCTATTAATTCATGACAATTTTGTATTTCAAAATTATAAGATAATAGAAAAAATATAATTAAAGTCTAAGAGTGAAAGGGGTTTAATATGTTACTCAATAATTACTAAAATTACAAGATTAAGAGCTCATAATCAGAATTACCTAGGCATAAAATTTTGTACATCTATTTGTAATTTTTGTGATTCTCAACGTAAAAATTTAAATATACTATAGATCATAAGGTGGTTTCTTTAGCCCCAGGGAGAAGCTTGGTATTTCAGGTTCATCTTCTTTTTCATGCTGTCCCAGAATCAGAAATACAGTTGCTTGAACAGGAAAAATTTCAAAGAAACAAAAAAAAAATTTTCCCTTCTCAAAAAGATTATGATTATTATTAAGGTAGACTAATAAGCATAGATATCATCTGTCACCTAAATTCCACTATATAATTGTTCATATATTATCAAAAAAGTATGCAGTGTACTCTCAAATGTCAATAATAAATCATAATTTTTAATGGATGTACCAATTTTTAAACATTTGTTATTTCTGCCCTGGCTGGTGTAGCTCAGTGGATTGAGCGCGGGCTGTGAACCACAGTGTCGCAGGTTCAATTCCCTGTCAGGGCACATGCCTGGGTTGCAGGCCATGACCCCCAGCAACCACACATTGATGTTTCTCTCTCTCTCTCTCTCTCTTCCTCTCTTCCCTCTCTAGAAATAAATAAATAAAATCTTAAAAAAAAACATTTATTTCTGAGTTTCTGTATTTCCAAATTTTCCAAGGTTAAGAAAAACATGGAATATTTTTATAATGGAAAGATCTTTATTAAAAAAGGAGGAATGTGATATCTGTGTATTTCCACCATGGGAGTTTTCTGTGTGATCTAGTGTTGATGGTAGTATTTGTATTTTACTTGTAAAATTACATAACCATTTTGGAGAAATGATGTGAGAAGAAACAGGTGTTTCTTTAATTCTGTTGCAAGTCCTATATTTCAAAATACAAGTGACAGCTGTGCTACTGATTTTAAAATCACATAATGGTTTAATATTTATTGCCAAAGATAAGACATACAAATCAACAGTATGATAAAATTCCATCATATAGTAATAATGTCACATTGTATGATTATTGTTTGTAACTGCTCATCATGTTTCTATTAGTTTTCCATGAGTAACACACACATTTATATATGTGTGTATGCATAGACTATTTCCAGTGTCATTATAACATTATTTCCATAGCCATTGATCACATCATTTAGAAACAGGAAGTTAACAGAATTTGGACCTCCAGAAATAATTATGAATTGTGACTAGAAGCTACAGAGCAGCATTTGACCCAGAGTGATTGCCTTGGACAACACCCACCTGCACATGCATGATATTCAGGAGTCTGTGGGTGGATGGTTCACTGCCTATGCTAATTACTTTTAAATAGTTTGATAGATCAAGTGTAGTCTCAGATAAAGTTTCTGGAACATTTGAGAATTCAGCTTCAGTCAGTACCTTATTGTTAATTTGCAAGTGGGTTGTTGGAATAACACTATGCTAATGGTGGCTATAAAGTTGGGAAATTATTGGTGGGTATATTTGAATTGTGGTCTCCTTAGAGATTAACTTCAGGAATAACACCTAAAACCACTGCAGGGAACCCTTGAAAATAATTTTAAAATAAAACAAAACACTATTTTCAACTTTCTCACTCACGCTTCTAATGAGATTAGAAATCTTATTTTCACGTAGTATTAAACATTGGGATGACACTTTTATGTATTCTTCCTCACTGATTCAGATTTGTAGGTGTTTGTCTCTCTCTATTAAACATAGGCTGTAGGATTTTAATGGGATTCTATAATTGAATCTGAACCCTGTTGTTTTAGAAAGTTTATGGTCAAAAGTGGCAAGGATTGGTCAGTTAGAGTGGGGCTAAAACTGTTATTTAAAATGGCAACCACTTTTTAGTTCCTCGGAAGAGAGGCTTGGAGTCATTTGTGAAGCTGGCATTCTACTATTTAGGATGATGATGGATGGCAAGCACCTTAAACTAGTCTTTTATTTATACAAGGAAAAGGGAACGTCTCTTTAGAATTGAGGAATGTCTAGAAAATAAATAATTTTCAGAGGTAAAAGATTTGCTTTTCCTGGGAGAGACTGAGATGGGATTGAGTGAAAAGTAGGAGAAAGTGTATTTTCCCCTTTAAACTGGTCCCAGAGAAGTAGGAGGGGAGCCTGCGCTCTGGGTATTGGAGTGTAGTTAGAGCACACACATTAGGAAGAAGTTTGTCCCCTACCAGACATGGAAACAATTAGGCAGAGCAGAGTGGCACCTGGCAAGGAGCATCCTTGAGGGGAGTATGGCCTATGATTCTGCAATAGTTGTATTGAATAGTCAATAGTTTGATTGATTCCCTGCCATCTAATGTCCTTCTGTTATCCTCAGATCCTCAGTGACACCCTCCTGAACTCTCTTGCCTTTGACAATCTGGTCTTAACTCCTCCTTGGGATAGTCAGAGAGCCCAGGTCCAGATTGGAGAAGTGAAACAGACAAACAGAATAAAGAAATAAGGTAAAAGAGGACTATAAATATGATCATTAGGGAATAGAGGCATGATATGCAGGCAGATACCTACGGGCCGAGATTCATCAGACAGGCAGGTCAGATTTGTAGGATGTTGCTTAGAGATTCCCAGAAACACCTGGGGAATGGTGCTCAGGGGAATCCAGTAAATATGAAACTTCCTACAGATGTATGAGGTGCGGGTCAAAGGATTGTTATGTTCACACTGAAGGCACATGACCCTGAAAATTAAAGAAATTAGAGTCTGAGCAAAAGAAATAAGACTGTAAGAAAAAGTTTTAGCAGCATCTACTTAATGTGTTAACTACAAGAAACAATTTTGATATTTTTTCTTTGTTCACTTTTCATAACTGAATCTATACACGATTGCATATTTTTAGAATTATGTTTGTGTGTATGTACAAATAAAAAGAGAATCCTCTCAATCATTTAGAATGTACACATTTACCTAGGCATGAAACCCATTGTTTTCTAGATATATTTCCTTTTTCCTGTCATCAGACATGGAAAGTTGTATAACCTTGGACACCTACCTTACATATGACACTCATATTTGTCCTATAATACAGAAAGTAAGGTCCATAGTTTCTAATATTTTGGGGGATAAATCTGTAAATTTTTATTTTTGCTATTGAATTGGTGATTATGCTTGTGGTAGATGGAAAGCTGAATGGGAATTAATTCTTACGAAATGCCCAGGGATGAAGAACGGGCTGCTGGCCAAGAGTAGTCGTAATCTTCCCTTTCAGTTCCCAAAGTCCTCTTTGGCACTGGTCATCCATTCATCAAATGCCCATTGAAACATTATGTTTTCCCAGAGAGTAAGGTAGGCAGCAGGGTTCCAAAAAGAATGAGGCATTCTCCCTGCCCTGAAGGAATGCAGAATCTGAGGGAAAAGAATATTATAAACTGAGATTTATTGTCCATCTAGTATGTGTCAGGCTTTGTTTTAAATGCTGGCCCTAAGGCAGAGAAGAGGTACTACTCCATGGAAGATGAGAGAGAAAATTTGAAGTGAACCTTGAAAGACAAGTAGAACAAGGGATGGAGCACATTCTAGATGGAAGGACCAGTATGTACTCATTCATACTTGTGTGAACAAGAAGTTGGATGATAGCAACAAGGAAATTCAATAAAGCTGAATGGAAGTTGTGATGAGGTCTTACAGGGCCAAACAGTGCAGACTGGTGCTGATGATAAATAAGAGAAAGCAAACAGGTAAGAAGTTACAGGGGTAGAAGTACTATATTATTTAATTCAATCTTTAAAATAATAACACAAGGCACCTGTTATTATCGGTGTGTCACAGACAAAAATGAATAACAATAAATTCAAAGCATTAAGTATGAGTATCTTATACAAGTTCACACAGCTGGTCAGGGATAGAGACTCCAGAAAGTTTCTCTTCTTGTTGGGGTGCCACACATGAAGGGCACCGTGTGGCATCCTAAGGAGTTCAAGCTTACATGACAGGCAGTGGTAGACTCAGGACTCAGAGCCAGAATGCTCATGTTTAAAATACATTCATTCATTCATACACAAATGATTACATTCCAATTAGGTACCAATCATTGTTCTTGGCATTTGTGCACAGTTCTTTAGAGGAAGATAGGTATGTAAAACTATGCATTCAATATAAGCTCTGGAGCTGTGCTAGAAGCATTGTAATGCATTGTTGATGTTCAAAAGAGGAGATGGAAAAGCCTACCGTGGAGGAGAAGAGAAATGTGTTAGGAAAAGGTCCCCCTCCCGAAAAAAAATAAAATGATACTTGAGCAAATTGTCTTTTGAAAAAGGTAATGGGTTAGTTGGTGTAATGACAATCCAACAAGCAAAGAAAGAAAAGCATTTATTAGGTGGGAGGAAGTATGTGTAATTCAATATGATCTAGAGTATAAATAGCTGAGAGTATTAGCAATGTGGATGAAGAGATGGTCAGGGGCCAGATCATGAATAGTCTCGTATTACAAGAGGAGATCTTTGCAAACCACAGATGGTGGCCCAAATTCAGATAACAGATGTACTTAAAAAAAAAGAGTCTTGCCCACAAAGTATTTTTAAACTAAAATTAGTTGCCAAAACAAAAAAGTGAGAAGATCCAGAGTATTTCTGCCTCTCTTGAAATATCAGAAACACTGATATTGTTTCTGGATTGCTGAATGGCAGCAATTGACTGAAGATGAAAAAGAGTTTCCTTCTTGAGCTGGACCTGTTCACTCCCCAAACTGCTTTTTGCTTTTGTGGTAACTGACCATTCTCTGTTGGTTTTATATTTGTGAAATGTGATGAGGCTCTGGGTGCCTTTCAAAATCACTCACATTTTTTTGGCCCCATTTGGCTCCCAAACCCTCCTACCCCTATTTAGGACCTATTGACTTTTATGGAGGTTCATTAAAATTTACCAACACAGTGAGTTTGGAGTGGTTCTCCTACAGAAGAACTAAAGCATCATGTTAAAACTAGAAGGAGGATCTAGCAGAGAGGCCCGGCCGCTGTGATGGTGAATAGAACAACAGAAAGTCCTCTTAGAGTTGCTTGTTTTCTTCCTCTCCCTCTACTCACTCTGCCTTACACAAAGGCAGGTGCAGAATGCTGTGTGAAATATGTTGAAGCAGTTTCCATAAAGTGACTTTCTGAAGTGTATAATGAACAGTGTAAGACCCCATGATGTTCTCCCCACATAAAGAATCTCAGAGTAAAACAGTACTTTCGGGAAACTGAATGTCCTTCTCATGAAGATTTTGAGTGTGCTTTAACATATTAGGATATCTTAGAAGCTACACCTTGTCCAACAACAATCAATTCTTGTACACCAACTGGGTATCCTACAATTCAACTCAGCTCTGACACTACATTCCCGGAGTTTGTGCAGACGCCACATATTAGGGGCTCAGTCCTGCCCTTACTTTGAACAGCAGCCACAAGTCTTGGGTATGCCCAGGTTACTGAGGCTTCCACCCAACAGACTACAAATTTGGGGTTCCCATGATGCCCCACTAGGTACATTAATTATTTAAGGTGGCTCACAGAACTCAGGAAAGTGCTATTCTTAAATTACAGTTAAAGAGAAGAACAAAGAGGTCAAGGGAAGGAGGGAAGGCACAGAGAGTCCATGGCCTCCCTAGGTGCACCACCTGCCCAGCACACTGATATACTCACCAACTCAGAAGCTCCCCAAACTCTTTGTTAAAGAGTTTTTGTGGAGGCTTCATTATGTAGCCATGATTCATTAAATTATTGGCTGCTGTTGGATGAACTCAATCCCTGGCCCTGCTCCCTTCCCCAGAGGTGTGGAGGTAGGGCTGAAAATTCCAGCCCTCCCATCATTGGGTTGTTTTTTCTGGCAACCAGCCAGCACAATGAAGGTACCTAGGGGCCCCAAGAGTCACCTCATTAGCATAATGAGGCACTCCTATCACTCGGGAAAGTCCAAGGGCTTTTGAAGCTCTGTTCCAGGACACAGGGACAAAGACCACATGTATTTTTTATGATACCACAGAAGTCCTTCAGGAAACAATCTGCTTACTTTTTGTTTAATTTGCTATAAACTGTACAAATTTGTGATAGCAACATTTTTGCTAACCAGTTTATATTATGTGAAACAAAATTTGAAAACATTAATTTATAAAATTACAAAGCAATCAATAGACACAAGCAGAAAATCTATTATCTTTCATAAAATAAAACAGAGAGGAAACAAACAAAACAAAACCTGCTGTGCCTCTGAATTCAACCATTTCTAAAGATGAACAAATGGTTTTTAACTGGAAGTATATTCCCAGTGCTTTATGATTTCTGGCAGACCTAAAAGAAAAATGTAGATAGAAACACATTTTTCAGCCTTCCCAGTTGTGCTCCCAGATTCTAATTTCTGAGCTCAGCACCAGGCACAGAGTGGGCAGTGACTGTGGGACTCTGCCTGGCTCTCCACCCCAGCTTTGTCTTGAGGCTGGCCCGTGCAGTGTTCGCCTTGCTTTCTCTTAGTGTGGCTTTACCCAAAGAACAGTAACAGAATGGATGTGTGTGTGTTCAGAAGCCCCTTCCTGCTGCACCTCCCTTCACACACACGTGGAGCCTAACAATTCCGACACGTACAATAAGTGGCTTAACTTTTCAATCCATTGAGCTAGTAGCTTGATGTATTTGTAGATACTAATACTTCAACATAAATAGAGACGTCTTATCCTCTTCTGTTTTGTATTTTAAGTGCTTTCTTATAAGTTGTTCTTGTAAGTTGTTCTTTTCCCCTTTCTAACCCATATATGGTGTGTGACCAAGAATGTAATAATTGGCTTCCAACCAGCCCTAAAACTAGAATAATAATATCACACCTGCCTATCACAGCAAGTTAGAGCATCTAATAGTCATTATTTATTAAATTAATGTTTATTTAGATCTTAATTTATAAATGATTTTGTTTTGAGCTCTTTATATACATTAGCCCGTTTAATAAAACAAACACAGCACATGGGTACTTTTATTACTGCAGTTTCACAGTTAGGAAACTGATACAGAATGTTATATGAATTGCCCAAGGTCACAGAATTATAACAAAATTAGAATTTACACCCAGGCAGTCTGGCTCCATTGCATGCACTGTGCCACTTCACTCACACAACTTCTCTGATGAGGAATAGTGAAGGGACTAGTGAAAACATTTTGCTTTCTCCAAGCAAAGTGTCAGCTCAACACTTAAAGCCTTGTGTCTATCCCAGTGATCAACTTCAGCTCCTGGATTCCCTTCCTCCACAGATTCCCTGGACTGACTCCTCCTTCGTTTGCTTTCGTAAGTATATTTAACCTATGGTCCCTAACTCTCTGCACCTTGATTCTGTTTCAAAATCCCAAGAGGACGGAAACTCTTTTCTTCACCCTGAAGGCTATGCTGACATCATATAAATGACAGGTTGTCATTAAGCTCACAAACTGTGAGCTTTTTATTGACCTTTCACCTCCGTATTGTGATACTTTAGTCAAGTATGCTACTTGCTTTTCTATCATGGCTTTGATGGTCTTCTCTGTGAAATGAAAGGGCAAAACTAGAAGCCTATATTGTTCTGCGGGGCTGTGCTTGGAGTACAGAGGAAGTTATGACAAAGCAGAGAGAGCACCAGGGTGGCTGGCTGGACCACCACACATGGATGTGCTGTGTTGAGATGTGTTACATATAGGTCTTGCACCTCCCTGATGGGGGGTACTGTTCTTTGGGTAAAACCGCCCTAGCGGTGAGGGAGCCAGGTGCTAGCTCACCACTGTAAGAGCACAACAACGGCATGGATCTCATGAGCTGTGGGATTTTGTCTGGTCGGAAGCTCCTCCCTACTCGAGCAAGGTCAGCAAGGCAACTAGCAATTACTAAGTGCCCAGTATGGTCTAGACATTATGCCAGGAGCTCTCAATTGTTGTATAATTTAAGCCTCACGGCAACTTCGTGGGTTATGTACAACAAATTATCTATATTTTATGGGTAATAAAACAAGTTTATTTAGAAGTAACCTAGTCAAAGCCAGCCAATAAACATTAAAACTGACACTCAAACTCAGGTTTATGTGACTTGCAACCTTGTGTTTGTTTCATTTATTTTGCATTATGTCTCCCCAGACACAGCATGGTGGGGCCCACTGTATTTGTGCTCATTCGGAACTAATGGTTTATATTCTTAGTCACTGCATTTGGTTTTTCTAAACCTGGCTTAGCCTGCAGCCTCCTCACTGTTTTTTTTTTTTAATAAATAAATTAGTTCATCAAAGGAACAGAGCAGCCCATATATATGGAGAAACTTTTAAAACAAAAGGCCAAAGACTTAGGAAAGCAGGTTCTACGAGTTTCATTTCACTTTACCAAAGGACTTATTTTTGTCTATAATATTTAGAAGGCTTCTAACTTTTTTACCCATGCTTTGAGCAAAAATGTTCTCATTCCCTTCTCTTTATACATACTAATATGCAGTAGAATTAGGTTTAAAAGCAGTGTATTCTTTGAGGCAAAATAAATTACAAGGAAGTCTTGCAGATAGATCCTAGGTAAATTGATTTCTGTGTACAAAATGTCCTTTCCCTGATTTGTTGATAAAATTTTAATGTTATACATGTTCGAACTGTTAAACACATTCTCCAGGCATGGGGTTTTTATTGGTGCTGTGGTTTCCCTTTTTATCACTTGTTTTCTTAAGACTTGCACATTATGTTGGAAATTGGACAGATCGTGGTGATGCTATTACCAAAGGGACCTCATTGCATTATCCTTACTTGCTGCTCTGAGCATTAGGCCAGAGCATGGACAATTTCCAGACTGTTCTAGGTTTACTTTAAAATTGATAAATACAACTTCAAAACCTATTACGGCTTGGATTTAATATCAAGGCATGATGTTTGTGTGAAGCTGGAGGCGTCCCAAAAAAAGAAATAAAGGAAAGGCTGCTTTAGCAGATGGGCTAAAATTATATTAAAATCTAAGTGGCGTTGAAGTGAGGCCCTACAGTCAATGGTAACATCTGTGGTTCACGACAGGGTTAAAGGCAGGTTCCAAAGGAAAGCAGCAGGCCCCAAGCAGATTATTCAGAGCTATTTGTTATCTATTTAGACTGATTGCCTACTCTTCTTTTAAGGACGTGGAATGCCCGGTTATTCCTCGCTGTTGCACCCCCCTCTGAACTCAAGTATAGGCCGGCCAGGTTCTGGGCCTTTGGTGCTGCCATTTCACAGATAGAAATGCCCTGCTCTCTACTTTCCAGCTTTTCTCCAGCTAAAACCTCATCACTTTGACTGCCTCAGTTCATGCCTACCACAGACCATCACTATGTATCAAGCAAGCATCTATCTCATTTTTAGGCACTATTATGGGAACATATTCAAAGGCTAAGAAAACTGCGAAAGGTCAGGAATCCAACCAGGATCCACACGACCAAAGGAGCCCTCCAGCAGAGGGGTGATCTGAATCATAGGGGATTTGGGTTGGCACGAGGTTTTCCAAATTTCAGCTGCCACCTGCATGACCATTTATTATCTATTAAAAATGCCATTAACTTAAATCACTTTAATCAAGAAACTTCAGCTTCACATCCTTGAAAAATTCTCTGAAAAAATACAGATTTCCCCCTGAATTGAAGCTATTAAAACAACAAGACCAAAGATATATACAACAAAAGTGAAAAAATATTCCAGAACTGTAGCATTTAGCTATTCCTGCCTAAGGCTCTGAATCTAAAGTCTACTCTAATTTTGTTAAAAAGGAATATTAGCTCAGGTATAGTGACCTCCTAGCCCCCAAATGAGACTTTTGTCTTCACATAATCAGCGGTATTGAAAGGGAATTGAAACGGGAATAAATCTCTCATTATGTGATTCAATGACATTTAAAGCCTCACGCACATGCAGCTGGGATGACTGTAGACCGTGCACTGGAAGTCACGTTGCACAGCGTTAGCGTTGCACATCTGATTCTTGCAAAAAAATTGAATTATTAGAAAAATGAAAAAAGAAAGTAAAGTTAAAACAGAAAACATAAGCAAGGGTTGTGACAGTTCAGGACTAAGGTGTTTCTGGAACACCATGAAGTCCATGTAAGCAGGATTTTGTTTTCTTCCTTAGACCTCTACTGGATAGTCGTCTGTCTTTAATTTATTTAGGACTTATCGCCCTCAAGGTGATGTAGTTTCATTTTGTGTGGAAACAATGTCCAACACTTCTTTGTTACCCCGTCAGCAACCAAAAACAAATAAAACAAAAACAAAAACAAAAACAAAAGAAACCCCCGCATATTGTAACATAAGGATATTACTTAATTGGAGTATATGTGAAGTAGCTACACTCAAATATAACTAAAGAAGCACGTTGGAAGTAATCACCTTGCTGCTTTGTAGTCATCACTCCATTGGTGACACTGTCTGAATAAAGCACACATGGATAGGAGTAAATCCGCAAATGAGGCGGTTCCCCAGTCCCACACATGACGGGCCTTCATCTTTATTGGGGAAGAGCGTTAGCACAAGAACTAACCTCAGTCCAGTTCTGAGGACTCTTCTCAATCTGTTCACCGAGTGTACTCAGAATAAGTTGTGTCTTTTCAACAGTCTTTTCTGTCTTTGAATAAATTGTAATATCATTCTGAATTTCTAAAATACTATGAAATTCATTGACATGGAATTTTATGTAAAATAACTAGAGTCATTTAACATTTGGAATGTACTACATAAACCAAAGGACTTGTGTATTTTAAGATGAGACTATTATTCTTATAGAACTACCTTGGGAGGTATCAGCATAAGAATGTTGAGACCTGCAGGGAATTCTTATAAGAATTTATTTAAGTCAAATTGAGGACATTTACCCAGGAGTAAGATCTCTAACGGCCCGCAGAGTAACAGTATTGCAGCTTCTTTTATGCATTGGAAATTAAGGAGGGAAGCAAAAAAAGATTACATGGAGATGGGAAAAGGGAAAGTGGGGAATGGATTACAGGATAGTTAACAATATTGTGTGCTCTCTTGAGGTTGCTTATTCTCAGTTCAAAGGTGTGGTAACCTAGCTTCACTGAAACAATAAACAGGGCTTACTGAAGGTAAACATTTTAGCAGAGAAGTTACAGGCCTGAGGTGTAACAACCCACCGTGACCTGCCCAGTTCAGAATTTATGATCAGATCGCCCTGTGAAGTTACTTCCCATAGAATGCCTTTTTCCTTTTGTCATCCATAGTGGGAATGGATAGAGTGAAGAGTCAACCTCACTTATACAAAATCTTGTTTAAATATATAATCATTCAAATGGAAAGTGTTATGCTTTAAAGAACAACATGCAGGGAATAAACCATGGGATGAAAATGAAAAGTACAGCCTAAACCCAGCCAACCCCAGACTGCTGTTCTCTGCCTCCTGCACATTCTTGTGTGGGACACTGTTTGTACATCTGGCTTGTATGACATGGTAGAAAATATAATACTAAGTGCTACTAAATATGAGAGAATAGGCACACACGCATGCATGCACACACACACATATGCACATTCACACAAAAACGTCCCCCACACACACTGCTGCCTTTGGCCTGAAAAAGCCTTCACGGAGAACTTAGCAGTGAAAAACCTTCAGCAGCTCTGTCCCACCCCACTACCTCCACAGTCCATCCTGAACGCGATCTAGTGGGCAAGGCCAGGCAGGCTGCTTTGATTGTTCCTCTGCTTAAGTGAGATAAAATCCTCACTCTGTACATATTTTCCCTTTATCTCCACAGTCCTTGTGTCTCGGCTTGTTCTTGGAGTTTAATGACTTTATTTCTTGCTTTGTTTTGCTTCTTCATATCTCTTTGAGTTTTGAGATCTTTACTGATTTCAGGAGTCAGTAGTTTTTTCTTCTTTGAGTCCTTTCTTTGTTCACTGTTCACTGTTAACTGGTTAACTTAAAAATGTGTCCAAAGCACATGGAAATTGTCTTTTTCCTCCTTTGTCAGTTCAACTTTCTTTTGGAAACTAACAATTGGAATTTATTTTCAAGACTGTTTTGGCCATTGAGTGATATATTCATTCCCCTTCCCACCCAAACAAAGCTTCTTTTAAAGACCTAAATTGACAGGCCTCTTTTATGTAAGATAATTTTGAATTAATGCAGCAGATGTGATGTCCCTGTTAAGTGCCTTATATTTTGTGTCTTCACCTGTTAAAATCTACATCCCTAATTCTTGTCTACATATTGCAAGTGTTACTATCTCACATAAAGGGATAATTTTTTTGGAATAAAGCTGACTCAAATGTTTCAGAATGGACACGGGTTTATTTGTTTTTGGTTTTTTTTCATATTTCAAGTTGGTGTTTGTGAGTGAGCCATACATACCTGTAAGGCTAGTCCTCACAATATCACTGTCAGGAGAATAACAATGAAAGGATTAAAGTACAAAAATGGCATATAATTCCAAGGTTAGAGGATAATCTAAGCAGGAAGTCGCCATTGCACAAATTATTAAAATCAAAGGCCTTGCTTATATAAGAATTTGAATGAAGAATTGACACTTAAGCATGAGGATATTAAAATGAATCTAAATGCAAAAACATATATAGGATATAGCCAGGAATGTGTTAAGTGCTTTAGGGATAAAATATAATCAACATTTATTATCCTTGGCCCTAAAAGAGCTTATGATCTAGCTGGAGAACCAAGATTTAAAAAACATGAAGCAAGGAGAGGAATAATCTAATAGGAATATAATTAAGTGGGAAAAGTGCAGTGGAGGTTATTTATGATGTGGAAGTTGGGGAGGACAGATTATCTCCTGTGGCAGCACTGGTGTGACTGGACTAAAGGGGTCCACTCATCAAAGTCCATTCAAAGCAGGACAGGAGTTTACAGCCAAAAAAGTAAGTGTTTATTAAGGAAATAGTGTCAAGCCCAGGGTCACAGGTAAGCCAGTGCTCAAAGACCGGGCTCCAGTGGCATCCAGGGTATGGGTTACAGAGGGGAGGCATCATTCATCATGGTGGCTAAAGGAGCTGGGGTCCTGGGCTCTGCTGACTGGTTAGGGCCACAGTAGGGAGTGGTTGATCCTTTCTGCCAAGTCCTGATGCCAGCCACTGCATTGTTCTGTCTGATTCCCTGAAGGTGTGATGGTCCCTAGGGTCAGGTTTTTCCTAGCCTGGGGCTGAAACACAGCTAACATCAAGATGTTATCTTCAGCTTGACTGAAACTCTGTTTCTGTGGTCAATAGACCTGAGGCTTTGTTCTTAAGATAGTTTGATACTGACCAGAATCTGATATCCTAAGGACTTAATAATTAGGGAAGGGGGTGAATGGGTAGAAAGGAGGAAAGTTCATGTTGAAGAAATGGAGTTTCTGTGCAGTTACACTGTGAGGAAAGGCATCATGGAAAGTAATAGAAGTGTGTAGAAAATGATCACAGGAAGCGGGGACTCTATTGCTACCTCTCACCCTGAAAGTCCTTTTGCATATGTAATTGGAGGGGGAAATAATAATCATGATTCATATACAGCACTGGACTTATCTCTCTCCCTGCAGGCCAAGATCAGGAAACGTAACCCTGATGTACTATCTTATGATTAAACCCATTAAAATGACAATTAAGGTGGCTGTTTTTTGAAAAGGCTAAGTGAATATGATCAAACAAAAGTACTTCGGATCCATTGTATCTGTGCTAATATAGATACAATCTATTTCTACCTAATACAGGTCCCTCCATCCTAAAGGACTGGATGTAGTCGGTTTTGTAGGCACATGGAATGCATATTATCCATGTATGATCAAGGCTTTGTTTGCACCTTGTTTTCCTGGAATGTGATGTTTTAAAGATATATGTTACCAATGCTCCTTTATTCCAAAAATATCTTAATAATCTCCTCAGATTAAAAGTAATACAAATAAATAGGCTTAGTACATAATGCCGGGTCAGTGTTCTAAACACTGTGTACATGGATTTTTATGATAAAGTTAAGGTTTTTATTTTTGAACAAAAGCTAGGAAGCATGGTCGGGCCATGAAGGAAAGAATTTCTATATCCAGGATGAAAAAAGAATGTAATGATGTCAGGAAAGCTTTGAGCAAAAGTGGATTGTGAGTGAGGCCCTGTGCTGGAGTTTTGTGGTGCTCTGTTCTCAGTGTTCTGTCATCCTGTTGATAATCGGCAGTACTCATTATGCTCAAGTGACACAAGCCTGGCGGTGACAGTGACTATCACAATAGCCCGGAATGAAAAATGAAAACAGAGAAGGTGAAACTTGCCAAGAACAAGGGTAAAGCATTAGTGGGTTCTTAACAGACCTAAAATAGATAACTCAAAATAACCATCAAATTTAAAAAAATCTCTAATGTCAAAAATTAACATGAGCTGCTCTGTTAATTGATGATCTCTGCATCTTTTAAAGTATTCAAACATAAATGATACTTCAGAAATTCTGTGCCAAGAATCTAGAATGTGGTGGGAAAAGATCACGTCCAGGCTGCCTGTCTACCCAACTCTGGAGCTGGAAGACTTGGGACACCTTGACTATGCACGCAGGGGTTGACAAAACAAAAGAAAGCAAAACTCAATAAAGCAGTTACTTCTATGAACTTCCAGTGACCTTTCCTTTGCATTTTATAGGACAGCCAGCCAGCCATAGCCACCTATTCCCAGGGACACACTTTACTCCTGTTGTGGTTGGGAACTTCAGTAGTAAATTTCTTATTTATCACCCGGTTTGTACAATGATAACCACATCCAAACCACCTACCCAACCAATATTAGCAATGTCCTTTTACTTCCCGATTAAAGTGCAAAGTGCTTTAAACATTCGGCGTAAACACATTTGTTTATTTCTTTCTTAATTTGTGAGGCCACTTTGCTGGCAGAGACCAGAGTAGAGGAATCCAAGATGTATTGATTTCTTTCTTCATGACTATTTAATCGGTTAAAGTGTGCGCCACTTGCAAGTGCCAAGATGCTGGTTACATTTTAATAAATGTCCTCTTTGGTCGATCAATATTTCTCAGCCCAAAAATAAATAAATAAATAAAAGTGCTGTTCTCTCATAAGTTAATGGGGAGAAAATCTTTTTACCATCGTCAGTCATCATGACAAACAAGAATATGAAAAGTGTTAATGAAATGACCAACTGTCTATAAAATAAAAGACTTGCAAGACAGTCTCCTTTCTTCCCTTAATTTGATGAAACAAAATGGAAAATTACACTAGTGCCCATCCAGCGTGAAATGATGTTAACAAGCAGAAAACAAATGCTATAATGAAGGACTTCTAGGATGTACTATGTATAGTCTTCCTTGCAAAGAGGGAATTACTGGGCAGAGCTCTAGCCCTGAGCAACATCCCACCCCCTACTGAGAATCACAGCTATCATCATGTCCCTGGGGAAGCAGTGCCATTCGGCACAATAGGACAAATTGATGTTCACAGCATAATAATTATCCATGTGCTGCAAACAATAGGCCACACAATTACCAACCAGGGCAATGCCCTACACAGGCAAAGTGAAGTTGCAAAATGAAGCAATTGTACAGATAATTGAGGCAGTAGCCCCACACAAAAAAAAGAGATGTGCACGACTTGTTATTTATTGAGCATTGTTTGGGAAGGAAGAGTTACAAATAACTGAATTTTCCAGAACACTGGAACTTACCATTTGAGTACAAAATGCTTTATTTTTAAAATGCATTCACTGTGAATGGATATCTCAAAATATATTACTGATTTATTTTCCCTTTTAAACAGAGTATATGTAAATGTGATAATATTTTGATAAATCTGTTGATTAAACAGACAAACAAACAAACGAGCAGATCTTTTGCTAAAGAAAGGTGACCCACAAACTACTGCCTGGGCTCTCAACCTTATTCAGGAAGTACAGGACACTGCCCGGTCTTCTAATAAGGACAACATTGTCACATAGTTACACTTCGAGCCATCATCTGAAACACTGCCCAGGAGCCCCCATAAACATCAGGTGGAGAGCAACATAAATGAAATGCTGTTCCTAAAATCAAATGGGATACAGTTGTAGATGGTTTAAGTAGCTTGATGTCAGTTTTTATAAACTTTTTTTTCTTACAAGAGGGTGGGATTGAAGAACCGTCTAGTGTATTAGTCATATCTTTGTCATGAAGCTCAAACTGCCTGGACTCAGACTTCACCTAGTATTAAGTAGCCATGTGTCGCCAGAAGTCTTATTAAAATCTTTCCAAAAGCCTAGATTTTGTTCACAAAATAGGAATAATTAAGATTCCTATACTGTTGTGATTTTTAAACAAGGTCATCCATGCAAAAATATTCAGCCCTTTCATGGGCACTTATTAAGGGTTCTATAAATATTAACAATTTAAGTAAGAAAAGGAGGAGGAAAAATGATTAAATAGAAATCCAGACATGCAGGTATGAATGACAATCATGAAAACGATTTTAAAAAGGGTGAGGAACAATTGCAAAAACTGAAGGAATAAAGAAAGACAGAATTCAAGACACACTGCCCTTAACAATTCATGGGAAAAGGTCACTTTTCCAATATTAATAAATATGTATAGAGTAACATCACAGACCATGCACAATGCCAGACACTATCAAATTACGTAAGATAGCTTATTTTGCACCAACATCTTTGAGATGGAATTTGTCATTGTCATTGTTTAGATGAGGAAACCAAAACTTAGGATAATGAAATACTGTAGGTAATATGGTAAAAGTCAAACATATTGTTTAAATAAATATTTTTTGGCTCTAAATCCAATGTGGTTTTCACTGTCACAGAGTCCACATATAAATGATTTTTTCTTCTTTTTTGTGTCCCTTCTTTCTGATCCACTTGCTTCTCTACCTTCTGTAGTTTTTGAGAGCACTCCCTATGTGTGAAGCACTGAAATGAGAGGGTAATTAAAATTAGATCTTTGCCCTTAGAAATTTTACAGTCTATTGAAGGACAGAAGCACATGAACATATGAATAAAATATAACAGATGACTCCTCCCGCGGGGATATGAATGAAGTGCTATTGTTTCTTACATCTACTGTTCTGCCTGGAATGCTTTCTCTTCCCTTCCAGGCTCCCAGATCCTGATATCTGGCTTTCAAACTTCAGATGAAATTTACTCTCATCTTTCATAGCTCTACATTCACAATGGTCTTCCTCTTAGTTAAATCTTCCCATGATTTATACTCTACACCTTAAGCCTGTTAAGATATACAGCACTGGGACCCAGTCCCAGAGAACAAGAGTTAGTACCTGGGACGGGCCCCAAGAATTGGCACTTTCCATGTTCCTAGGTGATCCTGACACTGCCATTGCGGGGCCATCTTCTAGACACTACTGGCCACCCCATAGCACTCCTTCAGCACTCAGCAAACCTTCCCCCACTGGTGTTAGCTAATGTTCTTACTGCATATGCCCAGTTCCCTACCTAATCTTTTTGTCCACTGAATCCAAGGGATTTTTAAAAATTGTGTTGTACCCTCCCACGGCTAGTATAGTAGGACTGTCAATAGTAGGTGTTTATGAAATGTGTTAAACTTGACTGGTTAGTTAGTGTACTGATTTACTTACCACTTGGTGGCTGTTTCTCTTCCATCTCTCATGAAAACTTCCCCCAGAACAACTACTGTGTGTGAACTCAGATTGCTGTGTGGAAATAGAGGTGAGCATATGTAAATATTTGTATTATCATATATACCAAACAAGATCTCTCAAATAATGATACTTACACTCTTTCTCATCCTTATTTGCAGGGTAATACATGGACAGTTTCCTTGGAAACACTCACTCTGAATATTCTAAATTTTCTATGATAAAAAATCTTGCCTTTGCCTTATTATTTACACAGTCTGCCTCATTTTGAGTTTTGCTGAGAATACATAATGAGATCTGAAGGCTGATAAATGTCATTTTTGAGGATATAATTATTGTATTCATGTACTACGTTTTTCATAGACCCACTTTTGTCAGTCAAGTTTCCGAACAGCAATTATCTAATAAAAAATAAATTTTTAACTAATACTATTTAAAGTTGTGTTTTAATGAAACTCTCTATAGTGTCCATTTCTTTTTTATTAGTACATTTTAAAATCACATTTTATTATCTCTCCCTTGAATTAAAATGGACACTTCCATGTTTTATTTTGAGAAACAAAAGAATTAGGCACTTTTTCAGGGTATGTCATTGAGTATAGTCTAGCCTTAACAATTCTGAATATCTGATTCCAAAAACCCAGTTCTTGGGTATGGCCATAACAAGTTGCATTTTTTACTAGACTCAGCACAGTCTTCATTAGTTATTGTTACCAATTACTCAATTTTGAGCTAGACTCTTCCCAGAGTGCCAATTATGTCTGGAGAGTAAGTCCATACACCACAAGGTGAGGAACAAGTTTGACAAATATTCTATTAATTTGATCTATATTTACATGTAGATGGTCAAACCAGATAATTCAGTACAAATAACTCACCCAAAGGACTTATTATTTGGATTGGTTATCTCCATAGATCAAATTAGACTCTAATAACTCCCAAATCTCTACTTTACTTTATGTCCTATAGACATAACCAAAGGTGATTCTACCTGTTATAGCCCTTGCATGCCAACCTATCCATTTGTGGAAAAGTGGACTCAACTTTCAAAGTTCAAACATATTTACTGAAAAGTTCTTGAAGTCTGGAGGTGTCAAGAATAGCTACTAATAGGTATTATTACAATTATTTTACTTGGATCAACCAGAATGTGCATTTCATGTGCATTCCCATGGTCTTCCTTTTGTGTAGTATGAACTCTGGAATTGCTTTAAATGTCCATCTCCATCAGGGTCCACCTGACCAGTCAGTTCTATATACAGATGCCTCTACCTGTCAATGAAAATTTTCACACTCCATCTTGCCGTAGCTATGAGAATCTGTTGGCAAGAATGTTAAATCAGTGTAAGCAAATACTTTTAAAAGTAATTATTCTGGCATCTCTTCTGTTAGAACCCATAATGCCTAGTTACTGCACTCCTCAGAGATAAAGAAGATAATATTCATGCGTGTATCCTCAAAGTCTTTCTGAAACATGGTGGATATTCAATAAATGACTAAATAAACATGATGTTAACCATGAATATGAAATAGGATTTCACCTTCAGCACAATCCTTTACAGAGATTAATCATGTAGCAGAGACAGCCACCTAAACATTTTAAGCCAAGTTGTAGGTGAGGGATGGTATGGGAAGTCGGGAGACCTACCAGCTGCTGGCCTCTGCCCTGTCTGTCTCCCTAGTAGATTCTGAGGCAGTTCTTTTTTAATCCTAAAATCTTTTATCTATGCTGTTAGAAAGACATATGCTGGAATTTAGTGGTTCTGAAATGAGTATAGCATGCATCAGAAAAAACTGGATGGCTTGTTAAAACATGAATTTCTGGACCTCACCTCTGGATATTCTGGGATGGAGCCATAAACGTGTGCTTTTAAAAAGCTCCCAGGTTCTTCTGCCCCTGTGGTCTGAGGACTGCTCTTTGAGTACACTGGACTAGACTATCATGTGCAATTCTCAGAGCCACAGAGTACTGTCATACTCTGACAGAGCACTGGCTCCAGTTTCTCTCTCCTCTCTATGTTCAGTGACAAAATATTTGAACTTCTGTCCATGCCTTGGTCTTTAAAGCATTTCTGCCTAAAAATAAAGCCACCTAATTTCCATACCAGCAGGTTAAAGAGAAAATGGAGTCTTAGTTCCAAATCTGATTTCATTGTCATCTCACAAAGTTGCTCCCGATCTTGTATAGCTAAGAGAGGAGCCAAAATGTACCTGGGGCGCTATGGGTGCTATTTTTTACTCCTGATGATCCTGCCAAGGTAATACTTGAAAATGTATGAAATTTATGCTGTTTTTAAGACAATAATAGATTGTATATACGTATTCCACATTGTTTCTCTATGTAGTCATAAAGTAGTCTTTTTAATATAAATACAATCAAAGATAAGCACCCCATAGGTTCATCTGAACCCTGGGAGCATCTGCTGGATAATGTCCAGCATTCCATTAAACAGAAATGCCATTGAAGTTCTTGTCCATTTCTAAATCTTGGTATATTTATCCATCAGTAGATATTTTCAGGTTATCTTTCCCATGTGATTTAATTTCCTTTAGGTGCAATGTCCGTATCTTTCATTAAAGACTGCTACACCTATACAACTTTGTGTGGTGTCTATAAAGGAAAGTGGAGGGAGATTGTCACATAGGGAAAGGAGGCCTGCCTCCTCTCTTTGCCACTGATCAGAGGATCTTCCTTACATCAATAGCAGCAGAGGGAGAAACTGAAACCAGACTTTCTGAGTTCCAGACCACAGCTAGCAACTAGGTCTTTGATGCTTGGGAAGAGTTACTTAGTGGGTGCTTCTCTGGCAAAGGGGTTAACATTTTTATAGAGGCCAACACTTTCCCCAAAAGGAATGAATGACCAATGATTAGACTACTGGTAGGTATATACATAGGTGATGAAGATGTTTTGGAGCAGGGGTCAGTGGGAAAATGAATGAAGATACTAAGGCAAAGTCAATGGCTAAGATACTTGATCCTGTTTGATTCACATGTCAGCGTACCTAACTACAGAACTTAAGGGGTTATGGGAGTCTAGTGTGACACAGGTGGATTTCAATCCCCATCGAATAGGAGTTGTTATGAACACCTGCCTTGATTTCACACCTACTTGCTAAAAGATGTTATCACCCTGCCAGCTCTCTGAAGGAGATAGGCCATTCTGGGAGAAGGAGAGCAGGCTGACAGCCCTGAAATGCACCCTGGGTTTTGCAGCTGGAAAAGACAGAGATCAGAGTAGTGATTCAAGAAAATCCTGTCCCACATGAATTCTGATAAATATGCAAGCACTAAAGCATTAAGCTACCTTTGTCAGCAATCTTAGATCCTATTATTTTTTTCCCTTTCCTGCTAAGTTCTTTTATTAGCCACAATGATAATGATGCTAATAATAATCTACTTATTCCAGCTCCTGGAATGATTCTTAATAATTTATGTTATCCATTTTTGTCAAAAATTCTGCACAATTCAACCTAAAAAAATGAAGTTACACACAGAAAATGAATTATGTACCAAATTGTAAATATTCCATTTCTTTTGCTGATCTAAAACTCCCCAAAGAAATATGAACACTTGATTTAAAATTCAGCTGCAGTGACATTTTCTAGCTGGAAAGAATACTTGCACAAATTCACAAGTATTTGCAAAGATAACTTTTGTTGGGGAGGGAGGGTGGATACAAGTACATTCTAATGTGTTTTTAAAAACTATCCTGTGCTGTTCTCCACAATGAATAAAATATTTTTTAGTGAGAGCTTGTTCTGTGAATAGATTTCTGCAAAATTTCAGCCAGAAGGGACTTTGCATTTCTAGGGATAACTTCATGATAGTTAAGAAGCATATGACAACAATGTCCTGCTGGAGAGTGGCAAAAGTCATATAAATGCCTATTATTGCACCGTAGACTTAACTTTTAAATACATTGGCCAACTGATATGTCACAACTGAAAACTCTCAGCCCACTAAAGTCTAAAAGATGATGGGAAGCCAGCCTGTTGTGTTTTCACCAGGGTTTTCAAACATAAAGTGTTAAACAAATTAAGCTCAAAGAAATTACTTCTAGTGGCTTTCTTGTTTATTTATTTTTTTTGTTTCTTTAATGTGCTCAACTATGACAACATTAGCTTCCATTCTTGGCCTGCTATGTTAAACATTTTTTTTAAATTTTATATAATGATTTGAGAGAGAGAGAAACAATAATTTGTTGATCCATTTATCTATGCATTTATTGGTTGCTTCTTGTATGTGCCCTGACCAGGGATTGAACCTGCAACCTTGGTTTATCAGGATGATGTTCTAACCAACCAAGCTCCCTGGCCAGGGCCAGTTTCTGGTGACTCAAATATACCAAGTCTCCAAGTACTTTAGGCATATAGGAGAATAAGTAGAAAGTATAATTTAGCCAACATCCTTCTTTATTTTTATTATTTTTAGAACACATGGACCTATAAAACACGTATTGCACTCTAAATATTTCTACACTGCAGCAAATAGTTGATATAAACAATTGGCAATAATAGGTACATCAGAATAGTAACTTCCATTGTTATTAATTTGCTTAATGTTCACTCAACACATACCTGCTGACTATATATTTCAAAGCTTTTTTTATGTACTTTAATCACATAGCCCTGGAAAACATCATGGCAAGGATAGTTTGCCCTACTTTTCTATGGATAATTTGATTATAAAGTTCATAAATTAGAATTCTAGACTTCTGCCTCCTACCATTAATCATAATTAACTGTCACTCGAGGAAAGGTCTGTAGATTATTGGTGTCGGTTTCACAAGCATTTCTGAGAAACTCGTGGTCTAAAGCTCCAACGCAGAGGGACACGCTGCAGAATCAGAATGTGTGGGATCAGGACCGAGGAATTCCATTTCACAAGTACCTCAAAGGGCCTGCTTCTGGGAACTTTTCTAAATATCTCTGGGATTTATTTGTTTGTTTGTGTCAACAATATTACCAGATACATTCATAAATATTCTTTTAATCTAAAAGAATGGCAACAAAAGCAGAGACCTGGTCAGACATCCCAGATGAGAGGAAACGATGACGATAGGCAGTAGGCTTCACTTCGCAGAAAGGCCTCTGTTTGAAAGAAATGAGGACTGAGAAGGTAAAGACGGCAACAGAGTCCTCTGCAAGGGAAACCCAGATGCTCCTGTCTAATGCATGAAGTTGCACCCTTCTCTAACCTTCATAAAACACTAGTACCTCTCCAAAGAATTTCAACTGGGCAAAAAGCTGGTAGAATGGAATTAGGTACATTTTATTTAGTTTTTGGTAACTGGATCCTGCAAGACAGATCTACATCAAAATGTGAATGATAAAATTTGTTTTTAGTGCTTTTGTCACTTCTTGTTATCCTTGCATCTTCAGTCTCATGCACTTTACTAGTCCTCTGACAGACAGCCTTTAGAACCCAAACATCAGAGTCCCTAACGGTGACTGTGGAGTGTGAACCCAGTGGTTGCCACTGAGGGATCACATACATATTGCTCACTCCTTCCCACACCACCCAACACAGATGTCACCTCCCCCTCTTCCTGAAAGACATACCCAGATTCTTAGATTTGTGGCCAGACCTATCCTGCTTATATTCGAGTTTACTTCAACTTAGATTGCCCCAGGGTTCACTGCAGTGTATCTCTAAGGCCAGGCTGGGGCATGACTGGGAAAGAAAAACCTCTCATCTCTGGTCCTTGCTTTCTGTACATTGAGTTGTGTCCCTCAGGAGCTGCCAAGTCAAACTGTTTAGTTCAATTTTTAGTCTAACCCATAGTGAGGCAGCAAGTTGCGTGGAACCTAAAGAATCAATACTGGAAGGGGAAAAATCAATCATACCATTTTTTGTTTGTTTGTTTTTGCCTTTGTGATTATTTTTAAGAAATCTAGCAATTGGCCTTTTATACTTTTTCTATAATCTTGTTGTTCTTAAAGAAATGACATTGCTGAAAAGCAAAAAATGATTAATTAAAATTCACATACAGGTTTTCATTCTCTCTTCCTACCAATATTTTACACAATACATTTTTGTTAACTAACACAGTGTTGATTACATGCTAAAATGATATGCAACCCACACACACAATTTCCAATGAAATGCTGGCATTAGTGCAATTGGCAAAATAAACAAATTTGCTCTCTTCCCCCCACCCCTGTTCACCGGTCACCTTCCCTTTTTGGTCTTGTAGCTTATCAATATATCAAAAAGCAAATATGATGACTTCTCTATAAATCTGCTTTTTAGATTTTATTCACCTCTGACCTGTAATGTTCCAATTTAGCTCAAGTACTTTTATTTATGCTATTCCATAGACCTATACATTTTGATCAAAGAAACAGCACTCACTGTTCAGTGCCTTCAGAGAGCACTTTGCAGGTACCATCCGTTCAGAAAAAGCAGTCACCCAATACATGAGATTGTGACAAGGTATAATGTAATGGTAGTTATGCGAACCTCCAATAAACCAGTGCTACTTCACAGATTACTTGGAGAGAAAGTCTCTTAGCGTGCTTGAAGAAGTATGAAATGAATTTCATTTCCTTCTCATTTGCCTTGCTTCTGAAAGGTTTCATGCAAGATATGTGACCAACTATTATAGTACTAATCCATCCATGACAGAGCTCAATTTTCTCTGAGAATTTACTTCTGAATGGGCTTCCGAAATACTTGAAAGCTCAAAATTAAAGTACACTGAACAGAGCAGCCACTGAGCTGTGGACAACTGTCAGTCAAGAAAACCAGTCGGAACAAAATGTAAATTAGATTTTATTTTATTTTATTTTATTTTATTTTTAAAGTGATCTATAATGATGAGGTGGTAAAGTTTTATAGCCCATTTCCAAACAAGAACAATAAGGAGGGAAGGGAAGTGGCAAGAACTGTTGTTGTGAGCTTTTCTCATTACTGCAAATGGAAATGGGAGCTTGTGTTATGGAAACTCTAGAAGTGATGTGCAAACACTGTGGCTTGTTGCGTGCACATTTTGTTCTGGTGGGTGAGAAAGTGGTGTGAGGGGAACTGTTTGCCAGTCACCTGAGGTAATGTCTATAAAACAAATGACACTTCATGTGGCATTGCAGTACTCAGAGGGGAGTGGTGGCTAGGGATGTCATCGCTGATGTTGCTGATGTCAAGGACAGTTTTGATCTATTGAAAGGCAGGAGTTTTGAAAATTCAACATTGTGATTCCAAAATGCTAGGATGCTAGGGGTCCATTGCATTAAAATGGAAAACACGATTGGCAGTTTTCCAATCATTCTAATTTGTGGAGGTAAATAAAGTTCCCCGGATACTGGGACCTAAATCTTGCGTTTGGTGCCTAGCATGTCCCCAAGCCTGCTCGGTGCGTAGTGGAGATAGAAGAAAAAGTGAAGTCTGTTTATTGGGCTGAACACCTAATCTTTCTAGCATGGAGGTGAGGGGAAGAGGATGAAGAGTGATGCTTCCAGAAAGTGTCCAATTTACAATTTAAATAATAAATTCAATATCAGACAACTGCTTAAGAAGGAATGTAATTTTTTTTTGCTTATATAACAGAGATTCAGTGAATGGACCCATATAAACAATAAACACATGCTATTTGAGTTGAATTAAATACTTCCAGGGTGTTTTAATTTCTTTCTGAGAGATGTGGATACAACACTTTAAGGGGTATTGACCATGAGGGGGCTAACATGAGATATCACTCTCCATTCTTACAAGAAGAGGTTATCCATGAGAGCTGCAGCATTCAGATACAAAGAGTATACCTGGGTGTGATGATGAACTCATTCTGTTTACTCTGCCAGAGCTCCAGACTTCCTGGTATTTTCTGTTTTCTGGTTTGTTGTTTTGTTTGTGGGTTTGTTTTGTTGTGTTTGTTTTGTTGTATGAATGGAGACATTTAGTTTTCCCAGGCTGGAATTCAACTTTGAAACTGTAATCCAATTAAAACAAGCAGATAAGAGGTAGCAAATGATTGTACAGCTTTTCACAAAGGTCCAATTAGCTTTATCTTCCAGGGTTTGTGTAATAGATGAACACTTATAACAGGTTAATGCATTCTAAAGCCCTCCTTTTCCCTACCACCTGGGTGAGAAAGGAGTGAGCCAGGGTGTCGCAGAACCAGATGTTCTAGTCTTTCTCCATGATGACATTTCAGGACGCTTGATTTAAAATGCCAGTTCAGTCTGAGGCCTGGAGTGATGGAAAATTGGCCGATTGTCTTTTTGTCATTTTTTTAAGGCCAAATTTAACAGGTTTAAAACATCTTTCCAATTTTAGCTACTGAAAATAAGCTTGGGCTTAATATTATATTTGAGTACAATAATTTAAAAAAGGTTATTTAAACCAGTTTTAATAAATTAAAAGCTTGGAAAGGTCATTGCAGTAAAAGAATCATTTAGGCACTTATATAAGCATGGGCATAAAATATAGCCTGGCATGAAAGGCCTTATTTCCCAAATTAAAATTTCAAATCTGATGTGTTTCTTTGGCAAAATGTTTGAAACAGGAGTGGGAGAGAGAGGGCTAGAAGGGGAGAGGATGAAGCACTATGCCTCCAGAAAGTTCTCAGCGTAAAAGAAACCACAAATTCAGTGTTGCACAGCTTCCAGAAAGGAACACTCGGAAGCTGAAGAGAAAGAGACAGATTTAATAAAGAGATCTATGGAGACAGGAGTCCCAATTCATTAAAGTCTAGTCAAACAGCTTCTATAGATTTTCTTTTTTCATTTTGAAATCTTGGTGCCACCTTTTAAAAAGTATTGATAATCAGGGAGCAACAGTATGGCAAGAACTTGATCATAATCTTACTTGAACCATGGTTGGAAAACATGGGCCATTTGACCTGGAGGAGAGAAGACTGGGAGGAGAAGGGCTGGTGCAGGGATTCAACATGATTGTCACATAAAAGACTCTATTTACTTGTACTTAATATGGATTTTGAAATAATTTAAGGGAGGAGTAAATAGAGAAAGGCTCTTTTCTGTCCACATCCTACAGTCACGACTAGGAGAAACAGCTGACTGTCTCGAGCTAGTATGTTGTGGAGGGATGAAGAGCATGGGTTCCAGTTCTGAGCTAATTTGGAGCTTGACCTCTAAGTTCTTGTAGCTCTGGACACATTAATGCATGTCTTTGGGCTGTATTTTCTATGAAAGAGGTATGAATATAGTAGTATTACCTGAGAGTGTTGTCCTGAGCATTCAATGGGCTAATGTTTGTAAAGTACTGAAAGCAAAGTACTTAGAGCCCACAGAGGGGGTGCGGTAGGTATGAGCCTCCATCATTGTCCATGGGAAAAGACCTTCCAGCAATGAGAGCTGTGGCAAAATGGGAGGACAAACCTGAGTGCCCATCTGTTGTGATGGCTACAGCAGTGTGGTTGGCTTGTGGTTTCTTCCAGCTCTAGTAATTTGACTAAATATTTCTTTAGAATAAAGAATAATTTTTGGAGGTGCTTGAAAATTGTTCTTCCCCCAGGAACAGCCCAGTCCAGCATGACCAGGTTCTAGAGACAAAGCTAACATAAAGCTTTTCAGAGTTTATCTCTTCCCCTTCCTATTTTTCCTGTGGTCTTAGAACCCAGAGCCATAGCGGCTAACTATGGGCTAACTTGGGCTGAGTTTCTCCCTCAGCTGTGTGGAGAAGTTGTTGTACCCTTGTGTTCTGGGTTCTCTCTGTCCACAATCTGTACTACAAACTTCCCCACCAAATCTATTTGTATGTTTTGTTGTTCTTATCTACTGGCAGAACTGAGAGTCATGAAGAAAGGCAGATTCATAAAATGAAGGGACCTTAGTCCATGAATCAGAGCAAGGAAAGCCTTCCACTAAACAATGTCACTGATCTCTTCTAGGAGCAAGAAATGGACTTGTATTGTGTTAAATGCTGAGGTTTGGGGCTTAATGCATTTTTCTATCTTTCTTTTCTTTCTTTCTTTTATATTTTTTGGTCTTGTCTACCCTAACTAATAGATCAGGCAACTTAATACTGTTCCTGTTTTGGTCATGGATGAAGATATCGAGACTTAGAAGATCCTAGGCTTCTTTACTCCAGTCCCATTCTTTTCTCGTTGCAGTGGGGGTCTTCATAAGCTGCAACCAAATAGTAGCAGTAGCAAATTCGTTAGGCCTACAATATGCAAAGCACTGTTCTTATTGTTGTGCACATGTCCCGTCTTCTACATCCTTAAGTGCCCCATGGAAGCTGAGCATTGAAATACTCCTATTTAACTGGTGAGAAAATTGAAACCAAGAGATGTAAAATAATTTCCCCAAGGCCATCACTTAGGTAGGTGGTGGTGTCAAAATTAGAACTCAAATAACATGACGCTGTGAATATATGCCCCACATACATATACCACAGGTTCTATATAACAGAGGATTTTACTTCATTAAAGGACTTGTGCCTTACGAAATCTGATCAGCATGGAGAAAGGACAGAAGTGAGAATTATATCCAATCTGTGCCACGTGCCTTCTACTTTTTACTTTGTCTGATTTTCAATGCAGAAATTAAAATCATCCGGGAAGTTTACAGGAGACTCTGTAGTACGTGGTAAGCAGAGGACTGTTGTGCCCATGAATGCAGCAATCTGAACAATCTGAATGGTTGAAGCGCAACAGCAGTTGACTTGCCTGCGTCTGGTTTGGCATCCTGGCCAAAGAGCTGAATTACCACCTTGTTAGTCACGTCGCAGGTCTGATCCCTCAGTGGACATGACTGAGATCTACTTCTTGCTTCTTCCTTTCTGAGGTAACAAAAGAGAGTGGACCAAAGACAGGCTCTTATCGCATCTAATCCAAAGGACTAATGCCAGCAGTACAAGTCTTCAAAACCAGGGGGAAAAAACAGAAAAAAGTAATAAGCATATTCTCCTTGGTTTCCTTTTTTTCCCCCGTGTTCTGCTCTGGAACCTCACTGTGGCTAATAGACTCTGACTGTATTTTGTATTTCCAAGATAGTTTCTTCTTTTTCTCCTCCTTTCTTCCTCCTTCTCCTCCTCCTTCTTACTTCCCCCTCCTGCTCCTCCTCCTATTATTATTATCATCATACTTTATTCTTGAGCTAGAATAACATTATATATCAGATGTAAAAAAAGAGAAAGAGAAATCAGAAGTTGTGTCTTTTATAACAAGTTTTACCACATCTGTATTATTGAGAAAATCTCTTAAATTATCTTAGCCTCTGTCCCTCCCCCATCATAATTAAATCAGCAATGTTTAAAACAGCGATGTTTAAATCAGTCCTATTTACTCTTCATGGAAATCATGGATAATAGTAATTTAAAAGATATTGAATTTATATACACTTCAGTTATAGTGAAAAATATAGTAGTATCAGCTGTAACTGCTTTTGTTATCTCAAGCTAAACACAGTACCAAAACAGACCATCACCCTTTCCTATGCCTTGGATACCCCCAATGGCCCATTTGCAATAGTTATATATATTCTCTTCAGTTCTTATAATTCAACCATTCTCTTTCTTCTGCTCTTTTTTTTACTATTAGATCTTTACAAATCAAAGAACATAACCATTTCACTTACCTACAAACTTACAACACATGCTACTTTAATCTATTTGGTAGTGTGTGACGTATAATATTCTATTTTCAATTACTGTGGAATTTTGAAGTTTATTTAAATTTCTGTTGGCATAAGCTCCTTCAAAGTACAGATATCTTTTTATATCCACAACAGTATCTTGCATGGGACTTTGAACATAATAGCTGTCAAAAAAATGTCTAGTTATTAATAGTGGCCAAATTACCCAGTGCTGGCAATTCCATACCCAGCAAAGACTGCAGTTGGTTGAAGTTTGTGAACTTTGTCAAAAGTCTTCTGTGTTTTCTAGGAAGAAATCTGCTAACTAGAAATGTTCTGAAAGACTAAGAAGTGAGCTAAGGCATAAGCCTAATGATGTTCATTGTGATCATCTTTGTGTATGTGGAACTTCCTGGAACTCCTTAGTATTTCCAGAGTTATTCAGTTATGTTTTGCTCAGTGACAGAGACGACTGAGGACTAAGGGGCTGAGGCACACCAAAAGCTTCTGGCACTGGGAGTTACCACCTGTCAGCTGGAGCCCACCTAGTCATGGTTTGGCCACATCTTACCTTCTCATGTATTCCGTGTGAACGTGGCAGGGCAGACCAACAAAGAATTCTATATTGGCAGACACAGGAAGTAAAAGTGGAACATAAATATTTTTCATCTGTCAAGTAAGTATTTTTATTCCATGGGCATAGTGGTTTTTGTATTTAAAATGACAGATCCTGTCACAGAGGGTCTTAATATTATATTGAAAAGATATCTGTATTACAGCAGAGGTTAAAAAACTCATTTATTTATAAGACTCTCAGGTCCTGGAGAGGTCTTCTGCCTCTTTCTCCTTGAAGACAGTTAATATCATTGAAAATAAAAAGCTGCTATATTATATGACAAGGCGCAGTTGTATTAAAAACAAATGCAGGCTGACTGGTGCCCAAAATGTGCTCTGGTGCTGGGAAACTGTTGGATGTAATTGGAAACAAAGTAGGTGCTGTTTTTCTTTTGTTTTATTTGTTTCCATTTTTTTTCTTCCAGCTATTTCTTTATTTTTGCATACAGAACCTGATTGATTAAAAGTGACACAAATAAGTTACACAAAATAAAGTTAGCTGTATTTCATGGGGTTTTCAGATTAAGAAAAAATAAAATCACCCAAGGCAGAGATGAAGGATGAGAAATGGCCACGGAGCTGGCTGGAAGCATGGCATGTCTAACCTAAGCTACAGAGTTGCTTGCAACTTGAACAAGGTGAGAGGCCACAAACTAAAGTGGCGGACTAAGGGGAAAAGGACACTCCCCAGTAGCCACTGTGGCCTTTTATTGCCTTCATCCATGCAGCTTTGGAGCTGAGCTGAAAAAGTGAGGGAAAACGGAGACTGATGGTCTGCACCCACTGAACTCTCAA
The DNA here is from genome assembly GCF_019186645.2 of Phyllostomus hastatus. Classification (NCBI taxonomy): domain Eukaryota; kingdom Metazoa; phylum Chordata; class Mammalia; order Chiroptera; family Phyllostomidae; genus Phyllostomus; species Phyllostomus hastatus. Next base: position 32,664,192 of record NW_025333960.1, read on the forward strand.
CCAGTGGGACACAGGAGCATGTCCGCCTCACATCAGGCATGTGCTGAGGCTCTTCCACAGGATTCCACAGATCTCATGTTGAACAACAGGGTCACTAAATGAAGCAATGGCAGCTGGTCCTCCTAAAGACCGTGTGGCAAAATGAGCCTCAGAAGTCAGGTGGCACCACAACCAAGTGCCGCAGGCCGGTGGGATATTGCAAAAGCAACCTGAAAACACATTAGTAAACCTGCCTAGAAGAAAACAAATGCAAAGCCAAAGTGCAATTCAGTGAGAAAGTAGCTCCATTATTCTACTAAAGCATAGAAACTGGAAGGAGAAAATAATATCACCAAGCCCTTATACACAGTAAAAATTCCATGTAACTTTTCTTCTCTAAGCCAAGATTCAGAACAGGTGAGGAAGAAAAAGCTGATGATAATTTCATTTTTAAATTCATCTTCTCTGCTCAAGGCCTTCTTCAAAGCAAGGCTTTGAGCTTCCTTCGATCTACTTGTTTGTATTTGAAGGAAAACCAAATTAGATCTAGGACATTATCAGTCAAGGCCAAGGTCCACCTTGGATCAGTTCACTCAGCAAGGACTGACCTGGTACTGCTGCAGAGATGGCCTTACATGAAGTGTTATAGGGAATCCACAGTCCCCACCCATAAGCACCTACAGTCAAGACAGGACCGCCAGGTGTGCAAGAGAGTGGCTCTCAAAAGCAGCGCCAAGGACAGTGACGCAAAGCATGACAAAAGTCTGTAAGAGGGAGACGTTAATTTTATTTAAAATGCAATTTTGTTTTTTATCTTAATTATCTGAAAAAAAATTGCATCATGCATCTGTTCTACCTGAAAGGCAGACACAGTTTATAAATACAATTTTAGTGTAAGCACAAGCATTTTGTCTAATTTTAAAATTAAATTGTGATATAAACAATTGCTCATTTTTAGAGGATCTGGGTCTAGAGAATAATATGTATTATTCTAATCATTCTAAGATGTATTCTCTCAACTATGGTAACACTGCCTCAAAACGCAGGGTTAGCTCTCTGCTGTCCCCGTGGGAGTCTGCAGCGAGCAGCCGGGAGTCTACAGACAGGAAGAGGGGCTTCACCGGGCCCCCATGCTGCCCACACCCTGATCTTGGATCCCCTGCCTCTAGACCTGTGAGAAACAAAATATCTGTTGTTTATAAACCAAACCAAACAAACAACAAACAAAAAAATCAATGTTAAAAATAAATTGTCACAGAAAAGGAGTAAAATGTTTATTTTCAGAGATGCGGGGTGATGGGCCATGCCAGGTTAGATTTTATACCATTTACCGTTTCCTAGGTCACGCCACGGAAAAGGGAGCTAGAGCTGATACAGAACTTGTGACTTAGACTGTTCCTAAGAGTTTTCCTTCACTAGTCTTCTTGGCCTTAGAGAAATTGCTTGAGCTCCTCTGTTTAGGCTCTGAATTTTTTTTTTCTGGCAAAACTCATTATTTTAAACTATTTATTTGCCACATGGTATGGAGTAGCTCCTGAATTGTGGAGCAAGCCTTATCTGCTTCCTTCTCTCAAAATGATCTTAACAAATTGAGCACTCCTCTTCTTTTACATCTGAGTACTACTGAGGATGCTATTTTTGGCATTTTGGGGTGTGACTAGACATTGACACCTGACTGGGGACTTGTGGCTGAGATCACAGTTTTTAATGAGGGGTTTTACTGGCAAGAATTCCAGTTTCCTGTTCAGTTCACATGAATCTATTCCTTGAACAACTTTCCATAATATTGTGATATAATATGAACAACATGTTTTGGTGCTTTTTAAATTGTTTTCCTGATTTGTAACTTGTTAAATGTGGAAACCTCTCTTGCTCAACTTACAGAGCAGTGGCTGAAATTTCTTTATTTATGTCTCTGTAGGCTTTTGGAGATAAGTCCAAAGCAGGTGCTTGATATGTCCTTACAAGGAGAAAATTATATCTTGTGGGGAGAAAGTGGTTGAAAGTTAATATGAATGTGACATGGGAATCCCAGGTTGTGGCTTTATGCACAATGGGCTCAACTCCCAATGTGTTAAAGCCACCTTCATGGAGTGTGTATGACGCAGAGGGCCTTGTTAAGTGCTGTGTCAGGGTAGGGCACAAACATGGAAAAATCACGGTTCTTACCCACCAGGATTTTCCACTCAATTGAAAAAGAGCCATTCACTAAAACAAACTGTCCCAAAACACCCTTAAATTCAAAGGAAGTGATGATTAGTATCCAAACACAATAAATTGTTATGGCTATAAGCAGAGGGAGATAAAAATTCCAAAGGGTATAATTGTATCAAGATAGTCAAAAATTACTAGGCAAACCTACTTTCTACAAAGCGGAAGCCAGCGTGTGTAAAAGGGGAGAGTGGGAGGAAGTAGACAACACCTGGGATGATTAACCTAAATGGTGAATCATCCAAGTGTTTTGAAATATGCTGAAGTCCCATTAATTGTTATTTCACAATTTGGTGACCTACAAGCAACATCACTCATGACTAACTTGGCCATGGAAATATTCTATATGTTTAGATTAATCACTTTGTCAAGTTTGTTTCCTGGGGATATGTACTTCTGTTTTTAACAATCCATGTTTAAATTTTTATTCCACGGACACTATATTGTATCAAAATAACATAATAGAATGGTGTTCACAGTTCTCCAGAAGGCACTTCTACCGGAGGTTTAGATATTCTGTCAGATCGAATTTACATATATGGAAATGTCTTTAACATTTAAAATAGACAAAGGTGAGCCAGAGTTCAATCAAGCTAATGGGTGACAGTTCAATCTGACTCAGAATTCAGATGTTTGGATAACGAAGCTGGAAAATTCCTCCTCTCTCCCTCTCTCTCTCTTTCTCTCTCTCTCTCTCACACACACTCTCTCTCTGTTTTTAAGTTCCTTTAGAGACCAAATGAGATAAATTGCTATCTGACCCATTGCTTGGGGGACAGACATTAAATGGTTTATCTGGGTAACCCAATCACCTCCAGCCAGAGTGGAGAATTGGCCTAAATAATGAAGGTGTGTGTCATTCATCTCTTTGTCTGGCTCCTGGTAACCTTGACAGGGATGAGTGGAGGCATGCTGATTTGTATACACTCAATAATTCAAGGTGTTTGCTTATCTTTCTTTGTCAGATGCTGCTCATCCCAAGTCCACGTTACCATCTAATTAGCCATTTTTTTTAACTTTGCTTCTCCCTATAAAGCTTTCTTTTTAATTTCATGAATTTAATTTGCAACCACTTCGCTTTTATCAAATGTTGCAGTTATTTCATTTGTTAACATGTTTATTAGTTTTTTATTTGTATGCTTCATACACCCTCCTCCCATTTTTGATTCACCCTCAATGTAATAATCCATTTGATTTTGCTTTCTGAAATATAAATGAACCACTTATACTAAAAATATTATTCTTCAACTGTGCTCACTGAAATCAGATGATGTATATTTTTGCCTCTAAATTCTTTCTCTGGCATATTTTGCTCACCTTTTCAGGCTTTTAGCACTCTTTATAAAATACTGTACTGTGCTCTTTCTGCTGTTTGGGGTCTGATGCTAGTTGTTATCAGTATAAATACTAGAGCTGCTTATGAATATTTCGGGTTCTCCTCTTTGTGATCTTTCAAGGGCTTAGCCCCTCCCTAAACCCTTGGTCTTGGCATCTCCCTGTGACTGGCCGTCACCAATGAAATATAAGCATAAGTGTCAGAGATATATGTTTATGTGAGACTCTCCTGCATAGTTCTCTCCCTAGCCTCAACGACCATAGAGATAGTGCAAAGCTGAGCTACACCCTTGAGGACAGCTGCCCTGGGACAGCAGGGTTCGCAAGAAACCTTGGACGAGTGTGGGATAAACCTTTGTAGTTTGGGAGGTTGGTTGTTATTTCAGTACAGCCTATTATAACTAATTGATACTCTTTGCAATTACTCTACACAAGTATTTAGTTTGTGACACTCTATCAGCTGTAAATACTATGTGCCCAACATTGTGCAATATCATAAGAGAATTATGAAAGATCTACCATATACGACTTTTCACCTCACCAGAGAGACAAGGCTGACAGATGCAAATAATTGAAAGGGAATCAAGGCAAGCATGTGACTGAATGCTTAGTTGTGAAGCATGGATTCTAAGTGCTCTGGAAGCTTCAGGACAGTGGGAATTCCAAGTGGGATGAAATGGACCAGCAGGGAGTAGGAAATGAGGGATTCCAGGCTATGAAAAAGACAAGGCTAGATGCAAATAAGACAATAGGTAAGATGTATGGTGAGTCTAGGGGAGGAGAGATTCCAAGTGAGTGAGGGCTTTCAAGCCCCATCTTCGATGTCCTCCATCTCTTCTAGGTGGATGCCTTTTACCCCAAAATAAGCTGTGAATAATTTCAGATCAAGGAGTAGGCTCTTTTCACTTCACCTCTAGCAGCAGTAATACTTCTGTTTATGTAGAGCCAGATGAGGTGCGGCATGAGCAAAGAAAAGCCTGGGTTCCTCTGAGTATTTGGAGGACTGACCTGTACACCACACACTAACAACTCCATGAGTGTGCCTCTGCTCCTAGGAACTCTTGGGTGACAAAGGGCCTTTCCTTCACCAGACTCCAGCCACACTCCTCGGAGCGTCTTCTCAACTAGGACTAAGCCTGGACGCGTAAATACTTGAACACACACTAACATAGTTTCTAACAGCTCAAGGCTGCATCCCTAGGATGACCCCAGCCTCCCTTAAAGTGCATGCCTGAGAAAATGCAATGCTGCCAAAAGAACATACTGTTATTTTCCAGCTATATCAGGGCCCATCTCTCAACCTCCATGGGCCAGGAGGAGCTTAACTTTGATAATTTCTAGTTAGCAAACTCAGATGGGACTCACATGGATCGACCTCTCTGACTGCTGGCTGTAATGTTCCACTTCCCTGGCTCTGCAGAGCCCTGCTCAGCCCTCCCAGGTCCCTCACTCACTCTTGAAACCACCCCGCCCCCTCTGTATGGATGGAAGTTGAGCACAGTTCATGCTGGACTCTTCTTCCCACTGCAGCGGTACTGGACTGACTAAAACCTGCCCTTACCACTTTAACTGATGTCCAGCCTTGTTTTTCTTTGACATGACCTCAGAAGAAAACATGCATGCAGATGGCATGCTGAGAATTGAAATTCATGATATCAAGTGGGAATTGTTTTAATACTTCATACTAATACCAAATCCATCACCCAACTTTTCAGTGAGGGCTCCACAATCCTCTGCCCCTCCTGCTGTGCACTGCTACCTCCCCAGCCATCTCTGCCAAGCACTGAGGAGGAGGTGCAACACCTCCTTTGTCTGGATTCTTTTCTGTTGAAATCTAAGACTGTTTCCTTTGGAACCTAGTCATCACTTTGACAACAATTAACATGTAAAATGTAGAAAACAATTACCTAAAACCTACCATAGTTATAATTTGGGGGGTTTAAGATGACTTTGAGAATTTCTTATTTTCCTTCAGAAATTAGGAAAAAGTTTCTAGAAATGTGCCTGCTTTTCCATGTTATATAGCATCATGGAAATTGCTGTTTCATCCACAATGGATTGGACTGCTTAATTCAGGCTAAAATGTTTTTTTAATCAGAAAAATTTTGACAGCAAGACAAACTTTAGGACTGGGCATTGTGGGTAGTTTACATGTGACCTCATCTCATCTTTTTCATCTAGATTTTTTAAAAAAGTGACATTGGTCCCTTCTCATCTTTCCTGTTCATAGCTTATATGTTATAGGACATTAATATTTTGGGAGGAAATTTATCCGTTTTCTCTTTTAGAACTAGCCTTTTAAAAATTCTGGAACTGGTGGGTGGAGGCTGAGCAAATCCCTCCTAAAGTCCACCATGATTTAACCCTATGGGCCAGCTGAGTGGAAGCAGTTCACTTCTCACTGTTTGCCTTCTAATTCTCACTTTAATTACCGTCCATCCCAACACACACACACCTCCCGTGAATGTGCTCAAACCAATGTGTACTAGAATGAACATAAGCCATGTGTGGCCTCTGTTAAGACTGCCTTTAATCAGAGCTATGTTTTGGCTTGTCCAACGTTAAAAATCTCACAATTCACTAAAAGCCCTGACTTTATTTTGCAAGATGCTTTTGATCAGTTGGACACTGGCTCACCATTTGATTCAAATCAATGACTCAAGTCTCAAGTGCTCCATCTATTAGACCTGCGTAATCATCCAGCTTAGCTGAACATTGTCCATTTTAATTAAGGGTGAGCTACACCCATTAGGGAAAGTTTATGAGGCAGACACTGAACTTATTTGTGCATGTACCAATCCCACAAATGGAGCATCACCACCTCAAAAGAGTAAGAATAATAACAACAATAACAATAATAATAGTGAGAGTTGCTTCTCCTTGAATACCAACCTCCTGCTAAGTGCTCTTTCTCTGTTTGAATTTCTTGCTAATTCAATGCCATTAAAATAGATTCTCTTAAAGACTGTTCTGTCAAACACAAAAAAGAGAGATATATAGAGTGTGGGATTTAATTATCACTGCTCTAAATCTCCAAATGTGAGTTTTTCTGAGTAATAATTGCCCAAGTTTGTCTTCAAAAGGCATTTTAATAGTGCTAATACTAGTAAATATTGCTCATTTTGATACTGATGTGCTGTTTTAATGGTTCCCATGGTTTCTAAAAGTCATTTCTTATTGTTTTACTGTAGAAAGAATCTTACTTTAATTATGTCATAATTGTTTGGAAGCCATAGAATCTTAATTAATGCCAATGGCTTCGAGGCACAAACCAAATGTAGAGTTTGTATTCATGTTTGTTTCTTCATCTCTCCCTGCCCGAGAAAAGGCCCCCCGTGAGCTTTTCAAACTGCAGACATTCATAGATGTTTTTAAAAGAATGTGGTGATGTCATTCCTTTCATTTTTTAAATGAAATTTTCTCAGCTTCACCTCAGATTTTAAAGGTTAATAAGGAATCAACATTCTATCTTCACAGGGAAATCTTTATCTCAAGAATACAGTTGTTCACTCTCCATAGTGAGAGCTGAAACCTCCAACTGCTTGTTCGGTGGAATGGGATGAACTCTAAAGGTCTTCCTTTGGAATTCCATGACTGCCACAAACCAAGTGTACTCTCATCTCCTAAAATATTAGCTCCAGTTAACGTACCACCAACTCATTCTCTTGGTAATTTCCCACAAATACATTTGCTTTCTCTCTTCTACCCAGAACCCATCATGTCCCATTTCAAATCCCAGAACCTCTCCAGCCGCATCACATCAAAGCACAGATGATGCTACACTCACTTGAGTCAGGAGTCACACCTTGACTTCATATGCATTCATGGTTCTTTTATCTTTTAAAATTACTGTAGAGAAGACCATGTCTAAAAGCTTTTGGATTTTCTTGTCTTTTTTTTGTTTCATTGGATGATTTTCTCTCTGTTTTTAATAGTTGTTCGAGTACATTTGTCTTCATTTACCCCACAGCCCAGCCATCTCCACCTCCCACCCTCAATCCTACCTTCCTTTGGCTTTGTCAATGGGTCCTTGATGATCCCACCCCCTCCCGTACCCCATTATCGCCTCCCATCTCCCCTCTGCTTACTTTCAACTTGTTCTTTATTTCAATGTCTCTGGCTATATTGTGCTTGCTTGTTTGTTTTGTTGATTAGATTCCACTTATGGGTGAGATCATATGGCATTTGTCTTTTACCTCTTGGTTTATTTCACTTAGCATAATGTTCTCCAGATCCATCCACTTTTTGTTGTGAAGAATAGGAGCTCCTTCTTTCTTTCTGCTGTGTAGTATTCCATTGTGTAAATGTGCCATAGTTTTTTGATCCACCCATTTACTGATGGGCATTTAGGATGACTCCAGCATTTGGCTAGTGTAAATTGTGCTGCTATGAACATTGGGGTGCATAGGTTCTTCTGAATTGGTGTTTCAGTGTTCTAAGGGCTTACTTGAAGCAGATTTCCTTTAAATACCAGTTTAGTGATTGTTTATGGGTTTTCTTTTTCAGACCTTGCAAGTTTTCAAAGATACATCTAGAAAACAGATCCCTGCTTGATATCCAAGAATTAGCATAGAAATTCAATCTCCTAGAAGCAGGAGTGGAAGCTGGAACTGACTTAGAGATTGTATTTTCCTACATTAATAGAAGGAGGAAACTTTTGCCCAGAACGTTAAATTGTGCTCCCCAGGGTCCCACAACTAGCTAGTAGCAGAACTGTAACTAGATCACAGGTTTTCTGACTCTAAGTGTTAAAGTTTCCCCTTGTAATTTTCACAAGTATCACATCCATCACTTTTGTTTAGCTGTTCCAAATGTCCATCTGATTGTCTTAGTCAAATCCCCATTAAACATTCTAGCTCGGACACAACAATAGCTGGATGGAAACCATTGCTAATCTAACATCTCATTTTCTCTTTTAGTTTCAATCTCCTACACAAACTGAAATTCAAATAACAACTGTTCATTTATCTGAATTAACTTACAAAAGGCTTTAGGTTTTCACTCAAATGGGGAGAGAAATGGGCAAAGGTCCCTGAGGAGTGAGTGCAGAGGAAAAGGGAAAACAGAGAGGGCAGCATGACCTCTGAACTTGGTTCAGCTTGTGACCTATTGCCTGAGTATAGCCAAAAATGTTATCGAAGTCATGTGAGGAAACGGCGGTCTTGTGGAAGTAAAGATGAGAAATGTTGATGAAGTGTAACAGAGAGGGACAGTCCCCTCATTCTCTTGAAAATAGCCCAGATGAGAAACTGTACAATTTAGTGGTTTTGGAAGTGGCAGGAGGTAGCCCTTCTGTCCCAAATGTGACATTGTCATGGTTAGCTGTGCTAGTCATGGCAGGAGCAAGGCCCCCTTAAATGTCCCTCAGGCATGCAGCATGGCTTCTGTGAGCCAGACTGAGAATGGCAGAAAGGACCCGACAGGTGTCACACAGCGCAGTAGCGGACTGAGTAAAACCAATGAAATGCCCTTATGAGAACTGAAGATATAGCTTTGAAGGCATTTCAGAGATTTGGAGTTGGGCAAATTTCTGATACACCTATTCTGATGACTTTGTACCCACAGGTTTCAGGCACTGGAGATGTTCATGACACCTTATAATTAATACCCAAAAAAGCACTGATGAGTTGTACTGGACACTGAGAACAGAGTTGCAGAAGTGGTTGGGGACTTCTCTTTAGTGCTCCCAGTTACCTTTTTTGCTATTATGGCAACATTAATTGTTGATCTTAATATGCTACATGAGGATATGTCAGCTTGACCAACCTGTGGGTAGGCAGGGGTTCTAGAATAAAGGAGTTTTCTAAAGTTCTAAAGAGTTCTTTTTTCTCATGCCGCAGGCCTCAACCCCTATATTTATGTTCCTGGAATCAGCATTTTACTTAAGATGAATTAAAGATTTTTCAGATAGAAAGCCTGTAATCATCATGGCGAAAGTCAATGTCAGTCACTGGCCAGGATAACTGTTGAAAACTGTTGGTACATAGCATGGCATTTGAATCAAAGTGGGTTCTGAATCAACTTTGGGAAACGGGTATATGAGAATTATTATGAACACATTTCTGGACTGTTATCTCTCCCCATGTTTACCATCCATTATCTGCCTTTGTTCTGGTTCATGCTAGTCTTTTTATAATCCTTTTTTAAAAATACAAAATCAATACAACTTTAATTACAAAAAGCCCATGGTGCCTCTTGAAAAACAGAACAAACAAAAAAGGACATTTTGAAAAGGGGCTAGCGATCTGAGAAGCGTGACCTCAGGCCATCCTATTTCTAAGGGGTGATGTTGTTGATCTGTTGGCCCCATTATAATGATTTACACATCCGTATCTGGCACCTTTTGTTCTCCTGCAGGCTTTGTGTGTGGTAAATGGAGAATTGCATGCCAACCAGGGGTTTGACATTTACAATGCTTTGTAGCATAAGATAGAGTCACATCTGGGCAAACATTGTCCCTGGTGGTTAGCGGCTCATATCATCTGTGCATAGTCTGGCTGCCAAAATGATGAGCACTCATTAGAAATGTCCCATTTACTCTCAGAGCCAAATAAAAGCACAAACTAATCTACAATGAGCACTCACAGGGTGTGTGTTTGTGGGTGTTCAATTTCTGCTGGCTTCTTCCTGGGGCATAAGGCAGCTTTTTTTTTCTTTGAATAGTGTTTATATCAGTGATCTGAATCAATGTGAGTGTAACAATGTAGAAAATCTAATCCTTGATCATGTGCCTTAGCCTGAGCTGAAGGACATTATATGGGAGAGCAAGATGAAATTCTTTTGCTGATATTTAGTGAGTACGCGCTACACACTAAATGAAAAACTTTGTTCACTACTTGACACAGCCTCAGGTTTATGAGGGGCCCTGGAGACAGTTTTCCTGAAAATGAGGCTTTTCCCTGAGCAACTGGACTTTTGTTTATTTGGTTATTTATTTGTCTCTGTTACATTTTCTGTAAATTAAGTACCTGATCAAGGCTCAGTGTTTGGATTGGCTCTTGGAATGATAAGACAGAGAGCAACCAGTCTAAAGCAGTGCAGAGAACTTTACAGCAAACACATTAATCTCATTCTTAAATTTATCTTATTCTCTACCAGGACTTTATGCCTTCCTAATTTTTAACTTCTTTATGCATTTATCTTGTGAGCAATTGTGTTAGTCATTGAAAATCCTTTTTGGAACAAGGTAGATATACATACCTAAAACAAATAAAGTAAAAACAAAACCAGTCTCTTACCTCAAGCAGCCCATAAATTACTTGTGGTGGCTGTATAAATTTAGAGGAAGATAAAGATATAAGGAGGTCTATACTAAGTGCCAATACATTGTAGACATTTAAAGCAATAGTACCTGAGAGGATAGGAGATTAATCTGGGTTGCAGGACTCAGGGGAAATTAATAGTTGAGATGGAATCTAAATACTGGATCTCTAGTCGGTTACATAATTCTGACTGGGACAGGAAGACCTAGGCAGGAAACTACCGATGGCATAAGTGAGTAAGGAATTGTGCTGCTAGCTAGGTAGACTGGGAAAGTTAGAAGTCTTAAATATTCAAAATTTCTTTGTCATCCTCATGGTCCTCACTCAGACCCTCCTTGGCCTTATTTTAGACGTGGTTTTCGGCACATCTGTTTTTGTTTCCAAAGCTCATGACAGATTAGAAACAATAGGAATTCTGACAACTTGAAATGACAGCCTGATGCCAGTGGCGGAGAAGCAGGGAGCAGCAGAGACAGGACTCCTGGGTCCGGTAGCCTAGGGCCATCCCTGGGGGGCAAACCACTTCACACCCAGCAGGCCTGAAAGCAACATTCCCCACAGGCCAACACATCATTTTGCAAGAAATGACTTTTTTATGTTATTAAATGAATTTTTGATAAGAAGATAGGTCATATGTACTATATCGAAAAACATAAATAAAATAATCAAAAAAATTGTTCTAGACAGATAACCAATATCCCCCAACCCAATTCCACCAGCAGTTCTGTGTCCATGTTCCAACACCACCACTATAATAATGATGCATCCTTGATGTCATCATAATTAGTATAGAAATGTATTTAATGCCACTCTTCCACAATTGCATCCCCTGCATGGATGGTACTTTTATACAAACTGTTCTTTTAGTTTCTGATTCTTCCAGTGTTATGGACCTAAAGCTCTGCTTTCAGTTCTCGGCTGATGGGGACTGGACCAGGGGCAGGATTTGAGTCATCACCTCACCTCCTGCCTCCAGTGCTGACACATTATTGTTGAATCAAGCCTTCTCTCCCAGGAAGAGATTCTGTTCCTCACATTATCTGTCTCCAGTTGTCCACCCTAGGCCACATTTCTACGGATAAACAAAGACATAAGAAGTGACCTTTGGATTTAGCCACCAGGTGGTCATTGGCACCCTTGACAGGAACAGTTTGGGGGATGGCTCCTTTCAGCGTAGCATAAAAGTAGGTGCATAAAGGACATAAAGGTGGCACTGCAGACATCGCTTTGAGAAGTTTTGCTCCAAAGGGAGAGGAGCAATGGGATAGTAACTAGAGTGGGATGTGAGCTGATATAAGGCTTGTTTTGCCATTCTTTGTTTTCTTTTAAGATTGTAACTTGTCTTCACACTGACGGAAATGATCTGACAACAAGGAGAAAATCATTAGTTCAGTAGGAAGCCTTTGAATACGTGAGAGGGATCTAGTGACAAGAGGGAGAGGCACCATATAAAGCCACCTAAACATGAGGACAAGGACTAGCTGGGGCAAAAGTGTGCATCTCAGAGAGCTGTCTGGTGCAAAGCTCCCTGTTGTCCTCTCTGGGTTTTTACTTGCACGAGAGATGTCTGAGTGGTCACATAACAGAAAAAGGCCTGATAATTGGACTTTGCACATCTTGGGATTCCAGCTGACACAATTTTATCAACTTAATTTTTTTTGGTACCGAAGTCTATTTTCAAAGTCTCTCACAGAGAAAGGAAAAAAAAAAAAGTTCGAAGAAACAGTGCAAGCTGGAATGAGAAAGGAAAGGAGATTAATGGGCTCGTTTTCTTCCTTTTTGTAAATACAGTTTGAAAACCTACCAAAAACAACCCTGACTGAAAATAAACCAGAGCACAAGAAACTCACACTGGCAGTTTGGTTGTCCATTCAAGAGCAGTCCCCTGGTATTACCAGTGAGGGTCGTGGCACTAGCATATACAGAGAAGGAGTAAAGAGAGAAGAAAGAGAAAAAAACAAGGTGGAGGAAGGGACTGAGATGAGAGGGAGGATAAGGTAGGGAAGAAAGTTACAGGAAGGGAAGACTAGACAGAAGGAAATGGACTGAAAGGGTAAATAGCCAAGCAGAAGAAAGAGGTTTCAGTTATAAATGGTTATCATTCCTTTCTCCACATAAATGCCAATCAGAGCAGCAACATGCTGTTAGATTAATATGCAGCAGCAGCCCAGCCCCACAGAGTAGTGTGATGTTTCAGTGTGGAGTCTCACTCCCCAGATATAATCAGTACACAAAATAAAGACAAATAACGAATGCTGGAGATTTTTTTAGTGGAGAGTGCCTTTGAGTTTGGCTCAGAGACAATGGCCTGTGGTTGCATCTGATTATAACTCATCTCCATGGGGGTAGGGAGAGCTGTTGCAAATGTCTGAGAAATTATGAGCTTCTTTAGCAAGATGAACTCTGTGATTATAATGACACTTGGCATTTGCACATTTTGTAGCCTTTCTTATCTGAAAATCATAAAGCTACTTTTATCTTATAACCAGATTCTTTTGTATATGTGTGTGTCCCTTCGGGATTGAAAGTCCATACCAGTGAGTATTCCTTTTCTTTCTTTCTTTTCTTCTTTCCTTCCTGCCTCTTTCCATCTTTTTCTCCCTCTTTCCCTCCTTCTTTCCTTCCTTCTTTTTCTTTCATTTTTATTTTTGGAGTAGGAGGCAGCTATTTGGAATACTGTCATCCAAGTCATCAAGATAACAGAGTTCTACTGAGGAAAGCAGCCTCAGAGAGTGAGCTAATGTTTGAGACCGGAGATGATGAAGCAAGCTGAAGGAACACAGTAGGTATGCCCATGTCAGCTCTCTAGCAAAACAGGTGCTCGAGTTTGAAAGTTACTCTAAAGGTAACTCCTGAGTCCAAAGATCTTTCTGTTCCCTGACGGTAAAACCATCCTTACTTCCAAGCAGTTTCCAATTATGGCCTAACTTGAGGGATCATGAAAGACTCCCTAATCTGAAAACATCCTCTCTCACTGGCTATTAGAGATTCACACGTTCACCATTATTTCAAAATAAACCCCTGAAGAGTCTTTCTGATGCCTGTTAGCAACTTAAACTATCACCATCCGTTAGGACTTAACATGACAGCCCACAGAATTCACATCAGCCACTTTACAGGACATTGAGAATAGAGGGACACTGAGCAGATTTCAAAAGTGTGTGTGGTAGTAAGAAGAGGAATACCCAAAACTTGGTTGGCATACTTTGGGAGCCAAAAAAAAAATGATTGAGGGCTCTAGACATGAGCAGAAGAAGTGGAGCAAACAGGAAGTAGAAGATGCTGAAGCCAGCCCTGATCCTGTACTGAGCCACGTGACTTCCACATCAGTGACAGTTTGGTTACCTTTTTTAAATATACTTTTTACTGAGAAGAAAACAGAGTAAGAGAAAATTAAAATTTTGTGTGATGTGAAGCAGAGTTGGACATTTCAGAGTCTTCATTTATCCAGATCGTCAGCCTCCCCAGTTATTGTCAGAAGCCTTCCAGCTTCACTGCTGTCCCTACCCTAGTGTGGGCCTAAATACAGGACACCAAGCCAAATTTGAATTTCAGATAAAAAACAAATATCTACATCTATATATTAGTATAAGTGGGTCTCGTGAAATATTTTGGACAGGCTAATATGAAGTTTTTGTTGCTATTTATCTGAAATTCAAACTTAACTGATAGACTACGTTTTTATTTGCTAAATCTGTCAGTCCTACCACAGCTACATCCTGGTAACAGATTACAGAATTGGCCTGTTTACAGGTTAAAAATTCACCTTTGGGCTACTCTTTAACTAGTGCACACTGATGGTCTCTGACCTTCCATATGCCAGACTGTGATCATCAGAGCTGCCTCCTCCCTCCTGGCTCCTGCCCGGTGTTTCTGGAGCTGCCCTGCTGGTACGCTGGCCTCCCAATCAGGGAATCATACTCCTCCTCATCCTGGGATTCCTAGACTGGCCTTGTTAGCAACTAACTGGAGCAAAGAATACACATGAGTGGGAAAGACAAGACTAGAGGCCTCTAAATGCATAATTTGCTTCATCAGGTCCTTGAAGACAAATAATCTTCTTAACTCACAAGGTTGCTAGAATGGCAAAACTCTTTGCGAATTTTAAAAAGACATAAAGTAAGGTTCCGTGACTGTTACCCTGATGTAAAATAAATATTGGCCAATTGTTTTGTGGAGAAGAAAGTTGAAAGAAAATGTTGATGTATGCTACCTCACTTACTAGAGAGTTTAGTTCCCTAGGCCCTAAAACTCTGTCTTTTCTTTCTTAGTCGAGCTGCCTTCATCTCCCCTTGAGAATGACCCGGTTTACCTTGTCACAGTGTAAAGCTTCGTTTTGGCAATCAGCAAATGTCTTTACTATTTAAAATTGCTGCAGCAGCTGCATTTCAGTTCCCTGCTCAGCAAGTAGGTTCCTGGTCAAGTTCAAAAAAGGAGCCATACCTTCATTTGTGGGATGCTGTGTCGAAGTCAGACTTCATAGACATGGCTTTGTGCAGCCTCCTGGGATTTAGCTAGGTTTGAATTGCTGTGACCTCGATGCCCTTACAACATCACAGAAAACACCATCACGGTGCCCACTAATTGGTCACCTTGATGTCAGTCACAGCATGGAGATCAAGGACAGAGCCGGTCCAGGAAAGTGAACTACACAGGCTCTCCGAGGTGGTCTCTACAGGTCAGGCTCGCATCCTGCTGAGAGCACAGTGCGAGGGAACCTTACCCCAGGACTACTTGAAACATGGCTGTGCTGCACGTTAACAAAGGACAGGTGGCCTCACGAGTGACCCTTCCCTCGCTACCTACCAAGTCCAAATTGTCAGCCTTTCACACCCATTATGCTTCCATTATCTGTGAGAAATACTAAGTGTCATGCCTTGGATACAACATGCACAAAGCAGACTCCTGAAATTAGTTTCTGCTCATTGGTTTTAAAAATTTATTAAGAGTATTTTAGTTTTAAGGTAGCAAATCAATCAAAAATTGCTGGGAAGCTACATACCTGTGCATTTGAGAAGCTCACTGTAATAATAATCAATTTTTTAAAAAACATAAATGCAATGTGTTTTTCCAAATAACTTACATAGGAGTAGAAAGAATGGGCAAGAACATAAGGAAAAAATGAATACATCTTTCTGCCATTTCCCTTGGGTTGAATACATTTGTGGGTTGCCATTCTTACCTATTTAAATCAGGCATTTTAGATGGTAGGAATGACTAGAATTAAGCAGAAATTCTACAGTTCTAATAAAAAAACAACAAAAAATTGATAACCACGGCACAGGGTGAGATTTATTAAAGGGCTTTATCCTGTGGTGCAATTTACCAAATGAAACATCACATGGAGTCCATTTAGATAATATAAGATCTTCCTCCCAGTGTACTGATCTTCCTCAGCTCCCAATGCCAGGTCCAGGGCCTCTGGAAGGATTTATTTCTGTCCTTAACATGGAACCAGTGCTGCAGGAGGGGAAGACAAATATTAGGGCAGAGGAGACAATTAATGGTCTAGACATCCACAATCATAATAAGAACTGACCCAGAACTCCTGAGGACAGGATCCACTGAAAATAGGAAGGACCAAAGTCTCAGATGCCCTGTTAAATGAATAAGAAATGTGAGAGTTTGTTTGTTTGTTTTTGTATAGATGGAAGAGGGGCCCACAGAACCACTACTCCTGTTTTGAGAGAAAAGTAGTTAAATATCTTTTGATTAACTTAAGGAAAACAAAACCTTTCGAGAGTTGTCTGGGTATGGTATAATTCTCCTTCAGGGAGTTCCATATGCTAGGAGTGGGCCAAAACCAGATCAAGGGGTGGAGCAGCCACTCATCGGACAGATGGAGCTGTAGGGGCCAGGAAACCCAGGCTGCTAGAGGCGTTGAATGGACGGGCTGATCGAAGAGAAATTGAAGCAGCATGTGTATGTGTAACTGATTCAGGAGATTCCCTCCATGGAACACCTGAAGGAAATAGGACCAGATATGGAATTAAGGAGTTCACTAAGGCAAAATTAGGAGAAATAATATAGGAACTGAGAGGAAGAATCAGGTAGGTCATTGGCATTCTAAAGAATGAGACTAAATGGAAAAATTAACTTTCTGCTTCTCCATCACCTCCTTACCATGGCCAATCATCAAAGCTGAGGAGCGGTACAGATAAAAATCAGTAGCAAGGGGGCAGGCAAAAATAGCAATCCAGAAGCAGTCTGTACCTGGCTTCATCAACTCGGGACTATGGCAAAGAGTCAGGGACAGTGTACATTTTTCTGCATGCGAGCTAATAAAACCTGACTGGAGTCAGGAGGACAGGGAACATACTAGAAGGTCCCCTCCCTAAATCTCAGGCATGCGTCAGACTGCAATAATATCTAATTGGCTGACTTGCTTAACTCATTTAACTAGCTTTTTAAGTACTTTTCTATCTCTACCCTTCTGCAATGGCAGATTTGAGAAGGAGCCTGCAAGAAGGGAGTAAAGAGGCACTTGAATTGTTTTGTGGTGTGACTCCACTTGAAAAGGGACCTGGAGTTCCAACCTTAATAAAAGCTTCGGTAACTTCCGAATATTGTGGGAATAAAATAAAGGGGCCTGAGGGCTAAGTCCTTGTTTCCCGTGCAAGAGGACTGTTGAGGGTTCATCTTCTCAAATGTGAACTCACTGGGTAATCAGTCATCCCCATGGAAACCCAGCAACTTTTAATTGTCTCTAATTAAGGGGCCACAGAAGCAATCAGCTACATTTCTAGCACATTAATGAGGGAAGCATGAAGTGCAAAATGGCTGCCAGAAGTAGACGGTGCTTATATGAACTAGGACTGCTGGCAAGACTTTGAAGGGCAAATGTGACAGGTGCTACATTCTTGAATCTGCAGGGTCTAGGAAACCCGGACTGAAGAGATGAAAAATAAAGACAATTCAAGAATGTAAGGGGGAAAAGGAGGAAATATGTGGAATAAGAAAAAAAATATGATCCTCTAGGTGAAATTAATTTTAAAAATAGAGTATAATGTGCACCTGGAATTCTTAAACATTAAAGACAAAAAAAAAGTGAGCAAGTTAAAGGAAGCTAAAGGGTGGCTTCACCAAAAGCCTGGTATTGAATGGCAAAGTAAAATTGGAAAACTACAACTCTGAAATCTTGACTACTTTAGTAACTTTTTCTCTGATTATGACAGTGTGTATTAAGCCCTCTTTCTAAATTACTGTAGTATTTACTATCTGAACACTTGTTTGCCTAGTTGTGCTGCGTCTGGTCAAGGCCGGACAGGTTCACGGGATTCCGGCAGAGGGAAGAATATTCACGGAGCCGCTGGGATGCCTGGCAGGCCTTTTTTCATGGGTGGGCGAGCCACACACGCTGCAAGCTGCGTGTCTCCCCACATGTCCCTGTGTGTATCCGCATGTCACCTGTCCCCTGCATGGCACCTGTCCCCTCTCTCTCAGCAAGACATCACGACTCCTTTATATACTAAATATAGACAAAGCCAGCAGGGAGCCAGGACACATTGTATAACACAGCAAGATTCTACACATGTGAGCCCATTCAAGGCTATGGGAACCGTTTATCAGGTCCAGCCTCAAGGTTATGGGAAACTGCTTCCCTTAGTTGCCCAGACACCTGGGTGAGGAAGCCAGCCTGCCTCTGTTTACCCTAAACTAGTTATAAATGTCCACATAGACTTCATCTGGGGAGTGGAGCACCCTAACTTCTGGAGACAATTTAAGAAGTGACTTCATAGATATTTTCATGGTTGGTTATCAGCACCTCCCTGGAAAATTTTTTTATGCAGCATTTGCCCGTACCTACTTTTGTAGTTGAAGAAACTGGGCAATAAAGCTTAGCCTGGGGCCTGTCGCCAAAGTGCAAAGCTCAGCCCAGGCCCCGCACCTCTGCCTAGGATTCAGTTTTCTTATCACTGTCACACGTGGCACTAGGCAGGGACGTGACTTTCACGCGGGCTGCATCCTCTCAGCCCCTCGGAGCATACATGATGGATCGGCAGCACCCGTTCTGACTTGACTCGGGAAGAGTAACTTCAAGTTAAAGACTGTGGTTCTGAAATGGGACAGGAGGGGGATCATTTTCACTATGTTTGTAAAATATAAATATGTACCATAGGATTATTTCTGTTCCTTCACAGTCTCATTGAACAATGTTAAACCATGTGGTTTAAAATTCTCTCCAGTTCTTTGCTAGGTACTCTGACGAAAATTTGGAAGAAAAGACTTTTAGGAGTGAGTAATTACTAGGGGCTGGACTGCTCTCATTATTCCTCACAAGGAGATTTTTCCCGGCCTTTCTTGTATATCCCCTCCCACTGACAATAAGCCATGCTTGCACTGGGTGATGACCCTTACAGGTAGACATTTTGATTAATACTTATACCAACCAATCAATTCACAAAGATCTTAAGTCAGCCACTATGTTCAAACCTAGGTCCTTTAACAGAAAGAAAGGTACAAATCAGGCCCTGTTCTCAAGGAGTTTACGGCTTAGGGGAGAGGTGAATCTCACCCAGGAAAACAACAACAACAAAAATCTAACAAAGCAGATGAGCCGCTGGCACAGAATTTAAAATTTGTATTTTTAGACTTAGCAGGCACTGATGGAGCCTGCTAGAAATTTTTATGTGCCGGATTTTCAGGCATTCATTTCATATTATATTCATAACAGTCCAGGATGTATGATTATCATTTACACTCAATCAGAAGTGAATACAATCAAGTTTATCTGCAGCTCAAAACTATCCCGTAATTTATCCACTAAAGCCAGTAATTGCAGAGTTCTTATAATGGCTACATAGCCCTTTGCATGGAATCTTGTCTTCCTCTTCCACATCCTTCCCAAGCCCTTACCTCTTGGTCCTCATCTCTTCCCACTCACCCCTGAACTCCCCATGCTCTGGATTCATTGTCTCCTTAGTGCACCCAAGGAATATCAAGCATGTTCCATTTCGGGCCTGGGCACTTCCAGGGCTCACCCACAGTGGGTTCCCTCAAGTCCTTCAGTTCTCAGGGAGACCTTCGTTAACTTCTCTAAAGTCACCCGCAGGGTCTACGCTAGCAGCCAACCCCTGCACCTAGCTTTTCTTGTCTCTAAAACCTTCTCATGTTGGCATATATTAAGAAATGGATCTATTTGTTGCCTCTTTTCCTAGACTAGCAGGAGCTTTGTTTGGTTCACTGATGTCTTCTCACTGTGTAGGATGGAAATTTGCATTAAAGGGGCTCAAAAATGCCTATGGAGTCACCTGGATAATGTAAGTAAGCCTTCGAGAGCTTAGGCAGTATGCCCAGCCGCAGTTCCACAGCAGAAAGGGGCAGGGAAAGGAAGACCCCCCCAGGCTGTGGGCACTGAAAACGCGTGACAGAACTTAAGCACGTCGAGTTCTGTGTCTAAACTGGAGTTTTGACAAATGTGAAAGAAGATATAAGGCTATTTAGAATGGGTCCACATTTTAAAAAAATTATTAATCTCTAAGTACATGAGTCATTCACCATGTATTCTATGTGTACTCAGTGCCCAGCATGTCAGACTGAGTTTCTTTTTGCTTCTTTCCTTCTTCATGGAGATAGGTAGATGCTTGCTAGATAAGCAGATCAGGGGTGTCAAACTCATTTTTACTGGGGTCCACTTCAGCCTTATAGTTGCTTTCAAAAGGTGGAATGTAATTTCAACTCCTTAACAGTTAAGGCGTAGTTATATTTATACAGTCCTAAAATTATTTCGTCCCTTTGAAGGCAACTGCAAGGCTGATGTGGCCCCCAGTGAAAATGAGTTTGACACCCCTGAAGTAGATAGATAAATAGATAGAACATTCCACTCGTTGTGGCTGATGTTCTCATCTCCAAGTCCCAGTGCCTCTACCTCATGCCCCCTTCCATTACCCTGAAAACTACAACATGCTTTACAGATATTTATCCAATTAAACCCCTGAGCAACAAAAGCTACTACTTCCTCAGACACTTACTATACTCTTAATATCCAATAAACAAATTAACATTAAATTTATTACTACTTTTTGTTTCCAGTAAGACTTGTCATGTAGAGAGTGTCTGAGAAGACAGCAGTAATGACAGAAAGTACAGTGCTGTTTCAGGTCAGGGGAGCAACCTGTAACCTTCCTATCGTATTATTTGGTTGTTCTGAATGCTACCTAAATGTAAAGCTTTGGCCTGGTGGGTAAACACAAGTGAAAAGAGAGGAAGAAAATGGTTTGTATGGCTTAAAAGAAAATAATTTTCTGCTTTTGTTTCCTTCACCTTTCTTGCACTTTACTTCCTATCAATAGAAGAATATTCTTTCCTCTACAAGGAATAACCTCTCTTTCATGCACTGAAAAATGGCATTTTTGAGTTTCTCTCTGGGATAGTTTGACAAATTTTCAGGCTGCACGGGGGGCCTAGACCTCTCTCTTTCCAGGTGGTTTTGCAGTGAACAAGAGAGAAAACAGAGTGTGCTCCGCCAGGACAGAGGCCATTGTTTGTGCCTGCAATGAAACATAATACGCATTTATAATAATGCAAAGGCAATGGTTCTATGTAGTCAGTACAATTTATTTTCTTATTGGTTTTGGATGTTCAATTCCTGTTTACCTAGAAAAGAAAGTTCCTTTATAAACGGAAAAATAAGTACAAAGTATGGAAGTATAACTTTTTTGTTTAACTCCTCTCAGTTAATTAAATTGAAATGGGAATTCTGCTGTTTGCAGCTTTAAAAAATAGCCAGTTGAAATTTAATTGGTGTCTTTTTTCTTTAGTATTCATGCCCTGAAGCTAAATTAATGATCAGTTGTAAGCACTTCAGGTGAGAGATTATTATGAATAAATATTATTACTTTTGAATAAAAGTAAACCTAGGACCATATAGTAGATAAAATGACTAGTACTAAGATAAGAATAACAATGCTATAAATAAAGGGTTAAAACCTGTCTCTGTTCTCTCTGTCCCTCTCTCTCTTTTTCTCTCTCTCACACACAATTACAGAGAGACAGGAGGCTCAAGTGTATTCTAGAACCAGTAGATGTTATAAATCAAATTAATTACTTTTGCCCAAAACTGTCCTCAGTGGAGGATTTTTGGCTACTGGACTGTTAATATGTCTTTGCTTAATCACTGTCCTATAATGTCATCCCCCCGATAGAAGGCATGAATTGGAGCAATGGCAGTCTTTTTACCTTTCTCAAGTCCCCACAAGACCCTGATTTACTGGATTTACTGGGTGAAGCAGGTGTGTGTCATTTAGCCAGACTACATACCCCTCAGATGCCCAGGTTCTCAAATCTTTGGGAGCAGAACAGACCTAGTGTAGCTGATGTGGTAGGTAACTTTAAAAAAAATCTATTTCTCTCTTACAGCTGGATCTCTGCTTTTAATACCTTATGAATTTCTTTCTTTGACTGGATTTTTGCCATATTTGATAGACATTATATCTATCAAGACATTTGACACCCTCACCCCTTTGATCAAGGACTCATGCACTCAGTTGTTCCATCAACCATTGCTCCAGCTAGTCCACTTCACAAGGACATGTGTGCCCAAGGACAAGGCCACCTGGAAGGCAGTGAGCTGAATCTGGGGAATTCGTTTATTCTGACTTGTCGGCACAGCCATCCTCTTTCCACGTAGGAAAGGCTGCCACTCCCAAAGGCAAATGAACAATGCCAGAGAGGGCTGAGACAAAAAACAAATCATGAACACATTTACTACCAGTATTTGAGTTACATGCTATTTATTTTTAAGTCAACAGCCTATTTGTGTCATCGAGGAATGCTAAAGCTAACATTAAAAACAAAACCTTCTCTGATTAAATGCCAACTGATATGGGGGTGACTAAGACATACTCTGAATAAAAGGAGTACCCCTTTTGAATGCAAAATATTCCTCACCCAGTGCATACATACACACCTGAGATCTGGTATATTGAAACAGCATCTAATATCCTGATATCCAGAAACGGGCACTGGTCCCTGACCTCAGGGCTTCCTTAGATGGAGTGTTGTCCAAGCCCTGTGATTTCAGGAGGAAATTTCTCCCTCACCAATCTTATCCTCAGAGCACGTTTTAGGAGAGCTTCCTCGATTTTTCAAGGAGTGGACTCCTAAGGACTCTGAGAGTGTCTGTGGAAAAGGACCAGCTTTAAAGATTGTACTGATTTGTTGTGAATTGCTGTGATTCTCAGGGCTTAGAGTTGGATTCCCTAAATATTGGCATCATTCTGTGAGCTCCAATTTCTCACCTACTAGGAAGACTATAGTTAATAATTAGGAATTGTGGGACTAGGGACATGTAAGAGTATGATGTCATACCATGCCATTGAAAGTAACATACAAATGATCCTAAAAATTGTTTAATAAAGATGTATAAGATGGAGTTCCATCTTAGATTGTGTTCATTGTATGTCTCCGTGTTCTAAATGGTTAATGTCTGGAACATGGGTGATGAAGCAGAGGAGAACTCTTTTGGTTAGCAATATATAATTTAAAACCCCAGGGATTGTTTTTGGTCAGTTTCTTGCAATCTACAAGGTAATTTTTCCAATTTATTTGGAATTAGTCAAGTGCACTGTTGAAAAGGCAGAATGAATTGATACTAAATAGTTTTTGGAAGATGTAATTGTCTGATGATTTGTAAATAGCCAAGCTTATCAAAAAAGTAATTTAAATGTTATGCTGACAATTTTGTTCAGTTTGGTATACTCTGTAAACTGGGGAATCCAATTTTTTACCCTCATTATCATGAGAATTCTCTTTGCTAAATAATTTGAGGGGCTAAGGACATCCAGAGCTTTGGAATCTGAACCTTTAATGACCTCTTCATACCCAGCCTCAACATACTCATAGGATGATAATGCCGAAGTGTTTTTAAATAACTAAGTTTTCTGCATCATTTGATTGGCTGCAGTGCATTCCTTATGTGTTGTATCCATACCTATCTTGGGAGAGAGTGGGAGCCTGCTGAGTTTGTCTCTATCTCCCTTGCACCTGCCCCCCTCCATTTGTGCTCTAAACTCCAAAGTGACCATGGTTCACATTATGAGAGAACTCTGATGAACAGGTTCATATAAACATTTTAGGGGCTTGATCATTTGGATTATTTTATTTATAAAAGTAGGATAATAATTTTTAAAATAGATATTTAGCAGATGAGATATTTGCTAAGTACTTAAGTGCTTTACATACATCTTTTTTTTTCAATTATACGGCAACTCCGAAGAAGCACATTGTACCTACACACCATAAAGTATCTAGAAATTTGGTAGATGAAGAAGCTAAGTTGTAATGTTAACTTGCTATGGTTGTGTTTTTAGTAAGTCACCACACTGAGACTCAAAACTGATGTGCTGACTGACCCCAGGTGTTAGTCACCAGGCAATATTGCCTTAATTTTTTTTAGAGCCATAACCAACTCAGACATGTGTGAGTTTTCAGGTTCTGGAATGGAAATATCTGGACATGCCCAGTGTTGGTTTTAGTGTTATTTTAGATTAGACTTATGGACAACGTTCTGGAGGGAGGGTTTGAAGCTGTATTTGCATATCATTTTACACAACTATTGAAAAAACTAAAAATGAAAGTAGATGGGCTGATCAGCTTTATGAGTTGACACCCAGTATACCCCTTGTCAACAACACTTATTATTAGATGAAAGAATAAGCCACAATTCTGCTGCCAAAACTCTTTGAGTCAGGCTTACAGAAAAATGGAATAAGTTGTTTCCTTCTAAGCCTCTTGGAGTAGATACTCATTAAGGGTAAGATAATCTTCTAATGTACAAGAGTATCTGGAAGGGATAAGCTATTACCCCCAATATTTGCATGAACATAGGAGACTAGGTGTGATATTATTTTAATCACTTAATAGAGCCAGGGACCATGGAACTAGTCCAAGGACAAGGAAAAGAAGAAATGAAATGACCCCAGGTCTTCTTGCAAAAAGTAGACTAGAATGGAGCGTTATGACAGAGGATTCAGAGAAGCCTGGGAGAGAGAATAGGGGGCACCACATATGAGAAGAAAGAAGAGTAACGGATGCTGAAAGGTAAGGGGAAGGTAATGAAGAGAAAAGTATGCCTGTTTTGTCTACTCCCTTTCCTCGATAGACCTGTTTCTGAGATTTCCATATATTTCAATTAGATCTGGCTGCACAGCCCGAACTGGAATGTGTCTGCAACAGACAGAAGGAACGGCACCAGCCGGAGGTGTAGCAGGCTTGCAGCTCTGCTGTTTCGTTCTACTGCATTGAATAAAACGAATCTTTTCAAACAGGTGAATTTTCCAACAGAAATGGCCCAAACAGCCTCAGCTCATTGAATAGAAAGTGTAATGGTGATCTAAACCTATTACCTTCAATGGAGTCTGTGGCATTTTCTTCCAGCATATTGATGGGGGAGAGAGAGGGAGGAGAGGGAACTTTTTCCTCCACTCATTGTTGTGTCAGTCATTGTAATGCTAGTCACAATGTATTAAAAGCATTGAGAATCAACAGGGCTGGCTCTTTTGTAGCTGGAGTAATAAATGATTTTACTGAACAGAATTAAAGTGCTGTTTAAAATATACTCTGTACACATTTTTAAATTTCTTACCAAAAGGACTTGTCTCTCCTCCACCTACAAGTCTTGCTATCAAGAAATTCTTATTTAACAGTTTTCAGCAAGAATACATACTTTTCATAAAAAAGCCTGGCATATTTTTACAGAGAAAAGCCATTAATGTCATCTCTCAAACATGTCCTCCCTCTAACCAATGTTTACCTCAAATAATCTGTAATTATAGTTGAGAAATTTCAATTTTATTTAAACTAATGTGGGCAGCAACAACTTCTAGAGGGTAGGAATTCTTTTTTTGTTTTGTTTTGTTTTGTTTAAGCATCTGTTGTGCTATTGTTGTTGTTATTGCCTGACACAATCTCTGCAGGGAAACATAATGGAATCGAATCCAGCCTCATTATATTGAAGTGTCGCTTGTGTGAAGGTGGCACTAACGTTCCATTAGAATACAATTGACATATCCCAGTTTCATCAACTACAATCAGCTTATTCATAGAGTTTGAGAGACCATGGAACTTTTTACAAGCCCCTAATTTCCAGGTAAATATTACTCATCATTTTCTGTGAATTACTAATATCTCTACATGGCACATGTATTTATAGGTAGGAAACAATATCATGAATTTCAAAGAAATTTATAACAACCATCTCATAAATAGATGAGAGATGCATGAAAGTTCCTTCATAGGAAGGTACCTGCTGTACTGTCTTTATTAGCAATGTCATTAACTTACATTGAACCCATTTGTTTTGGTGTTATCTTAATTCAGTCCATTCAACACCTTGTCTCTAATATTTATACATACTTTTCCTTTGTCTCAGTGTAAACCTATTGAATTTTATGTTATCTGAATTTTATAATCTTTCCTATTACTTACAAGCAATCTGCTGCTACAGTTGTTCCTAGGTGTTTTTATAAACTAATTTAACATCTGTTAGTACTATATAACAATATCAACCTACAAATGGCCAATAGAAATTAGCATTGTTTAGAAGAATCATGTAGATTAATGCAGTTACATTAGTAATTGTAGGATCCACTCTATATTTCATGGTAACATGATGAATAATCAGTGTTAATTTTTTTTCAGCATGAATGCAATCTACATGTGAATGCAATTGCATTTAAGGCAGATCATACAAACTACCTTTTAATAAATTAAATGATAATTTTGCTGAATAAAGGACTTTACATAGATGATTCCAGAAAATGAATTTTCTAATATAGAAATAAAAACTCAACCAGTAGATAGACACGAGTTGAAAGGACTTTTGAGAAGTTGCTTTATAATTTTGGTCTTCATTGATGGTTGTAAAGTAGTAGCTTTCAGACATCCTATATCTGAAAGCAGACAAGCAGAAATTGCACAAAACCAGTCTGGTAAACTTTAATTCCAGCTCTAGTTTTGCTGCTTCTTCATGTTACTACTTTTGAACAAAGCAGTCCACCTTCATTGTTTTCATTCTCTGCAAAATGGGAGTGATGCCTAATCTTGACTATACAGAGTTATTCTGGGGATCCAACAAATTCATCAGTGTATAACTTTCTTCAATGACATAGGGGGTTCCTTTGCTCAGAAGACAAAGAACTAACTTCTGTGAAGGACCATATAGATAAACAGCCCCTGCTCTCAAATAAGCTACAGCACATAAAAGATAGTAAGAGACAGTCACATCACAATCACCAAGTCTTCCTCAATCTAAGATTTCCTCTGGTCCTAAATGGACTCACCACAGCAGGATTCTGAGCACCTCATAATTAAGATTGGCTCAACAAAGATGCCTTAAGGAGAATGGACTGACAACGGGTTGCTGCACAGCTTCACGAGATCCTTGTTCCCTATTGTGGGCAGTCCAGTATTTCTGCCTGAAGTCTAGGGTTGTGATCCCAAGAGTTCACACTGGAAAAAGGTATTTCGAAGAATGCGAAATTGAGAAAAAATTTAATCCTAGCTTAACTGACTTCTTTTCTTTGCTATTCACTATTCTTATTATAGGAGTGGATAGACTACATTAGCTTGAATGCACTTTTAAACTCTAAGATTATCACTATATAATGACCTGAACAGGTGCTGAGGGCTGATTTTACAATGAATGGTAAATATGGAAGGAAAAGTTAAATATCCAGTTACCAAATCAGAATTTCTGGCCTAAGGGAGATAAGACTATCCAAGCTTTTTAACAGTCCATTGAGAGAGCCTACATTATTAAGCTATAAGCAATAATGGACCCAGTCTGTGTGTGTGTGTGTGTGTGTGTGTGTGTGTACACACACACACCTATAGATACAAATGTATATATAATCTAAATTTATGTGTATACATCTATATATAAATTTATATCCATAGGTATATAGATATATAAACCTAGATAATATATAAAGTATATATTTGTATATAAATTTGGATATTTTAAATATGTATATATAGATACATAGATTTCCTGAACCTAGTAATAACCATAGTATTCTAAGAGTTCCCCATTTATTATCTGAGTTCATTCTGCAACTTACTGGTGAGGCCTCTTCTATAAATGAGGCTCAATGACAAGCTAGTTTGTGCCAGCCAGACAGTTTAAATTTCATGGCTCTATCTTAGAAAAAGTTTAATATTAGATTGTCCTTTATAATATTAGAATGAAAAGCCCCACTGGCCAATATATAAAAATCCAAACCAAACATAAGAGCAATGGTAACAAGAATGTTAACAAGCCTGTTTTTGTGGTGTGTTCTCTCTTGCTCTTTCTTCTTGAGCTATGAGGATTGGTATTGTATCTCCATTCTACAAATGATAAAACTGGCACTCAGAGAAGGAATTAGGGTTCGAACACTAAAATATCTTTCTGATCTTCAAAATAAAAAGTTCTTTGTATAGCAGGCGGACTTTTAACATAGCTTTCAGACTCTCATCCCCTGGTGTAGATGCCTTGTATGGTCCCCTCCATTGACTATGGTGTGACTTGTTAATATGCTGGGACAGTCACTATTTTAATGAGGTTATCATATACTGAAAAGATGATAGGGTAGTCCTACTCTGTTAATGTTGTCACTTAATTAAAGTTGTTTGAAAGTAGTTTTGGGGAAAAGGGCAAAGGGCATCATGGAAGCAGATCTATTCCACAGGCTGTGCGTTTGTGATCTTTGTCTCAGATCCTGATAGCCAACAATTTTATGCAAAACAGTTAAAGTGTTTGGGTTGATTATTTCATATCCTTAGAGAAGTCCCATGATTTTTCATGAGACCTCAATTTGCTTGTGATTGACTGAAGGCAGGGATCCACTTCACCCAATTGCTCAAGTACTCCAGGTCTGTCTCAGACCAGA
Organism: Phyllostomus hastatus; assembly: GCF_019186645.2. Classification (NCBI taxonomy): domain Eukaryota; kingdom Metazoa; phylum Chordata; class Mammalia; order Chiroptera; family Phyllostomidae; genus Phyllostomus; species Phyllostomus hastatus. Next base: position 32,692,849 of record NW_025333960.1, read on the forward strand.
TTGCTTCAGTTTATGTTCTTACTATTTTAGAACTTCACATTTCAAAGTTACATCATCCCTAAAACACTGATGGAATTTCCATTAGAGAGATTCATTTTATTGGAGAATTGTGGTCCAATTTGAGAGTCATTATTTACTTTCCAGTGTATTAGACTTATAGGAAATAGAGATATGGGAAATATAGGAAAATCAAATCAGTCTACATTGCAAAGACAAATCAGATGTATTAGCTGAACAATTCAAAAAGATTTTTGTGGAGTCCAAGTCACAGCCATATTTATTAACAACTGATTATTCAAAGACATCAAATCCAACTTTGCTGTGATACTAGTATATTCTGTTATTTGCTATTACTCCATCTTTGGATTTCTCTTATACCAATTATGAAACAATTTTAGGCTTCTTCATCTCTTCTTAAATTGCTAATGAGTTCTTTGGGAGAAAACTATAAAACTTCTAATATAAAGATCACAAGACTGGGAAATATTTTATAAGTTATCTGTGCCAAGTTATGTCCTTACCCTTCCACCTCTACCATATCGAGCTTTAAGTTCCTCTTCAACATCATTGACAAACTCTATTCAGAATCTATAAAACCCTAAAGAGATTTAAATTATTATTCTCTTGTAAGGAAGCTGATTCCATTCTAGACATTAATTATTAAACATTTTTTACTTTTATTGAGCCAAAATCTTACTCCTGGGACTCCAACTCATTGATTCTAGAAATGCCTGTAGAAGCTACATTTCATCGACATTATAGCCTTTCAAATAATGGTCATCATTGTGTGCTCTTTAGATTCTGATTTCCAGCATAGCACCCTTGCATCCTTTAATGAGTTATCATGTGACACAATGCTGAGACATCCCCACCTTTTCAGTATTTATAAACACTTGCCCAGCAGTGTAGTACCATTGGTTCACACACTCGGGAGCTTCTTGCTTGAAATATGAAACAGACCTCCACCTGCCAGAATCTCAAGTGTCTTAGCAGTTGATTATAATCTTAGAGGGCCTATCACCCAGATGGTCTCAATGAAACACTGCTCTCACAAAGGTGCATCCTTGAAAATGGAACATGTGTTCCAAGGATGGGAGTGGTAGGTGAAAAGCCTTTAATTGCCAGGTCCAGTTCTTGGGTCAACCTACAGCCATGTCCTCTCAATGACCTCCTCTAACAGTACTTAAAAAAAAAAAAAGATACAGTAATCCAGTTCCAATTGGCTAATAGTAAAAAGAGCTAAATAAGAATTAAGTGATCATTTTTGCAAAATCAAAACACTAGGTTTTTGTAATCATTATATGTTATATTACCTCATATTTGACCTTCTACTATTAACATAGTAAAACTTTTTCAAAACTCTTTAGTTTCAGGATAGTGCTAATGATGGGTAGGGTGGGCAATCTGACCATAAAGACTTAATGTTTATTTTCATTAAATATACCCAATCAAATTGCACCAGTAGATTTGCACTGGATATTATCATACAGTGTTTTCTACCTACTTTCAGCTTTCAGGTATTTGTGAACTGGGCTTTATTAGTACATTAAAATAAATGCACAAAAGGACAGGACTGAGCATAAAAATTTTGAACACAGTAGGAAAGACTCTACCAAAGTAATATCCCCACTATAATTGGCAGCAGTTAGCATTCAGTTTCAAAATAATTCAATTTATAAATAATAATAATAATAATTTGATTTACATCTTTATATTTGTCTAACATAATGTTATATGGGGCCTGGAGCTGATCAATATCTTGTTGAATTATATATACTAGTCATCTACTATTTATTTGCCTGATTTATTCATCAAGTAAAAGTAACATATAAGGAAACAGACTAATTCTGAAACTAGTTTTATTATTATTATTAAATTCAATGGTATATTTTAATAAGTTCACCTAACAATGAAAAATATGATGATGATAATGAATATTAACTGAGATCAACATCAAACTCCTTTTTAGTTTCAGTACTATACTTTCTGCTTTAAGTATTGATATTCTTTTAAATAATTTAGAAGAAAGAATAGACAAATATTCTATGTTCACTACATATTTCTCATTTCCAGTGATCATCATTGCTCCCTGTACATTTGGGTTTCCATCTGATGCAATGTTTCTCCATCATGAAGAAGTACCATTAGCAATTTTTGTGTGTATATGGACAGCAACTGATAATGAATTCTCTTAATTTTTGCATATTTGAAATTTTCCTTATTTCACTTTCATTTTCTTAGTGATAATTTCACTTTTACTTGAAACTGTCTTTATTTCACCTTCATTTGGAAGATGGTTTCCCTTTACAAAGAATTCTACATTGGCAGTTTTCCTCTCCTGTCCTTCAATATTTTCCAAGTTACTCCATAGCATTTGGGACTCCATTGTTACTAATGAGAGGGCAACCATTATTTGCATCCTTGATTTCCTTTATGTGATTGGTCATTTTCTATGACAAATTTCAAAAGTTTCTTTTTATTTTTGGATTTCAGAAATCTGACTTTAATGTGCCTAATTGTGAGTTTATTTGCAGTTCTCCTAATAAGAGATTATTAAGCTTCTTACATTTGGAAGTTTTTGAGTTTCACCAGATTTGTTAGGTTTTCAGCCATTACTTCTTCAAGTGCTTTTTTTCTCATGTTCTATTGTTGCTTTTTCTTCTTCTAGAGATTGGATTGCACTTTTATTAGGCTTAAAATTGGTCCACAAAGTTCTGTATATCTTATCTTTCTCTTAATTTTTTCTCTCTGTTTTTCAAAATGTGTACCATATCATTCTATTTTTAAATAAATTTATTTTTTCTTTATTTTTGTTTAAAATCCACTCTTAATGCCATCCATTTAATTTTCATTTTAGTTTTTATATTTTCAATGCAGGAATTTCTATTTGATTCTTTTTTTGTAGTTTCCAATTTCTGTGCAGAGATTTTTATTTTTGATTTGCATTTACTTTCAAAAACTTCTAAATAATAACTAATTTCATGTCTTTTTATGTTAATTTTAGAATCTGGGTGGTTTTGGACTTAATTTCTATTAATAAGTTTTTCGTGACTCTGGTTCACGTTGTTCTTTTTTCTTTGCATACCTTACATTTGTGTTTGTGTGTATTTTGTTTGTTTTCATGCTGGATGCTGAGTGTAAAGACTCTGAATTCTGTAATGTTCTTCTGAAGAATGATTTCTGTGCTAGAAAAAAATTAACTCATCTAGATTCCAACTCCAAAATCTGTCTCCTGAAACTGCACTTGATTGTCTCACCTTTCACCTTCTAACTTATCCTTAAGCTACCTGGAAATTTCCTTCCTCCTCTATATGTGTAGTTTCAGGATGAAAAAGGATCTGGATGGGTTTTTATATTAATATTTTGGGACTCATTCCTTCCTATACCTGCACTGAAGGATTTTACTCCCAACTTTCTGAGTGTTCTGCCAGCTTCAAATTCTGCCTTCTGACACCTTAAGTCTGCTGGTGTGCCGCTTGGGGGTACCTGGTGATTGAAGAGTACCCCCAGGCAAATTGCTGCAACTTCACCAATTTTAACTTGTTTCGATCAATCTGACAAGAGTAGATACCCCTCACATTTCTGCATTCAAAAAGTTATTCTTAAATATTATTTTTAGATTTCCTAATTGTTGTGTGTCAGTAGGGTTATTGGACCAGGCCCTTCCATCATTGTCTAAAGTGGGAACACCCCCTAACTCTAGAAACTGCCACTGCCTTGTGCCTGAAGGTTTAGAATTTCATTTTAACTTTATCATTTTCTCCTCATATTATTTTTTCTACTCTTAAGACTTTTTAAGACTAGCTTTAAAAAAATCTTTTTCTAACTGTTTCACCTTCTCAAGCAGGTTTCCATTTCACTACACTTAGTGGGACTCGCCTCTTGCTTCAAAGACAAGTGACAAGTAGCTGGTTTCGGGGAAACATTTCCTCACTTTTGGTACCCTGGTTCAAATCAACTATGTAAGATGAAGTCCACTGAGGACTTCCACTCAGGTATTTTCACATATATTTGAATTACCAAACAAGGTTCTAAGATGACTATAGTCTCCATTTTTACATTGAGGAAACTGAAGCTCAAAAAGTAAATTAACTTCATGAAAATTCTAGAGTGAAAAAGTCCTTCTGAGTCTAAAGAACTGATTTTTTTCCACTGTTACTACTCTTTTTCCTAGTCTTTTATAAACATATCTGTTTCTGTGGCTACCTTCCAAAAAGAAATGTTATTTCCCAGTCACGTTAACACTTCTCAATCTATCCATCTAGTTCAAACAATATCTATTTTTCCCCACTGCCATGTTCATGACTAGGACATTTCTGAGTAGCCCCAGATTATAAACATCCTCCAAAAGGAAGAGAAGAGCAAGAGAGAATAAGCAATTTAATATATGCATGGTTAAGGAATCATTTCTTCTGATTATGTATTGATCATCCACCTTAATTCTGTATTAAATGAGGCCCTAGGTATGGGGATGCCTCAAGCATATGCAGAGAGAGAGACTGCTCACGATGCAGTGTGGTTACGGGAATAACAGACTACATTGATACTATCTTTCCTGCAGGCCCAAATGAGGGGCATTTTTTAAAAGCACATTCTGCAGGCCTCAGGCCATGTAGAGTCCCTGGATATGTTTGTGTAAAACAGTGTATGGGAGAAGAGGACTTTGGGGAAGACTAAATAATCTAATGGCCACAATTTGCTGCATTCTTTTCTTTGATGGTTACTCGGACTAGTGCAATTCAGGCTGTGCACCCCTGGAAGAAAACGCCCAGTCAGGCATCGCCTCTGAAACACGATTGGAGAGCCATTCCTGCATGCCAGTATCACTCTGTTATTTTCTTTAGGGTTTTCAGCCTGAGCCAATCAACCCCAAGCCCAAGTGAAGAAGGAAACTTTACAATCACTAGCTGTGGGAAACTTAGTTGGTTCAGTGGGATCTAATTTGTTTGGGGTAGGAAAAAAAAGGATAAAAGAAAAAGTGGGGGCGGGCGGCAGATCTCAGAGCAGTGGGGATTAACCGAAGCGAAGCTGACAGCACACACCATGTTTGCAGTAATAAACAACATTGTTATTAGTGAATATAAAGCCTGTGATAAACAACGCCATGATGTTCCATTCACCCTAATAGGCGGGAGCAGATAATTGGGACAAATAAAGTGCTGAAACAGCCTGTAACCACCTTTCCGAGCGTCTCTCCGAAGGAGTGAATTGCCCCTCGTGCTGCCGGGCTACAAGGCTGCAAGGCACAGCGGTAACCAGGGACACCAGCTTTTGTGTTTCACTAAAAAGAATATGCTCCCGTTGCTAATGGAAAACAACAGAAGCTAAAGACGATTGCTGGAATTGTCAGATCTCCTCTTTTTTTTTTTTTAAAGTGGTAATGAGTAGACAAGGAGACAATTCCACACATTCATCAAAGCCAGGAGAGAGGTCTTTGGAGTACACTGACAATTGAAGTCCTGAACACTTCCAACGATGGGGACTTTTAAATCTAAACTCAAACTCGGTTGTTTCATGTGGCAATTTCTCCTTTTCCATCTCTCCCTGGACAAACTGTGTTGTCCCAGCCATGGGCTTTTTTCTGAGGAAGCTTTTCTTGTTCCCTACCAGAACATCACCTGACAGTTCTGTCTCTTTCTCTGGTTGGTTTAATTTATCCAGTAGACAAATTTGGCATCACTGAAGTATGAGGTTCTTTCCATGGCAGTAAAGACAAGCAGTCGTCATCCAGTCATTTCTTTTTTCAGTCTCAGTTTCTCCACTTGTCTCTTGAGAGATTACACTGGTTTACAATTCCAGATACTGGCTAAAGTAATAAAAAAATGCTGAAGTACCACTGTCGTTGAAAAGTACTGAGAGTATTTAGGCCCACGGAGCAGGCCAGACTAATTGTAATTGCACTGTAAATTAATTTAATTTATCCATTCATCTACTCAACAAATATTTATTAAGTGCCTGCAATACAGTGCCTGGACACTGTTTATTCTCCTTTTTTCCATTTATATTTAGCCTCTCTACCCATTTTCTGTAGCAGCAACCATAATTAAATCATCGCATCTCAGAGGGAAATCACTTATATTCTTCACTATTGAATGAAATATTTCTGAATTCAAACTTACCATATCCAAAAATGCAACATTGAACTACATGGACCAAAATATCATAATCTGGAATAGTAAGAAATTGAGAAAGAAGAGGCTGGGGGTAAAAATTTATTCTGGTTTTATAGATATCTAGTTTTTTGATTTTTAGAAAAGAAATTGAGAGGAACAAACAAACAAAATCCCCATAAGCTGAAAGCTTTACGATAACAACTGTAGAACTGATTGTTACAGGAAAAGATACTTCACACGGGGAACTAGAATATCCAAAATGGAGTAGGAACTATTCAAACCACAGCTCGATTGAGTGACACAATCCCAAAGGAATGGGGTTAGGTGCCTGATTATATTCCTATGGGGATAAGTAGTTTTCTCCTTAAAACCAATTAAATGACATCAAGCATTTTCTTTAAGAATATAAATACTGAAGTATTTAGTCAACACATGAGTGTTATTGCTAATAGTACACAGTGTTAAGAAGGGGAGGCTGGTCTGAGATTATTGTTTGCTGTGAGAATACATTGATCCTGACTGCACAGAACTCAAGGAAAACAGAAATATGAGAATTTGTACAACTCATTTGTATGTCTAACATACTATTAATTAATTTTATTGTTGGAGTTTATACATACTGTATCTCTAAGCATTCCCCTAAAATGCAAATCCCTTCAGCATAAGTCATTTATGCCATTGGGAATATTCTTTTTCTATGGAATAGGAGATACTGTAGACCACTTGCCAGTGGTCTACATAGACTTCAGTTCATATCGTCTCCATCGACATCATTTTAATGCTGTAATTCTGTTTTACCTAATGAAGGACTAAATGCCTTTCAAAAAGTATATAAAATCAAAATATTCAGCTTTAGATCATTATTCAAATTTTAAGACATATTCTTAGAATAAAAAAGACACCAAAGGACAATGTAGCACCTGGCTTACCTAGCCAAATAAAATAAATGTGTAAAATTCAACAGGGTAGATCTCAGGTTCAGATAACTGGTGGTTAAAAACCTCACTTCCATTGTTAAAGATGATTTGTGCATTACTGAGATGTATCTTAACTAAATGTGGCAATGCATGAAGCGAGGATGGGTGGGGGAGATTTGGTAATGGAGGGCTGTGGCATTGTGCCCAGCAATACTGCTCACGTGACTTCGTTTTCTCCTTTGTACTTAGTGATCTTTCTTTTCTCACTTATGCCACATCATTAATCCAGGCATGCCTGTCTTATATCCCATATGTCTAATCCTTATCCATTCTTCAAGGTGTTGTGGCCTTCCTAACCACCTCAGGGTACATGCTAGGCTCTCCCTCCTAGTCCTCCTACACCTATTACTTCTCATATCACCCACTAGATGCTGAGAGGATATGGCTTCGCTTGTGTTATCCTTTTGTAAGTAGATCTCCTACTAAACTAAACTCCCCCACCCTTGTTTTTTCTGTTGGACACTACAATGGTAAAATCACAGAAAATTCTCAGTACATGCTCAGTGCTGCTTATTGTATCATTACATAATAAACTCTCCACACCAACCAAGTGCACCAGTTCATTGCTCACCACCCTCTGGCCAGATCTGGCCTATTCCTCTAGACAATGGGAATGGGCTTTGTCATTTCATTCCCAGCTCAGTTATTTAAATCAGATACAAGCTGACTGTGAGTAGAAGTTATTCCAATCTGACAGCTGTCCAGTGTCTTGTTTTTGGAGAGAGAAAATGAGAACATGTTGACTGTTTCTTTTTCTGATGAGTCACAGGATAAAGAGAAAGGAAAACAGGAAGGACCTAACATTATGGTCGTGACAATCGAAAGTGCGCCCACTCTGGGCTTGGTCTCGTGCTCAGCCTTATCAAGAAAACAAGGCAGCATAAGCACATTGCCCTGAAAACAAATGTTTCTAATGCTGACAGGATAGCAGAAAACCAAATGGTTTTCCGTGTCTTCTTTGCCTTTATAGAAGATATTGGTCTCCACGGCTGTCATTATACCAGCACTTTTCACTGACACTAAAATTCATCTTCTGATATGAAATCAGTATCCAAACAATCTATAGATGAGCTCTTACTAGCTGAGTTAATGGGTTTTTCTCAAGATGCAAATTTTTTATTTTATTTTCAGAAATGGAAACCCTGACCTTTCTCCCTCTTTCTTCACCTTAGCATCATGGATTGGTAAATACATTCTATCTTTCTCTAGGTATTTTATTATTATTACCATATTTCCATAGCAGAAAACATGAAGAGGGGAGAAAGAGCAAAAAATAAATATAAAATAAGGAATAGAAAGAAAAATGCAGAATATCAGTCAGGCTCGACGAGGTTCCCCTAAGAATAGATTACCTAGTCTAATGTTGTGGAAAAATGACTGCTATACATCAGCAGAAGAGGTCAGGAAATTAAATTTTATGTGTCCTGCCTGGGGAAAAAAGAGAGAGAAAGAGAGAGAGAGAGATTGGCTGAAAAATAGAATCTTTCATACCCTGGTAGGAATTTTGAACATTTCAATTCTGTTAAAAAAAAATAAATCAAATGGTTAGAAGTAACCATGAGTCAAGGAGTAAGGTAGGTTTTCTAAACTAAAATGGATTATCAAGGCCATGTGGCTGCCAGGTATCAGGCCCATTCCCAAAAAGTGATAGGAAGGGTGGCAGCAAGGTTCTGGAGAGTTCTTGAGTACTGTGAGGCACAGTTTATAGAAAAACTGGTGCTCTCTGTGGTTATTTGTAGCGCCCCTCCAAGGGGCAGTACCTTGGACTGGAAGGCTGGTGAAACTGAAAGCATATTGCCTAAGTTATAAAGTGAAGTCACGATTCTTTCAAAATATTGTTCTTGTGAAGTGACTGCACTCCTTCTCTCCTCCAGTGACCTTGTCTGCTTCTCAAGCCATGTTCTGAGTCTTTCAGTTGGTCGCTGTGTTTTTTATCTTTCTTTTTTCCATATAACTCACAGGAAGCCATGGCGCTTTTCTCTTCCCCAAGGATAACTAATTCACTTGTACATCTGACATAATCTTACTCCTACCTTCTAGTCAAATTTTCATACTGCTCTAAGTTCTTCATTTTTCTTCTTATCAATATTTTACATGTATCTACAAATGTATAGTGATCTTGATAGTAACAAAAAACAGTAACTTTTTTTTACCCGATTCTCCTTCAAATCACCTCTTTTAATCTTCCCTACTTTCGATGACCTAACTTGGTGAAGAAGTAAAGTCTCTGGCATCCAGTTTTTCATCTTGATTGTCAGATATTTTTTTGTTTGTTTTTTAATTTTATTTTAATCGTTGTTCAAGTGATTGGCAGATCTTTTCAGTCTGATGTCTACTCCCACGTACCTTAGAAGAGAGAAGTAGTTTAACTTTAACTCTTTTAAATAATTTGTTTATTTTTCAATTAAAGTTGACAAACAATATTACATTAGTTTTAGGTATATAATATGGTGAATAGATATTTGTGTAATTTATGAAGTAATTACCTTGATAAATCTAGTACCCATCTGACACCATACATAGCTATTATAATATTATTGACTATATTCCCTATGCTTACTTTGTATCCCCGTGACTATTTTTTAACTACCAATCTATACTTATTAACACTTTCTCTTTTTTCACCCATTTTCCCGAACCCCCTTCCATCTGGCAACCACCAAAACATCCTCTTTATCTATGAGTTTGTTTCTGTTTTGTTTATTCATTTATTTTGTTTTCTAGCGTGCACATGTAAGTGAAATCATAAGGTATTTCCTTCTCTGTTTTTTGCTTAGCACAGTACCCTCTAGGTCCATCCACGTTATGGCAGATGGCAAGATTTCATTCTTTTTATGGCTGAGTCCTATTCCATTGCATATATGTACCACTTCTTTATCCATTTATCTATTTATGGGCACTTATAAGTTGCTTGTCTCCATTTTGTGTATTCCTTTTTCTGGAGTTTTGTTTTGTTCTTTCATTTGGGACATGTTTGTTTGTCTCCTTATTTTGGTTACCTCTCTGTGCTTCTTTCTGTGCATTAGGTAGAGCTGCTACATCTCTTGGTCTTGATAGAGGGGGCCTTTTGTCGTAGCTTTTCTGTGGCTCAGGGGCAGTCTCCCTGATCACCTGAGCCACGTGCTTCTGGTGTATTCCTTGTGTGGGGCTGTGTGTGCTCTGCTGTTGGAGTTGAGCTTTAATTGTTGTTGGCGTGTCAATAGGAGGGATTGCCCCTCAGGCTAATTCGTTGTGAAGACTGGCGGTGACTATAGTGAAGGAGCTGTTATGCAGTGCCTGACGCTAGGGATCAGGATTCACTTTATCAGTGCTCTGGAGCCTGCCCAGTCTGTTCTTTGGATATGCTGTTTGTGGAGGTGCTTGGGTGATGTTCTGGTGTGGTCTGAAGCTGGCCGCTGAGTGTGTTGGTTCTCGGGCCACTTGGGAGGGGCTTTGGTGCAGGCCAAGGTCAGCTGCTGTCCTACCCTATACATTACAAAGTGATCTCAAGAAGGTTGCCACTTGTGCTTGGCTTGGAGGTGCCTGGGAGAGGCTAAGCTGAGAACTGAGGCTGGTTGCAGCTAGTGCCAGGATAGGGGCTGCTTAGCAAGAGGTGCAGGGCACACTGAGGCCAGATGCTGCTTTTTGGGGATTTGTGAACCTTTGAGAGATTTTAGTAAAGTACATAGCATGAGCCAAGACAGGCCATTTATATGGAAATGGCTGGGTTGGGCCTGAAAGTTAAGTGAGACAGGGTCTCATTAAATCACCAGGGTGGGGTGAATGGTGTTAGCCAGACTGATGGAGACACATTTGGTGGCTGCCTGTGCCTTCAGGGGGAGGCCAGTGCTTCTGTCTGGGATAAAAGCTGCCCTTCCAGCCCAAGTCCTGAAGCCAGATAATTCAGTTCCTATCTATATTTCCCAGGCATGTTTTGAGCTGCTGCCCCAGCAATGGAGGTCAGAATGAGTGAGTCCATGTAAGACCATGCACAGGCCCTTTAAGAGGAATGCCTGGGTATCTCAAAGCCCTCTGTTTCACTCAGCCATAATCACCACTGGTTTTCATAGCCAGAAGTTATGGGAACTTCTCTTCCCTACATTGGAACCATGGGGGTGGAGGTCTGGTGTGGGACTGGGACCCCTCACTCTTCAGGGGGGACCTCCGAAACTGAGATAGCCCTCCTAATTTTTAACCACCGCATGTGGGTGTGTGGCAGCATGTCCCACAATTCCATACCTCCTACCAGTCTATATGTGGCTTCTTCTGTATATTCTTAGTTGTAGAACTTCTATTCAGCTAGACTTCAGACAGTTCTCAATAATGGTCATTCAGTAGTTTGGTTGTAATTTTGAAGTGGTCTTGGGAGGAGGTGAGCACATCGTTAATGTACTCTGTCTTAACCAGACAGTTAAATTTCCTAAAGGCAAAATAACTTTTAACCATAACCATTTAGAATTGTTTTCTCATCTTCTTTGACTCTCATCACTACTTACCATGCCCCTACCCTCTTGAACTCCTCTCATCCCATCTTTCACGACACAGCACCTTCCTCACACCTTTCCGATGTCTCCATTCCTCCTCTTTATCTCTGAAGTAAAGGCAGTTCCCTTGTCAATTGCTAGATTACAGTTAGCTTTTTTTCTAGTTATTTTATCTATTTTCCTCATGATGAAATATCACTTCTAATAAATTTGGTTTCCTGAGAGGTGGTGAAACAAAGAGGTTGGAAGCATAGTTATGGGAGAAAGTTTGTCTCACGTCGTAGGTAGACATTTCTTTCTTTCTTTCTTTTTAGCTATGGGGTTCTAAACAAGTAACTTATCCTTTATAATCTCACTTTCTAATTTTCAAAAAGTAATAATGGCTCTATGAAAATGGTATTGAGAAGAATAAATAAGAAAACAGATGGAAAGCACTAATCATTGAGGCTTACACATAGGAAATTCATACTACGTTGTTTCATCCCTTCAGTTCACACCATCTCTCATTCTGGTTCATGCCCACATTACATTTCCCTTACTATATTACAATGACCTCTCTCATAGTCTTTCCACTCTCTTGTTCTTCATGCAAACATCCCCTCCTTTCTCTGTCATCCTGAACTCTGTATTGGACTTTTCTTCCTGAAGCACATCTCAAATCATGTCCCACCCTGATCACTGTCCTTTTTACTTAAAAACCTGTATTAATTACCCACCATTTATAGAATAAAGTTTAAGTAACTTAGCCTTGAATGCATCTTCTAATCTGGTGCCTACTCCCATTCTGTTTTTCCAACTTCAGCTTGATACATCTAATGTTAGGATGTTTCTGGATTACCTCGTGTCCTCTGAACATTTCATGAAAAATTTCGTGTCCGTGGTTCTGTTTTTCCTATGTTCGGTACCACCAACACTCCCTCTACACCACATTTACTCCTCTAGGAGTATCAGGAATGATTAGTGCTTATCCTGCAAGTCACCTATTGAATTCCTTCATTATCTGGAAGACACTTATTCCTACTCTAATCCAGCAACTCCCTTGATAAATTATCTATCGTTGTCAAGGCAGATGTTGATGATTACTTCTTTTGTGTGTAATTTAACAACACATCATTGCAACTTCCTCCGTGTTTCCAGAAATAACAAAAACAACTTTTATTCAACAGGTATAAATTATGCTTATTCTTTAAAGAGCTATTGTTGGATAAGCAGTTTTAAACTTTTGCCCTACATGTCATGCCATCTGCTGAATGTCTTGCAATTAGTTCCTTACTTTCTTTTTGCCATCATACTGCTTTGTGTTTTTTCACAGACTGATTTTGAGTCAGAGTCAGGGTTGTTCCATGAAAAAGGAAGGGTACACAAGGTGCTTCTTCACCTAAAGAAAGTACTTCTTTCTCAGTGGCTTCCTGTTTAACTTAAAAGAAAGCCTAAAATTTGTGCACAGCCTACAAAACTTTACCTGATCTTTCCCTTTGCTGTATTTCTGATTTCACTGTTTAATGCTTTCCCCTTTGTTCACTTACCTCAGCTCTGACTAGCTTCCTTATTGTTCCTTTGACAATCAGGCCCGTTTCTTTTTCAGATGGTATGCATTGACTATGCCCTCTGCCCAGAAAGCACTTTCTCTAGATGTCTACAGGATTCACTTCCTCTTTGCCTCCCAATCTTTATTTCGCTGTCACCTTCTCACTGAGGCCTGCCCTGGGCACTGTAGTTAAAACACAGGCCACTCTCCTACCTCCAACACTCCTGACCTGTTCTGTTTATCTATATAGTACTTATTATCTTCTATAAACTATATAGTGTATAATTTATTTACTGTAAAGAATCAAAATTCCTTTCATATACATACTTTTTTTTTCAAGAGTGCTAAAAGATTTTAATTTGGATGGAGTCCAATGTATCTATTTTTTTCTTTTGATGTTTGTATTTTTGGTATCATATCCAAAAAATCATTGCCAAATCTAATGTCATGAAGATTTCCCTCTATATCTATGTCTAAAAGTTTTAAAGTTTTGGCTTTTTAGGCCTTTGATTCATTTTGAGTTAATTTTTGTATATGGTATATATAAGGTAAAAGTCTAACTTCATTCTTTTGTATGTGGTTATTTTAGTTTTCATTCACTGGAAAAACTCTCCTTTCTCCATTGAATGATCTTGACACCTTTATCAAAAATCATTTGACTGTGTATATTAGTCATTTCTGGACTCTGTGTATTTTTTTCCATTCTTCCATTTGGAGAAGATTTATTAATTTATTTTTTAATTGTTCAATTTCAGTTGTCCCTATTTTCTCCCCATTATTCTCCCCCAGCCTACTCAGCTCCACCTTCCACATTCAGTCCCCCCCCCCCCGCCCCCCCGCACCCGTTGTCTTTGTCCTCCGGTCTTTTAAACAGGTTTCTTGACAACCCTTCTCTTTCTTTCCCTCACCACCCTCCTTTTCCCTCCCCTCCCCTCTGGTTATTATCAGTTTGTTCTTTATTTCCATGTCCCTGGTTATACTTTGCTCACTTGTTTGTTTTGTTGATTAGGTTCCACTTCATATACATTCTTCAATCTGATGTACTCACAACAATGGTTGCTTTAAAATGCTGATTCTTTTCATTGACAGGGAAAGTAGAGCCTCTTAGACATATCAGATATGCTACCATAGGAGTTCTTTTTCCACAGCCATAGTGGCCATGGTAATGTGACATAATATTTGCCATCACATTCAACTCAACTATGCTCAAATAGACATGTCTACAAAGTAAAATTGAGGGAGGAGCAATTTATTCTTCTTTTTTAAAAAAAAACTTCAAAATCACTGTAGGATAAAACATTTAGATTGCTAAAATTATGACAATAGAGTTCACAAATGATAACTTTAATTGCTAACTTTATTTGTGTTATTCATAAGCACAATGGGTTTCCAAAGCATATTATAAATTAACTAGTGGCCAAATCTTACTAGCATTTTTTAAATTGCTTTTCTTAAAAATTTCACTCATACCAGAAATGATCAGTACCTAAATTTATAAGCATTCACAATTTACAAAGTTATTAACTATTACCTTGTTTAATGAATCTTGAAATTATCTCTTTATTTATCCATTTGTCTACTTATTTATTCAACAAATATTTATGCCATACAATGTTCACTACATCAGTAAAAAAATCTGACAAAACTCCATCTCATAAAACCTAGCATTAATTCACATAGAAATCACGATAAAGTGATATAGCATGGAAAATCTGTACTTCTCCATGAAACTGTTGTACTAAATTTTCCAAATCTTATGTGTAACAAACATATTTATGAGAAAATGGAAGCAGTGATCTATTTCTATACCCACAACCAAGAAAGGTGAAAGAAAAATGTGCCTTAAAACAATACTCTTGCTAGGATAATGGAATTAAAATATTAAAACAAAAAATTTCAAAACAAAGTCTAATAACTATTAAGAACATTTTATAGCTAAAAGCATATGCCATTCAGTAACATTAAATAGAAAGAACCAACTGAAACTATATTCACATAACAATATTGTCTGTATTACCTATATACATGTATATTTTTAGTTAATAGAAATTCAAGACTTTGAAAATTGAAGTCATAGAGAATCATATACTTCTCACAGAAGATGATAAGTGTGAGGGAAAAAGCAATATTAAGGTAGACCTCTGCTTCTGCCCACAATTAAGTAACATGGACTGATTTCTAATTCCTCACAATGAAATGACCACAAATTGGACTATATATGGAAATGAATTTTTTTTTAATAATACTGAACATCAGGCAAAGAAGTATGGTGTTTGATGAGAAACAAATGAGTTGAATGTATAATTGTGCCTGCTTACTGCCTTGAAAGAGTTTCCAGATTACAGCACAGGGAGGTATCTATCACCTAGTTGGAGTTGCAGGGGGCTCCCTGAGTTGAGGACAAACATGTGAGAGACAAAAATAGCTATAGCCTGGTAGGACAGAGTACCCGAGAAGAGACTCTATATGTACATACAAACTCTGTGGGAACTTCAGAGGGTCCTATTTAAATACTCTGTTAAATAATAATAATAAGTACATATGTGTAAAAACAAAACACCTAGAAAAGAAATCCCAGACATTTCTAATCACTTACTACATTCACATTTATCCCTTGAACCAAAGGCCTTGCTTTGCCATATTAGATGTAATTATTTGTTATATTTTACATAAATGAGAAAGCTAATATGTTGAGAACCACCCTGCCTGGTTTCAGAAGCTGTACCCGCCCCCCATGGCTAAGGCTGAGTGAGCGACCTTCAGACCATAAGCCACTAAGGAGAAAAAGCTTATCTCCCTGGCAGGAGCACCACTTTTACTACTTTTTCTTTACCCTGCCTGACCCCCAATGCATGATCTGTTAGCCAATGACAGGTAAGATTCCTCAAGGGAGGGACTATGTAAGACAGGCACGATCACAGGAGGCACCAGGGAAGAACTTGGGGGGCTATAGCAAAAGGTGGTGATGGACCCTCTCCCCTCGGCTTTCACATATCCCGAGTCCTCATTCTGTCTGCAAGAAGTCTCCTAGTCTCTTGGCTGCCTTACTTCCCCTGCCTGACTTAAGCCTGAAACAATGCCTTAAGCCTGAAACAATGCTGGTGGTGGGTGCTGACCTGTGCTGGAAAGGGCAGGTTCCCTAGGGCGATCAGACCTAAGAAAAGAATATGTAAAATCCTGTGAAACCTGCTTTGTTTAGAATGCTCTCAATTAAATGATTCGCATCCAAGCAAGAAGTGAATTTGTTCTTCAAAGTTTTATGGCTCTTTAGCTATCTGACCCTGACTTAAAATAGGCCCTCAGAGTTCTTTATCTGTTTGATTCTTACTGCCTGATAATGATTAATGAGCTTTGCCTGTGTTCTTGTGCAAAATGAACCCAATAAAAGCCTGTCAGGGCAAGGGTTGGGGTGCTCTCCTCTTGAGAGAGTGGCTGTGCCATCCCTTTTCCTCCACAGAACTCAGTAGTCATGTGAATTTGTCTTGTGTCTCATCCATAATGCTGTGGACACTGTGGACCGGTATCCCTGTTACTAATAAATTAAGCTTTCAAAAATTCACTTCACTTCATCATTTTAATTAGTGAAATGAATTTCCAAAACTTTTAGATCCTTTGAAAGTTTTCAAAATACAAAATGTTTAATATATTTCTTTCCCAGAAAAACATGGCAATAAAATATCTTTTTTTAAAGATTTTATTTATTTATTTTTAGAGAGGGAAGAAGGGGAGAAAGAGAGAGAAACATCAATGTGCGGTTGCTGGGGGCTTTGGCCTGCAACCCAGGTATGTGCCCTGACTGGGAATCGAACCTGCGATGCTTTGGTTCACAGCCTGAACTCAATCCACTGAGCTATGCCAGCCAGAAAAGCAATAAAATATCTTAAGATACTTATATTTAGAATAATTTATTATAAACATAATGCTATTAATAATATTAATAGACATTATTTATTAAGTAAATGTAAAAAATAAGTACATAAACTATTAAGTGAAACAAAATGGAGAACAATAGATGTCATCCCTCTAATTCTAAATCAGGTAATGAACAATAGAAAGAATAAAAATCTATTTTTTAATCTGTTGCATTGTGCTGGTGAGTATACATGCATATGTTTAATCTTAGAAATGTGACCTCAAGTGCTAGGACAGGAAATCAGGCTGAGTCTATGAATTGCAAATGTGAGTTTAAAAGTAGGGATAAAATGTATCTCCTTTTGGTTACAAGGTATGAGGGAGCATCAATAAATACAATTTGCATTAAATGCCAATTAGTTTCAGGAGGTAGCATTACAGTAGAAAGGTATCATTTAATCTTAACAATACTAGAAATGTAAATTTGGGAAAATGGTAACTTACTGGTCTATCCAGATTTGGAGCTCAGTAGATAAAACGTCCACATAACTTTGACTCTATAAAAAAATTGATCTCTGACTAATGTGAACATAAAGTCTATTGTCTTTATACCCAACAGGCTGCAAGGCATAGAGGGGTCATTACTCTTAAAAAGATGAAAGAAAACTAGCTGAATTTCTTGGGATTGCTACAAAGATCAGCATGCAGAATCCACCTTTCCCCACTCTACACTGTCAGGTACAGATCAACATGGGAGAAACATTGCAATAATTTGCATAAGCCTAAATACCGCTAAGTGTGGTCTTCTGAGCAATTAAAAAAAGATTATTTTTAGATTATGTATTGTTAGGGAAGAAAACTAAAGAACTATGTTCAAAGACAAGAACCACTTAGCAATAGGATATTATACCAAATATAATAAATAGAAATAAAGGGAAATCGGAGATATGGCAAAAGTATAAATATAAGCAAAGAATTTAGAGAGGGGTTAAATATATTAAGATGGGTTCAGCAAGCCCTTAACTCTAGACAGGAGTCAAAACAGAAAATTGACTTGGCTCCCAATTTAGGAACACACTTTGAGAGCAAATATAAATCTAGGATCCCTATTAGCATTCCAATGAAGGACTCAGGAATTACAAACTCTGGATTTGGCATAGAAAAAGGATGAGTTGTCTAAATGGTTTGTTTCATTATTTAGAATAGTGAGTAGGATATATTCAACAAACCAATATTTGAGCACTTACTATTTTCTAGGTACTCTTCTAGAGTTGGAAGACCTGTGCACTGAGAATGACAAGACACCATGAAGGAAATTGAAAACACTAATAAATGAAAAGACATTCTGTGTTCATGGATTAGAAGATTTAATATTGTAAAAATATCCACACAACTAAAAATTTTCTACAGATTCAATGCAGTGTCTATCAAAATTCCAGTGGCATTTTTCACAGAAATAGAAAAAAAAATCAAAGTTTGTATGGAACCTTAAAATAACCCAAGTAATGAAAGCAATTCTGAGACAAAAAGAACAAGGCTGGAGGTATTGCACTTTCTGATTTCAAACTATATTATGAAACCATAGTGTTCAAAACAGTATGGTATCAGTGTAAAAGTAGACACATAAATCAATGGATCAGAATAGAGACCCCAGAAATATACCCATACATATATGTTCAATTAATTTTTTTGTATATTTTATTGATTGTGTTATTACATGTGTCCCATTTCTTTCTCCCCATTATCCCTCTCTACCCTGCATCCCTCTTCCACCAGCATTCCCTCCCCTTAGTTCATGTCCATGGGTCATACATATAAGTTCTTTGGCTTCTCCATTTCATATACTATTCTTGACCTTCCCCTATCTATTTTGTACCTACCAATTATGCTTCTTATTCCTTGTACCGTTCCCCCCATTCTGCCCCTCTCCCTTTCCCTGCTGATAACCCTCACGTGATCTCCATCTCTGTGATTCTGTTCCTGTTCTAGTTGTTTGCTAACTTTGTTTTTGTTTTACGTTCAGTTTTTGATAGTTGCGAGTTTGTTGTCATTTTACTGTTCATATTTTTGATCATCTTCTCTTTCTTAGATAAGTGTAATAAGGGCTTGGTGATGATGAACTCCTTTAAGTTGACCTTATCTGGGAAGCACTTTATCTGCCCTTCCATTCTAAATGATAGCTTTGCTGAACAGAGTAATCTTGCATAGGTCCTTTCCATTCACGACTTTGAATACTTCTTTCCAGCCCCTTCTTGCCTGTAAGATTTCTTTTGAGAAATCAGGAGATAGTCTTATGGGAACTGCTTTGTAGGTAACTATCTCCTTTTCTCTTGCTGCTTTTAAGATTCTCTCCTTATTTTTAATTTTGGCTAATGTAATTATGATGTGTCTTGGTGTGTTCCTCTTTGGGTTGAATTTCTTTGGGACTCTTTGAGCTTCCTGGACTTTTTGGAAGTCTATTTTCTTCACCAGATTGGGAAAGTTTTCCCTCACTATTTTTTTCAAGTAAGTTTTCAATTTCTTGTTCTTCCTCTTCTCCTTCTGGCACCCCTATGATTTGGATGTTGGAATGTTTAAAGTTGCCCCAGAGGTTCCTAAGATACTTCTCAATTTTTTGAATTATTGTTTCTTAATTCTGTTCCAGTTGAATGTTTATTTCTTCCTTCTGTTCCAAATCATTGGTTTCAGTCCCAGTTTCCTTCCCTTCATTGGTGGTTACCTGTATATTTTTTTTTATTTCACTTTGAATAGCCTTCACTTTTTCCTGTATTTTGCATCCATACTCAATAATTTCTGTGAGCATACTGATTACCTGTGTTTTGAACTCTGCATCTGATGGGTTGGCTATCTTCTCCTCGCTTAGTTCTTTTTCTGGATTTTTTATCTCTTCTTTTGTTTCTTTCTTTTGGCACACTTGTTATGTTGTAAGGTGCAGAGCCTTAGGTATTGGCCAGAGCGGGGCAACCCACTTTGCTGTGTTGTGGCACTGTATGTGGGGAGGAGTTGGAGAGGGAACAATGCTGCTTGCACAGCTTTTGCCCCACTTTCAGTCACTTCCCCTCCTACTCACAAATTTGGCCCTTCTAGTGCTCATTCTTCAGTGGGTGGGTTTGTGTACTTCTGGGATCCTGAAGGTCTCTCCAATGAACTCTCCTGTGAGACTGGGAGGTTCTCCATCCACCACAACCCCCACAGATTTTCACAGCCAGAGGTTTTGAGGCTTTAGTTTCCCAGTGCTAGAACACTGGGTTGTGGGGTTTGTCTTGCCTCCAGGTTGTTTCTCCTGGCTTATCCTCATGCAAATGTGGAACCCCTTGGTCCTCCAGCTGGTGCCTTGCAGGCCTGTCTACCACCTTGCCACCCCGGCTGCCCATCTCTGCCTTTCCTACCAGTCTGGATGAATGTTTCTTCTTTAACTCCTTAGTTGTTGGACTTGCATATGTTTGATTTCTTGGCAGTTCTGGTTGTTTTTTGTTTTTAAAGTTGTTGTTGTCCTTCTTTTGGTTGTGTGAGAAAGCGAAGCTTATATACCTATGCCTCCATCTTGGCTGGAAATCTTAATTTCTGACAATGGAGCTAAGGATATATAATAATGAAAGGATGGTGTTTTCAATAAATGATGCAGGGAAAACTGGATCTCCATATGCAAAGAACTGATTTTGTATCTTATATCATACACAGATATAAACTCAAAATAGATTAAAAGCTTGAATGCAAGACCTGAAACCATAAAACTCCTGCAAGAAAACATGGGAAAGAAATTCCTTAACATTAGTCTTGCCAATGATTTATTTGTTTGTTTGTTTGTTTGTTTGACACCAACAAGAAAGCAATAGTAGCAAAAGAAACAAATGGGACTACATCAAGTTAAAACACTTCAGCCCAGCAAAGAAAGCCATTAAGAAAATGCAATCTATAGAATATGCAAACATTTTTACAGATGGCATAATCTCATAATGGGTTAAAATCCAAAATATAAAATACATACATACAGTTCAATAACCAAAAACTGAATAAACCCAATTTAACAAAAATAGACAAAGGACCTGAATAGACATTTTTCCAAAGAAGTATTGTATAGTCAAAATTCACCTTAATCACTCCTCCCTGGTCAGTGACTGTTAATGGCTTTGTTTCTGAGTCCCCGAGTAGGGTCAGAGCTTCAAACTCCTTCGTGAGCAGTCACAGAACCATTGCAGGAAGTGCCTTGGAGAGGCTGGCAGAGTCACTTCACTAATTTGGTGGTCTCATTTTACCTGTCTCCATTACCTCCTTACTTTAGACCTTTATATTTTTTCCAACTCCCAGGGGCTCTTTGGTTCTACAATGTGCTTTACTGAGAGTGCAGTGGTAGTTAATTGAAATGATGAGGAGGAGGAAACAGATGTTCACTGTTGTCTGCCATCATTGCTGGGTCTTACAGGAAAGGAAGGCCATGTGTCTCACAGGCCTTTCGAAGACCAAGCCCACGATTCAAACTGGCAGAACCTCAGCAGAACCTCCTATCCACTATCTCTACTTGTGGATGGAATAATTACAACCCAGTAGAGAGCCAGCATGATGGATAATAGAACTTGATAATGACCCTTTTTGTTTCAACAAATTCATATAGGAGTTCCTGATTTTTAAAAAGTACTGTGTAAATCAATTCATTAGCTGATAAAAAGTGAATAGTAATTAGTTCATAATAAAGCCCATTTCCATGCTGGCTACTGTATTGGGGTTGGGGAGGGATAATAAGATTTCTAAGGCCAAACTCACTCAGGTAAATATTCTATTGGACCGTCTCAACAAAGTTATGAAAGTTAAACCTACCAGAAGAGCCAGAGCTCCAGATTTCAGCACTAATACTCATTTTGGGGGTGCAAAATGTTTTCTTTCTAAACTCTCTTATTTCCTTCCCATAGAACACCACATTAGGTCATTAACACATCATTGTAAATATGTTTGTCCTACCTTCTTCTTGATAATCAGAATTTCCCAGAGTTCTGCTTTGACATAGAAACAAGTTTCTAGGATGCTGCAGAAAAATGCAGCTCTTATTAGTGATAATAAGTGTTACCAATTATTTAGTTTTTCTCATTAACCAAGCACTGCAATAGTCCCTAAACAGATATTATCTTGTTAAATTACTTTAAGGTACATAGTATGCCAATTTTAAGTATTAAAAAGGAAAAGAAAAGATGAGGCGGAAAGAGGTCAAGTGACTTGTTCAAGTTTCTACAGATTAGTGTAGAGCTAGAATCTGAACTCAGAGCAAATTGACTGCAAAGTTTGTGCTGCTTCCACACTATTGTATATTTGTAATAAAGAAGTATTTGAAGTCAAAGTGAACTTATCTAGACTTAAGTAAAGCTTAAGAAAACATTTGGAATAATAATAGCAACTAATAGGGTTATATCATTTGAACCCTCGTAAAGATGTTGAAAGAATTTGTAAAGGGTGATTAGCCATGCACTCTGGAGGAAGATCCATACATATTTCATTAAACAATTATCTTAAACATTAGCACATATTGTAAATTGTGACTGTAACACACAGTAGGATCTTCCAATAACCTACTGGGATCTAGGGCATTGGCAGTAGCTCCTAGGAAGAAAATGCTGTGCCTGGCAAAGACAGTTGGGTCCAGGCGACATGGCAGTGGCCAGTGGAATTCATGTTATTCTGTATCCATGAAGCTCAAAGCAGAAAGCTGGCACTCAGTGGTCATGTTAGAACACAATGGAAGTTGCAGTGGTTTTTCTGGCAGCCACGTGGTGCAGGGAAGCAATGCCAGTAGTGGCATTGTGGTCTTAAAGACAGAATGGCAGTTGAGAGGTAATTTTGGAGCACAGGTGAGTGTTGTGGTAGGTTCCCAGAGGTACCTGGAATGGTAATTTTTAGGAAGTCAAGGTTCTGACTTGGTAAGTATGAAGGAGAAGCATAGAAAAGCTGATACCATTAGGGTTATCACATGTAATCACAGCCTGGTGAGACCAGGAAAAGAGAGATTTCATATGATTTACAATGGTCAGTGAAGTCAGATTCTTCTACAGGGGATGGCAAGAGTTTGTTTACCATTGTGAGTGTGTGAAATGGAGTTTATTCTTGTATTATTAATTATTGTATTCTACATATTACAACTGTAAACCTACTTTGCTTGCTCCCTTTTCCATGTACAAAAGGCAGAACCTGTCAGGGGTGTTGGGTACTTGGTTCCCCTTTACATTATTAAATACTGCCTTTTTCACTCTCCTTTTATTGTATTTTTATTTCTGGCTACCCAATTCTTCTGTAAGCATTATTTCTTTATATATATATATATATATAATCATTTTTAATCCTTCTCTGATCAACTTTTACTGGCTTCAGTGATGTAAATATTTCTCTGAATACGTTATTATGTAAATCAAGGAACACCATTATTTTCAAGTTGTAGAGAGAAAACACTACTGCCCCTATGTATCTCTATTTCAGTTTCTCAAAACTACAAGAAGGAGATTTTATCATACAGCATCGGAAGAGCACTACGGGAGCTTTGTGCTCAGTTCCCCAGACCCGCTCACGTGGACCATCCTTAGATGACACTGCAACATGAAAGGACTTCATTCATAGGGCGAGTTGCCATTGGGATGGGGAATTATAGTCTCCTGCCCTTCCTCTGTGAACTTTCAAAATCTGCATTGGGTCAAAGAGTTACTTGTTTTTTCAAAGGAGTGCAAATACCCACTCCTGTGATATTTGTGTCATAGTAGTTTGAGTTTGTGTAATCGTAGTTTGACTTTGAGTTGATGTTGATGAGAAGGTGGCTCATGTGCCTTTGACTTGAGAATTCAGTTTCTGGACCTCCTATTTCAAAATGGTCAGGTACAGGAACTGAGCCACAAATCAGCTTGCTCATCGTGAGTGAAGACTAGGATTATCTCAGAGCACTCAGTACAATGACAAGCATATGAGAGCTTTGCAGTAAGTGCCTCTTGATGAGTTGATTTGGAAAAAAGGTCCTAAAATAATTTGTGCTGATGTGACTTCTTGGCATAAGAAGTACAACATCATATTTTATATACATGCAATGTTTTGGTATGCTTGGAGCATTTTTAAATACAACCAGCTTCTTGATTATTTACAACTGTGTGTGATATAATAGGACAGGTACCATTAGTTCCACTCTCTGGGAAAAGAGATACAGAAGCCATTTTTTTACCCAGTATGACAAAAATAACAACACTAGTATTTTGTGTAATACAATGCCTTACATGTATAATTTTGGTAAATTTCAGTTTAAAAATATGCTATGCTTTCTTTTTATAGATTTTACTAGTTTGAAAGCAGGTCTGAATCCTAAACAATATAGTATATTTAAAAAATGGGGAGATTACCATTGAAGTCTCTAAAAAAACAGGTAGAAATATTTAAATAGATAATTATGCAAACAAGGTTTTCAAAGCCTAAATTTTAATAAAATTAGGTTTAACAAAATCTCTAGGGACCAAGCCCTAAGGAATTTATCAAGATGAGTATTCAACTGAGGAAAATTGAGCTTAAGACAAAATTCATTTAAGGGTGAAAAGCACAGTACTTATTAGGTATCTATTGGAAAAAGATGGACGTATTTTGGGGGAAAAAACAGCTTCACAGATTTTAAAAAGTCCAGAGTGTTTTTTGTTCGTCCATTTTGGTTTTGGTTTGAAGTTTGGGGATAAACTTTAACCACAGTCATGAAATGGGCCAGAGTGCAGCATAAATTGGAGAGAGAGGAATATGTGTATCTGTTCTCTTCACCTTAGGAATGTTTACACTGACGACTCAAAGGTAAGATAGGAGAGTATTTACTGATTCCAGGTCAAATATGTGTTTGTAAGATCAGATCAGTTGGCTGTATGTCTCTATTTGGACATGGTTGGGGTTGGAAAAGGAGAGTATTAATTTATATTGGCATTTATTGCTAGAAAAGAATTAAAATCTCCTTTTTGACATGTCCTTGAATCCTTGGAAATTTCATGTAAAATTGATTTTCTTTGAATTTTCTATTTAATTCTCTAACAGACCACCAAACAGTGGTTTAATCTTGGATGAAGATGTTTGCATGGATGACCTCTATTAGGCTCTTGTAATCTTGGAAGGTATTAGCAACATGTAAGGTAAATTACCTGAATATTACTATGACCATGAAAAAAGAAATACAAACCTAATAGACGTTATCTTGTTGCAGTGAACTATTAGATACAAGTCTTATATTACAGAAAATCCTTCAGTATTTTCCCCTTTACCTCAGATATGAAAACAACTTCCATAGCATTCTATTACCATGTTCTCTATGAGTATTATTAAAAAAAGGCACCAAATTATGATCATTACAAAAAAAAGTCACTGAATCACAGGCCAGTGCTTCAGTCACACTTAATTCAGTCTCTTTGGATTTGATAAAGGAAATTTCTTTTTTTAAATTAAGTAGAATTAGTATTTCTCAAATTAAAAATATGTAACCTTAAGAAACAAAACTCTTCAAAATAAATATGAGGGCATATGAAAAAGAATTCAGGTGAGTATGTTCTGTGTCCAATGTGTTTTAGAGATGTCAAATGGAAGGCAGAGGGGTTGGGGCACCTTTGCTCTCTTTTTTGTCATTTCTAATAATTTCTAGGAAAGCTTTTATATATATTGGCTATGCTTGCAAAGAGACTCATTAAACATGTTTGCATCGTTTAATTGTTGGTCTTTGACAAAATAAACATAATAGTATTAGAAACTCCCTCTGGCCACGAGATGGAGCTCAAGACTCCTTCCCTCAAAGAACTGTTGTAATCAAGGACTACAGGTGGCGGGAGAAGGGTGCGAACCTCAGCTGGAGCAGGGAGCGGACAGGTTGCCTCTGTCTAGAGTAGGCTGATTAGTTAAGTTTTGCCCTGGCATTTGGGCAAGTGTTCTTTCCCATTATTTTTCCCCTTAGTGTTGTTGTTGTTATTTTTGTTTTACTTTCTTTACCATTGTAATCCTAAAATCTAGTGGGCTATAGTCTAATCCACTGTCTTCCTCAGAGAACCCTGGGGCACTGGTTACATTGCATACTATTGAAAGCAATCTCACATCTTCTGAATTTGTTTTATGAACTTGAAGTCCTGAAAAATGTACTTTATAAGACACCTCTTCCCCCCACTCTGCAGTCAGAAAATTGAATTTTATTTAAGTGTTTGAAGCACTGACTTTTAAGAGAGACAAGTGAGTCAGTTGTGCTACTTATAGGAAAGAGTCTTGTGGCTTAATGTGATCTAGGCCAGTTCCCAAGACACCACCTAGATTTTGGGGCCAAAAACCCCCAGCTAGTTAGGGTTTCCTTTGCCTCTAACTTTAGGCATTTGTCTCCCTTGGTGATTAATGACTATTGCTTTAACAGTTGCTCATCAGCCCTGAATGTATTTGGGGGTATTGTCCCTGAACCAGTCCACAAAGCTAATTTGAAGACCCATCTCTCACTCTTCTCTACCTCAGGAGAGATTTGGGGATCAAAAACAACACATTTGTAATTAGCTCCTATTGTTCCAGGTGGCTCAAATGGGTTTAGGTCCATTCAGCTAATTTGATGATCTTTAAAATGTAATCTGCCTTGATAAGAATCAAAATATTTCTTAGCACAGGATAGCAGGTTTAATATTCCTCAAAGAGTAGCATCTAAATAATGTTAATAGGAGATATATACTTTATGCATAGGATTATTTTATGTTTCTGATGGGAGAAAATGAACACTTGCCGAAGTGAGGTACTTAGGTACTTTTTTTAAAACTGTACTTTATGATGACAAAGAACCATAAGGACAGTTTGTTAAAACAAAAAAAAATCAATTAGCCAGTTGACTGATTTACATAAACAATTATTGGCAAGTGATTGGCAAGGCTTTTAGGATCCTCCTAGAGAGTATTATGCTCAGTGAAATAAGTTACTCAGAGAAGGACAAACACCATATGATTTCACTTATATGTGGAATTTAAAGACCAAAATAAACAAACAAACAAAACTGAAACATTCTCAAGAGAAGCACTCTCTGTCTAAGAAAACTAGCATCCCAAGGGGCTGTAGCCATGACGGGTGACAAGACTGAAGTTGGATTTAAGTGTTCAATGCCTTCGTTTATTCACATGGTCCACCAAGAGTCCAAAAGCAGTTTCCAAAGACACTGCAGAATTTGGCAAAGGCTCAAGAGCTTGTTTCAAGGGAGTAAAGCACAGAGTTTTCCGAGGGCTGAGGGGGAAAAACAACAGGAATAGCAAAAAGACAGAGCTGCTAGGAACAAGGGAACATCCACATGGGCTATCTTTCTTCTGATGTTGGAAACTGCCAGGCTTCTCCTTCTGCTCTTCCTCCTGTGGTTTAACTGAACAGGTAAGACAAAGCACAGCTCTCCAGTCCTCAGCCTCGTGACAGCTACATGACCAACCATTGAAAAAGTAGCAAAAACCTTCTCTGTCATTCAATATATTTCAAATCTGTATAGAACTGGACTTATGCCAACAGGCTTCTGATCCATAAGTGGGTGCGGCTAACACAGGGCTCAAGGTTCACAGACCCTTCATTTAGAGTTTCCAGGGTGTCAGAAACCATAGATATTAGAACCCATAAGAGCTCCCCTCACAGTTATCCTTTCCAATGGAGCAGTGGTTTTCAAACTTTAAAGCGCCTCAGGATCTCAAGGAAGGTTGTTAAACTCAGGTTGTGAAACTTTATGTCCAGAGTCTCTGACTTACTAGGAGCCAGAGAATTTGCATTTCTAACAAGTCCCTAGCTTCTGCTGTTCCCTGTCAGGGGACCTACCTTGAGGATTTCTGCCCTAGAAAAACTGTGAAGGCGTCTTACAGAACAGAAAGCGGAGTTTCCACCACACCTGAGTTCCACACGGATAAGGAAACTGAGTGCCAAAGGCCTTTTTTTTTAACATTCACAAGTTTATACAACTGTCTTTAATAATAATTTTAAGAGCTTAATTTATTGTGCACTTATTTTATGATTGACACTGTTGAAAAAAGGACTTCATTGCTACCCTGTCCTTTGAACATTATACCTGTCTTATCAGGTATATGCTATTATATTATAGGCTTTACACAGATGAGAAAACTGAGGCCCAGAGAGCCTACCTCCCCTATTGTCACACAGCCACTCAAGGGGAAAACCAGAGTGCACACCTAGGTCTTCATTGCTGTCAGTGGTACCTGTGTTTTGAATCATCACACCATGCTCATTTTTTGGGAAAACCACAGTTCTAGCCCTGTGTTTTATAGAGCAGCACATTTTGAACTTTCACAGGGAACTCTAGTTGTGATTCCAAACCCAAGCTCTCTCACTTTATACCATACTATCCAAGGTTATTGCATCTTCTTATGAGTGTCTTAGAAAACTACAGTGAAAAATGCTAAAATTAAAGCATGCTAAGAGGTGAAAATTAAGCCTTCTCAAAATGAGAACTGCCCACTGTCCTGCTCAGGCGCCTCCATGATAGTCATCCAGTGGAGCAGTGGCCAGGCAGGGCAAGCGCTGAGCAGGTCATGAAAGAATCCAAGTTCTCATCCTGACCCAACCATTCATCACCAGGAAGAACCTGGTGAAACGAAACATTCAGCTCCCATTTGTGAGCTGGGCATTTGCAGCATTTGTACAAACACTACCATGGGATGACTTCAGAGGCAAATTCCCATGTAATATAAAAATATATAACCCATTTACAGATGTGTGTATTTTTGCATGTTTTATATATATCTATTCACATGCATGTGTATATACAAATATATGCATATTTTCACACGTGTATACATTAAAGAAGTGTTAAGTGTCAAACCCCTCAAATGTCACATATTGCCCAAACATAATCCCACATGTAATTTTGGGAGCTCCAGTTATAATTTGGATATTTTCATTAAATTTGCCTTTCCCTAGAAGACTAGGGTGCAGGACCAAGTTTGACAGAGTCACTGCACGTGAACTGATGACGCCTGTTCTGTTTCTTCTAAACTCACACTGTGTTGATTTTAATGTTGTAATTTTCTCATTAAACTTGCAGAAACTTTATATCATTTCCCTGATTCTAGTTTCCATCACTGTTTAATTCTTTCTCCAAAACTTTGTGAGTAGGCTTTTCTTGAGCTCTCTTACAAATTACTCTTTTCCCATTGGAATATTATTAGTTGCTCCCTATTCCCTAGTGCATGAAATAAAATTCCTATGTGCATGGCAGTCACAATCTTAAAAGTTTCTTAATTCCCAATTCTTTTCTGGTCCTAGCAACACAGGTGTACTATGTTTCCCAGAGGTCTTTAGTGTTATGTGTTTCCATATGACTGAGTTCTGGCAGCAAAATGTGAATGGAGGTGCTGGATGCTTCATCCAAGCCTGGCTCTTAGGATACCCTATGCATTTCTCCACACTCTCTCTTTTAACCTATCTGCAACCAAATGCAAATGATCAAGTGTGGACTTATTTAAGAAGATAGTGTAGCCCTAGCACATGGTGAAGCTACCAGCTGTAAGAAAATTGGGTTCTTGCATGTCTGAGTGGGAAGATTCCCTGCCCTACTGCTGATTCACATTAGACTCCGACATAGAAATAAACCTTTGTTTTACTTATGCATGGTAATTAGAGAATTTACTTAAATTTATTAATAGAGGGTGTCTTCCTTGTTTTCTCTTCTAACTGTCCTCACCATAACTATCTACATATTTTCTTGGCCAACTCCACACTATGAATGAATCCCCTTCCAAAGATAAGGCTGGTGTCTCTTGGGCAACTGCAGCAATAACAGTAATTATTACATAGGTCTCTGCTGATGTTATCTTGTAGATGGGCTTATCCCTTTCCTCTTCACAGTTCACGTGCCTTCCATCACTCAAATACTAATTTACTATATTTCTGTTCTATGGAAACTTCTCAGATTTTTATGCCCATTTGAATCTGTTATTCATTTATTTCATTAGTTGTCCCCCACCTCAAAATGTAAATCACCAACTATGGGCTAAGTTGTGAGCACCCAAGAACCAGTAAGTGAAAAGTTCTGTGATATGGATGTGTACTGTTTTCACGAAAGCACAGAAAGAATGCCCTTAATCTAGTCACTGGATGTTATTTAAAGTGGCACTCCACGTGAGCTCAAAAGCTGAATCCTGATACAGAAGTAGGTGTTAGGAGACATACATGAAAAGTAAAGAGTGTCCCTGCCAAGAGAACAGTATCTACAAAGGACCAAGGGTGACAGAACAGTCACTAAGTGTGCGGTGTATTGTGAGAAGGACACGGTGCCAGGACATGAGCTGGAGAAAACATTCGGTCTTCAGTAATGACTGTGATTTGCCAAACACCATGCCAGACTCCGGGGAAACAAAAAATATATAAAACCTAATGCTCTTTATGGCCTTATTCAGAGTCTAATTAGAGCAAGACAAATAATTACAGTAGGACGTGAAAATGTAATAACCATTTATCTCATTTTATTACTTATAAAATGCTATGGAGTCTCAGAGGAGGCAGGAATGGGGAGAAAGCAGGGTCAAGAAAGCTGCCAGTGAACACATGACCTTTGAGCTGATTTTTAAAAGAAGAGAAGTTCATGAAGGAAAAATAAGGAAAACATTCTGGGCAAAACGGGCATGACAATAACAGGCATGGGGATTATCAAAGCACATGCACATATAGATTAGCAATTTTCTAGGATCAGGGCTTGCTGTGCAAATGTGGGCATAGAAGAAAATGAACAAAACAGGTGGATAATGACAAGATCATGAAGGTTAGTGAACATTACCCCATGTGTTTGATATTTATCTTTCAAATCATACAAAATCATAGGACTATAAGCAGAAAACTAATATTGGGTTTACATTCCAGAAAGATCTGATTTGATAAAAGGGCACAAAATGGAGGACAGAAAGGCAGTCTGGAAGGGGACATTTCACATCTAATTATATTTTTATTTGCATTATATTTAGTAGGATGTTTTAATGTCCTGTCTGTTCAACTTCATGTTAAACTGTCTAAGGACAGGAGATGGTGACACCTTTTATTTCTCCAATCAAAGAGCACTAAGTATGGCATGTTGCTTTTTAGTAAAATGATACTGATCAAATGTTTGATTAAACTTAACTTTGAGCCTAGATTCCTGCTGAGTGGAGAAAGATTTCATCGCTGCCCTGCAGGAGAGAAGCAGCTGTATTACCCTCCCTTAAATAGATATCTTAACCTGTCCAGAAAGGGGAAATAACTACATCCACACAGAGGAGGTGTTGGGAAGTTTAATTAGCCATTGTTTATAATCTTCTTTGAAGCTGAAAAGTGCTAATTATGTTTTTCCCACTTTACGATTCTGAGCCACATGGACCATATCTTAAGAGCTTCTGAGTTAGGAAAGTTTTTACCTTCATAATTTGAGCCCAGTAGATTTTGCGAACACGTATTCCAGCCAGATAGCCTTAGGGTTGACCAAGTACCTCTGTGAAGATGAGAGGTTTACAGGTGAATTTGTAAGAAAACATGCTGAGTCTGTTAATATCACAAACCAACAGGAGCCACCAATGGAGTATTGCTTCATGAAGAGATTTTCTTTCCCCTAGGGATGCCCTGCTGATTACCTCTGCTCCCACTGACTCAGTGTCATAGCTTCCCATGCAATCCAATCATAGACCCTCTTAATCCTCCATATCTAAGCATGGGTGGAAAATTTAACTGACAACTTATTAAAAATACCTAGATCTAGAGGTAATATGCAAGTCGACTGAGGGAAATCATGGGAGGCCACGGTGCCTGCTCATGGCCAGTATCCATGTAGGAAAGCCATCTGGTCCTATCACCAAAGAATGTCTTCAACACTATTTTATCCCTTTATATCCAAAACTAAAGAGCCCCAAACCAAGATATTAGAGTTCCCTTTTTCTCTATGAAAGTCCCATTTTTGCGTTTTTTTCTTCTCTTGAGGTCCTGTCTTTTCCCCCCAGATGATTTACACTGGGATATCTATTTTCTTTGAAGAGGCACTTATTCCCTACTAAAATGTAAATGGTCTTAGATATGGCTTCAGTATACCAACTATTTAAGAATATACCCAATAGTATCAATATTTACATACAAGACTTACACAGTAAATGCCATGTTGTAATGAACATAGTCAATGAATTAAGCACTTTGGAAAGTGCCAGCATGCCTTGATGTTATTCGTGTTCAAAAATGTATTATCTGGCCCTGACTGGTGTGGCTCAGTTGGGTAGGCATTGTTCTATAAAGTGAGGGTTGCTGGTCTGATTCCCCATAAGGGCACATGCCTGGATTGCAGGTTTTGCCCCTAGTAAGATTGCATGTGAGAGGCAACCGATCTGTGTTTATCTCCCTCTTTCTCTCTCTCTCCCCCTCTCTCTGAAAAAAATTAAAAAAATATTTTTTAAAATGTGTTATCTGGAAATGGTCCTCAATGAAAGTAAATGTCTACATATTGGAAACATACCCTAAAGGAGACATTAACTACAAATGGTACTAATGTTGTTTACTAATCGTCCAGTATCAGTTATGTTGTAAGCATTGTGCTATGTGCTTTTCATATAGCACCTCATTTCATTTTCTTACAACACTTTTGAGTAGGTATTATATAAAATTTAGATAAAACAATACCAAACATTAGAGTAGGTAAGACACTTGCTTAAGACCATGTATTTCCTAAGGGGGACCTTTGCAATTAGGCTGTTTGGACCAAAAGTCTGGTCACTTAACATCTACAGTTATGCCTCTCAAACTGGGGCATCAAACAGTATGCCAGAAGTACAAAATGCCACAGGTAAACATGGCTTATCTTCCTAGAATCATCTTAAGTCAATGGTAGTAGAACAGCATGAAAAATTTACCTAAATTTATCACCTAAGGCACAATACCCCAGAATTATCATAATTGTGGCAAGGTGCTTCTAACTACAGACCTCAGTCTATTGTACACTACTTTCTGATATTACTATGATTTGGTAAAAAGTTTGAAGAGTCACACACTCTTCTACAATGCATACTGAGATTTCTCTCTAGATGTCATTTATCCAAACCATTTATTTACCAACTTTTTGCATTCTGTTTGTTGCTGGGATAAAATTTATCATGGAAGGAGGATTTGGACAGTTGTAACTTCACCCTATCCTGGAATGAAAGTCATAAAGTAACACATTTTGTCCCTTCTGATACCAAAAATACAGGAGTAAAGAAAGAATAACTCACATGTGTGTATATATGCATTCATAGACTAGTAGAAAATAAAGGCAAAGAGAAAAAAAAACTTCAAGGACATCAATATATCTAGATGCCTTGTGCTCTATTGGCCATATATAGAAAGGTAAATGACAAGACCACATATGTCCAAAGACATCATTAAGTTGTCTTATTTAGTTGTCATGGGAATTAGTTCCTTGTTCAGCTGTCCAAGGTTTTATCTGCTCAGAGAATTGTTCTTGACCTGAAAGAAAGATTGGCAAATGTCCCAGTAGAGGATGGCATTGACTTAGCCGTCCATGTCAAAATTTTACTGGAATCCTTAGTGTTTAATTCAAACCACTCTGTATGAGGGGTTGAGACTTCCTACCTT
Organism: Phyllostomus hastatus; assembly: GCF_019186645.2. NCBI lineage: Eukaryota > Metazoa > Chordata > Mammalia > Chiroptera > Phyllostomidae > Phyllostomus > Phyllostomus hastatus. Next base: position 32,726,345 of record NW_025333960.1, read on the forward strand.
ATTGGTTTCAAGTTAATTCTGATGGTCTGTTTACCAGGCTTATAATTTTCTAGTAATAAACCTTTAAATTTATTTAGCTACTTATTAATTTAATATTTTGAAGACAGCATTTGCTGAAGAGTAACTCCCAAGTTCTTTGCTGGTCAGAATAATTTGAGAACCCTAATCATTAGATGTGTTAATTTTCTGTTATTCATTGCAATATCTACCTTGTTTCAATTAATTTGCAGTTGTCATTGTACCAGAGCTCTTCCCATTCTTGTTTTTCTAGCTTAGTTGTAATAGATTCAGTACCTGATGGGGAATAAAGATCTGGGATGGAGTTATCAAATAGTACATAATCAAACTCATTGAGGGACTTCTGGTCAAGATGGCAGCATAGGTAAACACAACTTGCCTCCTCACACAACCACATCAAAAGTACAATTAAACTACAGAACAACCACTATCCAGAACCATCAGAAATTGAGCTGAATTGAACTCCTGCACTACAGAATTAAAGAAGAAACCAGACTGAGAATGGTAGGAGTGGTGGAGACATGAAATTGGTTGGTCCTATCCCTCTGTGTGGTAGATAAAAATCTGGAGGGATATCTCAGGAGGGGTCTGAGCCCCACACCAAGCCCCCCCAGCCCAGGTTTCCAGTGGCAGGAAGATAAGTTTCTATCACTTCTGGCTGTAAAAACTAGTGACAATTTAGACTGTGGAAGACAGAAACTGCAGGCATCCCAGGCAGTTCCTGTTAATGGGGCAGCACACAGACTTACTCGGACTTACTCCCACTGACCTTCAGTGCCAGGGCAGCAGATTGAAAGACATCAGACACATAAGGGGAGGAACAGAATTGTCCCACATCAGGGTGAGTACTGGGAGGGAAGATTTCTCACAGACAGAAGTTCTGACAGAGACCATGTTCCTATTCTGAGCCTTCCTCCAACAGAGACACAAAGCTGGCAGGCTGGCACCATATCTGAGACTCATCAACCTGGCTCACACTGTCTGCCCCACCTTAGTGATTTCCTAAGGCCCTGCTCCACCCAACTTTCAGGCCCACCCAAGCTGTTTCCAATGGCTTATCCATTTGAATCACTTGTCTTGGCCCATGATTCTGATTTTCCTAAATTCTCTCAAACAAGTAGCTTCTGGCTTTAGTGAGCCCCATATCTCTCATTAAGCTTCCCCAAGCCTGGCACTAGCAGCAGCTGGCCTTGGATCACAGCTTGGCCTCTCCTGGGCACCTCTAAGCCCAGCACAAGTAGCAGCCATCTGCAGATTGCTTTGTAGCTAATGCTGTGTAGCCCTTAAGAGAGAACACAGGTGTGGCTGACCTTGGGCATGCCAACAGCAATCAAGGCTCAACTACAAGAGGAAGGTGTACACAGCCCAAACCGTGGGTGTACTTTGAGTACCCAGTTTGAGTAATAGGGGAAGCTTTGAAATAGAATCCTGCAGAATAATTACTACATTAAGCCAACTATCAATCCTGAGAAATGCAATACCTATGATTTCACTTATTTGTAGAATCTAATGAACAAACTGAACTAACAAACATGATAGAGACAGACTTATAGAAAGCAGGATCATAGCTAAGGGAGGGGTGGGAGGGTTGGAGAGGTTGAGAAAAAAGGAAAAAAAGACCCAAGGACATGGACAACAGTATGGTGATTGCAGGGTGAAGGGGTATAAGGAAAATAAGTGGTAATGGAAAAAAATGCAATTAAAAAAACAAGCAAACACAGGGAGGCTGGCAAAAAAACAAGCAAACACAGGGAGGCTGGCAAAAAACAAGCAAACACAGGGAGGCTGGCAAACTCAAATGAAAGAATGAATGAAATCTCCAGAAAAAGAATTAAACAATTTGTAGTAAAGCAATCTACCTGATGCAGAATTCAAAACACTCATTATACAGATACTCAAGGAACTTAGTGAGGACTTCAACAGCATAAAAAAATGGCCCATCAGAAACAAAAGGTACACTAATCAAAATAAAGAACAATTTATAAGGAATCAACAGTAGTGTGCATGAAGTTTGAGAGAGGCAAATCAGTGACTTGGAACATAAGGAAGCAAAAAACAACCAATCAGAACTGCAAGAAGAAAAATAGAACCCTCCAAAATGAACACAGTGTAAGAAGCTTCCGGGACAACTTCAAGCATTACAACATTTGCCTAGTAGGGGTGGCAGAAGAAGAAAAGAAAGAGCCAAAAATTGGAAACTTATTTGAAAAAACGATGTATGTAAACTTCCCTAATTTGGTGAAGGAAATAAACATACAAGTCCAGGAAGCCTAGAGAGTCCTAAACAAGTTGGACCCAAAGAGGCCCACTAAAAGACGCATTATAATTAAAATGTCAAAGGTTAAATGCAAAAAGATAATCTTAAAAGCAGCAAGAGAAAAGGCAGTTAGTTACCTATAAGGATTCCCCAGAAGACCATCAGCTGATTTTTCTAAAGAAACTGCAAGCAAGAAAGGATTGGCAAGAAATATTCAAAGTGATGAAAAGTGAGGGTTTACAACCAAGATTTATCATTGAGAATTGAAGAACAGATAAAGAGCTCCTAAGACAAGAAAAAGCTAAAGGAGTTCATCATCATTACACTAGTATTACATGAAATGTTAATGCCTCTTCTTTAAAAAGGGGGAAAGATAAAAAAATGTGAACAATAAAATGGCAACAAATACATATCTATCAACAACTGAATCTGAAAAAAAATAAACAAGCAGAACAGAAATAGAATCATAGATACAGAGAATGTTTTAGTTGTTGCCAGATGGGAGGGGAGTTGGGGGAATGGGTGAAAAAGGTAAAGGAATTAAATACAAATCAGTAGTTATAGCATAGTCGTGGGGATGTAAAGTACAGCATAGGAAATAAGGTAGCCAGAGAACATATACACAGGACCCATTGACATGGCCAACAGTGTGGGGATTGCCTGAGGGTGTGGGGGTGCTGGGAGGGGGACAAAGGGGAAAAATTTGGGAAAACTATAATAATATAAACAATTAAATGTACTTAAAAAGAAATAGTATATAATCTTTTGAGAATTTTGATCCCTTCTTACATTCTGAGTCTATTCATAGGGTATATTTTTCTTTAAAAAAATTTATTTATTTCTTTTTAGAGAAAGGGTAAGGGAAGGAGAAAGAGAGGACAAGAAACATCATGTGTGGTTGCTTCTCATGTGGCCTCCACTAGGGACTTGGCCTGCAACCCAGGCATGTGCCCTGACTGGGAATTGAACTAGTGACCCTTTGGTTCACAGCCTGCACTCAATCCACTGAGCTACACCATACAGGGCCATACAGGGCCATATAATTTTCAATGACAAGTGAAGAAGAAGGAAGAAGGGTGCAGCAGGAGCTACTCATGAAAGAGTTGGTAGGTGTGGTTTTCTAATACTTCTTCCTAATCCCAAATATTTTCATGCTACTTTGCAGTGTCCTACCAATTCTAAAAAACATATCTATGGAAAGAGAAGAAAGCAAATAATACTATCAGTCAGATGCATTATTTCTGGCATTTGACAAATATAATCTAGAAACCCAGATTTTCTGCATTTGCATTTAGTGGGAAATTCCAGTTTAGAGCTTGTTTCTTGGATGCTTTACTTACTGAAGAAATCCAAGGGTAATTAACGGGGTCTATGTTCCTGCTGTTTTGGTTCTAGCCCTCCAAGATCTCACCAACTATGTCCCTGTGGCCAGTCTCAGTAAATGACAGATACAAGGCCTGTCCAGTAGGTATTTAGCCATATCATATGAAAAATAGAGACACTTATTGAAGAGAAGATACAGAAAACATTGTACATAGGACAATGGTGCCTCAGTTCCCTCAACATCAGCGTCTGCTCTGTCATATTTTCCTGAATTTCATTGACGTTCTGAAATCTCTTCCCTTTCAAAGGTAATTTGAGTTTCGAGAAAAGCCAGAAGTTACAGGATGCCATATCTGGGCTGTAGGGGAGCTGATTCACCTGGGTGAATTGATGTTTCACCAAAAAACTCTACATGAAACATGATGCATGAGCAGGCGCATTGTCATGATGAAGCTGCCAATTACTACTTCTCCATAGCTACAGCCTTCAGAGGATGGCTCAAGCTTAGCACAAAATTTGGTGCAGATTCATTGCTCTACTCACTCAGTCATTTTGAATGTGACGGCCACACAGTACACATGCTCACTCAACAGCATCTACCACCCCCACTGACTAAATCAGTGAGGCCATCATTGTTCAGCATGTGCACTCCAGTCCACTCTCCTTGGCTGCCAGGATACCTTGCTGTCATGAAAACTGTTCTCATTATATTAAGAATGGCTGGACTTTTTCTGGACAAACCTCATAGTATCTTACCTATTTCACCATCAATATCATGTTTTCATAGTTGCTCCCTCTGTGAAGAGTGACTCTGCACCATTAACTATACCATCTCAACTCAGCCCATTTTGCATTTACTTTGCTTTATTTGTATCGAGCCGGAATTTATTAGAATCAAGTTAAATAGATAGACTCAAGCTAAGACAAGTCAAAAGAGGGTGAAAGTTATTATTCAGGGAATATTTTCCCCAGGTCAGGGGGAAAAAGTTCCAGTCATCAGGGAGGGACTAGAATTATAAATGGAAAGTTATTAGAATGTCTGCACTTCTCTCATCTCTGACTCTTTCCCTAAATACAATTAATGGTTTTCTGTGTACAGATCAGACTCCATGACCTCTTAAAACACAATACCATTTAGTCCACTGAATTAGTGACCCTTTCTTTACAGCGAGGCTGAATCAGGTATTGGCTGAGCCAGAACCACTTGTGTGACATGGAACATCCCAAATCTACCCCCCAGCCCCTTTTTTTGGCTTGTTGGTATGGTTAAATGCATCACCCACAATAGACTCTGCTTTAGTGGTGAATTGCATCAAACAACATTGAATCGGTGGTTTTCATGTACTGAAGAGAGCCATGAACTTCCATCTCTCTAGATTTCACAGCCCAATAATCTTAATATACCTACACATATTAGGGGGCAGAAATTAACTTACTCTCCCAAAGAGTGTTATATTGAGATCAATATTTCATTAGCACTCTCTAGAGCTAATGATTAAGCTATGCACCAGCTGGACCCAATTCCCTGCAGTGAGTCATTGACATTTGCACTGTGGCCTGTGAGGTAATCTGCCCTTTTAAAGGAATGAAAAAGGTTAACCCAGACCCTTGTAAACCTTTATCAATGACTTGACATCATTAAAATCTACCCAGTCCATTTTGTGGCAGTCAATCAAACATAAAAGTCCCTAGAGTAGTAGGCTCTCAATTTTTTTAACTGAGGAAATCAAACCAACAATCTCTAGGAAAGTATTTAAATATCCAATACGTGCCCCAAACAATAAAATGTGCTATGGCAGATACAGATGAAAGAGAGAAAGACAGACAGAGAGAGAGAGAGACAGACAGAGAGACAGAGAGACAGAGAGAGAGAGACCTCCTGTTGCATGCTCTCAAGATACTTATTGGCTATACTACAGCTGGGACATCAGATTAAAACCCAAGAAAAACATAAGACTTTAAGTATTAGCTAATAACCAAAAAGAGGAAATAAATGAAAACAGTATTTATGGAAGGTCACTCCTTACCTTTCAAAAATTATATCTTATGTACTTGGCATCATGAAATCAAAGAAAATACAAACATAATAAATGGAATTTTGGTTGTATTTCTAGGAATCTATAAACGTTGATAGATTGAGAAGAAGGGAGGATCACTTTTGTCTAGAGAGGGAGGGGGAAGTGTGGTTCATAACACAAAGAAGCTGGAATTACAGGAAATATTTTTATACAGCTATTTCTATGTACCTGACCACTGCAACTTGGGGAAAGAGTTAATGTGTGAGCTAGAACTGAAAAATTATTGGTAGAATCTGTAGAAATGAGAACTAAGACAATAGTTTTCATTAGATATGAGAGAAATCCTGTTTACAGTGTACTGTTTAGGTAGAAGCTACAATGAGCTGTCAATGTGAAGTCTAACAGGTGCGTCCTGCCTCCCTCGCAGCACTTTTCCTCTCCTTGCACACACTGCAGGTGCATACGGATCTGTACTCCAACAGGTGGACTTCTCTTTCCAACAAAGCTTTCCCTCCCAAGCTTTGCTCCTGCTGCTGAGATAACTGTAGGGTTGTTCTTGGCAGCTTCTGAAACACTTGCATCTCCTACATGTATCACCCACAGGCTTCCACACCTCCCACTAAGCATCAGCTAATTTTTCATTTGCCCATGCCCTTGGAATGACAGGTCCCACAATTAGCCTTCCTAAAGGCTTCCTTCTTCCTTGGTGATAGGGGTGGTAAATGTCAAAACCCCATCCTGTTAGCAGACTCAGTTTAGTATTCAAAGCTTTGTCTATGACAGCAAACAAATGTTTGGGGGCACGAGGGTCAGAAGTATCCTAAGAAGGAAAATGACTGGGCCATTTGTTTCATCCGGTTGTGGAGTGTTAGAAAGGAAAAAGCTGATCTAGTCTAACTGCATCATGTACTAGAGAAGAACATGAAAACCTGAGAGGCAAATTGTCTAATCCAAGATTTGACAGAATGTTGGTGAGAGAGGTGATATTGGCACTTCATCAGGAAAGTGTAGGCCCTTTTAAGACAAAAGCCATGATTTATATATCTTTGAAGCTCCACAATTCATAAAGTAGTGCTTTGTCCATAATAAATGCTAAGAAAATGTTTTGAAGGAAGACAGGGTCATCCAAGGATTGATTCTTAACTGAAATTCTCAGAATGTTAATTCAGTTCCGAATTTCTTTTTAGTTAAATTTAATTTATCCTTTGCTATTTTAAGTCTAGGGTTCATGTTTCATCTCTTTTTACCTTTAATTTTCTATTTCTCCTCATATGAAGCCATTTTCCTTAACCAAGTTGAGTATTTTCCTGTGACTTTGAAAAAGAAATACATTATCTCTACTTCTGCCTATGTTCTGTGTTAATTTTATTTTATTTATTGTATTTTTATGACCATTTACTCCCCTTATACATCCCCTCTAACAATCACCACACTGTTGTCCATGTCCATGAGTCCTTTTTCCTTTTTACTCAATCACTCCAATTCCTAAATTCCATTCCCCCCACTAGCTGTCATCTGTTCCCCATCTATAAGTCTGTCTCTGTTTTGCTTGTTAGTTCAGTTTATTCATTAGATTCCACATATGAGTGAAATCATATTGTATTTGTCTTTCCCTGACTGGCTTATTTCACTTAGCATAATGTTCTCTAGGACCATACGTACTGTTGCAAAGGGTAAAATTTTCTTCTTTTTTACAGCTGAGTAGCAATCCACTCTGTAAATGTCCCATAGTTATTTTATCAACTCTTTTATGTATTATGAACAGTTATATGACAACAAACTGGACAACCTGGATGAAATGGATATATTTCTACAATCTTCCAAAACTAAATCAGGATGAAGCAGAGAATCTGAATAGGCAGATTATACCTAGTGAAATTGAAGCAGTAATCAAAAAACTCCCCAAAACAAATGTTCTTTACTCCTTTTAGATGGTCCTGACTCATTACCACTCCTCCTCCTTTTTGTATCTTTAATGTTGAACTCTCTGCATAGTATCTTCAGACCTGAAGTGAACTGGTCATCCTAACATTACTAGATGAAATATTTTATCCTAAAGAAGTTAAATTCATCAAGTATGAATTACATATTTGTAGATCTCTCATTTTAGGCATTTGAAGGACATAGCAAATCAAAGAAATAATCTTTATATCAGAAATCTTTTGAAATTTATTTTGGAGATGAGTAAAATTTCATGAAGTTTTTAAATGACAAAGTAAAAGGAAGCACTACAGATAACATGAAACACAAAATACAATTGATTTTTATGTAAACAATGAATGCAATAACAGTGGATCCTGTGGGATAAGGTGACAAGTTCTTCTGGAATAGGGGAGATATTAGATGAGTTTATGAATCACACTTATATAAACCATAACAAAGGGGGCAAAAGTGTTCTAGGTGGAAAGAATGTTGGGAAAAAACTTTGGAGACAAGTATTAAGTGTGGGTAAGTAGACAACTTTGTTACAACAAAGGGCATACCTATATCAGGAAGAGAGATGCCAAGATTGATGAAACAGGAGTTTGGAGCCTTTAATTTTGACATATGTGCTTAGCCAGGTAATAATCACTAGGTGATCTTACTCTTGAAGCCCTTATTATATGAAATGTTAAAGGGACTTATCTAAGAAAAAGAAGACAAAAAACATATATAGTAAAATGAGAGCAAACTCACAATTATTAACAACCACACCTAAAACAAAAACAAACAAAGCAATCAACTATAACAGGAACAGAACCACAGAAATAGAGATCACCTGGAGGATTAGAAACAGGAGAGTGAGAGGAGGAGAGAGGGGGAAAGGTACAGAGAATATGTAACACAGATGGTAGGTAGCAAATAGACGGGGGAGGGCAAGAATAGTATGTGAAATGTAGAATCTAAAGAACTTATAACTATGACACATGGACATGAAGTAAAGGCGGGGAGTGTGGGTGGGAGAGGGTGTGCAGGGTGAAGAGGAGTGAAAGGGGAAAATGGGACAACTGTAATAGCATAATCAATAAAATATATATTTAAAAAAAGAGCTCATGTTTAACTGGGGAGCCTGACATGCACATATAGAATCACTAAGATTAATTTAATAGCATAAGGAATCAGGATGGGAATTAGTTAATACTAAACCAGTCTTAAAAGATGGTTGTTTATAGAATAATATGACCAAAGAAGACTTTGATTAAGCTAGAATTTGAATTGGTATGCAAAGGGCATTGAGAGTCTGGATTAGCAGGGAGAGTGGGAGGCATTGCAGGGAGAAGAAAAAACAAATGAGTTTCTGATATCTTTTATTTTTATTTGTTAATTTGGTTCTCCCATCCCTGCCATTAACTTGAAATACATAAAAGTATTTTACTGTTTAAAAATCATATCAAATATATTTTCTACCCAGAGAGGAGAGCACACAAATGGAAATTTTAGAGCCCTGCCATCAGTGTTTATGAGGCTTCACTGCAGAATACATGCTCTACTACATTTCATTTATTTTTTGTAATTAATAAATATTGATTTTTAAAATGTCACTTTAAATAAACACTAAATATTTAGCAAACATAGGTGGTAGCTGCTTAATTATGAGATCTCTGTATGCTTCTGTTTTTGTTTTTTTAAATTCAAGAACCAATTAAAGAAACACTCACTTTGTAGTCTTGAGTACACCTAGTCTGAAATAATCACCAGAAGAAAAGAAAATTAAATTGGAGGGAATAGTTAGAAACTTACTGTTGTCAGAAAGTTGATATAATGTTTACATTTGGGGTTAATGAGACTACTTTGCCACCTAATTTTTTTTTTGAAGCTACCCATGGATTTTGGTTTTGTTATCCTCATGGCACAATTTTTTTGAAGGAGGATTTAGAAAGATTCACAAAGTATTCCATCTCTTTCAACATCATTAGAGAATCTTCCATTGCAGGCATGTAAATAACAGATGGGTAGTTTTAAGTGATGTATTTAGAAGACAATCCCTTCTTATTTGAGGTGTGTAAGAGAGAATATCTAAAGGAATCTCACACGATTCTGCAATTCTAGACATAGATTCCTTAGATCAGAAAAAAAGGTAAATACAGAATTTAATTCTATCAGTGAGTCCTCAAAGAAGAAAACAAACAAACAAAAAAAGAATTAGAATAGTACCAAATGAACAAATGAAAAAAGATAATAAAGGAACATTTTCCTGAGATGAAATTGTATTGTCTGAATTAGTGTAAGTATAATAATAAATATGCAATGTATGGTTTTTCAGGGAAGATAATTCAATGATGAGAAAATGTGAAAAGTAGAAACCACTACCAAAAAATATGGCTCATAAAAATGATTCAGAAAAATATTTAATTACATTGGGTAAGAGCCTCTGCTAGTTTTGAAAGAGATTTATTCTTATATTTAAATTATTTTTGTTAATAATATATTAATGGATGTTTTATATAAGAATCAGAAAACATTTTAGACTTGTAAAATTATGTTTTTAACATTGTTTTCTGGATGTAAACGCAAGGTAAACTAAGTACAAGGCAGTGCTCACTTGACCAATATCGTAGGCTAAGATTTCATTAGAGTTATCATATGGGTACTTTCAAAGTTATGATGTATGGCCAATGAGGTAAGAGTATTTGTTTAAGAAAACAGATAAATTCCCCTCTCCCCATAAAATTGTTTGACATGTTGTCTTCCAGTTTTAACTCATATATCTAAACATATTTGAAGTCAACACCTCCATTTTTGAAACAAACAAACAAGCAAACACACTTGAACAAACTGAAAATCAACAATCCTTGTGTTGAACTCGCCAGAGAACTAAGGTCTTTGGCACAGCAGAAATCTGAAGAGAGATGTAAATATAGAGTGTCCCAGGAGAGATCCTCTGAGCTATAAACTGGTGGCAGTACTTAAATAATTTTCACAAATTACTAGGGGCTGAGGTACACTTCCTCACAATTGCTAGTGAGGTACACTATGAAAGTAAGAAACTTATGGGGGCTGCAGTCCTGGCAGCACATTTTTGTAGGCTTCACTTTCCAGGACCCTCCCCCCCCCAGGTTCTGACTGGGAGGAGTCAAGAAAGTATTCCATGTGACGCTGTAATGTCGATACATGAGATGATGTGTATGTCAATGCCTGGTGAACTGTACAGCACAAGAATGAACCTAATGAATGCATATTAAAAAAGTTATTCATGAGGTCAGAGGAATCACAGGATCAGGTGCAGAATGTGACACAACAATATGATAACTATTACAGATGTATAAAATGATCTCACTGAAAGATACACAGGGGCAATGGTGTCAGTTTAGAAATGGGAGAAATATGCAAAGCTGAAGGCTAAAGAGATAGTTTAAGCTCTGTACTAGTTGTTAAAGTTGTTCTTATTTCGATAGGAGTTAACAGTTTTGGTACCACTATAATGTAATACACAGCAAACATTCAATATAGAATTAAATACTTAAGTAAGTGGATGGAAGGGGTTGAGAACTGTGTGTCTCACTATTGGAGTAGCGGTTTATAGATAAGTACCTGGAGGATGCTAGAATTATATTATGGTAATGGATTAGAGCTAGAAATATCATTGTTAACTTATGTTTAGTTTGATCATTACATATAGAAATATTTATAGATATGTGTATTTACATTGCTAGTATACACATACCTTTTCTTGCTCTGAGGAACCCTGAACACCACACCTCAGTAGAAATGAGCACACTTATTGCCAACATGTTGGTTTCTAATACCACTCTTGAATAAAAGGAGTCAGGGATCATGGAGAAATTGCTGATAGTAGTATGGGCAAGAAATACACAAGATGAGTTTAGAACATCTTAGAGTGACAGAAAGGAAGTGCTAAAAAACATACACATACAAAGATTAGGTATGTCAAATCATCATGAGTTCTCAATCGCTAAATCTGGAAAAACTTCATCAACAAAAGCTATAGTCTTGGGTTTTATAATCCAAAGTATAAAATAAATATCCATTAGTTCATACTGAAATAGATAGATAAGTGAGTAAGTAAGAAAACGGAGAGAAAGGGAAATACCCCATGCTAAAGAGTTCCAAATAACTCATGTAGATTCACTTCCCCCAAAGCGTGGAGCATAATTGCTCACTCCTTATGGGTGGATGGTGCACAGTGACTTCCTTCCAAAGAGAGTAAGAGGCCAAAAAAGAGAGGGAAAGAGAGAGTGAGCACGTGTAATCTTACATGAGAGAAACCCGACAAACATCACTTCAGCCCGGTGATGGAAGTCAACACCAGCAAGGACAGGTCATGTCGATAGTATGTGTTCATAATGTGATGAGAATGTCACTCTACTGCTGTGGTTCTCCTCTCAAAACTGGTATTTCCAGTCTAGCCATGAGAAAAATGATCAAATAAATTCAAATTGAGGGACATTTTACAAAATATCTGACCAGTAGTCCTCAGGGTCAAAAGTAAGAAAGGCCTGAGAACTTGTAACAAACAACAGGAATCTAAGGAGGAATGATCACTGAATGTAACATGATATCCTTACTGAAATCATAGAACAGAAAAAGTACATTAGGGAAAAACAGAAAATATGAATTACATGTGGACTTTAGTTAATAATAATGTATCAGTGTTAAGTTACTAATTACAAGAAATGAATCATAATAATGCAAGATAATAGGTGAAACTCACTAAGAGGTGTATAAGAACTCTATTATCTTTATTATTTTTCTGAAAATATAAACTATTATAAAAAATAAAGTCTATTAAGAAAAAATGTATGACATGATTTGTCTTAATATGGGAAGGTCCCACAGTTTTCTTGGCTTCCAGTTAGAATCTCCAGAGTCAGTGACACATTAAGCTCTCATAGCAAGGATTCTACTAGGGAAGCACAGACACTCAGAAAAATGCACACTCGCCATAAATAGGGTAACGACAAAACAATAAAAGTGACAGAACATCCAAGACATGTTGCTGTTTTAATTTATTTCTACATCTAGGGGACCCACATAGGTAGCCTTTCCTAACTCCTGTTATTTTGCCCAAAAATTCATCTTATAAGCCCAGTTTTCTGATTTCCATTGGAATGTATCTCAGTGCAGCCTAACATATATGAACATTTATGTTCCAGCTCACAGCGTGGTTTATTCCTTTGCTTCTCTGGAATATCTAATATTAGAAACTCATTTACTTTATGGGAGTTCTTTAACACTTGGATAAGAAAAGTAAAAACATGTTTTGCCCCAGGCCAGTAAATAAGTGACAATCTGCAAATTTAATATAAAAATGATTAAATTTCATAGAAAGTAGTGTAGTCCGGTAAAACCTTGTAAATTTGCCTTTTAAACAGGTAAGAAAACTAAAAGCTCAATAAAAGTTTTTATTTGTAGAACATTTTTTGAGTATAGAGTAATATAGTGATGCTGTTTTAAAGCTGGGAGGAATTTTGACACAGGTTTTTATATTTTAACAAAGCAAAGACATGCTTATCTATTTAGAGGAGCCAATTTTAATGAACCCATTATTTTTATTTATGCAGCTTAAGTGGTAATTTTATTGGCCTTCTGTATGGAAAGAGATAAATACTTTTCCATTTTAACATTATCGATTTAACTCGTTTTTAAGTAGTCAAATAAGAGCTAACTTCAGTCCAACAAAAATGAATGACACTAATTTCAGATAAGTGGCAGGTGAAAGCATGAGGCTTCATACATTTACAAAAAGTGTAGTAGCATTCCACTTTATCTACTCCATTGACACTGAACCTTCATAGTATATTTATTCATTTACTTATTGATTAATTTCTTCAAAAACTCCTTTCACTTAAAAAAGAAAACACATTTAGTAGACTCCTACATAGCTCATTCCACCAAAGAGGAAATTACATTTATATACTAGAAAAAGAAAAAATAATATTATGAGAGATGTATCCTGTATAATATCTCTAGACAGAGAGAAGTGATAAAAATTTTATTGTCGATTTTATTTACTTATTTATTTACTTACTATATTCTTGTTTTATTCACTTGGAGGGCTGAAAAAGAATTATGGAAACACAGCAGCAAACCCTTTTAATTTACCGAGTGCAGTCTATCCATTAGAAAACTGCTGTCTTGTTTACAGCATGCATATTATCAGATTCACTTCACTCACCACAGAAGAGCAGATTCCTCAGTACCCAGCACCTGTGGTGGTTTATATGTACCAAGTTCAGGAAGTGGGTGCAGTATAATAAGAAACATGTGCTTGGTCTTTGTCTCTGGTTCCTGATGCTGAGCTCCAAAATCTCTTGGAATTCTTGAGTGATAGGAGCATTTTTTTCTAATGAGGCAATTCTCGGTGGTCCCTGAGATAGTTTCAAGATGGAGTCTGGTAGCAAGAATGACCGAGTCTTTATTAGAAGCCCAGAACTGCCAGCCCAGTTCTCCCTCCTTGAAGAGCAAAGAGGGGCTGAGAAGGTGGCCCACACAGAGGGGCATGCATGGAACCTGCACTCATCTCCCTCCACACCTTGCTCTGTGCAGCTCTTCCATTGGGCTGTTCCTGAGTTTTATCCTTTATAATAAATCATTAACAAAAACTGAAGTGCTTTTCTGAGTTCTGTGAGCCTTTCTAGCAAATTACCAAACCTGAATAGGGGGTCATGGAGGCCTTTCTGATCAGTCAGAAGTATGGGGTTTGGGACCTGCAATTAACATAAAAAATGGAGGTGGTCTTCTGAGACTGAGCCCTTTAACTTGGGGGATCTGATCCTAATTCCAGTAGACAGTGTCCGAATTAAATTGAATTGTTTACATTTTATTGGTGTCAGAGAGTTGGAGAAGTGTTGGAAAAGATACTATGTTGGTGATGTCAGGAGCAGAAAAAATCTGTGGGTCTCTAAGAATTCAGAACAACTGATCAATTATTTAAAAGAGTTGCTTGATATATACTATGTCAAAAGGTTTCTGCTAGATGTTATAGAGGTTGTAAACTAGTTTAGATGAAGGCCCTTAAGGAACATCTAGACCAAGTGCCTGCAACCTCTGGGCCAAGGACCCATATTGGTTTGGGCCTATTAGGAACCGGATCACATGGAGCTCATTAGGAGATGAGCCTGAATGTAATGTGCTTGCATCATCCTGAAACCATCCCCCACCCAACCCCCTGGTCCATAAAAAAATTGTCTTCCACAAAACCAGTCCCTGGTGCCAAAAAGGTTGAGGACCACCGATCTAGACAATTTGTGTCATTGGAAAATATATTTAAAGGATGCTTACCTCTGAATTGCAAAATTAATTGCAGGGATGGCAAATATCATAGAAATTCTAAACATACATATGCTTAGATCAAAGCATAGAAATTCTAAGTATACATATGCTTAGGTCAAAATCATGAAGAGATAAAATTAGGAAAATGTGCCTGCATTATAAGATCAGGGTGTATTGTCAGCTCCCCTCTGGAATGAGAACACAGTCTTGGGTGAACCTCATTGTTTCAGTGGCCAGTGACTTCATCCTGTGTCTCTCCTTTATGCCAGGTGGCCTACAGCAAAGCTTTCTTGATTTCTGGCCTCTATATAAATAGGGGGATTTTCTTTGTCTCACCATATTTTCTACACACACACACACACATACACACACACACATACACTTGCTCAAAGTTTTAATAATAAAAGGCAAATGATAGGGACTTGGAGGAAAGTTTACAGAAGTGGTGGGTGAAATTAGGTATCAGCCTCCTAATTCAACTACTTTATTGCCTTTGGACTAAGTTGGGAAGCCTGTGTAGTGAATTCTCAGAATTGGAAAATTCTCCCATTGGGTGGGAGGGATAATTTTTACTCTCCCCTTCTAGGTTCTTGGCTGAGACCCTCCCTCTCAATAAAAGACAGATTAACAGGAGAAAAACAAACATAAGTTTAATGATGGGTATACCTCCTGTATACATGGGAGATACCCAGGAAAATGGCCAAAAATGGCCAAAGCTACCATCTTAATATCATGTCTGGCTAAATACTAAGGATGCTGGGAGTAGGCCACTTCATTTATGGGAGGTTATCAGGAAAAGCATAATGAACAAGGATAAGATTGTTATGCAGCTGAAACTCATAGTCTTCTCCATTGATAAGACTTGGTACACATTTGGAGCTATCCTTTTTGGTACAGACAGGGAGACACACAAATGGACATTTTTTCTCATAAAACAATAAGTTCTAATCAATTTTCTGGGCTTTTGTTATGTTTGTTATTTCTTAAAAAATAGTTAACCTCAAATAATCCTCATGACAAAGACATATATTTTGGGGTGGCCAATTTTATTCCCCTTTATGATTATGTGAGAAATTCTTGAAGAATCTGGCATCTATCCTCTCTTTAGTCTTCCCACTAATAGGGGAGCCTGGATCCTTGCCTCCCATGTAGAAGGCTGCCATGCTAACACCAGCAACACAATTGGCTTGAGGAAGAGATAAATTCTTGACTGTGTTAAGCCACTGAGATAAGGATTGTGGTTTCATGATTTATAAAAAGAAATAAATATTTAGTTCTCATCCCCACTCCGGCACAAAGCTCCTAAAACCCTTGGATTTTTGGTGATTAGAACTATAAAGGTGTCTTTTGTTATGTTAATGAGGCATTTTTAGAAAGCACCTAAGGATTGGGGCTAGTTGTAAATTGAATCAACAATGTGATTAGAAGATTAGAGCTTTCAGTTCTCTGCCTCGACCTCTGGAGAGGAGCGGGGGATGCAGACTAAGTTCAATGGCCAAGGGCCAGTGGACCTTGGCCATTGTTGGTAACAGTCACGCTTATGGGGACATTCCTGCACATGTGCAATTAGAAAACATTTCTACACGTACACCACATATTCAAAAATGGTGGAAAATCTCTGCCCCTGGTAGGGTTTTGAGGGTATAATGAGAACAGTTCATGGGGTGGTCTTTGGAAGGTCCTCCGGGCTGCTTCAGCCAGCCCCAGGCAGTTTGAGCCAGATCAGACCCCTGGTTCTGCAAACCATCCTGGGCATCATCCTGAAAAGACGGGCCTGGCAATTGTGAAAGTCAGAAATGGCATAGGTACGAAAGAAAGTTTAACTAAGTCTCGGGCCTTCTGTTAAACTTTTATGAAATTACAGGATATGGTTACATAAAGCTTATAACAGTTAGTGTGATTTAAGTGGGTTTACAGATTAACCTACGCAAAATTGTGAATTCTAAGCAACAGTCAGTGCTAGGCTACCTGCTAGGCTCCCTATGTCTATTAGGTTACATCTTCATAAAAACCAGAAAGGACGGGGATTGGGCAGATTGTGGGCTGGTGAACATGTGGAGGTGCTAGGAGAGAAAGGCACCTGGAGCCCTCATGGACATTCCATGTCCTTGCCCCATGCCTTGCTCTATGCATCTCTTCTTTCTGGCTGTTTCTGAGTTGCACTCATTTATAAAACAGTGGTGATCTAACAAGTAAAATGCTTCTCAGACTTGTGTGAGCTGCTCTAGCAAATTATTCAAACCCAAGAAGGGGGTCCTGGGAACCTCCAGTTTGTAGTCTGTTGGTTGGAAATACAGTTAACAACCTGGACTTGCAACTGGCATCTGAATTGGGGGCAGTCTTATGGGACTGCCCACTTGTAGGACCTGATGCTATTTCTAGGGTGACAGTATCAGAATTGAATTAAACGTTTGGTGGTATGGAAAAACACACGTGTCATAATTGATCTCACAGTTTCAGGGGTTTTGTTTGTAATAGCAGTTAGTGTTACTAAATTAACAAAAAAATAAATTGATAATAGAAGCTAGATATTGTCATAATAAAAAAACTAAAATATATGGTATTAGGTAAGCATTAGACAGTGGACAACAAGAAAATAAACAGTAACAGGAAGCCAAATATTTGGTAAAACTGCCACATACAATAACTTGGAAGTATTAAAGAGAAAACCGCACATCCAAAATGGTGTCACTTGTGTTAAAGTCCATGATACCAAATCCAGACTTAATACCTGACCCAATTACAATCTTAGCCTTCCCCAGAAATGTAACCTTAATAAACCAGTCTGGAATTTTCTGGTCAATGCCAATGAAATAATCTGTTACATGGGTCCTCCACCCTCTGCCCCTTACAGGAAGAAGAGCAATATGCATAATGAAGCCCTTGTTCTTCCCTTCCCCCTGATAAAAGATGTCCTGGTCTAAAAATAATTCTTTTCTTCTACTAGTAACTCTCCTGCCACAATCTTCTTCCTATAAAATCCATTTTGTACAACTCCTTGGGCACCCTTAGGTGAAGAGCAAGTGCTACTAGCACACTTAATTTGAGAGCACTGAGAAGTTAAGTGACAGTAAAAGAGCATCCATCCCATAGGAAAAAGAGGACAAAAAAGGAAGAAAGTGTATTTGAGCAGAGGAAACCAGGAAAATAACAAGATCCTCTGTGCTACCTCACTTTCCTCTTTGTTAAGATCAGGTTTGACTTGTGGACGATTATTGAAGAACCCACATGAAGGATCAGAGTTAAAACTATATGGATGGAGTCATGAGACAATAATCAACAGAAACCCATAAAAAAGTATCTACATTCTCTGTAAAGTGTTAGGCATGTGCAATACACACAACCATAGTCAGGGTCTCTACTTACAAAGGAATGTTCAATCTAGTGAGAAAACAAGAGAGACATATATTAAGTCTTAACAAGATAGCATTATGCTACAATGTAATGCATTACTAGGTCTGAGCTGCACAGGAAAGAATTGAAAGGGACACCAGAGTTGATTTGTCCAGCCTCCATTAATATTTAGATGCTCTTATACAATATCTATGCTGATGATAACCCAGCTGAAGCGTGAAAATCTCAAATGAGCATCATACTATGGCTGCTGTGGACATGCTTCCAAAAAGGTTATTCTAAACTCTGCTTGTCAAAGGGAAGCCTCTTAGAAATATTCCAATACAATAGTTACAAGGTTGATGATGTTTCTCTTAGTAAGGGTTGGAAATTAATACAATGAAGCGTGAAACTGAAAAATTATAAAACAGAGATGGAGAGAATCAATTAAACTAGGGTCGGTAGTGTTATACAATAAGAAGTGGGACAGGAGAAAAATTAGAATTTTCAAAAGCAACCCTGGAAACAAGAATATAGGGGAAGGAAGTCTTCAAAGACCTGCATGAAAATCATTTTTAAGCTGTTTTTAATTCTAACCTGTCAGGGACATTTAAAAATACCTATGGACTCAACAAATGTATGTCCCTTGGACTCTCTTAGGAAATGTGTTGAGTATGAACAACAACAAAAACAGGATAAAACTAGCAAAGAAGGTACGAGCTACTGGAAACAGGAATCACAAAACAAATAAATAGCAAACAGAAGTTTCAGAATATCAACTAAGTTGGAGGCCTAAAGAGGAACAGTTCCTGAACTTAGCAGGTATGGGAAAGATAGTCTCCAGGATGGAAAGTTAGATCGATGGATAGAGAGATGCATGCATGCACATGTACATACAAACAGAAAAGGGGACAGGAAAGAAGGAAAAGAGGGAGGGAGGAAAAAGAAGGAGAAATGTCTCTGGGGAAGAAATAAGGAAGGGCGACTTGGTAGATCATGTGATGTGTTCTTGGAAAAAATTGTTGATACACCTGGAAAAAATTGTTGATACATGTATAACAGTTTTATGGAAAGTATGAATAAACATATAGAAAATCATTTTTTAAAAACTCAGTTACTATCATAACTTCAAAAATAACAAAAACTGTTCTAAGAAATTTATCATAGTAAAACATTTGGCCAGTCAACAAACAATGTTTCGACATTATAATAATTAGACCCTGTTTATAGTTGTAACATTTTTAAAAATTTAGTTTTCTTACTATATAAATTTGATGTAGTAAGTAAATACCCACATTGGGAGAATAGGTTAGGGCAAGTAGGGGAAGGTGTTTCAAGAAAGCTGAAGCTTTCTGTCCTGTAAGTATAAGTCAATAGATACATTGTCTAAGATGTATAAATCAAGACATGGCAGCAAAAATTATTACATAAAATAGAGAAATAAGTACTAGGGAAAATGATTAGGAGGAAAACTAGGTAGTGTTGGAGAGCGGAGGTATGATCCAGGGTTTGTCTATTTCTTTATATGCTTCAATGATGCTTTATTTTTTTAACCTTTGTTTAAAACTTGAAAGTATTCTTAAAACATAACTGTTAATCACTGAATTATTTCTGAGATATAGTTAAATTTAAAAACATAGGAGGAAGGAATATGAATAATATTCCCTTACTTTAGTAGATACACACACACACACACACCACAGCATGCTTGGAAAGTATAAGCTGGAAAAGTTAACAGGGACTGTTCTGGGGGGGAGATTCCTGGCACTGAAGGTGGGTGGGAGAATTATCTTTCACTATACACACTTTTATAATGTTTGAATTATTTTTATAACATAGGTTTATTTTAATTAAAGTACCATTGTATTAAAGATACAAGCTTTTATTTTTTTTAAATATTTCGATTGTTGTTCAAGTACAGTTGTCTCCATTTTTCCCGCACCACTCACCCCCACCCCAGCCATCCCCACCTCCCACCCTCGACCCTACCCTGCTTTGGTTTTGTCCATGTGTCCTTTATACATGTTCCTTGAAACCCTTCCCCCCTTTTCCCCATTATCCCCTCCAACCTCCCCTCTGGTCACTGTCAGTTTGTTCTTAATTTCAGTGTCTCTGGTTATATTTTGCTTGCTTGTTTGTTTTGTTGATTAGGTTCCACTCACAGGTGAGATCATATGGTATTTGTCTTTCACGATCTGGCTTATTTCACTTAGCATAATGCTCTCGAGTTCCATCGAAGATGTTGCAAAGGGTAGGAGCTCCTTCTTTCTTTCTGCTGCATGGTATCCATTATGTAAAGGTACCATAGTTTTTTGTCCCACTCATTTCCTGATGGGCAGTTAGGTTACTTCCAGCACTTGGCTATTGTACATTTGCTATGAACATTGGGGTGTGTAGATTCCATGCAGCTTTTATTTTTTAACGAAAATACAGTGAAGATTGGTAAATGTATGTGGAGGCAGGTCAATACTTACAAAAATCTGTTAATATTGTGTGTATTAGCTAGGGCTTCCATAACAAAACTAGATAGGGTGGCTGTCACACAAAAATGTATTTTCCAAAAGTTCTGGAGGCTGACAGTCCAAGATGATGATGTTGGTATGTTTGGTTTCCCCTGAGGCTTCTCTCTATTCTTTGAAGATGGCCACCTTCTCGCTGAAGCCTGAAATGGCCTTTTTTTTCTGTGTGCACATATTCCTGGTTTCTGGTCCTCTTCGTATGAGTACACCAGGTGTATTGGAGTAGGGCTCACCCATGTCACCTTATTTAACATTAATGACTTTAGACCTCATCCCTAAATACAACTGGGGGCAGGGCTACAATATATGAATTTGGGGGAGGACACAATTAAGTACATTACGCTTTTGTTAGGTGGATTACACAGTGGGCTTTCAAAGGTAGAAGGTAGGAGCTTGAGCTCTGCATTCAGACAAACCTGTAGTGGAAGTCAGGTTTCCACCTACTGCTAACTATAGGATATGGGAGACTTTTCCAAAATCTCTTGTCTCAGTTTTCTCTTTCATAAAGTGATGCTAATAACAATTTCAAATTATGTTGGAATAAAATGTGATCATGTATATAAAGCAAATAACCAAGTACCTAAAATTATAAAAACACATCTTTGTAAACTGTGGTAATTAATATTACCATTATACAATAGAATGTAATTTAATATTGCACCTAGTTAATAGAAAAAAATGTGGAGCAAAGTTGCATTGCACAATTTATTATTTTGTTATCCAATCAAAAGATGGGTGTTCTTTTTGCTAATACTCAGTGTCCGTTTGTAGAAAACCATAAGAGTTGATTCTGGGCCACCATCAACCTCTGGTTCTCACCCTGGAGGACATGGTGGGTAAAGGGGCAATATAGCAGCATCCTTGCATCTCAGGGGCCCTGCTGGGCACAGAGAAACAGATGTTTGTAGAAGGGGGTACTGTCACCAGTAAAGTGGGGCATCCACTGATAGAATCATTGTATGGTAAGGGCTGGAGGTTCACTGAATGTCTTTGTGTCTCTGAGTTTCTCAGTCTCATTTCTAAAAATATTTTATCTGGCTCTTTTGACAACCAAATGATGTCCATATGAAAAATATTTTAACTTCTGTAAAATTAAATACATTCGAGACACAATTCTTATCGCTGTCTTGAGGTCCCCTGAGGAGAAGGGAATTTTGCCTCCAGACTGCCTTTGGCTTGAGCTGCAATATCAACTCTCCTCTAAGTCTCTAGCCTGCCTGCCTTTGGACTTCCCTTCAGACTTTGGACTTCCCAGATTCCACAATGGTGTGAACCAATTCCTTAAAGAAACTCACTCACTTTCTCTCTCAATCTACACACATACACACACCCTATTAGTTCTGTTTCCTTGGAAAACTCTGACTAATACAATAAATAAAGTGCAAAGAGAAAAATACTAGGCAGGACTGATGACCATTCTGTCCTGTGGCAGGTCAGGAAAGGAAGTTATCAGGTTAGGGCTCACTGGTTGGAGAAATAGCTTAGAAACAATGGAGCCCATGATACATATTTGAGTTGTCAAGACTGTGGCCCACAGGATCCATTCTGATTTTCACATTAGCCTAGTATACACCAATCAGATGTTTTTGCCATGTGATCACGTTTAAGGGTTTTCATCAGGTGAGCTAATCAATATTCTCTTTATAAGGATTAAGACTACCATCACAGTCTGTGTGACATAAAAATGATTTCCTCTGGAATATTTCCAAAATTCTTATGATCTGAATTAGATAACAAATTGCATAAAGCTAAGAACCACATTTTGTCCTGTTTCTTCTCTCTTTTTTTTTCCTCTTATTTCCTGGCAAAAGGCTGGCTGTACACACAGAAGGAACTTAACAAATACACACATCAAATACTCCTGAGGAATTAGAAAAAGAATGTGCAGAGTTCAGAGCCTAAACTCCAAGCCTTCTGATGCCTAAGGCATTGTGTTCCAACATGAGTGGTGTCTCTGGAGAGTGTGCAGCCCTGGCATGTTGGTAGGACCAGCAGCGAACAGTGGTGACCTCTTCTAAGCAACCCCACAGGGTCATGGGCATTGAAAAGTAATGTCATCAAAGACCAAAACACACATTTTGCCTTTCCAAATAGGGAACTTGAATGGATTTCTCCCAATGCGAACATGCTCCCTTGTGCATTGAATAAAATGTAAGTCCTACTGAAAATTTGTCTATTGGCCTGGCTTTATGAGACATGATAAATGGCAATTAGATGAATTCATAAAGATGAATGTGGATACATAAATGTACCTTTACTGAGGTAAAAATCACAACAGGATCCAACACAAAACAAAGGAGGCAATAGAAGTACCATACACAGTCATGTTGAAGATGGGTATTTTAATCTAATAATTAGTTTCACCATGAATCAAATACATTTTAGTAGCTTGAAAAGATATAGCATTTAGTTTAATTTTGATGAGGATGAAGCTTTGCTTCATTTGACCTGGGTGTTTAAGATTTCAACAATAATGTGTAATATAGAAAGTCTTTAACAGCAACCTTTTCAATTCTAACGAGTGCATAATATTGGTTTTGCAATCATTTAGTAATTATATAAGGAGGACATATTTATTACAAATTATTGATTTTATAATTACTGCTGCTGGTATTCACATTATTACACAATGAAAATCTTTTAATATACAATGCTCTTCACCCTCAGCTGGCGAACAGACAGTGCAATGCAATTTAGAGAGTAGCCAAGAATAGATTTTTATCGGTATTTTTTTTTGCCAACCAACTAAATGGTTTGCTTTCTGAAAAATATTGCTAATGGCGCTTAAGCAGAGAGGAATGTCCAATCTCAAGGTCATTCTTGGCAGTTGATTACAGTCACCCAATGAACACAAGGTTCCTATTTAACTGTTAAGTTATTTTTGCTGCACTCGTTGCTGGGAATTAAAAGTTATGGCTGTAAATTTGCTGCCAGCTAAATAGACATCAAAGGCCACAATCATACACTGGATCATGACACATAAAGATATATCTCTTATGAAATTGATTTTTCTCCATGTGCAAGGCAGCTTTGCATTACTCTGCTTGTGGAGTTTAGCACAGGAAATGTCTAGGCAGGCCAAGTGTAATTGTCAGCATAGTTTATATTCCAGGCAGAGGACTCCTTTTATTATTTTTCCCCTCCATGAAGATGTGCAAAAAAGGTTGTCTAAGCATATATTTTGATTTCACTTGCCAACAGATTGTGAATAGTTGATTTAAGGTCACTGTCACCCCCAAATGGGAAAAGATTCGGTGTCTAAGGACCAGAAGTATTAAAAAGTCTGCCCAAACAATATTTGCTGCTCACCGGAATTTAAAATTGCTGATTTTCACACCAGAAACATGCCATAGAGTTTTGTAAAGGCTGAGGGTTTATTAGCTGTTTTAATCCATCAGATTTTCACTGTCCCGAGATTATGAGCATCAAATAGAACTACATGAGCTTGATTAGAGTTTTTTTTCTCTTCTGGATATTGTGTTACTATTACAGAGGGAGCCATATGTTTTACAAAGCATATAAATGTGTCTAAATAAAATCCCTGAACGATCAAATCATATTTTCAATGTATGTTGGTGAAGGTGCTGTTTCTAAACTTCTTTGTGGGATAGCTTTATAGTCCTGGGCTCTGTGCATTTCACTGTTGTGACTGGAAACTCATCATTAGAGCACCATTGGAGATAGGAGACTAGCTGACTCAAAATCCTCTTCTTTCATCTACAAAGTGAGGCTAGTTATTATATCTCATGTGGAAGTTAATTTCCAAACACAACAGCGTGACTTTTAAAGCCTTCTAAAATCTCACTCTAACTTTGCTTTTCCAATTTATCTCTCACTCTCCTCCTCACACTATATAGTCAGGCTAGCTTTTCATTTCCCGAAATTAGGACGCATTCATTTTCAGCCCATTACAGCAGTTTCTGTCACCTTGAACAATCAATCTGTCTCTCTCTGCCTCTCTCTATCTCTCTCTCTCATCCAATCACTGTTAATTCTTCACATACCAGTTTGAATTCATGCCCCTCATGAATTTCTCCTTTTCCCCTTTTAGTTTACACCAGTCACTGAAAGACTTAGTCACATTCCTCTTTCTGTCTGCCTGCATTATATGTTGATTCACAATGGTTTCTCCACCAAGAGGAGCTATATTTTTAAGGATGTGAAAACTATCTACTCCTTTGTGAACATACAACTTGGATCACAGTAGGGTTTACTAAACACTTTTTTTTATATGTAATGGGATTAAATTTTGGGAAATGGGATTCTAGCTATGGATAACAGGGGCAAAGAATAGTCTGTGAGGGGTCCTTCTAACATCATGAGTGTTTCTTAACTTGGTATGTTGATGACATTTTCATCAGCTAGCTGTGACCCACCGCCTGGGACACAACCCACCTCTCACCTTAGGGTGAAGAGAAAAGCATGTAAGATTTATTGAATATGCCAAGTACTGAGATAGGTGGTCAATATTATTTATTACACTTAAATCTTTAAGTAATTCTGTAGGGTAGGTATTGTAGCCTCCATTTCATAGAAATAAATAAATAAATAAGATTCAGAGACATTAAGTGATGTAGCCTAGGCCATAAAACGAGCAGAAAAGCCAGCAAACATTTGAATCCTGATCTTGAGGCCCCTGTGGGAGTCTCCATTGCCTTCCTTGATGTGCCAGTTATGCAAACAAGGGGCTTTTAAGACATAAATGAATAGTTTGAGAAAGTTTTCCAAAGAGAATATTATATCCTCTTGTCACTGTTAACAGCATCTATATCATCTTCATTCTTTCAGTTGACTTCTTCACTTATTTTCACCCACACAAATGCTAAGAACCTTTCAGAAACCAACACCAGTCTCACCTGCATATCAAACATTTCATGGTTACTTCAGGCCACATTGATTTCACTGTCTGTCATCACAAATTATTGTTTTATATTTCAATTTCTGAAAGATTTTGATTCTGAGTGGTTTTCTTAGTTACCACATAATTAAACTTGGGTTTATTTCTGATTAGAGATGGGCAAACTTATGCCAAAGAATTAGAATGATTTGCTGAATGTCATTTATAATAAGTGAGCCTTAAAACCTGATAATTTCTGGCTCTGGCCAATTTTAACCCTGTTTACCTTGTATATGAGGTTTGTCCAGAAAAGTACAGCTATTGTTAATATAATGAGAACAGTTTGATGACATCTATGTGACCTGGCAGCCAAGGATAATGGACTGGAATGTGCATGCATGAACAATGATGACTTCATTGTACCAGTTAGTATAGTACTGTTGAGTGAGTATGTGTACTATGTGGCTGTTGCATTCAAAATGACTGAGCAAGTAGAACAATGAATCTGCATCAAATGTTGTGCTAAACTTGAACATTCCTCCATGGAAATGCATGATTCAGAAGGCTGCAGCTATGGGTAACTGGTGATTGGCAATTTCATCATGATAACATGCTTGCTCATGCATCCTGTCTCATGCAGAATTTTTTGGTGAAACATAAAATAATCTAGGTTATTCAG
This sequence comes from Phyllostomus hastatus, assembly GCF_019186645.2. Classification (NCBI taxonomy): domain Eukaryota; kingdom Metazoa; phylum Chordata; class Mammalia; order Chiroptera; family Phyllostomidae; genus Phyllostomus; species Phyllostomus hastatus. Next base: position 32,752,542 of record NW_025333960.1, read on the forward strand.
TCCCTCCAGAGCCCAGACTTGGTGTCTTGAGACTTCTGGCTTTTCCCAAACTAAAATCACCTTTGAAAGGGAAGAGATTTCAGACTGCTGATGTGATTCAGAAAAATACAATGTGGCAGCTGATGGCAAGTGGGAGAAGTGTATGAGAACCCAAGATGCCTACTTTAAAGGGAACTGAGGTGTCATTGTCCTATGTACAATGTTTCTTGTATCTTTTATCTTCTTCAATAAATGTCTCTATTTTTCAAATTACATGGCTGTATACCTTCTGGACAGACCTCATAGATCCACATTTGGAATCCAAACCCTCTTGCACCACATACAACTCACTCACACACACATATAACCTTTAAAGTAGGCTAACTCAGAGTCCACTCAGTTAAGATTCATGATTCTGAATATAGCAAGGAAAGATGGACTAGGTTTGTACAGCACACAATTTAACTTTGCAGTTATTTGAGTGTGTCCTATAAGACTATTTCCTCATAATACCATTTAGTTACTTAAAGTAGAATCCATGTCATGTGTTTTTTTTCTTTCTTAAACCATAAAGAACTCAACACGTTGCCAGAAATGTAAAAGGTATTCAAGGGATATTGTTAAAGTGAGGCACCTGCCACTCTATCCATCATGGTTCATTCACATTGATAAATGCATATCTGTGGAAACTTGAATAAAGGCATTTCTTTGTGCCAGAGCATCAGTGAAGATAGATTGCATATTGTGTGTCCAATGGTTGAAGGAATGGGAGTTTTCCTTCTTTGATTCCCAAAATGTTTGCACATTAGAAACAGCTGGGGATATTGTTGAAATCTTAGTTGTTTCTACCGCATCTCATACTAACTTAAGCAGAATCGTGTGGACAAAGCTATTAAATAAGAAACGCAGCATTCACCTTCCAGAGTCCAATAATGGGTTTTCCTCAGCTCTCCTAAAACTTAAGAAGGCCTCAGTGGGAAATCATTTGTTACTCATCAATCATTTGTTTCTCTAGATCCTGTAATTCTCTTCCTTGTGGTAGAGGAAAGAGCTCAGCCCTTATCACTCCCCCCTACTAGAGAGATAAACCTAGATTGTGTGGTATTATAAGATACTCTAGGATGTGGATACATTTCTCTTTCTCTTCTTCTCAGCCCCATATTTCAATGAGTAAATTCATTTGTTTCATATTTCCTTGGTACCTATTCTTTCACGTACTAGGGATATAGTGGTAATAGGAAGAACAATGGTCCTAATTTCAAGGAATTTAGATTCTATTGGGGAATATAGACATAAAAGTAAAATCTATACATATGTCATTTTTTTAACTATGAAAAATAGAAAAAGCTTGTAAAAAATAAGAACCCAAGGCAATTGGAAAGGAGAGTTCATAGAATGATGGAGTTCTTTAAGTTAGGGCGTCATAAAAGGCCCTTCTAAGCAAGTGGCATAGTAGAGGCCCAAGACTGTGGGGTTCCAAACAGAGAGTCGCAGGGATGAAAGGCCTCAGACAGGAGTGCTTTGGGTGCTCAACAAGAAAAAAAATAAAAGTATAACAGGCTAAAGGAGGGAAAAAGGGAGATAATTGCTTGAAATGAGATAGGCAGAGCCAGCTGAATTAAGGTCTTGTGATGACAATAAGGAGTGGGGATTTGATTTGAAGTATAATTGGAGTCTTCTAAGGGTTTAAGAAAAGAAATAATATGATCTCATTTAGCAGCTGAATGTGTACAAGATTCTGAGTTCTGGTTGATACTGTGGGGAATCCCATGATGGGACAGTCAGTGGATTTAACAATTCCCTTCTGCTTTAGGGTTCTGACACAAAACTCAGAGTAGAGAAGAAATTTCTCTTACAATATTTTGGGGAATGTAGAGATGAGTAGATTTACATATTATGTATATGTGTAATTATATATCTAATAAGTAGTTACATATTAAGGAAAGATATTGACTACACTAACGGAGGTTACCAAAGTAAAACATATATCCAGTTGGAATGTGGTAAATATTTCTTATGAAGCTATTTTGCTTGGATTTATGACAAAGTAGAATATGGATGGCTTCCTTCCATTTGCACAGTTTTTAGAGCAGCTTATTACCATTCTATTTTTCAAAATAGATTTTTATTTTCCCATCTTCTAAATATGTGATTGTTATTTATGTACCTTTCATTTGTCTCCAGATGTTCAGCTTAGTGACACTCAATCAAGCTAATGAATTATGAAATGAAACTAATAGTAACTCAACTTTTCCAATTGCTGAGACAAAAAGTAATACAGAATTCATTACTGGAATTTCTGGATGGTGGAAGTTTTCCACTCACAGCTTTCTCCACTGTCAACAACTTTAGGTGTGATAACTAGTTCTTCCTCTGAGGCGTCACATCAATTGGTCACAAAATTGGGTGCAAGTCGGGTGTTGAACATTTTCCATTCCAGTCTGACATTTCTTCTGGGGAAGTGAGTGGCTTTGATTATAGTTGCTATAGAAACAGGAAACTACTATTTACCTTAAATTTGCACATATGACCATTTTTGAAATCTGCTGACATTTTGATTGGCCTACTTCCAAAAGAGATATCACTGAAACCCCTTTCTGAGACACAAAGACATGCCAGACATTGTTGACCTTAAAAATAAAACAATTATTTTACCAGCAAAAATGGGTATATCCAGGAATAGCAGAGAATTATAATTCAGGACAAGTAAACTATGGCAAAACCATAGAGGAAAAGGCCAGCATTTTCCTTTAAGAAAAAATACTGGTTTACTTTCATTATGCCTCACAATTTCAGCCAAGTGAGGCCCATAATTATACAGAATCTATTAGAGGATGCTGGAAGTTCAAAGTGCAATGGCTTTTCACAGGCTGGGTTGTGAAAATCTCTCATTGGCTGGCCATTGCTGGGAGAGGAGAAAGTCTTCTTTCTTTCTGCTGTAAAACATCTTCCTGTTGGAGATACAAGGCACATCTCTGCTTGTGTGGGGTAACCAGCAGTGAGTGGCAGGGTGTGAGAGCTTCCCCTACAGGCCCTCTTGACTCTAATCTTGGTTGAGGTCTCCTTTATTAATTTTCATACCATCTAGTCAATTTCTCTTCTTTTAATAATCCTGCATATTGAACTAGCCATTCAGTATATGCCTACACTTTGCAAAACTTTTCTAAAAAGGAACATCTAAATTGCTCTTTGAAAATACATCCCATAATCTTAACTAACTACTTCTATTAGAGTTTCTTTTTCCCATGATGAAAGAGTGAAAGAAATGGTAAATTGGATAAGAAATGATAAGCCATTTTCAATTTGTGCCATGTTTAGCCAAGTTGACTGGACTGTGTTACCTGGGCAAGTTCCTTCACCTCCTTAGGGCACAGTTTTTTCATGTGCAGAATAAGGAGATTGTATTAATTGATTTCTAAGATGTGATGTACCTCTAAATATTGTGGGTTTTCCCCTCCTTGGTCATTTGTTGATTATATTTCCTCCCATCTATCGTATATTAAAAGGCTGAGAAAAAGATCTTCCTACTCCTATTTATTATAGTCTTTTACATATACAAAGATTAAAGTGTATGCATGACTCTAAAGTATATTTTCCTTTAAGAAATAACACTGTGTTTACTTTCATCAGGCTTCATAATTTCAGCCAGGCCAGGCAGGCAATATGTAGAATAGTCCTTCCTTCCTGCTATTATGATGAATGCTCCCCCTTCTTGCCAATCCACAGACCTTTGAAGGCACCCTGAGAGCTGGTGATTCTAGTCAGTGCTTTGCTTTATATTGCTTTCCACTTTTTATTTCTGTTTATGCCTTTTAACATATCTTCATAGTCTTTAGCTTTCAGACTGAGTCTTGGTTTGCCAAGACAAAGAGTCCATTTACAGTGTTAAAGGAGATCAATACTATTTTGGACAAAGTCACACTATCCTTCTCAAAATGCAGGGGTTAATGTAAGATTAAATATGGTAGCATAACTTTTTATTGTCTCTGTGATGTGATTTGGTAAAATGGCAGATCATTCAGAAATCATATTTGGCCTTGAGATGTATTAAAGGATGCATCTTTGATCTCCCTTTCTAATTATGTTTTGCTTTGGTCTAACGTTAAGGAAATAATTTGCATTCCCAAAGCACACACCAAGTCACAGCAGAGGAAAGGGACTTAGAAAAAAGCAAAGGAGAGAGAACCAGGATAAGCTTTTCAAATGCCATGGAGAATTCATAAAGTAAATTTGTATGTAAATAATCCAGATTTCATTAAATTTACCCTTTGTTCTGTAAGCTAACTTCTCTTTCTCAAAATTCTTTCCATTTCTCTCTTCCTCAAAACCAAAGTCACTAAAGATCAACAAATAAACTCGAATTTGTTAGTACTATCTACAAATACAGGATTATACAGAATGAATGTTGAGAAAATAAGTTTTTTGCCATTCAGAAGCTTCCAACCAGTGCTGACATATGAAGCTAAAACACACACAGGGAAGAAATTAAGGGATTTCAGCTCATAAAAATATCATATAATAATTAATTGTTCAATCGCTGTGGCTCAGAGCATCCTTGCTGTAAGAGATTAAAGGAAGAGATCAGTAAGAGCTGCTAAAGTGAGAGACAGCTTCACAAGGGTATTTGAAATGAAGTTTAAAGTCTGAGCAGGATTTTAATAAACAGAACTAACGAAGAGAGAAGGAGATTCCAGATTCCAGTGTCCAAAAAAATAACAATTTGGAAATACATTATACAATATAAATATCTATCATTTGGGGTCAGAAGTTAGGCAAACTTAATTTATTTTTCCCAGAAAATTTAAATAAAGAATCTTGAATCAAGATATTACCTAGACAATTTGAAATGAAAGAGGGGTGAATTCCTCTGGACAACAGTGTATGTCAGCTGTTGAAATTCACTATCTCCTTCCAGTTAAGCACAGCAGTGGGGTTTAAAAGAATTTTAAAGTGAAACAACATTTGAAGTTTTGTGCTAAAATAGGGGTGATCAAATCCTGTGCTTTAGGGCATCAGGTTTTTGCTGTAGGGCCCTAGTGAGAATTTTTGCCCAGTCTCATCCTCATGTAACATCAAGAAAAAGCCATGTTCAAGATCAGGTTACTGATGTCCTGTGTGAGCATAGCCTGAGACAAAAAATATATTTCTGTGGACTTTGACATATTCTCACTTTTGTACATCTCAAGATTGAGATAATCTTCCAAAGTCTCCACTTGTTTAAATCCTCGTCCCTGAGACCAACTGGAAAAATGATGTCAGTAATGAGAATTTCATTGCTTTTCAGAAAACATGACTGTAAACTATGTTTCTCGTGTATTTCACCAGCTGCAGATCTTATGAGATGTTTCGTTTTGCTTGATGCCCAGGAGCAGAGACAACGAATGAGGAGAGGGGTGAGAGAGGAAAGGGCTGGAGGTCTGAATAAAAACAAGTTTTTGAACATCATAGTCTCCTATCTTTAAACAACTTATAAACTATTTGCAGAGACAAGTAATTCCACAAGAAACACACAAAAGTAAAAACATGATGTCAAGAAGGGACATTAAGAGACAGTAAATCTGAAATAAGACAATGTAGTTTGAAAGAAACTATAGGTTAATGCCACAGTATGTGGAAAAGACAGTGTCATGGAAGGAGGGAAGGAATGACTGGAATGGCGTTATTTAGTGACAGGATGGAGAACAAAGAAAGATGGCCAGTGTATGCCCAGGTGGGGACCAAGGAAGCCCATGTGAGTCCCCTTATTTCAGTATGTGTTCATACATAATTTTTCTAGGAGGAAGAGAATGAGACTATTGTGAGCCAGGTAAAATGGTTTTCATTCTTTTGAAAATCCTCATATATCTTAGACTCTTCACAAAAAGCAGCCAATAGATTATGTTAATTCTATTTTTAAATTTGGTAAAAAATCTCAACCCAGAATAAGCCTTTATCATTTCTCATGTTGAGTATGGTTATCTGGTGTATGTCTCAGATGAGGCAAATGATTTGCTTACATCGGTGGGTCCCAATCACATGGGAAGTTTTATATTATCCCAATGTCCAGGTAACACTCCAGCAATGAAATGAAAAAGTCCGGCATAACAGTTTTTAAAGATTCCAAGGTCATTCTACTGTGCAACAATGTTTGGAAAATAACAGCTTACTTGAGAACAAACTTAATTTTCTTTTATCCCAAATTTATCTTAATTTTCTGTTATCCTAAAAGAGATAGATGTCACATAAATACACTAGAGATTAGGCTTTAAAGAGTGTGTAGACATGAATTTAAAAAACAGCTCTACACTTCTTTGACTACATTATCTAACATTTCTAAATATTTGTTTCCTCACCCCTGAATAAATAACAACCACTTCCCAATGGCCTCAGGCATCAAACAAGATGATAGATTGGTAGGACGTGGCACAATACTGTATGGTTCTCAGGTAATATTGGATGCCTTTCTCCTTGCCTCCATTATACCCAGTTTAATGAGGAAATTGAGTCTGCAGACAAGAGCAACTTGTCCCAGGTTGCAGAGCTGGTTGAAAGCACAGCAAAACCTAGAAGCCTGCCAGCATCTCTCTTCCAAGCATTGTTTTCATTATAAAATTTTAAAGATAGTTTGGGGGAAACAATAACAACAGTGAAAACTAATTGAGAGGAATAAATAAACCGGTCTATGGTTTTCCACTCTCATACCTGGAAGTCACCGATGTTGCTCTGAATCAAGCTTATGGTCTGCTTAATGTGTCCCTGCCTCATCGTATTATACATCCTTGTCTCCTTTGCTTTTGCAACATTTTTCACACCCAGCCCGATTTCTGTCTTAAAACTTCTACCCACTAAACTATTTCTTTCTTGCTTTTTTCTTCTCACACAGGGTGTTCTTTCTGTCTTAATTTTCTCTTATCAGAATATAACTCATCCTTCAAAGACCAAATAAAAATCTAGCTGGTCCATACAATATTTCTTATTTCATCTCCTTATTAACCTTGGCAGTATAATAAAAAGAACCTGGTCTTCAAGTTAAAACTTCTCTGCTTCAATCCAGTTGTTCACTAGTGTTCTCCCCTCCCCCCACCCCATCACAAGGGAGGACACTAGTGAACATCGGGATTAAAGCAGAGAATTTTTAATGGGGGCTGTTCTGAGGTTTTCTCAAATAAAAGAGAAAATGCTTTGCAGAACACCAATATATCAACAAGATTGGGGTGGACTGTTACGATTAGGAGAACAAAGCATCACAAATTAGATTTTGTTTACAAGTATATCTGTGGTTTATTTCTCTATGTGAAATGTAAGATAACAGTCATTTAGATAATTCAAGCCTAGTAAGTGTCCATCGTTATATAAATTTTCTAGCTATTTTGGGGAAAATGGTTATTTCTTCTTTAATTATTCAGTTGATTGTCAATTCTAGAATTCATTTAGCCCATGTAGCCTCAGTCTCAAAGTTTTAATCCAGGGCCTGTCACTCACTTTCTCAATGACCTTGGGCAAGTCACTTAATTTCTCCACATCTCAATTTCTTTGTCTGTAAAATTGGGATAATAATCTTGACCTCACAGAGAGGTTGCATGAATTAACTGATTAATGATTATAAAGCAATTTGAAAATACAGAACACTATATAAATGCTAAGTATTGCTATTAAGCAAATCAATTCAGAAAATCAAGATAATGACATTTCTTTTCAATCTATTTTTTAAAGTGTTTAACGCCTTTGCATCTAAGCTCCCTGTTGTAAAAAAGCAGTTTAAATATTTATAACTTGAATTTTTCTAGTTTAACCACGTCCTCCTGCATACCAGAGAAGAAGAGAAGAAAAACATTCTCTTGAGCTGGGATTTCGAATGTCTCACTCACTTTGACTTTTTGCTTACATCCACTTTAACTCAGAAAAAAAAAAGTTCTGTCCATCAAGTATCTATATCTATATCTGTATCTGTATCTTCACCTATCTATCTATCCATCCATCTGTCTAATCTATTCTTTTTCTGGGATCCTGGAATTTCAGAGCTGAAGGAACATTAAAGGCTTTGTATTCCAGTCATGTTTTATTGCTGATATAGAGAAAATATTCAAAGAGATATGAAGTGACTTGTTCAAGTTTATTCGGGCCATTTGTCCCAAAGCTGATTTCTAGTCTCAATCCCTAGCTACCTAACCTACAGGTACAGAGCCGATAGTAAAATGGGAGAGAAACATTGAGCCCTGCCTTCAGGGATCTTACTTGGAGAGACCTAGGTAACTGACAGTCTGAAAGATTAACCAGTGTTTACTTTAAAAGCAGCATGAAGCAGTTGGGCCAATTTTAAATGCATTAATTGTGTGGTTTTTGTCATGTAGTTTGAGAGGTACAACACTGTTAAGAGTGACCACTGTGTGACCTCCAACTTTCATCACCTTTGCTTTCAATTCTGTCACTTTTCCTTCAAATGAGGTGAACTCAAAGATTAGATTTCTACTTAGAAATAGAAATAAAAATTTTAAATAAAGATAGAAAATTTGGATTAGATTTTTAATGAGAATATTCCAGCGCTACACCCAGCTCAGTCTACTCGCTAAGCAGCCTCAGCCAGACTTCCTCTCCCTGGAACATGGTTCCCTCATCTGTTAAAAAAAGGGTCAGTTGAAAAACCTCTAAAGTCTCTCAGTGTTAAAATTCTGAATGCTGTGTTGTCTGAAACTAGACTTGAGAATTCCTCAGGTAGATATTGGATTTTGAATAGGTCATAGACAATAAATCTGATTGTAAAACCAGTCACACTTTAAACCAAATGCTCATTTGAGGTTTCCTATCTTCAACAAAATACATTTGCAGGATGTTAATGCTGGAAAGAATATTAGAGATCATTTAGACTGATCCCCTCATTTTATGTTGAGAAAACTGAAGTCCTAAAATATTAAGTAAATAGTTCAAGGTCACAAAGTCAATCAGTGAGGAAGCCAGGTATAAAACTCAGGGTTTTGTGAATCGTGGTTGAATGTACTTCCTTCTAAATTAGTTAAGATGACATTGGAGTAAATGGCACTTTTCCTTTGAGGTTAGGATGTTCATAAGCCAAAAGAATAGTAAAATCTTTAAATATTGCTTCTCCTGGTTGTTCTCCTTTCACTCTTCACATGGGTTTGTTCTGAAGGCATAGCTTTAAACAATTCCTTTTAAAATGAAAAGGCTCAAATGTCATACTGTTTAAAATAGTATCCTCAGTACCCACCTTTTATTAAATGACCTGTTGGTAATAGGTTTCATGTTTTTTTTTTCCCCTGGTTGATTTGGAAAAACTTCTCTGCTTCCCTTGAATGAGCAATAGAGGCCTCATTGCCTTTCCTTGCTCCACCTTGGCTTTCCATGGCAATCCCACAGATCCCGATCTGTTTAGAAAGGGGCCTGGTGCCGTTCACAGAGCAATATCAGCCTGCTGAAATAAATGCTGCCAATTTGGTATCCTTTATTGAGCACTTTAAAGCACCTCTTATCATCAAAGAAAATCTTCACATTGGCACCGGAGGGCTTTTGAGCCAGCTCTCATCACAACCGAGTAGGTTTGTGAATGTTTGAGGACCTGCGGAATGCAACACGCAGAGCCTGGCACCCATTGTCCTGAAGCATGGAGTGGGAGAGCTTAATGAGAATCCCCTCTTCACAAAATCTGGTGAACAGGAATGTGGAAATGTTTTGTAGATCTACATTCATGGATCTCCTCAGCACCAAGTGATGTTCAAAGGCTTTGCTAGATGTAATGCTGAGTGCTCAAGTGTGGAGCTTGTCGATATTTTTTTCCACAAAATAATAAGCCACCACAAATGGCCAGTCATTGAGAACCTTGTATTTATTTTTCAACAATTGTATCAAGTAAAACAGGTGTCTGAACATCAGTTCCTTAAATCAGAACCCATAACCTCAAATTCCATTTTCATCACCCTCAGGGTGTCTCTTAAGATACATAATCCCCATTCCCCCAGCTCCATTTCCCTCCCATAGGAACCTTAAACTTGAAATATCTCAAATCTACTCACCATCTTTTCTTTTGAGCTGTCATAGGAAATTAATTCATTAGATAAGTACTCATAACCATTGTTACCCACATATAAATCCACATGCAATGTGATAATGTGAATTTGATGGAATTCTTCAGTAAGCCCCATATTTTTGAAAGCCTGAAATTTTACCATGTGATTATCTCTGGGAAGGTAGCAAATCAAGATATCTGCCATTTACAACTTAGAGTGAACATGTTTATTTGAAAATATCCTAGAACAATTTTAAAGCAGATAGAGTTAAGGGGGGAGTAGTAGACAGAAGGCAACCTAGAGGTTATAAGTGTGTGTGTTTACTTATGTTTTAGGAGACAGTGAGGAATCAAGAGAAGATTCCAACAGTGAAATTTATCTATATTTTCTCCCTCAAAGGCTTTGCAACACTTGTCTTAGAAGAGTCCACCACATTAGCATTCCCCAGTCCTCTCTGCATCAAAAATACAGGTAACTGAGCCCAACCCCCATGTTTCTGGTTCACTGACATTTCTAAAATTGTCTCCAGGAAACTACTACACATCGAGGGTTGAGAGCCTGTGGCCCAGACCCCTCTACATATCCCTGCTTCCATCGTCAACCTCTGGCTCCTGCTGACCTTGATGCCTAACCACTTTTTGTGAACTGATATGAAAAGTTTTGCCCTGGAGGTACTTGCCCTCTCAACATTGTGAAAGGAAGCACTGATCTCCACTGTCTGTATCTTCTCGAAGTTTCACAGTCCACAGCATGTCATTAAACATGAATGCTTTCCACCAGCTTCCCACCACTTCCATTTGGAAAGAGGCCCTTGAGTCCGGGGCACCCAGGCTTGCAGTGTTCCTCCTCACTTCACCCTCCATCGCAGCTATGCTCATGTAGGGTCCACAGCCATTCTGAGGTTCGAGTCCTTTTACGAATCTCCTGAGTGCCGTCTCACGTTCAAACAGCTACACACACTTGTCCTTCAGTGGATTCATAGCCCTCAAAAGTTCATCTATAGACTCCGACGGGTCCAAGAGCCTTGCATTTGGAATATCTGAAATGGTGCCTTTTAGGAACTGAGGTTTCTAATCAGATGAAACCCTACAGAATACTAAGTTAAACCATGGGCTTTGAATTTGAGCATGGGCCTTAAAATCCAGTCTCTGTTACTCACCACTGCATGGTGGCGAGCAAATTATGTTATCTTTGAGAATCTCATTTTTAACAATTTTTTAGAAACTAAGTGTAGTGTCACACACCTCTGAAGGTTATAGTGACGTTTATATGAAATCGTGTATACAGGCCATTTAGCATAGCACCGGGCCACAGAAAATACTTGGCAAATAGAAAGGATAGTGGTGGTAATTGAAAATAAAACTAATCATTAAGAAGTGCTATCAAATTCTGGATAGATATAACTTTGAGAGAATTCAAAATTGCTGCTTATGTATTAGGGCAACCAAGATGTTTTTTCCCTTTATATCACCTTATATTTTTGTGTTGACATCTATTTAAAAAGTACATAAATATTAGGAAGCTGGCCTGAAGAAAAAAGTACACAAAAGCTAACCATAGAAAAAAAGTGTTATTTTATTTATTTACTTTTAGAGAGAGGAGGAGGGAGAGAGAAAGTGAGGGAGAGAAACATCAGTGTGTGGTTACCTCTCACATGCCCCCTACTGGGGACCAGGCCTGCAACCCCAGCATGTGCCCTTACTGGGAATCGAACTGGCAACCCTTTGGTTCTCAGGCCTGAGATCAATCTGCAGAGTTATACCAGCCAGGGCTAACCATAGAAAATTAAGCCAAGAAATGTAATAGCCAACTGAACAGTAAGCCCACGAAAACTGTCATTGTGAACTAAAACCAAAAGCTTGGACTCTGATGCCATCCCACCTGCTTCTCTCTCTACTGCTCCCATGTGGCTGACCATCCTTAAAACCAGTCCTTTGTGATGCTGCTTAGTGGCTCTCTGGACGTGATGCCAACAGCTGGCTGTTGAGCAGTGCTATGCAGGGACAGGACAACCCCTACTCTCCTGCTGGCAGCATGGAAGACCAGAAGGGTTGGGTTTGGAAGTTTGGGATTTTTATTACCAACTAAGATTGTCTTCTGACCCATGAATGAACTTTGTACAAGGAAGGAGAAAAGATCCACCCCTGGTTACCACACCCTCCCGATGAAAGGGTGCTGCTTCCTGCAGCATAAGCCCCAGAAGAGAAGTGCAGCGTCCTGCGAGCTCACAGGTCCACAGCGGGAAGCACACAGTGCCTTGCATTTGTCACCTACACTCTGCTTTTCACAGACAAGTCATAACATTGACATTCCCAACTCTAAAATTTACTTTAGACTTCCATACTTGTAAGGAGATTCATATAAGTTACTCAGCAGACATATATTTACTCAATTTTTGAATGGTAATTTTTAACCAGCTCATTAAATGGTCTCTGATTTCTTGATATATACTTTTCCCAATCTCATATAATAGAAACTGGGCTTTTAATGGAGTATTTTTTCTTGAATTCTTGGATTATTAATTTGAACATGTCATTTTGAGCTTACTGCAGACCGCCACACTGAAGTCTGAGGGCAAGGCTGAGCAGTCACATTGCATGAGGCTCTAATAGCGGGAAAGGGCATTGAGGAGGCTGTGGAGCAAAGCAGGGTCCAGCTCTTCATGGAGCCACTTGCCTAGGCTGCCCCTTGACCTGCTTTTTCTTCCCACAGCCAAACTTATGCAGCTATGTAAAAAGTAGGCTGTCTGTGAAAACCAGATACCACTTCTCAGCTGAGACTTCCATGGCAAATAAATTATGAAATTAAAAGAGATAAACTGTCTCACATGGATTGTGCAACTCATTTATAAGGAAACTGATTCATAGACTGTTACATTTTCACGCACAGCTATTTACATTCAATTATTCAGTCAATCTCATGAAGACAGGGTGACAGGAGTGAAGGATGCACATTCTCTGTTACCTTTCTGAATTTTTTGTTAATGTAACAAGAACAGCTACCTAGGTATCAAGATGCAATCACCTTGAAGTGAATATAAAAGATTTAGAAAAACATATATCCATCACAGCTATCCAAGTAGAACATTAGTAACTCTCCGAACAAGCAGCGAGTCTAAATTAAATCAAAAGGCAATCATACGAGTTAAGAGTGTGGGAGCCACAGATCATTGCAGAGAGCGATTGGGGAGGTCTGAAAGCCTGACGAGATGACTAGCCCTAAAATACCCACTTAGTTCTCTCTTGACCCTCGGCTGGTTTAGAAGTATGAGAAGCCTGAAGAAATTCAGGCAATCGTCAGGAATCAATTAGAGGTCAAGTGAAGACAAGTCATGACTTCTAGGAGCCAGAAAGGCCAAGTATCTCCAAATATCTTGCCACAGTCAGTGGCTGAACCTAGAACATCCAAAGTTAGACCCTGAAGCCTGTTAAAAGGGAAAACCCCTCCATAATGACTACCTCCTCAGTGAAAACCTAATGGGTGCTGAAGACAACTTTAGATGAGGGACTGAGAGGAGTCCCCATCCTTACCTGCCTACCCATTGTTTTGTGGGTCTAGCTGATGCCATCAATGAGCAATCACAGAACGGTGATGCAAAGCCTCTACAATGTGCCCCATGCATTGCTAACACCAAAGGGTATGAGGAATCAATTCAAATTCCTTTCATTGCTGTGCCTTTTTCCTTTTGTAGTTCCAAGGTCTCAATAACTGCATAAAACAAATCAAGGGAAAATAAGGCCCAGCTGCCTGTGGCCTTTGTTGATGAATAGGTCTCTAAGTCAGTCACTCAGCTGTTTTATTACTTGTCTTTAAGGCTGATGAGTCCCAAGCAGACCTGCATCACTGAATTCTCAATAAAGGGTTAGTGCTTGTCCTGCAGAATAATAAGAACTGCTAATGATACCAATTAAGAGCTGTAAATGTCATTTATACTTGTTTGTTATTTTTCAAATCAATAAGGCTGGAAAGACACAGCGGCCTGAGATAATTTAGATTGGAACAGTTTGTGGGGACGTTTTAATGGATATATTGCAATCAGGATTCTTGTTCTCCTTTTGGAGACATTGGATTCCCCATTGGGTCAATTCTGATATTCATTTAAAGTGGTACTTACCTCTAAATAATTAAACAGAGCAAAAACTATGTAAGACAATAAAAAGAGAGACAAGTATATACCTTTCATAATTTTGTTCATGAAATTCCTTATTTGAAAATGCTCCTATTTTATCTGCGAATATATCTTTAAGCAGCATGATGAATAATTTAAGAAAAAATAAAAAGAAATTTAGAAAGAAATAAAACAATTAGCAATGGAGCCTAGAGCACTCTGTTCTGATGCTTTAGGGGTTGCAGGGACACATGCTTTTATAAGATTCTTACTCTTTTGCAAAATGTCAATAGTAGACTTGTAATTAGTGCATTCAAAAGATTGTGCAAGTCCTGCATGAGGTGTTTGTTTTTCTAGAATATGAGGCAATTGGTCGGAACTCTAGAGATATGTCTTTCATTAATTTCAAAAGTAGCACAGAAGACACTAAGGCTCTGTTCTAGCAAGAGAAAACTGTTAAACATTTCACCGAGGAGGCAGCAACCGGGGTCAGACAACACGTTCCCCATAAAATAACTGACTTGCAGCGATCACCGCAGCTAAAGGGACATCTCACTATAAAGCTGGAGGATAGCTAACCAAGCTAGCTTCTGAGGTTCTTCTTTCTTCTTCTTTTTTTTCAGTTTCAATTTCACAATGTCGAGTATTGGGTGTTCTTAAACTTTTTAATTATATTTTGGATATTGACAAAGATTATAAGTGGCATATGGAATTTAAAATTGTCTATCCTAATTGTCTACCTCTATGCCTGTTCTTCCCTGAGTAGGTTTTCTGCCTTGTTTGAAAAGTCAGATGTATGTGCTTAACCTTTTGAAGGTTTGTTTTTAATTACTTTGAAAAAGATGGTAAAATGGCCAAGCAAGGAAAAAAGCTTAAAACTACAATTTGGGAAATTATTCTTTAATCAACCAATGATTATTTTGTGTAAATGTCTAGCTGACAATAAAACAGTTAAAAACTTAAAATTTCAGACTCAGTTTACTGTGGCTACATAGTACTTATCCAGTCTGATTTTCTACACTGAGGATAAGTATGACTAGCTGGAGCTGTAAATGTGAACAATTTTAAAAACAAAGTTAACTAATTTTTAAAAGCAACCATATAATGATGTAGTGCAAAAAATCAAAGGGTATATATAGCAAATATATCATATCCACATATGTTCTCTGGTTGATTCATTGGTACATATATTGTTGGCTTTTTGTGAGTTTCAACAGTGTGATATCATGAATAAGAGAAAAATAGGAAAAAATAACCAAAAACAGATTTAGCATCTGTCTTGGTATGCTGCTGCCCAAATTGGCTGGTAGACATTTGATACAAAGCTTGATCTCCATCATTCTTAAGCTTGTCTTTGTTTTGACTAATGTAACTAGTATACCCATAAATTTTCTCTAACTTACTTCCATACTCCTAGTCCTACTCCCCATTATACTTTACCAATTTTCTCATTTAACTAAATTCATTGATTCATTGTCCTCCAAATATTTCTCACACTCTCTTCCATGTCACTGCCTCCATCTAGAAATTATTCTCATTTGCCTTATCTCCAGCTATGAAAATTCTACTGTCCTCCACAGACCAACACATATTTGAGCCCTTCTATAAGGCATTTCCTGATCTACTTAGTTGAAAAACAGTGTCTCATTCACTCATTTATTCACTCATTCAACACAAATGTGTACCACACATTGTGGTGGGATCTGCTCTTTCTTATGAAACAGTAGTTACAGTAGTTCTTTCTTTGTTAGGATCTGCCCTTTCTTAGTAAATACCAGTTCCTTTTCTGGATCATTCACATAACATGTGCTGTATTTTGACTGAGGTTACGGCAACTTGTGTATGGAGTTCATCTCAGCACAGTAGGGTAGGTTCCTTGAGGGCTGAGACCTTGCTTTACTCATCTTTGAATATGCTGCAGCTTTCGCAGAATAACGTACTGAGCATCGAGTGATGTATATATATATGATTTCAAGAAAACTAAACATCTAAGTTTTGGAAAAACTAATCAAAAGAGGTCACCCTGTGTCAATGTAGATTAAATACTTAGTTCCTTGGTTTAATTTCTTCTTTTTTGCGGGCTGTCTGCATATTTATTGTACAGCAGTAGTGATAGACATTTTTGTGTGTTTGTTTGTTTTTACTTGTTGTATTTGGTTTCCTTTTGCCAAAAGTGAGTCAGGATATTTTCATAACTAGGCTGAATCAAGAAAACCAAGTGTTGAGATCTGGCTTAGTATTTTTTTTTAAAACACAGATATGTACTCTACCAGTCACCTGTGTCAATTGCTAGTAGTCACAGAGCAGGAGCAAAGGTACATAGATAGGATCCCTGTATCTCATTTGGTCTGGAAATAAAAAAAGGAACTGTAAAAGTCATCCAAAATCTTAGTCACAATCTAGTGAGCTCTGCTTCAACCTGGAGCCAGTCCTCAAAGTGCAAGGGATATGGTGGCGTCTGATACCAACTAAGAGACTCACGACCATACAGAAATACATGGATACATGGGGCCCACTTTGCCTCACTGTACTTCATACCATAGAGTTGCCTCTTGATGCCTCCTTTTCTTCCTCGTTAATTCCCGCTTTTTCCCGTCTGAGGCTCTCTGAACTCACTCTTTCTCTCCCCAACAGAGATCAATCAGAAAACATCAGATAAATTCCCTTGCTCTTGGAAGACAGTTCATGAGAAATTCTAAGGGATTTACCACTATCTGTGAAATGCCAGACACCAGGAAGGTGGGTAAGAAATTAGACTAATTAGGAAACTAACATTTTAATCATTGTGGAAAAG
The DNA here is from genome assembly GCF_019186645.2 of Phyllostomus hastatus. Classification (NCBI taxonomy): domain Eukaryota; kingdom Metazoa; phylum Chordata; class Mammalia; order Chiroptera; family Phyllostomidae; genus Phyllostomus; species Phyllostomus hastatus. Next base: position 32,769,421 of record NW_025333960.1, read on the forward strand.
TCAACATGGCCCAGAGACTTGGGCTCAATAGACATCTGTGTGATTATATTGCATTAACTCATTAGTTTCCTAAAGTTCAGGTACTTACGTCAGTTATAGACAAAGAATCCAATAAGGCATTATGACCTCAAAGGCAGAAGGGGCATCCACCATCCATGATTTTTTGTTTTGTGGTTTTTTTTTGTTTTTTTTTTTTTGAAAGAAATGTCCAATGTCTTCCCCATATATGGGAGCCAGAGCATCACTAGTAAACAACATTCTCTGTTGAGAGAGAATTTATTTGAGTGTTCTCTCTCAGATACCGAATTTTGGTGAAGGATTCTCTCATTTTTGGAGGAAGGGGCCCCTCCAAGGGTAGGGCAGTTCCTAAAACAAAGTAGGAAGCCAGACCGGGGATGAGCAGAGAGGGGTGAGAGGGCAGCGGGCTGGAGAAGACAGGCTCCACCTCTAGGCAGCAGCTGCTTATTGCCATGCAAGAATGCAGGCTCAGTATTGCTGGGTCTTCACAAAAGCCAGAAAATGGGCTTTTTATGTGAAACCTCCTAAATTTAAATGTTGGCTTAAAAATAATGATATGCTGTTAAAGATAAACAAAATCTATCTGTGGGCCCTATCCAGGCTGTAGGCCATCAGTTTGCCACCTGTTTTTTCAAAAGCCAACGTGTGATATGATAGAGGCTATCTTGAAAGCAGTTGTCACCTCACTCCTCCTTCTCAAAAATCCCTCCTGGCTGATTTGACCCCCTTAGATTCCTTGCCTATCAACAAAGGGAAAACCTATTTCTTAAAGAAATGCCTTTTTCGATGGTGCATGTGAAAATCTGAAATACCTGCCCCTAAACTTTTGATGTTGCTTTTCTGGATAAAAATCTGTTCTCCACAACAAAAGAAGTAGTATTTTTTACCTGTGTCCCATGTTTATGCTTGTTTTGTGGTAAACACTGTGTCAATTCTGTATTTAAGTGTTAAAAAGTAAGAAGGATTTTTCAATTGCCATTCATAACTGCAACTGAGAACTTTCCTTCTGCATAAGCTTTGCCTATCCTAACTAAATACTCAGTGATTTCTTTTTCACTCTAATGCTCTTAATTAGATTTATAGACTTTTTATAGTGTTTTATGTTGATGAGGAACTTAGAATACAACACACACTAATAAAATATCCCCACTACCCAGATTGTGCTTTTCCATGTTTGATTTCAGTGAATAATGAATCCTAAATAATGTTCTGAATCTATTGTCGTGGGCATGCTAAAGAAATGCGGACCGATGATCTGTCAGGAACCGTTAATAAACAGACAAGCACGTGGAATTTGGTGACCGAGAGGAAGTAATTCATTGGGCCATAAACCATTAAAGAATTTGGGTCACGAATGCCCGCCACAAATACAAACGTATTCAGAAAGCAACAGTCATACATTCTCATTTTTAAATTCTCTTTCTCTGACTTTCAGCTTGCCTAAATGTTTTAAAATTGAAGGTAATCATTGTATAACATCCTCCATCCTGGGGTAAAGAAATGTACTCTACATAGTTTCCTTTTCACATGACACAGCCATTTTCATGGTTATAGCTAATTAGCTTCCTTTCGACATTAGATACAGAGGATGTTTAAGCAACGTAAACTAGCTGTCATCCAGCAGCATCATAATCAAAATGGCATAAAATTTGCCATAAAACCTGCAGCTAATAACATTTATAAGGCACCTTATTACATAAGGATATTGAAGAAGCTCAGACACTGTATATCACAATGCTTCCCCGGGGACCTGGTTCATTTTCCTAATGACTGTGTATGGGTTTACTTTAGGAGCTTTATGCACATGCCTGAGCACAGAGCTTACCCAGCCAGACTGATAAGAACGGAGGAAGAGTGACAGCCAAGTGCAGCAACCAAGTCCTAGATCCATCTGAAAAAGAATCAGCAACAGGGCCATCTTTGTCCTTCTTCAGCCAAGGCTTCTCACTATTTCCTGGCCATACTCGTTTTAATATTCTTTCATGTTTCAATTTAAGATGCTTATACTTGTTCTACCCACGACAGACTCCCACATTTTCCACTCTGTGCCTTACTCCTGTAGCTTTTGTGCTCCAAGGCAATCCTCAAGCCTTGTTTCTTCCATGGGCCTTTCCTTGATGCCTCTAATCCATATTGATCTGTACCTCGAGGATTTTTAAAAGGACTTTGTTTATTTTTAGAGAGAGAGGAAGGGAGGGACAAGAAAGAAAGAGAAAGATCCATATGAAAGAGAAACATCAATTGGTTGCCTCTCGTACATGCCCTGAATGGGGACCAAACCCACAACCCGGGCATGTGCCCTGACCAGGAATCAAACCTGTGACCTGTAGCTTTGGGCTGCCTTTGAGTTTTTATTGCTTTTGTTATCTGCCCTGCACAATGTATTCATTCCTACCTATCTTTTTTAATGAACTAACAAACCCTGGAAGTACATTAGGACCACGAGTTTTATCATTAAATGATATCTGACCAGCCCTGTCTGGGACTTCCTTTTTCTTTGTTGGCTTGTGCCTGGGTCTCTGCCCATGGTTCAGTGCATTTACATCATTTCTGACTTTCTAACACAGCTCCTGCCATTCTGCAGTGCTGTGCCTTGTTTCTGGGGTCCCTTGCATTGCCTTGCATAGACCTTCTGAAGGACAAGTCATTCATTGGTTACCAAAAACAACTGTCACCTAAAATCCCTAATTCCATTCCCACCCAGCCGTATCTCATGCAGCAATTTGAATAGCAAGTAGAATCTGCATGGTGAAGATTTTTTTCATCCCTCCCTTCATGTGGTGATGCCTCTCTTGGGAGTAAGACCAGCCCATCTGAATGCCTGATAACTGAGATCCTGTCAGCTGTGATAATCAGTTTAGCTTATTGCCTATCATGCAATTTAAACATTATGTTATACCCTAGCCAATTTGCTGATTATGCCATGTAGAAAGCTTGCCTTTTATTTCTAACTAAATTATAAGCTTCTTATGAAGAAAGACCCTGTCATTACACTTTATCAAAGCTTTAATGTGTTCTCTAGTTCTAGGCATGTGGTAGTGCTCATACATTCATTAATGATTATCTTCCCCAAACACTTGTACACAGTATGATTCTGATGCAATGAAGACATCATTCTATCACCTAATAAAATCTGGCTACCCACTAATGGAGAAAGCACCATAGCTACCATTTACATTAGACATATTTCAAATCCGTCCCAAACTTTCCTTTTCTTACCATGCTCTCTGTCTTTTTACTTTAAATTCGATTCTATGCATCATTCAATCAGTTTATAATTTCTGGATTCATTTCCCAATCTTCTTATTCTCTCCTGCTTCTTGATTCTTGATTTAAAGGATGTTTCTGGTGGCAAATATTCTATGCTTGATTCTGAAGTAAATTCTTATGAACTGCCCAGAACACAAACTGGTTAAACGTGGCCTTTTATCTTGGAATCCTTTCCTTCTCCCACCCTTGGATGACTGCCTTGCAAAACCCATGTGCTTTCCCACCCTCTAGTATGCTAGGGAAAAGGTAAGAGTTGCTCACACTCTTACCTTTTCCCATCATAGGCCCGCCTCTATGCTTCCCTAGACAGATACCTTATTTTCCCCATCAGATATATAAATATGGATAAAGACAAATAAATATGACATAAAGAATAGATCCTTAAGTGACTTCAAATCTTATACTCAATGGTAATGCAAAGTATTGTGATGGAAAATTTGAAAAGATGGTGAAAATTGGAATCCATGCAATTAATTGTCAATGTTGTAGATCACAGAATGCCAAAAACATGCCAGCAGCAGGAATGCACCATTGTATTGTCCCTCCTATTTGCTAAAGGAGTTTGTGCATTATGGATTATACATTATTGTGGTGAGGGAATGGGAAGCATTGAGAGGAGATTACATTACAGTATGGCATGCAGATACCTACAACATATTTATGGAAGGCTTGAAATTTTCACAGAATCCTTGAACATCAATTGGTCAAAGATGTTTCCTGAGACTAAGTTAGCTACAGAACAATTGCGATGGCTTGAGCAAGTAAATTGATCTCTACATCTTAGAAAGCGAGGATACGTTTTATATCTGGCAGTCATACAAACAAAAGCAGAGGTGCTGTGAACTATTCTAGGGAAATTCTTTGCCCTTATCAAGCTTACCTTTTAATGTGATCAAAGAGTTGACAATACACAAGTAAATAGAATATATAGTATGGTAGATGCTGATAAGGTTAAGAGAAAGCTAAAACAGGGTTAGGGATTGCCTGACAAGCCTGGGTGCACTAATTCAAGTAAAAAGGTCCAGATGGGTTTTACTGATGTTGTGTTATCGAGCTCTCAGAAAAAGATGTGAAGAAGAGAGCCATTAGGATATCTGGAGAAAGCATCCTCCAGGCACAGGAAAAAGCTAGTGAAAGAGATATATTTTAGCTTTATCAGACAATACCAGGATCCTTGTGATGTTTGTGGCCACAAATTTAAAGTGGTGCCAGTCAGCACGGTTATGTTTTTTGTTTGCTTTGTTTCGGGCTCTAGGACTCAGAGTAGGTAGGGGTGAAATTTAACAAAGTTTAGCATTTTTTTCCAAATGAGTATAATAAAGAGAAAAAGGGTCAAGAGAGTTGAGAATTATGGTAAACAATGAACTAATTCTAAAAATGGAATCTCAAATAAGGACTGAAGGAAATGAAATCATGGAGAAGAAATAAGGGACACTGGAGGGGTGACAGAATCAAGCATAGGTCCTTGTGCAGCCAAAGGCTTATAAAATCTGATGTTTTGCCTTAGCTGATGTAGCTCAGTTGATTGAGTGCTGTCCTGCAAACCAAAGGGTCACTGGTTCGATTCCCAGTCAGGGCGCAAGCCTGCATTGCAGGCCAGGTCCCCAGCATTAGAGGCAACCACACAATGATGTTTCCCTCTCTTTCTCCTTCCCTTCTCCTCTCTCTAAAAATAAATAAATAAGCCCTGGCTGGCGTAGCTCAGTGGATTGAGTGTGGGCTGCGAACCAAAGTGTTGCAGGTTCGATTCCCAGTCAGGGCACATGCATGGGTTGCAGGCCACAACTCCCAGAAACCACACATTGATGTTTCTCTCTCCCTCTCTTTCTCCCTCCCTTCCCTCTCTAAAAAAAAATAAACAAAATTCTTAAAAAATTTTTTAAATAAAAAATATAAATAAATAAAGTCTTAAAAAATAAAATAAAATCTCTAGAGTGTAAACTCTAATAGTGAATAATAATCATCAGAGAATGAGATTTGTAAAATGGAAGCTGTATAGAGAGTGGGTCAACTATGTTGGTAAGGTCCAAGGTGTATCTATGCTGGGGGCAGAGATAAAATGAAATTCAAGATCCTTGCAAAAGCAGGACTACAAAGAACCCAGAGAACAGGGTTTTGGAGACATCATCTAGGTGGATACTGAGATTACAATGCCTGATAATGTTGAAGTGTTAGGATGTGAAAGAATCAGGAGCTAAAATGTTCCAGGAATGAAATAGAATGGCCCCCAAATTGATAAATGGCACTGATGAGGAGAAAATTTCTTAATCTGATGGATGGCATGAGATTAAGGAGAAGAGACACTAGTCACCCTTTGAAAGTGCTGTTGGAGAATCAATATCTTTGTGAAAAGCCTGGCTTCCTTTTGAGCAGTGAGTTTCATTCCTATCAGTCCCAGTGACCTGGTTTAATAACAAGTACTTTATATTACTCCTTTGCATCTTGTGATAAAGTTATAGACAATTTAGCCTACATGCATCATGCCTTAAAAAGCAAAGTCATTGAATTGTGTCAAAACATAAATGGTCATGCACATTAACCCTAGAAGTCACAGTGCAGAGGTGATATGTACTGTATGGGTGACAGCTGCGAGTACAGACAGATAGGGTTGGACTGACTGGACAGCTCCAATACTAAAGGCAGTGTCACCCTCAGTGAATGATTTCCTGCAATGGTGACATCTCTAGAAAAGTTCTAAATAAAACAAAGTAACATCTACCCTTGACTTTCACAATAGTTGCATTTTTGACATTGTCATGAACATTATTACTTGGAATATAATATTTTGAGTTTATAACCTAAAACTGGGTTGTGTTCTAGCCTGAGGTATTAATAAGCTGATGTTTTACCTGCACGGATGTCTACTGACACGCTCCAAAGTAACATGGAATGCAAACCAGTTCTTTCTTGTGCAGGGTCAGCCCTTGGTACTTTGTGCCACCCCCCGATGCCAGTCATTGTGAAAACCAAAAGTGCTCACACGCATTTTTGAAATGCACCCATGCTGTGTCCCTCATGAGAACAAAAAGATTAATATTCATTTTAGTTTGCAGAATAAAAGAGGAGCTTAAAGAAAAATCTGAGACATAAATGAAACTTTGAAATTGTGATCAAGTCAATTCTCAAAGTGATTAAAACAGGACATTTTGGACAAAAGTTAAATTTTAATATTCACATATACTTTGAAGAATGAAACTTGCCCATAAAATTTTATGATTCAAATATTAGATATGTCTCTCTTCCAGCCACTGCCAGACTTAAAATACACAAGATTAAAGAAGAGGAAAGCAAAAAATGCTCAAAGGGTACTGCATATTGCTAGTTCCAAAAAAAAAAATGCTAAGAATTTAGAAATTCTTTGGGGAATTCTATGAACCTGAACTTCAGCTGGGTTTATCATCTAATGAAAATGCCTTCTGTATTTTTACTTAATGTGTGTGGGCCATGAGGGCAGATACATTTGCATACCTGCTTGCTGACATTAAGGATCCCATGGACCAAGTTGCCCTTTTGTGAAAAGAAAACTTGAAGTGTTTGCATTCATGGGTCCAGCCCACTAATCAGTTGCTGTCTCCTGCTCATCAGCAGGATTTCAAGAGTGCTGGTGAAAGGAGGGCAACGCTGGTGGGGAGAGTGGTGGAGAGAAAAATCGAACTGGGGAGACTGACTTATGGGAGTTCCAAGTGCTATTTTCAACAAAAAAATGGAACTATCTCATTATTCAGAAGCGAAACAGAACAACAGAACAAATCACTTCCCATTTTATCAACATTTATCACAGAATTTTCACTATCAAAGTTTTTTTCAGGCTATAAAATAAATACAACCTAGTTCTGTCTTTACCCATATACTTATGTGCTTCTACATACAGGGCTGTGCAAAAGTAGGTTAACAGTTGTTTGTATGGAAAATACTACAATAACTAATAAATAATAATACAAAAATAAACTCCATGTTTCACTTACTCACAACTGTAAACCTGCTCTCACCCCACCCCGTATTCCCATGCATTCTGTGTGCATAGATAAGCATGGTTTGGTTTTGTTCATCAAATATTTCAGAGCATTTTTCAGATATTTAGCTCCCTTTTCTCTTAGCTTTCTGAAGGAATTTAATGTAAAGGGGAAAATACTTAAAAATATTTTTATTCATTTACACTTCAATCATTCATGTTATTTAATATCAGCTATTTGATATTCAAGAGCCCTTGGGCCGTTTCAAAGATGCTTTGGAAAATCTTTTTTTTTTGCTCCCCTTAAATATAAGAAGAAGTAACAGAAGTAGCATTTTGCCAAAGGCAAACTAGAGTGAATGCCGGGGAGCAGGGTGCTACTTCGCTGTGAACTTGTGATTTTGAGTAATATCTAAATTGGAGGAAAAGAGAACTCTCAGTGGCGTGCTGTGTGTGCACACTCTGGGAGCTCTGTTTTGTACAGTCACGTAGGCGATCTGGATCCTCTTACGGAAAGACGCTTTAAATCTCAGTCTAGAAAAGCTCCCCGTACAGCTAGATGATAGCATATTCCCCTTTCCCTCCACCCCCTCCTCCTCCTTCTCCTTCTTGCCCTTTATTCTGTGAAAAAAGTCTTTGGGTCTAATTAATCTATTCTCTTAAGATATTCTTTCTCATGTTGAGAAATGGGGATATAGAGCAGCTTTAAAAATCATGGATATTTGATTTTTGAACTAGTTCACACTTTTTTTATTAAATTTCATGCTAAAAACAATCCAGCCTTTAGTTTATTTCAGATGTGCAAGCCCCACTGCCTCCTCAGGGAGGAACACACATCCTGAGGAAACAGCAAGACATATCCACTTCTCCAGGAAAACACCCAGCGCTTACAGAGCTAAAGGTCCGTGTGTTATGGTGGCCTTCTTTCAGGGAAAGACTAATACATATAAATACCAAATCAAGTATGAAAGTTAATGGTAAGTGAAACATAACACATTATACATTTGTAAAACTACTAAATCCAGAAAATTGCACATTTGTATTTCTTATAATATATTTATTAATTGTATAGTGTACTTATCTACTGTTTTCCTGAAACTTTGATGGCTGTCCCTTTGATCACATCTCCATGTGATAATAATTTTATAATGTCACTTTTTTTATGGAGTGACTAGGAAGATAATTCAGTCTTTCCATTAGCAATGTTTGATGGAAATGTGTTTTTTAAAAATCACTGATAGTTTGTTCAATTTGATTTAGCATCATAACTTACTATCTTCAATTTTACATGAATTAAGATTGTTGTAAAAACTGGGCAAACGTCTCTCAAGTTTTTTCTACATATAAGCTATAAGATATCAGGGTGTTTCAATTTGTGTGTATGAGTGTATGATGTAGTGAAAAACCTAGAGTTCTCTGTGAATTGATGACATACATTGACCAATTTATCATAGATGTCCTTTCAGTGGGACATTTAAGAGTTTTATATCATCTTCCACAGTGTTTACATTTTGTGACAGATTATCAAGGAATTAATAAGAACCTATACAGATGCAAAGGAAAAGGCTGTGTTGGACAGGATCAAATTTGGCAATGGCATGGCCTGGCATGAACAAGGGGAATGTTTTGAATGTAGTGGATGGAGAACACTCAGGGCAGTGAGACTACAAGACTGGGTGGAGCCAGTTAGGGAGACGGAAGGCAGCACTGAATGCTGAATATTGGTGTTTAGTCTGTCAGGCTTTAAAGTTATGGAAAGGACCGCCCACTCATAGACTATTATGTATATGAAGTATAGCCTTATGATCGTTTTTATTTGAGTTCCACAGATTCATTTCTTGCAAATGTACTAGCCTGTGGAACCTAGCTCGGGGTAATTTAACCATACCCAGAAGTGACTATGTACCACATAACTCTAACCCACTAAATCCACATTCAATATATCTTCAAACTAACTTCCCTGTACCCAAATTTCAAGAAAGCCTGGAGCTACTCTAAAGTCACCTGACAAAAGGCTAAACTGGCAGGAGAAAAGTTAGAGTGGAAAGAGAATGTGGTCTTAACCTATTGAGGTGAAAATGTCTTTGCAAATTCTACAAAAGGATATATATGATCATGTGAATTATTGCATGGGTTATTGCTATGTCCAGGCCATGCAACTGAAGGGTTCTGCCTGATGTGTGAGTCTCCACTGGCTTGAACTGAATATGCCTCTGTCCTTCCTCTTTCTGTCCTTTGGCCCGAATGGTTCTACATTCTGGAAGCTCTGCTGCATGAGTCTTTCAAACATCTGAGGACAGCTGCATGTTTTTGTTCTTAAGTCTTGTCTCCCAGATAAACAGCCTCAGCTTGGGCTCACACTCCAACCTAATTAAAGCATCTCCTTGCTCTCCCCATCCAGGTTTCCATTTAGCTGTTGCATCTCCGTAACCTTGGGAACCAAACATAATAGTAGGCTTTTGGTACTTATGGCTTGTACATTTGTTATTTCAACTATTCTTAAGTGCTTAGATCAGAAGGTCTGTTAGAATCACATATTGGCAACTATGTGGGGGTATAGCATACTCTCATTTACAGCTGATGGGAATGTAAATTGGTACAATCATTGAAGGGAAGTACATTGAGCAATAGCTATTTAAATAAAAAAAAACTACATACTCTATGATCTAACATCAGCACTTAACAGGTTCTGCCCTAGAAAAATAAGCACATGCGCCAAGTGAGTCATGTAGGAGAATATTCAGCCAGCATTGTTTATATTGGGGGAAATCTGGCAATAATACAAATATTAATTTAGCAGGGAAATGACTTTAAATGTGGTACATTCATATTATAGCACATTATAGCGACAGTCAATAAATATATATAAATGGGTACATTTATAGATTGTCAAGACATACTTTTGACTGAAAAATCAAACAAAAGCATTAGAGTATTGCATAAAGCATAATATATTTGTTGTAAAACAATTGGGCACAGAATACACATAAACGTATCTGAAAGATACAGCAGTAATTGATACATCTGTGGAGGGCCAGATTGGGGATGATTGGTTAAGGAAACTTTTGTCTTAGGTGTAGCTTTTTAAATTTACTGTTTGAAACAAAGACAATGTATTCATATATTAATTGAGTAAACAAATGTATCTAAAATAAATCATATTAGTTACAGAACAGAAAATGCAGCAGCATTATTCCCATTTACACACACACACACACACACACACACACACACACACTCAAACACAGGAGAGAGTCTGTATGATTGGTTAAGTCAATATGAATTTAAAAGTCTAGATGTAAAATGAATATGCACACACAAAAGACACAAGCTATCCTTGAGTATCCTAGAGTCATGTTGTCACATTATCAGATATAACCAATTGTCATTAAGATAATATTAACCTAGCCAGCATTACATGAAATTCTCTGGTGAAGTTTTAGATTTTAGGGAAGAAGATATTTTTAGGTATCTGACCAAGAATGGATTTCTGAATATGTATTTGCAAAAATGAGAGCGGTCAGGTGTGGGGAGCTAAGGGGCAATAGTTGCAAATGATGGTGTGATGACCTGAGACAGGCACTCCATCCTCTCTGCTCCAGGCCTTTAGACCGTGGGCTACACTCAGCCCCACCCACCTCACAGAAACATTGTGAGGATCATCGAGACAGCATCTATGAAATCCCATTTGTATGTACAAAAGGCTCTACAAATGCTAGGTATTGTTACCCTCAACTTGATGATTAACCAGTAAACTCAAGATTGACATGTTTTTGCTAATCATAAAAAATAAGGGAAAAGACTGGAAAGTAAATCCATGTTGGCTTGGTGAATGGTGACAGAGCTCCATTATGTTCAAAGCCTGTGACCATGTCCATGGCTTTGACAAGCCAATGGAATGAAAATAATTGCCCTTTGGGTAGCATGCATGAGATTTTTGTTTCTATAAGAAGGTTGGCTGAATGACTAATGCCAGTCAGCTTTAATCTAAAAATGAGTGAGGTTGTCTTTGATTGTTACCATTAAATTGTAATTGGAACTCCTGTTTGAATAACACTTGTTCCTCTCAACCGCAGAAATCTCAAGTTGGTCAGACAGGAAGAAATATTCATCACGGGACTCTTTAACTGGGTGCATATTGGACCAGGATGTTAAGATTTCCTCTTTTTCTCTCTCCAACAAAAGAATTGCTTCTCTGTTCTTCCATTTTGCTCTCAAGACTGAAGATGATTTGTGCCAGGCAGCGAAGATCTGAATCTAATACTTTAATGTTGTTTTAACATAGTTTTCATTTTTAATCTGTAGATAATCTTAACATAATAGACTGTGAATCAATATTTATAAATGAATTTTAATCTTTTATAGCAGATCCATTAACAAACCCCAAATTTATTGTGCCATAAAAGGCCAAAGCTATGGCATGTAGTATAGTCTTATAGTTCCCAATTGAATCACTAGGCACAGTAGATATGTTGCTTCACGCTGCACTTTTCTTTGGGATAAACACAGAAACAGTAAAAAGGGGCTAAGGCACCGCAGGGGACGCAAAGCAGACAGGCTGCACAGCCTGTAAGGGAGCCTTTTACAGAGTGACGGTGGCTGTTGCAGGGCGACCAGCTGTGCATCTGGAATGAGCTGATGTGGAGAAGTCGCTTTTAATACAGGACCAACATTTTCCTTGGATGTTACTCCATTTGCTTTCAACTTTTATTAGGGCATTTTTAAAACTTATCCTCTTGCCACCAGAAATATAAACAATGAATATAACATTGGTTTTGCCCTCTTTTTTTTTAATGGCTGACTTGAAAAAAGCCAAGTATAGTCACAACTGCCAGGCTAAGTGTTTCTGGGCCCCTAAGCCAACCACAAAAGGTCATGAGGATGGATGTGGAGGCCCCCAGCTCTCTTTAATAGGCTGTGTTGTTTATCATTGAAGATTCCTGGACATGTGTCTTCCCTACACACCAGCAGCCACCTAATCAGCAAAACACAGACACATTCTCACACAGGGGTGCATAGAAGTCAGAAGACAGGTTTGGTATGTTGGCCTGAATATGGACCTAGAATTCCATATGAAGCCTAGCACTGACAGTCTTTTATAAAATTGACCAGACTACTGGAGCACATGAAATAACTCAGCAGGAACTTGACAAAGTACTATCACTTTATATAATATCCTTAAAATTCACTTTAAAGGTTAAGAGTTTTTGAGAATTAACTCAACCTTATTTGTTTGGAGATTAATGAAATCATTGCACTGTGGGAACCAGAGGAACTGCAGAAATGATTTAGTTAGCTTTTCTGGAGACTGAGTTAGGGGTCAATTGCCAAAGGTCATATGGCCTTTGTGAGGCAGTGCCAGAACAAGCTTTCACATCACTGTATGTTATTATGCAAATAAATACTATTTTGAAAAATAAAATAATTTGCATTTCCATACCAGTTCTCCATGGGCATGCACATTCTACTTGAAAACTGGAGAGCAGTTTTGCAAAGTAACAGCAAGACAACAGCATTCCAATCTGGATGTACTTGATGTTGCCTGGCTTGAAAAATCAAGTTCAGAAACTGGTCAGATCCAAAAGACCCATGTGATTGTTCTTACTGCTCCCAATACTTATCATGGAGGTAAAGAGATTACCTAAACAATAGTCTACTGAAGAATTCTGTTCACCCCCAGTTGGTTCTAGGCACCCCTACACTTAGGAGTGCCTTTGGTCAAGCTACGTCAAATACCTCTGTATAAAGTCTTGCACTTCCTCTTCTGATATGATCTTTCTCTCAAACATACTGTTAAACATACTGGCCATGCTTCCAATTTTGGAAGGAAGTTTTTAATAGCTAAACTAAATGGCAGATGCCTGGTACTTTGGTGTGGAAATAAAATCTGGTTGTGAACAAATTGTGAATACTAATTCTCAGAACTATAGCAAAAAAGTTTCAGAGGATAGAAAAATAAAGAAAAAGAGATGGAGAAAAGAAGAGTGAAGGTGCAAGGGCTATTTAGCCATCTGGGGCCAGATTTAAATTGATTTTTCTAACCCCTTTCTTATACACCCAATGCCTAGAATCCTTTACTAGCCCTAAGAGTCTAACACTTCACTATATTATCTAAAATTGCTTGCTCTCTTCTGCATGGACCCAAGCAAGAACTAATCCATGTGTACTGGCTTGGATGTTTGCGAATTCCTTGTGCCCCTACCTAGATCAAAGCTGACTTGGAGGATTCCTGAACCACAGGGAACTCCTATGGCTGGTCCAACAGCCCATGAGGTAACACACCCAAGAGCACTACCCACAGAGCCATCTAGAATGTGTGAGCGTGAGACACAGAGTAGCAAGGCACAAAGGCAATGGGTCGTGAAGGGGAAAACTACTGTGCAGAAGCTACGAGTAAGAGATTATGAGGAGAAGAAACTGAATTTACTGCTCCTGACTAGAGAAGTGGTCCTAGTAAAAAGAGAAAAAGAGGGAGAATTCAGTGACCATAGTGGAGAACATCGGAGTTGGGGCAGTTGGCAATCTTTACTGAGTGCTTACCCCAAGACTTGTGGTTGAGTCACAAGAGATTCTGCTGACTCTCTAGAGCTAACAAAAAGGAAATGCTAACAATTGCTTTTGTTCGGAAGGATGATGATGAGGCTCCAGGTCCCAGACAGACTTGGAGAGTACCTGCTGGAATGCCTTGCTCTTCCTTGAGTTGCCCTGTGGCCAGCCTTTATTATCTGAATTAAATTTACACAGCATTGAAGACCAATGTCCTGTGCTCTGTGCTTGCCATAGATATTTGTAATTTAACTCTGTTTTCTGGAAAAAGTTCTGCATCAGATGATCTGTAGATTTTTTTCTGATTGCTTTTAATATTTTGGTGATGGGAAAAGTGAGTCAGAAGAGATAAAAGAACTGAAATGCTGGTCAAGGAAAGTCATATATGTTTAGAATTGTATTTCATGAATACTGATATAGTACTTGCTACTTGCTAATTACCATCCTAAGCATAAATATTTTATGTTACACATATTAACTCCATAAATCTTCACTCACATAATTCTCATAACAACCCTATGAGAAAGGTACTATTGTCTCTACTTTTAGATTAGGAAATCTGAGGCAAAGAGAGTTTAAGTAACTTGCTGAAGGCCTCACAGTAAGTGAGGGAAGAACAGGGATTTGAACTCAGGAATATTGCTCCAGATTGGAGCCTCTTATTCATTACATTACATTGCTACTCAAATTTGAACTTGAAAACTTACATTTTAACTGATTGTCCAATATTTATTATCTCTGCTATGCAACATGAAACCCAAAATATTTGTATTCTGAATCTAAGAAATGTATAATCTTGCTGATATGTCAAAATATATAAACACAGTAGATTCAGTCAGTTTTGATATCACTGTAGTTCTACATTTTTACTTTTGCAGTGATTTAAGGATATTTACTGAATGCTAACTAGCCAAGCCCAATTACCAGTTCTTTAAAAATATTATCTCTAGCTCTCACAGTAGTAATTCTGCAGGGTATTCCAATTTTATAGTTCAGGCAACCAGGCTTAGGGAGGTTAAGATTACAGTTCACAGTCACTGAAGTAGTAAGTGAAAAGCCCGGGAAGCAAAAATACATAATTAAAGGCTATCGACACCATATTGGTATTTAAACAAATGAAAGATCAGTATGACCTACTCCACAAAAAAAATATTTTCAAGGGGGAAGTTCGATTTAACCTTTTTTTGTTCTTATTTTATGTATGTATTGAATTACAGAGTGATATTCTAATATTTTAAGGAGCTGAAAGGTAAGGTGGGATTGGGGCCGTACTTTCTATATTTAAGCTGGGGAAGACATCGTGATCAAAAGTTTGGAGGCATGCTGGCCTGGTGGGGAAAGACTAGGCCATAAATTTGGACAAACTAGGTGAAGTCAGATTAAGGAGGTCCTGAAAAACAGCAGAGGGTTTGGACTTAATGCGATAAGAAATAAGGCTGTGAAGGCTGTTGAGAGGCAGAGGACATGATAAAAGCAGTGCTTGGGGAAGATTAATCTGTCAACAGTTTGCAGGATAGATGCTATTTTAAAGATTGTATATTGTTATAGTACTTTATGTTTCCTTGGGGGTGTTTTGTATATATTTTTCTCTCCTCCATAAGATTATAAACTCTGGTAAGACTGAGACCATGCTTGCTGCTCTTTCAGTTTCTCACGGCATCTAGCCCAGTGCCAGTCTCTTACTCTTGATGATTAAAAATGTAGATATGCCACCTAATGATCAGGGATATTCAAATATTTAAGGCTTTTGAGAACAGAGCAACAATATCTTCCACAGGCAAAATTAAAAGGATCCTTTTTTTTATTTCTGAGTAGGAATTTCAGAAGCCTGTGTCCAGAGACAGAAATAATTGCAAAGGCAAAGGCTAAAAGGAAAAAGAAGAGAAGGAAGAAGAAAAGAAAGAAGCAGACATGAAATGGGCCAATGCAAATTCTGGCTTCTTAGGGCTCCGATAATATTGGGAAATGCCCTTGATTTCCACATAGGCAAGAGATTGAGTAATTTTGCCAATCATCCAAGACTGACAACTGAAAAGATCATACAGTCCTGTAATTATGTCTCAGCCCAGGAGTTTTCTTGCACATCCTGTATCTGCTCACAGGGCAGGCAGCTGTTCCATGCAGCAAGCACCGTGTAGAGGACCGTGATGTCATGGCTGGGTTCAACATTTTTGAAACATAAATAAATCAATAATATTTGCCCTGGTAAAAGATAAGACAGTAACTACCCACACACCCTGCCTGTACAAATCCAATTTCCCTCAACTAGAAGAAACTGACAGCCAAAGTGAAATGACAAGTTTCTAACAGCTGATTAGTCCAAAGGAAGAACTAAGACTAGAAGCCATATTTCTAGGGTCACAGTCTAGCCTTTGTTCACTGTTCCCATATTCCATGTGCTGTTTTGTTTGGGACATGTGAGTTCTTCATTCTTCATCTCCCCAAAGCATAAAACCAAGTGATAACTTAAAAAAATTATTTATTGATCTGAGAGAGAGAGAGGGAGAGAGATGAGAGATTTGTTGTTTTCTACTTATTTGTTCATTCATTGGCTCATCCTTGCATGTACCTTGACTGGGGATTAAACCCACAACCTTGTCATATGAGATGATGGTCTAATCAATTGAACTACCCAGTACCTGGCCAGGGCCACTTGACAACTTTTGACCCAAATTCTTATAATGTCAGAGGCTTTTCTGGGTATATTCGTAGGTGGAAACACAAGCACCCCTTGTCTCCTGAGTCTGATTTTCAATCCTCTGAGATTTTAGATTTGCCAAAGGGAATGTAACTGAATGCCTCCTGGGACAAATCAGCATCACTAGAAGCTGCTACATCCCACATTTGCTTAATGTCTGGAGTGTGAGAGTACTTTATCCTTCTAATTTTATAATGCAACCTATCAAATTTTTCCTTCATACCTACCTTTCAGGCTTGATGCCTTATTCACACACATTTTTCACTGAGTAAAGGAAATATCCTTGTTTCCATGGTTTCTTTATGATCATGGCAAGTCCCTACTTAGATAATCTCCTCCACCTCCACAGTGGTACTCTTGATAATGGGAAGTTCAGCGAGCGGTATAGTTTACATCACCATATACGGTCGGTTAATGGCTGCTTTATTAGGTATCTCCAGTGAGATGATGGGCCATCTGAGAGTATTAACACCTGGATTTACAGTCATCATGATGGAACACATTGAAGTTATTTACTAAGCTGAATTACTCAATAACATCTTAGAAACATAAATAATCAAGAAGCCTCATTTTCAAGCCTAAAAGCCAGGAGTCTGTCTTGCTAATTGACCATGATGGAGTTATAATAGTGAAATACAACATGGAAAATCTTTCTAGAAGGCTGCCGTGGGCTTATAACATCAATAAAGCACTGGTGATCCCATTTTCAGACCCAAGTTCTTATGAAGGGCTCCTTCAAGGCAGGCTCATATTTTGAAACGCAGATCTTTGGGGAGGTGTTTTAAATGTCCAGTTATTTCACAGAATAGATAGAGAAAAACTATTTCCATGTAATTAAATGTGAGCTCCAAGATATTTCCAGGATTGATTTATAGGCTTTAGGAACCCAATGAGATTAGTTAAATAATCAAGAAAATATCAAAATGTAGATAGAGTAGAGTAGAATAGAATAGAACAGAATAGATACAACAAAATGAACTACAATAGATTAGGAATCAAACAATAGATATCTGGAATTTAATAATTTGCACCTATACTTCCAAAATAAAGAGGAAAAAGAACATTAATATAGGACTAATCTTCAAGTAGACACTGGTCAATTTGACCAATAATGTAATATAACATATTAGATAATAACTGCTAATTTTCCTAGCATTAAAGCACTATGATCATCAAACAACTGATCCTTAAAATATTGGTAAAGCAGGCATTGTTTTTATTGTACAGATTATAAAACTGAAGCTTGGAAGGATTAAATTAAATCGGAGGCAGATCTCATGTGTTCAGATTCCTATGCAGTACCTTTACATATCCTCAGTTCTTAAATGTCACATTTTCCTTGCAGCTGAAATTTACCTGGTACCTCTGTCCATTTCAGTCACATGCAGTGATCAGTTGTGATCATTGTACATGGCGATCAAGCCAATGCAAAAGGTAAGTTATGGCTTACTTTCCATGCTAATATGGCCAAATTACTTTCCAGACTATTGGCCACATGCTGACCAACCAGCATCAATTGCTCCAAGAAATAGTATTTATAGGTCAACCTGCATTACCAGGAAATAAAATGGCAATCAAGTTTTCAGAATAGTGGTCTTCCAAATATTTGATAGTTTCCAAATATCAAAAACTATGTCACATTTACAAACCACTTGGATGATTGAGAAGCAGACTTGCTTCTCAGTCTTCTAAAATTATTTATATACCAGGGAGGTAAGCATCCAGCTTAGTCATTAGGGAGTCTATACATTTTGATCTGAGTCAAAAATCATGTATTTCTCCTGAAACACAAAGGAAATGATTGCAAGAAGCTGATTGTTTGCTGCTCTTTTACTAGGAGTGAAACCTTTCTGATTTTGTCTTTGGTGACAACCATTGTCATGATGGACAGAGAACATGTGGTGTGCTGGGGCCCCTCCAAGGGTTTTCAAAGGCTGTTTCTTGCTTTTCAAGAGTAAAACACATGGGACATTACTTATCAGTAAGAGTTCTCCTTTGCTTATCAGTCTTCCTATGGCCTTCACTCTCCCTCCTTTATTGCTGTAGCCATTTACTCTTTCATTAATACAGGAAGATGATTATGTTAAATTATACTGACCCAAGAATCTGGTCTTCGTCACTCATGTTCACATGCTTTTAAAAACCTAGAGAGGAAGTAGTAACCTATTACAAAAGGTCCAGCACACCTTATGGTTTGCTGAGATAGAGGAGTATATGCAAGGATATGGACTTACTTCTAGCAGTATTTTGTGGCAAATCTCTCTTACTGACATGATTGCTGTGTCCAGATAAAGGCAGAGCAGGAGAGAAAGCAACTAGAATAAGTAATCATCAAGTAAAAGAATGGAGGGGCATGGTTTTAAGAAGCGATAATGGACAGACACCAGAGGAATTTATGTTAGAGTCTTTTCAGAGTGGATAATTAATACATTGCATATGGAATCAACTCATCCAGGGATGCAATGGAAGTAATTAGTATGAAGTTTTAATAAATGAGTTAGACATGTATTTAGAGAAAAGAGAATGCTGTGATGTACAATTAATAACTCTGAGGCTGGGATGAGGCATATAGTACATGGGCTTTCTGGCTGCTTTTCCCTATTCCCTCATCAGCCAGTCAGCTAAGAATGTGCCTCAGCAAACACTTTCTACAGTGGGCTCCCAGGAGTGTCTTGTCTGTGGAAATCAGGGAAATCTAAAAACAGCTCTGTTCTGTTTCAGAAAGGTAAATGAACCTTCTATGGAAAGCAGAGGTGTGAAAGACTTTAGACAAACTTATTACAAGCTCCAGCACACACTTAGTGAATGGAATTGTGACTTAAAACTTCATACTGCCCAGTGTCCCTAGAGGCCAAGAATAATAGGTAAAGTGCAAGGACAAGGCATTTAATTAAGCACTATAAATGAATGGCAGCATGGCTCATCCTGCCCTGTCATTCTTGTTCTATCCCTGCTAAAAGGAATGTAGGAAAGCAAGAGCATAAATTGGGGTCATCAGCCATAAACATTTGTATACATACTCTCCTGCTTTGGGGCAAAATGTCTCTGCCATTACAGCAAGAATTTCCCAACGAATGAATGAAATATACAATCTTGATTGCAGTCAACTCTGATCACCCATGTAGCCAAATACATTTCCTTTAAATAAGTGTTGAACCCATTAACTATATTTTATCTATGACCTGCTGAGTAAAACAAACTCTGCTTTGGGCTTAATTGCTTGCATGAAGTTGGGTTGAAGTTATGTATAGACAAGAGCATTGAGAAATAACTAAGAAAGTTTTGAAAGGTCTAGAGAAGTAATGAGTCATCTAAAGAATCAATCCCCCAGTAACATTCCATGTCGGTGCCTGATATTCTAAGATTTGCTATCAATTATTTTGGTAATGAAAGGCTATTCTGGTCATCGGCTCCGTCGTTGAAATGTGTTAATCAATAAAAACAGGTAAAAATTAAGGTTTACCATATTTATGCCACTATGCTCTTACTAGACACTCCATATCTCATTTAATTGCTACAAAGATCCAAGAAGATAGGTTTTAGTGGTAGCATTTTACAGATGACAAAATACTCTAAAACTACTCAGCTTTAGTGGTACAGCTGATGCTCTAACCCAGCTGTTCCTGGTACCAAGCTCATGGCAATTTACCTCAGTGATCTCTGAAAGCAAAATCCCATGGAATCAAATTATAAAATGAATACTCAGAGGAAGCAAAGGTGCAAGAAGGGGATGTAGTGGTTGTCTGGAAGCAAGAAGGAATGGTAGCAAACAAGTCCCTCTCTCTTCACAGTTAGAGTAATTAGCCCTCTAACTTCTTTGATATGTCTGCTTTATTAATGACAATGAAAGAAATACAAGTTGTGATTTGGCCAAATACTTTATTTCCTTCAGGATGAAATGTTAAAATACTGGTTGTGTCTTCTTTTAAATAAAGAGAGTCCAATGTTATTAAATGGCACATAAAACCTGCTCAAAAAGCAATTAGTTGTCACTTTCCCCTTCTTTTTGTGTTCTTTCTCTACAAGTATAACTTTAAGCAATGTGTCACCTGAGAGAAACAGAAAACCTTAATGCCCCTTAAATAGTATATATGAAGAAGGACCCCACAAAATCATCATTATTTCTGGAGGAAAGGGCCCTTGTAGGACAATCTTCCCCGACTTGAGTGTTCTAGTAACTTATTTGTATTACTGTACCAACTGGCATTGTTGTGAGAGGATGTGCCCGACTTCAGTAAACTTTTTTTGAAGACTATTTCAAAGCATTTGCCCATTTCATAATGGGTGATTTATGAGCACACCTGCCCATACCATGCTGAGTGCTTAGCAGTTTTTCACCAAAAACAGCATACTCTCCATGCCCCACCCTCCCTACTCACCCAATCTCCTCCCAAGCAACTCCTTTGTTTCCCCAGATGGGGAAAAAAAGTCCTCAAAAGGAAATATTTTGCCAATGTGGAAGAGGTGAAACAAAACATGGCAGAAGCACTAAAAAACATCAAAACTGATGGGTTCAAAAACTGTTTTGAGCAATGGAAAAAAATGTCTTGACAGGAATATTGCATCAAATGGAGAGTGCTCTGAGGGTTACTGAAGTTTAAACATGTAACAATAATAAGTATACATTTTTAATAACTAAATTTCAGTTGTGGGATATTTGTGTGTGTGTGTGTGTGTGTGTGTGTGTGTGTGTGTGTGTGTAAAACCTATTTGTTAAGCCAAATATACAGGTATTCAGAACTGAAAGAGAAAAACATAAAAATAGTTGAAAACTATTACATTTTTAAAGATAGATGTTTTAGTTGGATTAATGGAGGAGTGTGTAGATTCTTCCATAGCTAGGTTATAAAATACCTAGGTTTATGAGACTAAAGATTGATTGGTATGAATTAAGAGAAATCTGCATGAATACCCACCCAAAAAAGCTAGATTTAAGTTTGTTCATTCATTTCTTCATTCAGCCATTTTTTATTGAACATCAACCTGTGCTGATCACAGTATTTTGTGTTGGTTGTATAAATGTTGAACAGTCAGAGACATCATTTGTTGAGCTTATGTTCCAGTGAGGAAGACAAATAATCGGTAAGTAACATAAGTAAATGCTATGATGAAAACCAAGTGCAGTGATAGACTATAAATAAAGGCGGTATAGGAGTAAATGTGGATATAGGAAAAGATGTGGATACAGGAAAGGTAAAGAGAAGACTGAGAGGTAAAAGAAGAAAGAAAGTTGTTATATGAAGAAATATCAAACTATTGTCCCCATTTTATAAATGAATGTGCACATAGGTCTTAGAATGGGAAAGAGCTTATTTTTTTCTCTAAAAAATGATGGGAGCCATAGTGGATGGGGCATGGTAAGGAATGGAAAAACGGGGTGAATATGATGTTGAACAGAAAGACTGGACCAGCATGACTCTGTAGGAGATGAGGGATACGAGACATTCGTGTTTTGTAGATCTCTTAGTTGGAGACTGAGACTGGGCTGAGTCAGAGAAAATGCAGAGAAAGCAACAGAGAATTTGCAGTAGAATTCATGCAAGATAAGCTGGTGGCTTGATCTAGCGGATGATTGAGAGACAAGAGAAATGAAGAGATTTAAAACAGATTTTGATTTTGGATATGCAAGATTACTCTGATGAATTGGATATTATTTGAAGAAGTGGCAAATAGCAGTGTCTGGAGACTTTTGTGTGTGTGTATGTATGTTGTTTTGATTTTGTGCAGAAACACCGTCCTCAGGACTAGGAACTTAAGAGGCAAGAAAGGGGTAGCTCGGGTTAGGAAAGAAAGTGGTTTGTAAAAGACCAGTGATATACCTGAGTCTTCTTTTTCACAGTCAAAGAGGAAATCGTCACTAAGTCATCTCAATTGTTACTGATTTTAATGTATTACCTGACACTGATAGGATTACTTCAAAGGACAGAGGCTGCAGGCCAGTAACACTTGAGACCAAGGTGTAGGGACCTGGGAAGCCACATAGGGCAATTATAAAATAAAATATAGAAATAACTATGTGAAAAGAAACAAAGTGACCTCCATTCCCAGTAGGTGTCTGAGCTTTGTAGGTGGGCAGACTTGGATAATAGATGAGAAGAAACTGGTAAAGCTCTTAAGTACCAGAAAGAAGACTGATAATAATTAGGAAAGGGGAATACTCAGAAATAGGACAATAATCTACCAAAAGCCAAGGAATTCGAAGTGTTGCTGAGGACCGGCTTCTCTGTTAACTGGTAGCATAGTGATTGTCTTCCATCTATAAAAAGTAAAACACATTACTCATGTGTGTATCCATTCAGTGAATGTGAATTCACTGAGCCCCTTCTATGCTTTAGGTTGCTCTCCCTAAGAAATAGTAAATTAGGTTGTATTCTTTTCTGTTTGGAAGAGAGCAAACAAGGCAGGCAATTGCTCACAAGGCAACTCCAGGCTCCCTAGAGAGCCACATTGACTACCTGCTCCTCACCTGTCCCATTCACCTTTTTTCCGTTCTGTCTCAGAACGTCAGTTCCAAGTTGCATGAAGTGAACAAACCAGACGCTGTCCTTGTGTTTATGGATCATTTATTCTGAGGGCACAAGGAGAACATGAATTAAGAAACACATTGATATTAGTCAACTAAACACAAAATTAATAATAGAATTTCAAACACCATGTATTGTTTTCCAAATTTCAAAGTGAATTCAAATGACTTTTTTTTCCTATAATCTTTATAATACCTCATTTTCTTGACTGGCATATCATAAAGTTAAGGTTAATAATTTGTAGGTAAATGAACTCAAGCATTTCAGAGTGTTCTTCTTACTCATAATTAATCAGTTGTAAGAGAATACGCTTCAACAATTCTTTGGATTTCTGCTTTATTTTCCTAATCGCAACATTCTAGTCTCTCATTAATGCAATACTAATGCCTGCATAGGCTGAAAACTTCAAATGTGTTATATTGATTCCCTGGGCCATGAACTCTCCGCTCCTTGCTAATGCTTCCAACTGTGTCGTTGGCGTTATCTGGTGGCTCTGTGATCTTCCCAGGGACCCACGGAGTGCACAGCTCACCCTAGGACCTCCATGAAAGTCTGTCCTCCAGTTCAAAAGTCAGGAGGCAGCAGGTTTGCGCCTCTGCTGAGCTGCAGGGAAACATGCTGATTGCTGCAGAGAAATAAAGGTAAGTCAGTCACCGAACTCTGCCGAGCAGAGGAAAGCTCATGAAAAGCAGGTTATAAAGGCGAGGGAAGAGCTAACACATTCACTTCATGCTGCACTCTGGCGGTAGTAAGAAGTCAGATTGGATTATGTGTTTGCAGCGAAGGAAGTTGCAGATGGGCAGAGCAGTCAACACCCACTCAGGACAATTCCAGGGCCATCAGGAAGCCACCCTGACTGTTGCCCCCTCCCATACGCCCCCTAGGCCCCTTCTCTTACCAGGTCTCAGAGTGTCTCAGAGTGTCAAACTTTACATGAAGACTAACTGATTCAGAAAGAGAGGCCAGGGGTGGCTCCAGTATAACCGTGATACTTTTTCTGCTGGCTCTGTTGTAAGTCCTGACACCCAGCCTTCTGTAAGTTGCAAAGTCAGTGTATTGCCTATGGAACTCCAAAATGCTGCTTTCTCCAGTCATGTTTCTTATTGGCCCTTGGAAAGATGACCAGGCCCTTCTTGTCTGATATGAGGAAAAGATGCAACAAAATCCAAAGGAGCATGTTTTCCTATCAACAGGGAAAGTGCTTGAGGTGGGCTTTGTGGTTTGGAGTTGCCTGAAATAGAATTGCTCTGTTGAACTTAAGGAGCACTTGATTGCCATGAGTCTAGCAGTGCTTGAGGAGACCTCCAATGATGGAAGAAGAGGATCCGTGGAATCGATTCAGTATAGTTCAAGAAACAACTATCCCAACCAAGACAAATTTCCTGTGTATTATTATCAACAACTTGAGAGCATATTTATATTGAAGATGAATCTGTTATCACAAAAGAGTAATGGTAGTTAGGCATGAAATGCCATACATTTTTAAAATATGTCAGAAAGTAATAGATCTACTAATAATAGTCCTAAGAACTTTTAAAATCACTGGGGCCCCAGGTTTGTTGATAATTTCTGCCTACCAAGATACTTTCTCCTAGAGGAGTTGCTGTAAATGGATTTGCATGAAAAGGGCCTCTGGGCATTTTCTTGAGACAGCAAAAAAGATAAGAGGTAGAAAAGTGTGTCACCCCTCCCAGCTGGAATGGGCAGAAAGGAGCTATACGGAATAAAGAGTGGTAACTGCTATGTGGAACAGGAAAATAAAAACCTTTCATTACAAGAGGATTCCCTTTGCCCTTCATAAGGCTGTGTGTGTGTGTGTGTGTGTGTGTGTGTGTGTGTGTTAAGCACTTTTACTTTTTATCTCATTTAATCCTTAAAGTGACTCTGTTTGAAGAAGTTGCCCAGGTAAGCATCTTACCTGGGTAGCAAGTGGCAGGAAGAGGAGGCGAACTCAGTGTTTGAGCTTCCATAAGGTGTTGATGAAGGTGGGTCGGCAGCAGAAAACCATCTTTAGGGTCTTTGCTTGGAGGCAGAAGGTTCAGCTTTCAGAGCAACTGCTGCTGTATTTACTTTGGGGGCAATGTTCTGCAATCTACAGACTTGAGTTGCTGCCTTTGTTCTGAACACACCAGAGGTACTAGGGTGGTACTAGGATTTGTGATTAACTCTACAAAAGAGACTGAAGGAGCAGGAGCTGAGAGCCCTTCTGAAAATCTTCCCATTGTCCTTCGAAGCACATCGAAAGCTTGAACTGAGTTAAGTTAGAAGGACTTCACACCCTTCAGCATTTGTTCATTTTTACTTGATTCTTATGCATCAAATGCTGTGTCCCTTACTGACTTTTCTGCTTATTCCACTCAGGCAGTATTTTCATGGTCTTTAGGGACTCTGATCAAACTAGGAAAAAAGCACATTTACTTTTAATCCAAAAATACCACCGGAGAATAAAGAACAGGTCAGGTTAAAGTATTTAAACTTAGATGATTGTGCGCAGGCCTGTCCCAAACCAGCAGCCCGATTTTCTTGCATATAGTTGGATGTAGTATAATGCAACACTCATGAAGCCTGTCCTCAAAGGAACGTTAAAGGCTAAATGGATTTCTGTAATACACAATACATAAAAAATTAAGTATAGTGCTTTGTTCCTCTGTGTTGGTCAGAAAATTCACACACACACACACACACACACACAAATTAACACACTCACCATGATTATGTGCCATATTGAAAGCATAGGATTTCACTAATCTAGTTTGTTCACTTTGCATCTAGAATGGAATTAAAAAATAAAAGTACCCCCTGCTGCCTTTTAGAATCCTTATCATCCGCATGTGAGTTCTACATCCTGTTCCCTCAGGAACTTGTTTGCTAGTCAATTGTCAAAACTGAAAATATCTGCAAACTTATTTCAGAATAACAATGCAAAATTCTCCCTTTTTGAATGGATAACTGAAGTCTTCACAATTCTAGAGCCAAAGGTAGAAATCTCCAGTAAGTACAAGGGAAAGAATGCTGGCCTGGAAACCAGGAGATACTCTCCAGTTCACATGGTGTATTTAGCCAGGTCCACAGACTCTGGCAGAGAGCTTAGTTTCTCTGGCTGAAGAAAGAGGAAACTGAAGATTCTCTAAGGTGCCTTCCAAGATGGCATTCTATCAATCCATGGTTCTGAAATCATAAACATATTAGCCACCATGAGAGAACCAGAGACATGGTATTTTTCACTAGTATTCTTCAAAAGTTATTCTACGTGAAAAGTTACAAATCCTTTACCTCTGCTCTGTGTGCTTCACTCTCTCTCCCTCTCTCTCTCTCTTTCTCTCTCTCACACACACACACACACACACACACACACACACACAGTTGTACAGTTGTTCATATGAAAAATAATACAATACTCAGTAAGTAAAGTACAGGAATAAACTGTGTTTCACGTACTCAAAACTGTATATTTACTCTTGCCCACCCTGTGTGTGTGTGTGTCTATATACATACATATATACATATAAATGTTAACTGTCTCCTGCTGTTTTCAAGAAATAGAAATATGGCTTTTAATATTCTAATCACAAACACTTAGCTGCCAAATTAGCTAGGTGTCCAGTAAATGCAGAGTAATCTGTGTGTTACATGCAGATATGTGTGCCTTATCCCTTTCAATGAGCCCAGTCTGAGAAAGTCATTTAACCTTTAGCTTCCACTCTGATGAACCTTCAGTGCCACCGTACTTTTCTCTTCCACAGAACAGTTTACAGTAAAAAGAAAACAAGAGAAAACACTGAAATTGACAAGATTAATTTATTTTAACTCTCCGTGGTGAGAATCTCAAATGACGGTTCTCACTTTATAAAGCTGCAACTTCACTACAATACAGAAACAGACCAAGTCATCAATTGCGTCTTTTCTGGTGAGCAATTGAGTTGCAATGGAAGCTGAACACATATATTGAGGAACATAAACTGAGAGTTAGCTATTGTTTTTCACCTGCGGGAATTCAGACTGGAAATTTTTGAAACCAAAACCAATTTCCTATTTTATAGTCATAACACACTAATTAATCTTTACTCTGGTATATATATAACAGTTTATCTGATTTACCTCATATAATCTCAACTTTTAAGATAAAGGACATACAAGATGCTTTTATTTTCATTCCCCAGTTCTATGCTATTTGTTACTATAGAAATAGGTAAAAACTGCTTACTTGTTTTAGACTGCC
Organism: Phyllostomus hastatus; assembly: GCF_019186645.2. NCBI lineage: Eukaryota > Metazoa > Chordata > Mammalia > Chiroptera > Phyllostomidae > Phyllostomus > Phyllostomus hastatus. The sequence continues at coordinate 32,796,648 of NW_025333960.1, forward strand.
TGAATGTATTTAAGATGCTTTAATAGTAGCCATATATGAACATTTTAAACATACTACTTACTTAGCCAAGTGAGAAATAAAAAAAACCATGTAATTGTCTTATCAATGTCATACATATGTTGATATGCACAATTCAGAGTAGTGGGCATTTTTTTCCTTCTCAAAACTGATGCTTTTAAAGAAGTTTAGATATCTCCAAAATGGTTCCCATACTGACTAAAGTTTCAAAGAGAATGGTTTTGGACTTGTTTTCCAGCTAGGGACTTCAGGATATTTTATACAAATACCATGTCAACTAAAATCAGATTCAATTCAGTAAAACAGCATGAGAGGTTGCTCTTGTCTCCTTGACATCAAATTGTCACTCACAGGCCTTCTCACAAACCAATTGTTTTGATTTCACAAAGAGAGAGGTATGCTAGGAATGTTTTATGACTTAAAACTTCAGTGATAGTTCACAAAAGTGATAGCCATTACTCAAATGAAGAAAAAAAATTACAGAGCAATTATTCTACACAGGAATACTCATATACAGAGATAGAAGAGAACTCCTTTATTTGGATTAATTTTTAATCTAATTCAAGTAGTCAGATCATTTGGAGTTGTTATAGTGACTTTAACGGTATATAAACCCTCTTTAAACTTAAGAAACTTCTCTAGTATTCATGTTATGTGCATGCATGGGTTATGGCACAGATGACAATGAATTAAAGAATTTAAGTTGGGGAACAAGAAGACTCCCTCAAAAGACAGAATACATTCCACTAATTAGTTAAAGTAAAGAATATACATCCAGCAAATCATCATGACAATACAAAGTAAAGAGACAGGAGAGAAAATTCTCCCTGGGATTTTTGAGCCCCATGTCTCAAATGTGAAATATATCAACCATCTTCAGTTTATTATTATTATTATTATTATTATTATTATTATTATTACAAATGCAAAGGTGTTTAAATATGAACGTGCCAACTGAATTGGATGTCCAAAATGTTATAAATGAACATGAGATCTGCCACCCCAGAATCGAGGAATGATCTATATTGTTATTATCCTGAAGAAGAGGGCGATTTATATAGCAGTGACAGTGCACTCAGCTCTGTACGTAGGCGGGGGTGCCTGTTTCGGTTCGGTGGGCTTCCTGTCTAAATAAGACTGAAAGCAAAAGAGGACAAAGACAAAAACTAAATTCATCATCAGAGTTACAGAATTAATCTCATCCATTCCACTAATCCAGCTCCATATATCTTTACCCAAAGGTGTTACCAGGACACCTTTGTAGAAAGAAGGAATATCATCTACCCTCCTTACCGTGACCCAAAACACTCCCAGATTTAGCACTCCCTTCCTGTATTCCCTGAGATCTCACCCTAATAACTGTGGCTGTTTTATTCCTTCCTCTTCTCTACCTCATCTGTCACCAAGTTCTGAAGATTATTCCCAAATGTCCACAACCTGTATAATCATCGGTGTCTTTTCTAATTAGCAGATGTTCCTTCTGGGCTCGTGGTGATAGGGGAGTAAAATGAACAGCCATCCTTTTTTCTTTTTCTTTTTAATTGAATTTATTGGGGTGACATTGGTTAATAAAATTATATGTTTCAGGTGTTCAATTCTATAATACATCATCTGTACATCATCTGTACATTGTATCATGTGTTCACCACCCCAAGTCAAGTCTCCTTCCAACACCACCCATCCCTCCTTTACTCTCCTCTACCTCCCCTCAGTCGTCTTCCCCTCTGGAATCATCATACTGTTTGTTGTCTGTCTATGAGGTGCTATTTTGTTTGTTTTGGTTTGATTATTTTTACTTAATCCCTTCACCTTTTTCATCTAGTCCCGTAACCCCCCTCTCCTCTGAAAGGTGCCAGTCTCTTCTCTGTCTAAGCCTGTTTCTATTTTTCATGTTAGTTTATTTTGTTCATTAGATTCCACATTTGAATGAAATCCTATGGTACGTGTCTTTTTCTGATTGGCTTATTTTACTGAGCATGATGCTCTCCAGGCTCATCCATTGAGCCATCCTTAATGGGGGAAGGATGGTACAACCAACCCAACCAGGTGATATTCCTGGTGTGATTAGTAAGTGACAGACGTTCCAGCCCCACCAGGATCACATTTAGGAACGATTCTTCTTTCCTCTCCTCCGTGAAGTTTCTGTGTAGATTGTGACATCTTTAAGCATGTAGGGAAGGGAAATGAGAACTTATCTCATTGTTATTCATTTAACAAATCCTTTCACTAAATATTTACTGATCCCTGAGTTGGTCTTCTAAGGTTGGTGAAGCATTTTATCAATGAAGTTAAGTATACAGCAGGGCAGTATAGAATGAAAGATCAAAATGAACGTAAGCATTTAGATAAGGAGGTGTATATTGGATGGAAAACAGATCAACAAATTTAACTGGAGCAAGGAGCTGCTATCTGGTCTCTAACTCTTACACTCTCACATGACCCTTAAAATGTTATGTATGTGTGCATGCATGTGCATTCATAGAGTATCAGCAAACATGCTCTGGTTAAGAAAACTGATTGTCCTTGGTAAATTATTTTTTAAGTGTACTCATTATTTCCTGATGAGCTACTCAGTCTATAAAGGGTAGTAAATGAGTAAGGGTAGTTGGGGTAGGGGAAGCAAGAGAAGTTAAATGACAGAAATAAAGAGAGAAGTATACCTGGCAAAGTACAGAAAGAGGCTGGGGCACTACAGGAACAGAAAGGGAAACAATTCTCCAGGCACCACTTATTGGAGGATTGCTTCTTGTCAGTGACTTTGCTTGGCCTACCTTTCTCATAGTTAGTCAAACCCAGTCCACAGTAATTTCTTTAGAGCCAAGGTTTTCCTCCTTTATTCCTCTTGTAAAGCAGTTACAGTGTCACTAATCCAGGCACACAAGCATCAAGAAATACAACCATGAGTGAGGGCTGTGAACCAAAGTGTCGCAGATTCGATTCCCAGTCAGGGCACATGCCTGGGTTTCGGGCCATGGCCCCCAGCAACTGCACATTGATGTTTCTCTCTCTCTCTCTCTTTCTCTCTTCCTTCCCTCTCTAAAAAATAAATAAAATCTTTTTAAAACAGAAGGTGAGAATTAAAAAAAAGAGAGAGAAATACAACCATAAGGCAAGAAGCAAAGGAACATGCTCCTGCTCTTCAATTGGAAATTGTATTTCTGCTACTTGCTCCAAACTTCACATTTCAGTGGCCCTGTCCCCGGAACAGGTTAGGAGGCTGTGTCCTTACTATTTCCACTGTTATTTCTTCCTCTCTGTGTGCATTTACATTAGTTCTGAGCCTGCAACCTTAATACTTACTCTGATTCTAAAGTTACCTGAGTGTTAATGTAAGATGAAGTCTCCTGCAAGGGTAGATATGCACCATTCCTGGCACATGGTAGCCATTCGTGTTTGTTGAGTATATGATGGGTTGGAGAGGACATGACACACCAACAACAGTTCAAGAGAGCAAAGGGAATGAGAAGAGGCCATTTTATCATAACTGGTCAAAATGGGGGACCTGGCCAAATTCATCTTTGACCCCCTGTCTTATTTTCCTAGCGATCCTCATACCCTCTACTTCAACTCTTAAATGGCAAGTGCCCTCAAGCCACCAGCAAGATTCAGTAGCAAAACCAGTTTCAAGGAATAAATCTCAATTGCCTGTACAAAAAATGTATAAATTGTTGTTGATTATTTACTTGTTTGACACGAGAGGTTTCCTACTGAAATAGTAGGGAGCCTGAAGTCATATTAACTTCCGAATAAGAAGCCAAGGTTATAATCCTGTTAGTCACATTCTAGTCAGGAAACCTCTATTCAGTTTCACCTTTTTACTGTGGTGATTATAATAACAATTTATGGAGTTATTTTTATTAAATGACCTCATGGTTTAAAAGTACAAAGAATTATGTCTGGCACAAAGTCACATGTTAAAAATACTAAGAAAAGTAGCAATGTAGGATCACGCAGTAAATGTTAATTTTCACCCCTTGTTTTTAATTTTCTCTTCCTTCTGCTTTTCTTTTATCGATCTCTTCCTTCTTCCTTGAAAATTGGTAGTCCCCATTGCATTTAATGAAGTGTCTTCTGCTGTGAATTCTCAGAATATATGTAAATGAAATTGAATGCATAAGGGAGTGGATGAATGAGGAATTGAATTAGTGCCTGATGGTAATGCCCTGTCTTCTCTTCCCCATCTACTTAGGAACCTGTAATCATCTTTTGAAGCATTGCTAGTGTGACACATCCATCTAGAGCCAAAAGTTTTCCTGATTGTCATTTTTAAATTAATGATTCTATTTTGAAAGTAATGCATTGTTTTTAATTCCACATTTTGTTGCAGATGACACACTCCTCCAACCTCTATGGTCTTTTAAAAAAGGGGAACAGGAAGGAGATTCTAGTTCTGCTCTTTCAGGGATGTAAAATTTCCCTATTGAAGAACAGTTAGGTTTTCAATCAAATAGCTTCTTTGGTCACAGAGATGGTAAGGCCACTGAAAACCAAAAGAGAGTGTGGGCAATAAGCATTTAAACAAAGCTGACTACACAACGACTACTGTCAATGGAATTCGGCAAGTTTTGATGGTTAATATTCATCCTGAAAGCATAGCTTTGTGAACATGTAAGGGACCAAAGACCTTGAATGTTGAAAAGAACTATAGATCTTCAAAGTCAGGCTCACAAATGGAAAAAAAATTAAAAATTTAAAATAGTGGTATGCAATAGAGACCTGAATAATGTAAAAATCCGTGGTGGGAAGGGGAGGAGTTGGAGGAAGGACTTGCAAATCATTCTATTTGTAGAACTCCCACAGAGGGTATATTTTAGATTTCCTTAATGAGCAATGGGTTGACAGCTCCAGTTTAAAAAAAAAGATAAGACTAAGAGATCATCATTATAGTGTCAGATGTTAAGGACAAAGACAGAGGAGGGCGGTGGAGAGTTACGATTATGGGAAACAAAACCCAATCAGTCCTACAGAAGTCTTTCAGGAGAGAATTTCTAAAGAAGGCAAAGACCAGACACAGAGTTAGGAGGTCAAACTGAAATGAATAACCACCATGTATATGTTTTATCTCAAAGGGGAAGGTTTGGGCATTTCAAGTCTCTTGTTCAGTGTTTTGTCTTTCAAAAGGGAGACTCCAGAATCAGATCAACTCCAGCATTGGAGGCAACATCAGGACAATAATTAAAACCCAATGCAAATTTCTTACCATATTCATTCTCAACTATCCCAGAAGACTAAAAGACCTGTACAGCAGGAAATGGTATAGGATTCATAAATATTTTCTGATGACTATCATTTTTTACTAAAATGTGTTTTTGTAAGTAACCTGTCATGTGTTTTTCTATATGAATCAAATTAGGATTGGTTTCAAGTGAACCCTGAGAGAATTTCTGTTCTAATTGAGAAGGCAAAAGGATATACACACATAAACACACATATTCACAGCTACACGTGCACCTTCCTCAAACTCCTCCCTACCTGCACATGCCCAGGCACAACTCTGTTCCGATGACAAAGAATCAGTGGGACAATCCTTCCTGGAATGCACTCCCTTCTGGGAATGCATTATGTTGTGATATGACTTTTTCTTTTTTTGTAATCACACTCTCTCCTATATTAAAGCTCATGAAGTTTAGATATTGAGCTGTTTGAACAACTCCACATAATATGGAATTTGAACTTAGCTATCAATGCTGTATGTGAAAAATGAGTGCCATGTGCTTTTAAAGAATTGATGAGTTTTATTTTTTGTTTTTATTTTTCATCCAGGGAAGTACTGATTACATCTGATGTACCTGGGCAGTTCAGTGTTAAATACCTACTTGCACCTGATAAAATAAAAGGTCAGATTTTTACTTTCTTGGAAGCTCCTGAGTAAGTCCTAGGGGGCCCTTAATGGCCCTTCTTCAGACTAGCACTTGGCCAGAGCTGCCACTTTGACATTAACTAGATTACACTAACAGCAACAGTCTCTTCTTTGGACGGATGGAAATGACCCAGCTCTCCCAGGACCTGTAGCTTTCAACAGCCTTACCCCACTTTGCCTTTTAGCCTTCCTCTTTTCTAGCCAGGCTTGTCTACTTTTATAATCTTAATTACCTCTTTGAGATAGCTTACTTGAGTATATGCCTCTGTCTAAACGTCCCCTTAGTATGAGGGTATAGGAACTGGTTTATGTTTACTTTAGAAACCAGAAAAGATTAGTACCAATTTTTTTTTAGTATTACTTTTTTTAAAAGATTTTATTTATTTATTTTTAGAGAGAGTGGTTGGGAGGGAGAAAGAGAGGGAGAGAAACATCAATGTGTGGTTGCCTCTCACATGGTCCCCACTGGGGATCTGGCCTGCAACCCAGGCGTGTGCCCTAACTGGGAATTGAACTGGCAACCCTTTGGTTCACAGCCCATGCTCAATCCACAGAGCTACCCCAGCCAGGGCAGTACCGTTTTTTTTTTTTACTTTGTTAACCCAAAGCATACACCTTTAGATAATACCTTTGTTGTCCCAGAGAGAGTTCCCTCTGTCTTACATTCCTTTCAAGTCTTTTTTGGGTACCTTGAAATAATTTACAATTAGACAGAATCATGAAAAACTTGTTTATGTGGATGGATCACCTAAGACTTAGGGAATCCAAATTAACATAGTAGCCACCTCAGGACCTCTGGGGATTCACAGTGGTCAACCAGAGATATTTTGAAAATAATAAAGATATTAAAAACAACAATTAATACCTGGGATGTTAAAAATAAGGTAGCATGTGTACTACTGATTTGTAAACCCAAACTGAAAAACATCAAGAAAATTGACAGGAGTTACATAACCATGGATTTGCTCATTGGTAGATGACAGATAACACCGAAGTGTGACAGTATAGAATGAAATTATTGAAAGATGAAAGATGTTCAACTCCTGCCTTTGAGATGCAAATATCAGTTACAGCTCAAGGATAACAGAACTGTGAGAGAGGTCTGTAGTACAAAAGAATGACAGTCTTCTTCCTGTAGATGAAGCAGAGGACTTCAGAAAGAAAGCACACTAGAGCTGGAACTTTCCACATTAAACAAATGATGGGGACAGTATTAGAGGGAATGAATATCCCCTTTTGGATGCTCAGTCTCCACATATGCCCAGGGGAATCTTGGTGAAGATGCCTGCAGTGTGCAACTCTAAGCACATATTTGCAAATGCCATGGGGACCCCTGCAGCCTCGGTGCTGGCTGGGGCAGATGGAGCAGGGGAGCGTCTCAGTCGTTTAGGTCCAGCTGCAGTTTTAGCAAGGCCCTAGGCACCCGCTTTGGGGTGGGAATTTTTCAGCATCCCTGTTCCACCTCCCTGGAAGCCAACTGCTTTGAATTTGATGAGTCCTGTGTGCTGCTGCCCCTCTTCTGCCCACCCTACCCTCAGCACTAGCACATCTATCTTCAACAGCAGATTTGGTCCAAGAAATCTTCTTGCCCTCTCTCCGGGATGGAGAGTTTTTTCTATTGCCCATCTACCAGTGCCACTTTTGTTGCCTGTGCTCTCTGTTCAAGTGGCTTTTCTATCCCTTATTTGTGGACATAAAACTTTCAGTTTGTGGTAGAGAATATGCAGATACTTTATATATGCCCCTCTACTGCAGCCCCCATCAATTCCTGAACCACCAGTGGGCTTACTCAGTCTCCAGCTCTGTCCCAGACTTGCTCCTGAGCATATACGGTGGGGGCTTGCAAGTGAATACAGAATTTCTTTTGGTCAGATGTCCTCAGCAACACTTGACAATGACATGCTCACCAACATTTGGCCATTAGGAGTTCTTTTTTAAAATATATTTTACTGATTATGTTATTACAGTTGTCCCATTTCCCCCCTTCACTCCCCTCCACCCTGCACCCCCCGTCCCACCCATATTCTCCCCTTTTAGTTCATGTCCATGTGTCAGACTTACAAGTTCTTTAGCTTCTACATGTCCCATACCATTCTTACCCTCCCCCTGTCTATTTTCTACCTACCATCTATGCTACTTATTCTCTGTACTTTTTCTCCCTCTCTTCTCCTCTGATTGCCCTGTTGCTAACACTCCATGTGATCTCCATTTCTGTGGTTCTATTCCTGTTCTAGTTGCTTGCTTAGTTTGTTTATGTTTTTGTTTTAGGTGTGGTTGTTAGTAATTGTGAGTTTGCTGCCATTTTACTGTACATGTTTTTTATCTTCTTTTCTTAGATAAATCCCTTTCACATTTCATATAATAAGGGCTTGGTGATGATGAACTCCTTTAACTTGACCTTATCTGGGAAGCACTTTACCTGCCCTTCCATTCTAAATGAAAGCTTTGCTGGATAAAGTAATCTTGGATGGAGGTCCTTGCCTTTCATGACTTGAAATACTTCTTCCCAGCCCCATCTTTCCTGTAAGGTCTCCTTTGAGAAATCAACTGAGTCTTATGGGCACTCCTTTGCAGGTAACTGTCTCCTTTTCTCTTGCTGCTTTTAAGATTCTCTCCTTATCTTTCATCTTGGGTAATGTAATTATGATGTGTCTTGGTGTGTTCCTCATTAGGTCCAACTTCTTTGGGACTCTCTGAGCTTCCTGGACTTCCAAGAAGTCTATTTCCTTTACCAGAATGGGAAGTTCTCCTTTATTATTTGTTCAAATAACTTTTCCACTTGTAGCTCATCCTCTCCTCCTTCTGGTATCCCTATAATTTGGATGTTGGAACCTTTAAAGATATCCTGGAGGTTCCTAAGACTCTTCTCATTTTTTTAAAATTCTTGATTCTTCATTCTTTACTGATTGGATGTTTCTTTCTTCCTTCTGCTCCACTCCATTGATTTGAGTTCCAGTTTCCTTCCCATCATTATTGGTTCCCAGTACATTTTCCTTTATTTCATTTAGCATAGCCTTCATTTTTTCCATCTAATTTGCGACCAAATTGAACCAATTCTGTGAGCATCCTGATCACCAGGGGTTTGAACTGTGCATCTGATTGGTTGGCTATCTCTTTACTGCTTAGTTGTATTTGTTCTGGAGTTCGATCTGTTCTTTCATTTGGGCCTTTTTTTTTTTTTGTCTCAGGACACCTGTTACGTATGAGGGGCGGAGCCTTGGGTGTTCACCAGGGCGGGGCAACCCAGTCGCAACCTTGAGACCCTGTGTGTGGGGGAGGGGTCCAAGAGGGAACAATGGCACTTGCTCTGCTCCCTGCCGGATTTCAGTCACTTCCCCCACTTCCCACAAGCAAATTGGGCCCTTCTGATGCTGATTCCTGGGTAGGTGGGTTTGTGCACATTCTAGGACCCCGTGGGTCCCTCCAATGTACTCTCCTGTGAGGCTGGGAGTTTCTCCTGGCACGGTGATCCCCACAGGTATTTTCAATTGATGTTTTGAGGTTTTATTTCCTGGCTCTGGGACCCTGGGTTGCTTGGTCTGTCTTGCTCCCCAGTTTCACCTGATTTATCTGGCGTGAATGTGGAACTGCCCAGTCCACCAGCTGCCTTGTGCGCCATGCCCCTCCACAATCCTCCTCCTTGCTGGGTCTATCTGCTGCTGCTTGCATGCCTGGGGTCCGCCAGCCACCACTTTTTTTTGCCTCGACCCCTCTCTGCCTGACTCTGTCCCACCTACTGGTCTGGATGAATGTATCTACTTTAACTCCTTGGTTGTCGGACTTCCATACAGTTCAATTTTCAGTCAGTATTGGTTGTTTTTTTGTTTCTAAATTGTTGTTGTCCTAATTTTGGTTGTGTGAGGAGGCACAGTGTGTCTACCTACTCGTCCATCTTGGCTGGAAGTCCCCATTAGGAGCTCTTTAAATTTTTAGCTGATTCTTATCTGCTTGTTTTAAGGCCTATAAGGAGTCCTTCTTCCTATGCTCTGCCATAGGTAAGACAGATCACTTATCCCAGTTCTCACTGGAGAGGCTTTTTTCTCTTAATATTATATGTTATTGGGTTGCCTTGCCAACTCAGTACACTAGTGGGCATAAAGATAATAATTTTATATTTTATCTGGATTTTATTCCTTATTAAGATGGGAATGTTTTTCTTTGAAGCTTTCTACATCTTAAGCAGAAGCAGAAGCCCATTTAAAAATACTGAAAGCAGAAAATTTATAGTACTAAGAGTAGAAATAGACAAACCATGGCTGGTAGCTAAGTTGGTTAGAGCATCATCCTGATAGGACAAGGTTTCAGGTTCAATCCCTGGTCAGGTCACATACAAGGGTCAACCAAAGAACTATAAATAAGTGGAACAGCAAATTGATGTCTCTCTCTCTCTCTGTCTCTCAAAATCAATTTAAAAAATGTAAAAGGAGAAATAGACTTATACTACACAATTATAGTTTGAGATTTTTACCACACCCCTCTCAGTAACAGAAAGCAATCAGATATCTATAGTTATGTATTCTACAGATAAACTATTAGACTTAATAAGTGCATTAAGAAAACGATTATGTAACAGGGTGCAGCCAAGAGGGGAGCCCCAAATAGGGATTTGTAATAGGGTCCAGAAGAGCTTGGAGATAATTGGCTCCACACCACAGGGCCACACCTGCCCAGAATGCTGGTAGCTGTGGCCAATTGTGAGAGGAGCTGGAAATGGGGCTACAGAGGAAAATTGGCTCTGGGATATAAACGGAGACATGGCAGCCATTGGTCATCTCTTTTGGTGGGGACCACGTGTCTGTTTAGGACCATGTGGCTTTGGTGTCTTGGTTGGGACCATATAGCTTGAGTGAGAGTCAGGACCACGAGGCTTTGGAAGTGCTCCCTTTTGCCATGTGGAAGGTGCCGGGAGGACTATGTGCATTTGTGGGGAACTTTAATTTGTGTTATTTCAAATAAATAATAAATTCCTTTTCTTTTCACTGATCTCTGGTATTAAGAGACATCTTTCCTCAGGTGGTGGGCAAAACAAACCCAGTAGGTGGGGAGGAACCCCTGGAGAAAAAGGGGGGTCTTTTATATCATTCAGCCTCCGCAAACTGTTCTGTAACAATTAGGAAAGAAGATATTTTTAAATAGAATTTAAAATAAACCAAATTCATTAAATACCTAAGAAGAAAAGTAAATCATTACTAGGAAAATGAAAGAAGACCCCCATAAAAGGAATGCTATACTATGTTTTTAGAATGGAAGACTAAATATTGCAAGATTATTATCTCATGATTTAGCTTTAATCAAAGTTACAGTATTTATAATTCTTGCAGATTATTTTTATGAGAACCGACAGAGTATTTCTAAATTTCAAATAAAAATGTGAAAAATTAAGAATAAAAAAGGCAATCTTGAGGGAGAACAAAGCTGGAGAATGGACAGCTACCAGATATCAAGATTCATTAAGAATTTATAATAATTAAGATAATCTGGCATTAGCTCAAATAGAATCTCATAGCCTAATGGAACATGATAAAGATCCCAGAAGAACATGAATACCGTCCATTTATTTTATAGGTGCTACTGGAATGCAGAGAAATGAATGATATTTTCAGACACAAGAGACTGAATATGCAAACTGAACAATGAACAAATATAAAGAAAGTTCTATATACAAATAGAACTTTGACCGACAACTGATAGCAATTAGCCTGGAAGCCAAACTACAGTGTTTGCACAAAGTGTCCAGGAAGTGCCCTGGCCAATGTGGTTCAGTTGGTTGGAGTATGGTCCCATAGACCTAAGGGTCACAGGTTATATTCTTGGTCAGGGCACATGCCCAAATTTTGGGTTCGATTTCCAGTCAGGCATGTATGAAAAGGCAACCAATCAGTGTTTCTCTCTCGTATTGATGTTTTGTTTTCTCTCTCTCTCTCCCCACTTCCTTTCTCTGTAGAAGCAGTGAAGAAATATCTTTGGTTGAGGATAAAATAATAATGATGATGATGATAAAAATAATAATAAATAAATGTCTAGGAAGTCAAACCAAATCTCTGCAAACCTCTGTAGCAATGGGCCCATTCTGGGCAGCACTTACTTAATCACTAACTGACAGTTTTCCTAAATTTGGTCACTGCTTCCAATGCATGAACACTGGAGAAAACCAAATATGTTTCTCTAATTACATAAGATACTTCCCTTCTAGTTTGCTTGTCCAGCTTTTGCATGCCAACAGCCTCCAATCAGAGCCTGCCCCAGTTCTTCCCCTTTTTCTACTATAAAGCCTTCCCAGTCCTCTGCCTGCTTTTGAGCCTCTGCCAAATGCAAGTGAGAGGGCTGACTCACTTGTTATAGTAATACTGAATAGTCTTGCTTGTTTATTTCCACAGATATGACAAGGAGCAACTGGACATCAATGTATGAAAACAATAAACATAGACCTGCCTTCCTCACAACATATACAAAGATAAATTCCAGTTGAATCACTGATATAAATAAAAAACAATAAAAATAATGCAGTAATATTAGAAAATATTTTAAGAACTTATGGTGATCAAATATATTATTTTAAACTTTATACCAGAAAACCTAACACAAGAGTAAAATTGATGAATTAAGCTTCACCACATTTAAAAACCTGTAGTAATGCAAAAAGTCCTTAAGGGAATGGTGATGACAGCAGAGTTGAGAATTTACCAGTAGTCGCATCATTAGCGGGCTTGTCATCATAATGGTGGCATGGGAGGGCCAACAGTATCAAGATCAATACTCCTCCTGTGCTATTATGTGCCTGCGATTTTTGCTGTCTACTCTTCCTTAGCTATTGCCCATTTTTGTGAACCTGGTTCTCCAGCATTCTCTTGGATTCTGTGAGCCATTCATTACCTCATAATGTCTATTGTGCATACATTTTCTAGAGCTGATTTCTGTTTCCTGCAACCAAGAATCTCAGTTTTCTTTTTCTTTTTTTAGAAAAGTATCATAAATTGCAGATTAATACCCCTAAAATGTAAAAGCAGCTAATCAGGCAATATATAGTATAAGAGAGAGGAGGCCTCAGTGTTCTAGTCTGGGGTATTTGAAACACGTACTGTTTGATAGTAAAAACCATGTTTGAACCACAACTTTTATATATTGGAAGTCAGATCATGTATCTGCCAAGCATAACAGCAGCAGAGGAAAAAGAAGCAGTATTTTGGAATACTTGCCAGTTTTAGAAAGAAACAAAGATGCGAGCTTAGCCTGATAATGGGTATTTTGAAAGCAGTAAGAATTAAAATACACCTTTAAAAATTAGTTATTTATTTTTAGAGGGAGAAAGACAGAGTGAGAAACATCAGTGTGCAAGACAAACACTGATTGGTTGCCTCTCCTCCACACCCTGACCAGAGACAAACCTGTAACCTAGGCACGTGCCCTGACTGGGAATCAATGTCCAACCAACTGAGCCACACCGGTCAGGGCTAAAATACATCTTTGTTAACAGAGAACCTCTTGTATCATAAAAATTTTGTTAACAGAGAACATCTTGTGTTGTAAGATCTTTGATCCTTACATTGTTCAAAAGGACCAAATGGGAATGCCCTTGTTCTAGTTACCTATGCCTCCCTCTAAGTAGAAAAGGCTCCCACTAAGCTAGTTCTTCTATTAGTCAGGCCAGCTGCTCCCCACCTAGTCCTCAACCTAGTAGGCTATACCTTCATGCCAGCCCTCAAAAGCATTCAATGAAATCAGTTACATACTCCCATGGGCACCACTTCACCCTCTTGTTATTACAAAACTTGCCTCCTAAAATCCCTTGTGATTCCCAGTTTGCAACTCTTATGACCCTGCATGGCATGCAGTGTCCTCCTTTCCAAGGATGAGAGTATTGGTGACTAATAAATAAACTGCTGTCACTATTACCTGTCCATTGTCAGATGTCTCGTGTTCTGCCATTTTTGTACTATTTAGGGTGGGAGATACTTCCATACCACTGTGGTAAGTAGGAGGCAATCAGCTAATTTCTCTGCCTGCAGACTGAACCAAATGGCTCAAACTCTAGACAGATGGAGTCCAGAAGGACTAAAGGAAACAACTTCCTTTTCTTCCAGCTAAAATTTGCATAATAAAAGTTAGGTGGTAGATTACGTAACATAATATGACACAATCCAAGCTTCACACAGAGGCTTTTCCAGGGATCGCCTTTAAATATTCTATGATTGCAAAAACGGCAGCCAAGCTACTTAGGAACATGCAGCCTGAGGATCGGAGCATGAATGGCATCTCTCTACCAGAATCTGTCTTTGTGAATCATCTAAAGTCAGAGGCTGTATTTGGTATATGCACTTTTAAAGTAAGGCCCTCGGAGATGACCCAGCTTGGAACATTTTGCTTAGTGCACCAAGATCCCAGGAGTCAAGTATTCTGATGAGATAAGATCTATGACTATACCTAAAAGCCTAATTGTATTCCAAATCCAATCCACTAGACAGCTTGGTGTGGAGATACAAAATCTGAAACTGCTACAGAGATTTTGCCATTATGAAAATAAATCTGACATTATATAAGGCCTAGCAAAAAGACCAGAAGAAAGTCTTCTTGGCATCTTTAAGCTACTGAATCAAACAGATTCTGAAACCAGCTTTGCTCTTGGCTTTCCCAGGTATATGGGACCATAAATCCTTTTTATTGTTTAAGTAAATTTGAGTTGTTCTTTCTGTAACTTGTTCTCGTTTTTATAAGCATTCCAGTCAGGAGCCATAAACCAATAGCTTTCTTAAATACTACTATAAAAGGAGGAGATTGTAATTATTGGAATATTTCTAGACAACTTAAGATTTAAATTATAATTCTATACCTCTGAAATGGTCAGTTTCTGATGGTTTTTAGGGAAATAAGGATTCACAGCTATGGAGAAGGTAAAAACTAAAGAGACTCAGAGGCAGATGGAAGCAATTGTGGTAGAATGTCAGGGAAGATATGGAGATAGTTAAGGCCAGGAAGAAGTTTAGATGAGTGGTACTTAAGAGTGACAAAAGTAAAAAAAAAATTCTAAAATGAACTCACGTAGACAGGAAAGACTTGCAGGTCCAGGTCAGGAAGTAGGTAAAAGCTCTTTAAGAGCATCATGTGGATTCTGAAGGGCATAGCTCTAAGTAATCCTTTAAGAATCTCGGTCAATGTTTCTAAGTATTTCTAAAATTTGATTAAAAAGTGGGACAGGGATTCTCATTCAGAGGAACACAATGAAAGGCAACATTTTAGCTATAATTATGTTCTTCAAAACTGAAATATCCAGGCTTAAATTTTAGTGCATTTCTGTTCTCTTTGTGACTTTTTCCTACATTTTCTTTTTTGCCTCATTTTTATATATCTATAGAAACTATTTTGATTTTCATAAGGTTATTTCATGGACTCAGGGAATAACAATATATATTCCATCTCGTCGTCCCGGTGGGCTTATCCAAATACAAAATGAATGAATTTGTATACACCTCATACTTATGGCTTACTTGATAAATTTGAGATGAGGACACAGAATTGCTAAAGGAAGGCAGACTCTGTAGGTAGAATGGAAGTACCTATGAATAGAGCAAGGTTTACCTCAAAGGAATGGGGTGAGTGAATTGGCCACATTTCTAGTCATTGTTCTCATGGCTTCCCATCACCTGCAGAATAAAATTTTGTTCTGTGCACAGCATGCAATCCTCATAAATACTACTCTACCTACCTGACTAGCTCAGTTTATGGCCATTTTTTTTACTTGACACTTCAACAAAGATGAAACACATGTACTTCCTATAATGTATTTTCCCTAATTGTTTTAAAATATAATGTTATTTTGGTTTGGAATGTACTTCTACCTACCTATCACTGCCACACACACTTACATGTAACTACATAATGCTTCTGAAAAATACACATAAAAGTTCCTATTTAGTTGCAGACATTTAAGTATCACAATTCTTTTTTCTTGAGCTTATGGCTTTGATTCCTGTTAAATATAAATGTTCCTTGAAAGTATAACTCTTTATTACCCATTTCTAAGCTATTCTAGATTCAGCATGTTGACAACTAAATTCATTCCCTTGGGTTTGCCTACTCTTCCTTGACTCCCTTTGGTCTAAATATGCTGCCTGAGGAAGTTGATCACACCCTGTGCTCAGGATCAGTGTTTTTGATTAATGTTGGTTTTTAAGTTTCTGATAAATTACTGAAAGTTTCTTAGTGATGGGTACAAAAGCACATGTACTCCTGGAAAACAAAGGAGAAATTCCTATGAAGGAGATTGAAGAAATTTAGGGAAATGAAATTTCAAAATTTGAAGTGCAGTGCACTGAAGGTCAACATGCTTGTGTGGAAACACACTGTTGGTGGATTTTCTTGGTCCATAGTAGATTGCAGCATTTTAACTGACTCACTAAATTATAGAAATAAACAAATTCCACGTGGAGAAACCGGGATTTAAAATATAATCAAGATCCAAAATGAAATAATATTAGACTTTTAAAAATGACCTAAGTTATTCCAATTGAACCTTTGCACTTTGACCTCCATTAGCTTCTTTTGTTTGCTTCCTAAGTGGAATAGACATGAAGTAAAACCTCTTGATAGGTTTCCATGCAGAGAATGGATAGTGATAGCATCACAAAGCCCTCACCAATAAGGCCACATTGCTTATCACTGCCAGATGAATTATTCACAATTTTAGCTTTCTTTCAACACTGGGATATGGAAAGAAGGTGAACTTTACAGTCAGCTTTGCACTTCTGGGGTCAGCCAAGCACTTATCTTCAGAGTGACAGAGAAACATTAATTTCACAAGATCCTCAACTTCATTCTCCTGCATGGAAATCCAACCAAGACCTTATCAGTCCAAGAGATCAGCCTTGGAGCTATATGAGAATAAACTCACCTTGAACTGAATAAGCTCAGGTAGGGAAAAGGATGGATTTTTTGCAGTAAATTTGCAGTTTCAGATATGAAGCTGCCTTAAATTTGTGCCTAAGTATCATTTTTCACTTTTAATTGAGATCTCCTATCTTTCTGCAGCACCTCAGAAAACACTGAATTCAAGGTTGCCTGTTTCTCTGATTGCATTACCCTGGGATGCTAGTAACTCCTCAGCCATTTAACTTTCCTCCAGCTAGGGGATATGTTTAAGGCCCAATTATAAAACTGGCCATATCGTCTTTCTTCTTCTGCTTTGTACTCATTCCTTCCCTTTTGGGTCCCTTGGACCTCCTCTTTGTTTTAATCTCACATGCTGCTCTGAGCAAATGAAGTAATAACTAATTTATGATGAAGTTAGATGATTTAAATATTATTTTTTTCCAGAGGAATTTTTACTTAAGGAAGGCACAAAGCAGGAAGTAAACCCAATAGGTGAGTTTTGGGTAGTTTTTTCTTTTTTAATTTTTTAAAAGATTTTATTTATTTATTTTCAGAGAGGGGAGGATGGGAGGGAGAGAGAGAGAGAGAGAGAGAAACATCAATGTGCAGTTGCTGGGGGTCATGGCCTGCAACCCAGGCATGTGCCCTGACTGGGAATCGAACCTGCGACACTTTGGTTCACAGCCCACACTCAATCCACTGAGCTACGCCAGCCAGGGCTTATTTTTTCTTTTTTAATTTTGATTACATTCATCCTAAAACCATTAATTCAACACTTCATAGGTGTGACACTGGAAACTGGAACACAGAAAAAACACAGTCACTGTCCTTTAGGAAAGCACCTTCTAGTGAAGACACAAACATGAGATAATTATGATATAGTGTGATAAAGGGAATCATTGAGACCAAGTAGGGTATATGTGCAACAGTCTTTCTATTAGGATTCACAGAGTTCTCAGGGATGATGTTTTTCCTAAGAATATGAAGGCTTGGAGAGTATTGGAGATACCAACTTCCAGATCCTCAGCAGTTCATGAGTTATCTGTCCTGAAACTGCTCTTTTTCCTGGGTTTTCCTTTTCTGCCTTCCTTCTCACTGTGGTCATTCTCTAGTTTTAAAAAAGAAAATTTACTAAGGCATATCACCTTCAGGTGTCAGAACCTACATCCAGGACATCAAACAAAGTAACAATTCAAAGTGTTGGTTTGGGGGCTGAGAAATCGAATTAACTCTAATGACTAAGACATCTTTTAACCAGTCAGGTGTTTCCAGTGTTTTGGAGACAGACAAGCTGTGTTCTCATAAAATTTAGCCTTTTCTCAGAGTGTTCAAAAGAGTTTACATTCAATTCAAGTCAAATGATTTTGAAGCCTTGTCAAAAAGCCAGATGAGTTGAGTCTGAAATTTCTCAGATTCTCCTGGGTTTGGAAATTCAGCTAAGACAGCTAACTGTCTCGGCAGCCAAGGAAATGAAATTTGGTAGTGGTCACTACAATGTTTTAATCTATGCTTCCATTTCTCACCTGAAATCTTTCCAAAAGACCCAAGTCCAGCTAGTCCGTGTATTGGAAAAGAGTTAAGTGGCAAGTATTTTGTCGTTATTTATTGCTCAGTGAAGAATTCTATCTAATATGTAAGAGTTCATAGGCAAGTTCGTTCACTTTTAATTCCCAGAGTTTCAACAGGAAACATAGATAACTAAATATAATCTCTTATTTCTTTAGAAGATCAGGAAGAGGAAAAAGTAGAGGAAGAGAGGGAGAGAGAAATTATGTGAAGGGTCTTGAAATGTCTGAAACTAGAGGGTTCCAGCCTAGGTTGCAAATACAAATTTTTACTTGCACTCATCAGCACAGGCATGTATTTTTCTTCAGGAGTCCTAAATACCTGAAAAAGAAGGTTTTGCAGAGGGGGTGTGATGACAAGAGTGTGCACGTAACTGACATAAGAACGATCAAAATCACGGACTCTGGTATTAAGACTGGATGGAGACTGGACTAGAGGCAGAAGTTGTGGCTGTAACTGTGAGTGTGCACAGGTTTATGGGTCCTTGAAGGATGGGGCTGCAAGCAGCCTTGCAGGGCTGTGACAGGGACCAAAAAGAGTGCCCAAGGTACAAATGATTGTAGGCCAAAGAGCAGGAATGGTGGTAAGAGAGAGCTGATGTAAGATCAGAGTGTGATTTAGGGGACTCAGGGCATTAGAACAGAAGTTAAGGTATTAGATAAAAGCCAGGGGAAAAAATAATTTGGAAGTTTCTTGGGGGCAGTTAATCTGTTAATTTCTATGATGAAGGTAACTATGCCTTACCCTGATCACCTCCATAGAAAGCTGGTATGTTATCTTAGGATTTTAGAAACACCTCTTATCTCTTTTTACATATGTAAAGTAAAAAGCAAGAGCCCCAGACTCTGATGGTATCTACACAATTTTAAAAAATAAAACAAAATTGAAGAGAGAAAGAGAAAGATGTGAAAAGGAAAGGGATGAAGGCAGAGAAGAGGAAAGGGAAGAGAGCTAAAATAAATATAAATCTAATTCTGTGGATTCCTTTGCATAAATTAAACTCAAGTTCTTTGTAATATTACCTTGACCTTATGGTCTTAACAATAAATGAAAAGAAAAAAAACTTAGTCCCACTTTTAAGACAGGAGGCAATCACATCCACA
Source organism: Phyllostomus hastatus (assembly GCF_019186645.2). Taxonomy (NCBI): domain Eukaryota; kingdom Metazoa; phylum Chordata; class Mammalia; order Chiroptera; family Phyllostomidae; genus Phyllostomus; species Phyllostomus hastatus. Next base: position 32,816,058 of record NW_025333960.1, read on the forward strand.
AAAGGGCTATCACGGAACCCGCTCAGGTTCCTCTCTTGCTCTCCATCTTCTGCACACACCCAGGAAAACAACAATGCGTATTGTACTGAACATTTATCATGAGCCAGGCTTCAACAATATCTAACTACCTGAAATTCCCGTTGTATCTCTTCCCCCCTCACCCCCACCCTCTCTCTCTCTCTCTCTCTCTCTCTCTCTCTCTCACACACACACACACACACACACAAACACACATACCCCTGTGTGATCTATAGTCTAATATTGGTGGTGACAATTGTGGTATTTTAATTGATAACCTTGACACCAATGACAGTATCAAATATAAGGAATAACACAGGATTAAGAAGGTTGTCAGAATAGGCATAGTGAATCGAGGCCTTATATTTCTGCTACATATTTCATAAGCTTTTATTTGTCCTCCTTTCCCACAGACTCCCACCTGTCTCACTTGTTAGGCTGTTGTCTTCACAGTTTTCATGGGACCAACCTGATGCAGTTGGAAATGACACTCTAAGTAATTCAAGTACAGGATAGCATGGGCTGATGAAGTACTGTAATTTAATTTTATTGCATCAGTGGCAACACTAAATAAATGCACAGCACAACATGCTGAGATAGTCTATTGATCTTTTTGGTCAATATTGGATGAAAATTCCTAACAAAACATAAAATTACAATATTGTTAGAAAAGATATTTTCAGCTTTTAATACTACAAGCAAAATTGGAAGGGTAATCGTCTCATTTCACACACATTTAATACATATGTAGATGACCAAACACTGAATTCTCAGCCAATTACGTTACATACAGTAATAATACATTCATCACAGGTTTACTTGTTACCTCTTGGAAGTAGTCAGCCTAAGAGTAGGATAGGCTTATATGTTTATGTTCAGCCAAAAAGATGTCAAAAAATTCAGGTACCAGGAGAACCTCAAAGGTTTTTTCCGCAGGGATAAAGTGTTTTCTCCTAAGAGTTATTTTCCATTTATAACCTTGATTATCTAGTCAACATAATATGCAGAAATGTGAATTGGATATTAGAGAGGACTTCAAGAGAAAGACAGACTTTTCATAATGATAAAATGTGGTTGCTTTTTCTGGAGAAGGCATGCTTCAGAAAACATGGTTAGAAACAAACCAAAAAACAAGCAAAGAACTATGAAACCTTTCAACATAGGGAAGATTGTTTCATATACCTAAACAACTGGTTTGGATATTTTGGATTTAGTTTGCTTAGAAAATAATTGATAATGATCCTCTCTTCACTGGGAATCAAAATTATTTTCAAATGTATACAAATTTGACCTGAACATGTGTCATATTTGAACTTTGATTTCAGTTTTTCTGTCACAATAAGTCATTAACTCTTTATTGAGATATCTTTGTAGTTAGAAAACTTTTCAATTCATTCACCCTTTCCACAGTAAATGCCTACTATGGCCAGGTACTGTGATAGGCACTTGAAGAGAAGGAGAGATGGCTGGTATATAGTTTCTATTATTATGGATTGAAAATGTTAGTGGCTACTTACACTTGAACCTGGGGAGTGGTTGTCATGCTGCTTTTGAGGGGCATAGGAAGAACTTCAGTTTTTACAAATTTGAGATGGAAGGATTCAGGAATATTTCACAATAGTAAAATATATCATTTTTGAACTACTAGTAATTTTTATTTAATACCTAAAATAAAAGTTTGAGTTTTTAAAATTGCAATTCTTTCCAAATAAGTATATTTTTCTATCATGGATGTTACACACAGCACATCCTTTTAGAATCTAAAGCTTTTCTCCAGAAAGAAACTTTGTTTAAATAAGACATTTAGCTAAGTAATTTTGAAAAGAATTATTGTTACGGTTAAAAATTAAATGATCTCCTTGAGACATTTTCCCCTCATTCTCCAATATTTCTTCTTCTCTTTGACATCACCACTTTACTGCTTCAGATGTCGGAGAAAAAGGACTAGTCCTCCCATACAAGAGGCACGAGTAGGAATCCAAAGTGAGTTCTCAGCCAAGATATGTGGGAGTGTACTTGGTTTAATCAAAGTGTATTTTGCTTAATAGAAGGATAAAATTTGCACATGGAATACATATGTGTTTTTTCTGGGGCTTTTAGATTCTTCAAATTATGTCAATAGAATTAAGTTCACCTTGGTAGCTCTCACTATGGGAGATGATAAGTGAAGGGATCAATCTTGGAGGAAGCATTTCTATCAAGTAGCCACTAATTTTCTGGTAGAAAAATGAATGTCTATGAATTCTGCAGGAGTAAAATAGGGCAGACCTTTATTTTTTTCTGTTTGTTTTTTCACACAAGTTTGTTAGGTACATAGGGGGTTGAAGATGTTAAAAGTGCCCTCCAGCATGAGAAAGTAAATACAAAATCAGAGAAAACGGAAACCTTTAGAAATTTAAGTGAGTTAACACTTATTTAAATGAGTCATAATATACTGTAAAATGAGTGAATACAGTCATATCCAGAAACCACCTTTGTCTCTACACTAATAAGCAACATTTTAAATAAAGTTTTTTGAGGAAATGAGAATAAGCTCTTTCCCCAACACAATCAGACCAACTGGGTCAGCCCGATGAAAAGTGTAATCTCTGTTTTAATGTCTTAACTGAACTTAAAAGAGAAAATAATCTTTCATGATTAAAAACAATTAATTTAACAATAAGATCTTGTCGGTGCTTATTTAGCAGCACTCGAGAAAGAGAAATATGTATAAAATTCATCCAATTCTACTTATTCTAATTTTTGCCAATTAGACAACATTTTGTTACCAGATTAGATGCTGAGATTCCTTGGAAAGGTATCATGGTTAAAAGATACAAAATTAGAAAACAGAATGGTTCCCTAGTGGCTGATTCTGCCAGAATGACTGTAAATACAGCTTTGGGACTGGCATTAGATCAGCCATCACTCCTGGAGCTCTTGGGGACTGCACCTTCTTACTTATTTGTGTTTTCTTCCTTCTGAAACGTATACCAGAGCTATCATGCAAATAAAATGTCTCAGGAAGAAAACCTCGTTGTTGGCTACCTAATTTTTGCTTCTAAAACTCAGATAAAAGCTTTTAGATTGCCTGCATTTGGGTCAAAATTGAGAAATCTAAGGGCTGCCCCCTGATAATTTGTATTTCTTACACAATAAAACTAAACAGAAGGCCAACAATGAGCATTTGATCAGTCATTCTGGAGACTTACTATGTTCAAAGAGCCATTACCAATATATAAGGACTGAAATTTAAAAATAAAGCCATTTGATTCTAGTTTACAGGCTAGTAAAAAAAATCATCATTGAAACACAAAACTAAAAGACAGGCTTATTGTTGTCTTAGAATTAGGGATGAAGACCTTTGCTTTCCCCTGCATAGGAGAAGGGTAAGCGAGCTTCTCTTGTCATTCTGCTCTTGCAATGACCAACGAGGAGACACACTCCCCATTAGCATTGTTCAGAAATGTAAGCTCCACCCTCTCCAGCCTAGGCTGAGCTCCTGTGACTATGGGAGCACCTGAAGGAGTTTGGAAGGCATTCTGTTTAACTGAAAGTCCTGAACCCTCACAGGCTCCTGCCTTGAGGGTCTGTGTTTCACTCCCCGACACTGAAGAAGCATTTGTAGTCATGCCTGACTTTACTTACGCTCAATTCCGTTTTGCAATTGAGCATCAGTCTCTACTATAACTAACACTTGTGTATTAATGACAATGTTAATAATTATCCGGATAATGATAACATTTTCAACTTGCATATCTTTTATGCATTTCAAAATGTTTCCATTCTATTTCATCTGAATCCTCGCTGACAAGTCTATAAGCAAAGAACAGAGTGATTCTTATACAACAGCTGAAAACTCTGCAAATCAAAGTGGTTATTTGGATTTTCAACAAGAGATTACTTCTGGGAGAGCCTGGAATAAGATCCAGCAAATGACTGATTCCAGTTTCTCCTTCAGAGGCACTTTCTGTTATTGGTCACAACCAGGCACTCTGAATCACAGGAAACGCTCTCCTTTGGGTATAGGGAGAAGGCTGGAGGCCTAGAAACAAGAAGTCATAAAGGGATCACACAAGCCTAGCTTTATTTCTGTCATCCTTTTCATTGTTCTTCCTAACTTCCTCAGGCCCATGTGGCCAGAGGAAAAATAGCAAATCAACATTCTTCTTAACAATTCTCATAAATTTTAATCCACTCTATGCATGGGATTGGACCTGCACTGCCCCTGCCTTCTGGATAGTTTCGCCGCAGCAATGCAGAGGTTTCAATCACATATACAGGGTAGGGATGGGGTCGGGGAAGGGAAATGCAGATATGGATCAATGCAAAAAAGAAAATAAAAATGGAAGTTTAAGGTAGAAACATAAACAGCCCATTTAAAATACTTTTATTTCTCTAGATCCTCTAAAAGGAGACAATGAAAAGCTTTTAAGTATTTAGGGGGAAAATTCAGGGAAAATGTAAAAGACAAGAAAGAATTAGAGGATGATTTTTAAATGGTACATTTTAGGTGCTTTCCTTTTGAAAATGTCTCAGAGAATTATTCTGTATATACAACCAAATGTGCAATTCCCCTGGGCATTCATTTTATTACCTGAGCAGCCAGTCATGTAAAGGAAACAGACTCTGGCTTTTTTCATTCTAAACAGTAAAAAGCAAGCTTCAAGGACTTGAGATTGCAGTGTAATTGGAGAGAAAAATAATCACAATTAAAGAGGACGAAGAGTTGAAGGGAAAGAGAAGGGGCTGGAAGAAAAGAGCTTAGCCACTTGAATGTGGCAGAAATCATAGTGCCTGCAAAGAGGAAGCATTGGTGACTTTACTGCAAGCTGCTGAGAGCAAGACGTTTGTTTACTCAGTCACCTTTTGATTGCCTCCTACAGCTAAGGAAATATTTTGAATTTAATAGAACAAGGTGAAATGTATGTTTGCATGCTGACCTTGGATATGTTTCCTTCTGGTGAATCAAAAACTGTCATGGCTTATGGTCCACTGAATTCCTATGAATACAGGGCTGAAAGGCCTTAGAAGTACAGTTGACCCTAGAACCACACAGGCCCACTTACTTACACAGGGGTCTTTTTCCATGCATACATACAGTACTGTAAATGTATTTCCTCTTCTTTATGACTGTGTTGATAAATTTCCCTTTCCCAAGCTTACTTTATTGTAAGGATATAGTATATAATACATATAGTATACAAAATATGTTTTAGTCAACTGTTTACATTATCAGTGAGGCTTTCAAGCAATGATAGGCTATTGGTTCAGTTCTGGGTAAATCAAAACTATGCATAGATTTTCGACTGCACAGGTGGTTGGTGCCGCTAAAGCCTACATTGTTCATGAGGGCAATTATAACTGGATTCAACTACATACCATGTGTAATATAGATATTTCTTCCTACTCTGGATCTTCCATTTGACTGTATTTATGAGGTTATTTAATAAAGAAAATTTCTAAATTGTAATGTACTCAATCAATTTATGTATTGAAAAGATTGTCTTTTCCGGTCTGTTCTGTGGGACTACCTTCTCATAAATGCAGTATAAATATGAAATATGAATTTTACTTCATTCCAATGGTCTACTTTTCTGATTTTGCTCTAATGTCAAAATATAGTAAATAACAATCACCAGAGTGGAGAGGGGAGGGAATTTCAGGGGAAAAGAGGAAGGGTTTGCAGGAACAAGTATAAAGGACACATGAACAAAAACTGGGGGGGGGGTGGGAAATGGGAGGGAGGTGGGGAGAACTGGGGGGTGGGCTGGGATGGGAGTAAAAGACAGAAAACTGTACTTGAACAACAATTAAAATTAAAAATGTAAAAAAAAATAAAAAAATAAATAGAAAAACTGTAAAAAAATATACACTAAATAATTATTACAGCCTTTTATGAAGGCTTGATTATCTTGTTGTATAGGATCTTCCTCTCAGTTCTTTATTTCAACTTAATCTTGAGTCTTCTTGGCCCTTTACATTCCTATACATAGGTTATCATTTTCCACAAAAATAAACTACTAAAATTTGCATTGTGATGGCATAATTGCATTAAGTTCGTACATCAATTTATGGAGACTTGACTTAAAAATACAAACTCTTCCAACTCATTAATGTAATAATATTTTCTATTATCTCTGAGAAAGTCTTGCCCATCTTTCATTATATTTTTATAGGAATCAGATGTTTTATTGAGACTATTGAAAATAACATAATTTAAAAAATATTTTTAATTGATGTTTGGTGTTATTTAGAGAAAAATCAATTTTTGTAAATCAGCTATGTACCTAGCAACTCTTCTTATCAATTGAAAATTTTACCAATCAATTGAAATAGTTCATCTGGATTTGTGTGTGTGTGCGTGTGTGTGTGTATACAGTCAGTCCTCATTCACAGATTCCACATTTGCAAACTCACATACTGCAATTTATTTTTTAATCCTGTAATAAATACTCATGTCATTTTCATGGTCACTTGTGAGCATGCACTGAATGAACAAAAATTTGAGCCACCAGCACATGCATTTCCATGCAGACAAACAAAGTGGTACTCTGCCCTCTTGTTTCACCTCTCATGCTGTAAACAAGTGTCCTTCTCGCAGTCTGTTTGGTGCCACAATTTTTGCATTTTTGTTGGAGAGGTTACTGTTTCAAGTGGCCACCAAGCCTAGTGCCGAAGTGTGCTGGTGTTCTTAAGTGTAATTAGAGTGTGATGTCCTTACAGAAAAGATAAATGTGTTAAGTAAGCTTTGTGCAGTAGTGATAATGAATACAGTGTAATGAATAATATATATACATATATATACAAATATATATATGGGTTGGAGAAAGTAGCTTTACAGTTGTGAGTACATGAATCACAAGAATTTATTCTTATATTAATTATTGTATTATTTATTATTATTAATCTACTTTGCCTATATATACACACAAATGAATGAATATATACAAAATAGTATGAGTTTAAATGGCAATACCTATAAAACAAGATTATGGATTAATTAATTAATGAAAATAATGTGAATAGAGGCTCTCAGATACCTAAACCTATGTTTCCTTTAGAGTAACGGTTCAGTGTATGCTAGCTCAGTATTCATGATGACTTAATAGAACATGATAAACATAAATAACTAGAATTGACTTTCTATACATAGGTACTCACATATATTTCTCCATTCTATACACTTATTATTATTATTTGCACTATGCTTTGTATAGGACCATCAATATAATGACAAATATTCATAGTGAAGGTAAACATCCTTACCTTGTTTCCTGACCTCAGGGGAAAAACTTCTAATATTTCACTACTAAAAATAATATTTACTGGTCTTGGGAGGATTAACTGTAGTAGGAACCTCTGAACCTTGTGAGTAAAAACTTGCAAAAAAAATATCCATTAAACTAATGAGAACATTGGCAAAATGCTTTCAAATCAACTTTTTCAGAATTCTGCAAATTAAACAAAGGATGTCAAAAGCTAGAGATCATTCGTTAAAGAAAACTGGCTGAATTTGGTAATAATACTATGCTTTATGACATTTTAATTTGCTTTACTCACACCTCCCACCCCTAGTTCTGTGATAGCTTGAGGGGCATCCATTTTGGAATCAGGTGGAAGCCAGCAAACTGACAGCTGCTGAAAGTGGCAGAATGGCACTGTACCATCGCCGAAGCCCCGCCCTCAGACAATGATCACATATGTTATTTGTCCTGCGTGCCAATTCCCTGGAAAACCCCATTCTCAGGGCTTGGGAATAGGGTGTGTATGAGCAATATCTGTTCCTTCCACTCAATTTTTCTGTGAAGCTGCTCTGATAAAATCATCGATTAATTTAAAGAATAGAAAATCTTTTAAAAATTTTAAAAAGTGAATAGAAAATCAGAGATTGTGAGACATAATCAAATAAATCAAGATATGCATTTAGGAATCACAGAATGAGAGGGGAGAGACAAAGGGACAGAAAGAATATTTTAAGAAGTAATGGCCCAAAATTGCAATATTTGATGACAAACATTCATCTACCCAGTTAAGAAACTCAACAAATTATAAGAAGGATCAACTCAAAGATTTATTAAATACATTAATAATACAGAATATTAGCACTATATTATTATATTAATTATAATAAAGATAAAATTATAATATTAATTATATTTATAGTTTAATTAATATAATTAAATATTATAATAAAAGAGTTAAAAACAAAGAGAATCTTCAAAGCAGCAAGAGAAAAGTAATGCATCATATATGACAATCTTCAGTAAAATTCATATCTAGTTTTTGATCAGAAGCCACGAAGGCAGAAAACAGTGGGATGTTTCACCAAGTTTCATATGTATTTTAATGATTTTTTTGTTTTGTATTCATCTTCTTTAACTTTAATATTTTCTAATGATCAATCCTTTTTTCTCTTATATTTAGTCTGCTATTAAGCTTTCCTATTGAAGTCTTTTCATTTCTAGAATTAACATTTACATGTATGTATGTATGTATGTATGTATAGCACAGTTCCCTGGTAAATCTCACTGTTTTTTCAGGTATAACTTATTTGGTTCACATTTTAGCTTTTGGGTTTTCTGTAGTCAATTTCTATTTTTTCATGGATACTTTAAGCCTACTGATTTTATAGTGTATGAATAGCATATGACCATTAACTCTGCTGTGGATAATCTGAGAGTTTATTTCTACAGTCTAGCTTCTCCTGATTTGTAAATTATGCTATCTTATCTTTTGCTCTCCTAAATATTTTTGATTGAGTGCTAGACATTGTATATTGATACTTCAAGGTAAAGGAAAATGTTACTTTCCCTCTGAAAATATTTGCATTTAATTTCCATGACTAGATGGAGACTAACATTTCCAAATGACTTTAATTTGACTGAAAATTAAGATGATTTGAGTTTTAATTCCTGTCAGTCTATTTTTTGTTGAAAACTGGCCTCACCTCTCTGGGTTTCCTTCTTACAGGTATTGGGCTTGAAATTTTTCACTGATTTTTTTTTAATTTCTGAAGCTATAAACCATTTTATTTTTATATTTGGGTCAATTTTCTAGGATTTTTCAGTGTGAAGTTCTCATTTTTATTAGTATTGATTAAATATTCTTTCATTTCAAAAACAAAACATCTACACCTATAAAGGCATTTTTTTAAATTAAGTATCTAATATTGGGAAAAGAAAATATAGTAATGGAAAATTAAAAGTCTTTAGAATTGATATATAGTCTGAATTTTTAAAAGAGTGCAAACATATGCACACTTAGTCTATACTTTTGTCTTTTTCATTATTCATACATATGTTACTTGCAAGATAAAAATATAAACCATATGAAACATACAAACTACCCCACTCTTTTGAGTATGAAAGAAATATCATTTTGATTTAATAAGTTTAAAGAACAAGGATGAATTATGAGCAGATCTTAAATTTTTATAACACTATAGAAGAATATAATTAATAAATAAGAGGAAAAAGAAAAAAAGGGGAAGGGACTAATCAAAGAACATGTATGAATGACTCACGAACATGGACAGCAGTGTGGGAATTGACTGTGGGAGCCAGGGCTGGGATGGGTAGAGGAGGGCAAAGGGGGAAAATTGGGACAACTATAATAGAATAACAATAAAAACTAATTAACAAAAAATAAAAGCTGACCCAATGTGGTGAGCACCTGGTCTGCTCATGAGATGCTTTGAGAATTGATTCAGTGACAATTTTGTAAAGATGAAGGTTTATCTAAGAGAGTCATTGTTTCCATGGTCAATAGCATTCTCCTCAGAGGGTCAGAACACATCTGCTCGTGGTATCTACCTTTAAATTCACTGTCTCCCTGGTCCATAAACTACTCCCAAAAGTACATGATTTGAATGTGTGTAGTGTGTTAGTTTGTGAAAGAAAGAGTGCTTTGTATCGGTGAGATAGAGCTTCCCATGAGCTGAGCATTGACCCTGACACTTCTACTATGGTGAAATAATACACGGAGGTGAGACACAATGGCTGTTGTGGGCTCTCATAAGAGCAAGTATTCATAGTAGAACCCAGAGATACACAGGAAATCAGAAAATTTATATGATATTGAATATGATGACTGAGATTAAATTACAGGAAAAACCGCACATGAAAGGATCTTTTAAATGCCTTTCAAAACTTCCCCATATCTCTGGGTTGTGATTCCCTAGACCTTATTTGTGTTTTATTTGTTCCGTACCAAGAAATTGTTCTCTTTTTACTCTGGTCAATTCGTAGTCACCTGGGACAAGAATGAAAAGATGAATAAATTAAAGAACGTTCACCAGATAATGATTCAACTTACCACATGTAATTCTAGCAAGAAACTTAAACTTATTTGTCAACTATGTTAATTTATCCAGTTATGAGGTAGTTAAATAGATGGTGCAGTATATCAGATACATCATTATGCCAGAGGAAAATGACCTGTGATCTTGGTATTTAAACACTGAGAGAAAACGTGTGGTCAGTAGCACTGTGGCTGACTCCATACCTGTACCAAAACACAGACCACAGCATAGTCAGCATAATCAGAACAGTACAGTATGGATCATATTGGTTGCTAATTACTATCACTAATGCTAATAGCAATCAATAACAATTGGATGTGAGCACTTTGCTTAAATTCTTGATGGGGAGATGGTAGGGGATGAAATGCTTCAGGTGCTTTCCACTAAGCAAGAGAGTACCACATTTAGCGTAGCAAGCCATTCATAGAGAAAATTGGAGAAAATTATATGTTATAGAATGGTAAGTGTTAAATAATGAAAATTACTCAAACTACATACATAGCCATTGAAAGGCACTGAATAGAAAGGTGAAAATAAAATGAAATGGTTTCTCAAAACTGTTGAGCCAAGTTTTGAAAAAATATGAGAGGACTTGATACAATGGAAGGCAAAATGGCCCAAGAAAATAATTAAAAATAGCTCAAACTTTGAAGATATCAATAATGTTAAAGAATGATGAGACTGGTTTAGCAGAAGTAACAGAGTTAAAACACATGGTCACTAATAAAGTTCAGGGTGCATATGGATGGGCAGCCATGATTACTGTTATATAATATGAATATATGCATATATACAGAGAGATGGGATGCTATGTCTCTCTTCTGATAAACTTAATTTAATCTGGCAGATTATTTTTAAAATATAACTCTAATAATCTTACTTAAAGTATGAAATGGCCCTATTTTTTTAAAGCAAATGCACCTCGTAAGCTGGTAGTCCCACTTAATTTACCATCTACAGAAATTCTAGTGGAATCATTGCACAGTGATTTGTACAGAATCTCCTTACATTACTAACTAATGGTGGCACAGTGGTCCATGTGGATTGTTACCTTCTTTACTTTTTTTTCATCTGGTGGTGAAACAAATTTACAGATAAATTTATAATACATTTCATGACTTTGATTTTGTTTCTAAATTTCATTACTTAATAATACATTTCAGTGAGTTCCTCTGCCTATCTCATCCTGAGTCTTTTACATGTCCCATGGAATGTTTGCCATTCCAAGAATGGCATAGCAGCTGTTGGAGTCACTTGGTGTTGCTCAACAATGTCCCAGGGCACTCTGTAATTTCATAAAAAGTCAGTCAGAGAAGGGTGGGTGGAGCTTGTCTAGACGTGCATAATGAGAACTTTTTTTGTGAAGAAAAATAGGCACCGTTGTTTGCCATTTGCATAGAGATTCCACCCCCCCACTACTGCCACCTGAGAAAATTAAGAGCTTCCACCCTATCAGTTTCTTAAATAAGTTCTTGAGAATGTCCACATTTATGTCAGCACTTTTTAGACATCCTAATGATGCTTTTGCAAGGACTATGGCATCTATATGGCTTGTTACCAGCCTAATGAAAAGTTGCTTTAGGTGTCAAAATAAATCTAAGAATGTTCTACACTTTGGCTGACTGTAATATATCATCACAGCCTGTTTAAGTAGTACAAACTGCAACATGATAAAGCAGCTAACAGAAGACTATGAGAACCAGTAGCTGGGATAATGGTCATTCAGTGTAAGGATAATATAGCAGCAATACAAATTTCAATAACCAAAGGATATTCAATAGCAAAAGATATCATACTTTTTAATGGAGTTCTTGGCTAGCTGAGCTTTCCCCATCTGTAGACACCTGGGTTGGGTGATCAATATGAGCATTCCTCTAACTTTCTTCCCACTTAGAATAATATTAGTGAGCTCCTTTCTCAAAACCTCAAAATCCTTTCAGGTTTTGAGGTTCTTTCATTTAAATTGTACCTTTTGGGAAGTGGATTATATTTTAGCTGTACTTATAGGAAAAGCTCCAAACTGGATTTTCCTGAAAATGTAGTGGACTCAATGGTTTTCTGATTTTTTTCAAATGAACATTGTTTTCTGCAAACTCAAAGACAGAGTTGTTAGACTAAGAGGAGAACACATTCCATTGTTTGATGACTACTTTTGACATCATGTCGGGATTCTCCTTCACTGTCATAACTCGCTGAGGCTTTACTCATTTGTTTTTTTCCGCATGAACTGCCCATATCAAAGGCCTTCATTTCTGTGAAAACTGCTCCCATAGTCTCAGCCAGAATTTTTTCCATTCCCCACAAAAATGCTTATGGGAGAAGTGTTACAGTGATGTTCATCCTATGGTCACTAATTAGGCCAGGGTCTTCTCTTCATAGACAAAGCCTTTCTATCCACCATAATCAATACCTGTGGTTGGTTTGCTAACTGAAAGACTCAGAGTATGAAATAATTTTTAAAAAATATATTACTTTTTAATTTGTTACTCTACCTGAAAGGAGAGATACATAAAATAATTCTTAAATCTCTTGGGATTGCCCAAGACTTTAATTTGAGTATGTATCTGGTGATTGTAATTCATCACTATATTTCTGATATAAACTGTTCCCTAATGCATCATTTATGATTTCTATATTGAATATCTTTAAAGTGGACCAACATCTTAAATATATTTTTGCAAAAATCTAAAGAAAAATACTTATTGACAATTACATTTTTTCTTTAAATATTTATTGTTGTCAGCCTGGGTTGAATTTGTCAAAAGTATTACATGGTGGTCCTTTTGGTGACTAACAAATTGACTTTAATAAATTTTTCTAAGGCATTGGATTAGTCTTCTATTGCTGCTTAACAAAGCATCCTGAATTTAACAGCTTAATATAACACACATGTATTATCTCCCAGGTCTTGAAGGTCAGAATGCCTTGCCACAGCTTAGTTGAATCCCCTGCTCAGAGGCTTGCATCAAGGTGTTATCCTGGCCACATTCTCATCTGAGGCTCAACCCAGAAAGAATCCTCTTTGAGGATCTTTCAAGTTGTAGACCAAATTTATTTCCTTGTGGTCTTGTGACTGAGGGTCCCTGCTTCTTACTGGCTGCTTGCTGGCAGTGACCCCCAAGTCACAGAGGCTGCCTATAGTTCCCTGCCACATGGCTCTCTCCTTGAGTTGTTTATAGCATACTCTTTGCTATCTTTATGTGCTAAAATGGAGTTAATTAATATAATATAATTAATATAATATAATAATCACAGCAGAAATAGGCCATCACTTTTGCCACATTCTATTGGTTAGAAGCTGGTCTCAGGCTTCACCTGCACTATAGGTGAGGGATTATACAAGACAATGATTATTTGGGATCACTTTAAGGTATGTATATCACAGGCATTTAAATTCAATTACTTTTACTAGAAATAATAACTTTTTGTATTCATCTTTCATCAGTTTATGTTATATATCATTAAATTATATACTTAGAATAATATGTGAGTACAAACCAATTTGGAGATAAATACAGCTAAGTCTTGGAAAATATACAACTCAATTGATAATAATAATTTTCAGTCTCTAATAGGCCTCCATAGCTGTGTTTTACAGAAAGAATTGACAGTGTTCATAAATGTCAATAAGACAGAATTTCATTGAACTGGTTCATAATCCACTTGAGGTTATGGCTCATGACTTTATACACACACACACTACACGTACTGTGCTTTGTATGTAGCAAGCTCTCAATAAATAGGAACCAGGTTAAAGAAGCTGATGGGACATTGCAATGTAAGTGTCATACAAAATATTAAAAAATGATAACTGGGAAGTACAAAATGATGAAAATTTAATATTCTACTAGTAAATCATAGCACATATGAGCTAATAGGAATATTAGATGGCATCTATTCTAGTTCTCTCTTTGTGTAAGTATGAGAACATAAACCAAAGGAGGTTATCAGCAAATCACTATTGTACACCTACTTTATTTATAATAATAATTCATTATAATAAGGGGGAGAGAGATATAAACCAAGTGCTGTGAAAGCATGATGAAACCCATGTGGTTAGATCACAAGCAAAGATCTCAGGAGAGTTAAATGTGGGGTACTAGAGGTGGGCCCAGAAGAACTGGGATAGAGAAAGAGAGAAAAATGAGTAAATCTTTGCCCTGATAGGAGACGAATTTTGCTAAGGCATGGAGGCATGAAAGCTTCATAGTTTACTCAGAGAGAATAAAGTGAACTGTTTCATTTCTAGAGAAAACAGCATTTTCACGGAAGGTGATATGGAAGGTCAAAGCGAAATTGTGAAGTGTCTTAGACTCCATGCTAAGGTGCACAAATAATATTTTCTAATGCATAGTCAGGACCTATAAGATGTTTTGGGGTAATAATATGATCAATGGTGTTAGGAATAAACTTGTGGATGTAGTTTTTGAGATAAACTGAAGAGGTAACATATGACACTAATATACACTCCAAACCCAAATGTGGCCCTTATCTTGAACTACTAAAGTAGGAATGTATGGAAAATCTCACTGGAATCAAACTCAAAGCCCAGAGTCCGTAAGTGAGCATAATTGTGAATATTGAATTCTTACAGGATAAATAGAAAAATAGAGGTGGGTCCAAAAATGAGGTGGGTTTAACAAAACCTTCACTGACTGTGTGTGTCATTTGGACATCAATCAGTGATGACAAAAGGTGATGAGAATATATAATTAAAGATGGGCTTCTAAGAATAGGGAGTCAGGGAGGAGCCAGTGGGTGACTAGCAGCCAGGAACAGTCATGTGGACCCAGGGAACTTCTAGCTGATGTTTGGTCCTAGGAGAATCCTTAAAGAAGGATGAAAATCTACTACTTAGAAGTCCTAAGAAATGGTGTTGTTTTTTAAAAAAAAGTTAACATTTTAGAGTTATTGAAGAGGTACAAATAATTTTAAGAAAAGTTGAGTGACAATAGGGAATTTTCTGGATATTGAAAGAGGAGTTCCTGAGTGTGCAGCGTGGGTTAGAAGTTGGGCCAGACAGAATGAGGTTAAGAGAAAGTGACCATCAATTTACAAGCTGAGACTAGAATTTAGATCCTCTAACTGTACATAAATACCATATCAAATAGTTACATAGCCTATAACAAAAAGGTAAATGTCCATTAAGCATCTTCTTACCATAAGATAGACAGCTTTTTGAAACTTCAGTTGGACTACATTACTAAACCAGCATTTTTATTATATTACTGCTATTGTTTTGTTTCTGTAAATGTCTTTTCTTATTGTGGGGTCAGCAAAGATGCTGGAAACCAAAATATTCCATGTGGAAATTTTGCATACACACTGCTTGCTTCAAACCATTCCTCTTCTTTACAAGTCTACCATATCTTCATGTAAATCCACACAATACTCTCAACAAAGATAGTGTGAATTCCTTTTATGAGACATTGACAGCTGTCTGATGACAGAAAGGGAGTTCAGTCTCAGAGCCCTTTTCTCCTCTTTAACACTTTTCCCCTCCCATCCACACTTTCTGTATTCCCATTAAAGTGCACTGCTCAGTCTCATTGTCATCTGGTGCCCCGCCCCCCTTCTACTACTTCTTTAGGACTTTGCTTTTTAAAATAATGCACTCTGCTGCTTGTTTCATCATTTTTCCTTCAAGCTGACCTATCCCTGTCAAAGAACACAAAGCTCAGTTCTCTCCCATTCTAAAAAATTCCATTCTCAAATATATTGCTTCATTTGACTCTATTTTAATAGTCAGTCATACTTCTTGAAAGAACTGTCTACACTTTACCATAAAAATTTACTTTATTTTTCATCTGAATCTGAGGCATAATGAAAAATCTAAGCCTTCTCTTGAGAGTTCTCCACAACCGTTCATCAAAAGGAAAACTTTTAATGATTTTCTTTTACTTTCTGTAGATTGTTTTCTTCCCCATTACTCTATAGCATTTTAAACTCAGCATTGACTAATATTGAATTTTAAAACATTCTTACATAGTCCCTTTCTCATTTGTTGGCCCATTCTTTTGTAATAGACCTGCACACAACAAGACAGCACATTTATTTTACATAACTGGACAGATGTTTGCTCATATTCTTCCTTGATACAAATAAATAGGAAGCTCCCACATGAACAAAAGAGAACATTCTATTAGGGTTATTAGAAAGTGAGAGTGGGATTCAAAAACTATAGCCAAGGTATTTTCATCTTCAGGTGGGTCTCATTAAAGAATGGTCACATAGTAGTTGTCTCTTTGTTCATTCACTTCCATTATGCATATGGACTCTGTGTATTTTGTTTACTGCTGGATCTCCAGTTTCCAGAATAACATCCAGCATACATTAGCTGCCTGATAAATATCTGTTGAATAATGGAATAAACAACAGCCTTATTTTCCTAACACTTTATTCTCCCTTTTAGCTTAATGTAGAGCTTTCAAAACTTTAAAAAGAAGTTTCAAATGGCTCTCCTTTATTCCATTATATTTGAAATTTTAGATTCTTCTTTTAATCTGGTTGATTTTACACTTACTCTCTTTATGTATTTGATTGCTTTGTAATACTCTGTGTGGGTCCTTTGACAGAAATAGGGTCAACATTTAGCTTTCCTAAAGCCACTTCTTGGGTTATGATAACCACCCACAGTCCTCATAACCATTGATTATATTCTCTTTTGTTGAAGAATTTAGGTATTGAGGTGCTAAAAGCTATATAAATAATTAATGGGCTGGAGACACTTGGATGCATAATTCAACAGTATTAGACAAATAGATGAGATACGTTAGAGCGACAGCACCGGCAATAAATGGGAGACTTCTTCAGCACTACTAAAATACAGGGCTGAGAGTTACTGGTGTTACAACTAGGATGAATTACTGTGACCAGCCGAGATATAATAACCATATGAATTATTGAATTGGCATCTTCCTGAGACAGCTTTGGTCACAGCCTTGCTATGTTCTGGAGATGATAGAAGGAGATTTGTGTGATGTAAATTTATAATCAAAGGGTGTTCAGGATGAAAGATGACCTCCAAGGTTATGAACCTGAGCAGGAGACTGCATCATCACATGAAAAAGGGACAGTAAAATATGAAGCATTCTTCAGTCAGTTGGAAGCCAAAGAAACTCGACTCTCTTACAGATTTAACTCTAGGAAAGTTTCAGATACACAGAGATAGAACATGAGATACCAAGATCATCTTGCTCTGGGCGGCCAAGGTGATGAAAGTAGATCCGTGCAATATCAGCTTAAACATGTTTCTTGAAATTACGCCTAAAGGAGGGATTAACAACTAATTAAAACATTTGGGCTTCGAGGAGCATGGGGACTCACAGCTGCACACATTCACTCACAGCACGCTGCATTTACCTAGTAAATAATTAGGTTACTTAGGTCCAATATATAGTTAGAATCAGGATATTTTGTAAATGTACTAATGGTTTCATTATAGCTAGATTAAAGGGATACCATTACTTCAGAAAGCGATCTGAAACATGCTTCTAACCCTGCTGACGGAAAGAGTTCTTTCTCTTCTGAGTTCATCTGGCTGTACAGGAGGAACCCAGAAACACAAGGAACACGTTCTTTCTTTTGCCATCATTTCTTGACATGCTGACTGATGGAGATGGATCTGGGAGGCAGCATCTCCTTCCTGAAAACAAAGTAGCCTTTAAAAAGGGCTGTTAAACTGCTGTCTCATGTTTGATTATTCTGTCCTCGGTAAAGTCCTTTATTTTTTACTACTAAATGGTCATTTTTACGGACAACATTATTTCAGTCTGATGACTGTTTCAAGAAACAATAGGTCAAAAGCAACAAACTGTAGACCAGAGCTGGGATTCTTGAGAAAATTATCCTGAATAATAGACCGTGGTCAGTTCAATCTAGGAGAATGTCCTCCAGGACATCGTGTCACATATTCAGGGAAATTTTAGGGTAAATCTCTTACAGACATGGTTTTAATTTAATGTAATGAAATAGTAATGCATAGATTTATTCCATGCAATAAGACATTTTTATGTCCATACATAATTTCAAATTACATATGAAAAATACGGTAACTCAAATTAATGTATTTCTAACATATGATCAATCGTATTACATTTCCTGGCTGTTAAAATTGTGTTTTATAGCATCAATAACAAGTGTAATAAAGTACATTTCCTTATTAGGTCTCACATTCTCTTTTTTTAAAGAAAGGCAATAGCTTAAAATTGTTATCTTCCAAGTTACTTTCTTTTTAAAAATGACTTAATTGTTCTCATATTGTATAATAAAGAGAACAGACGGTATTGACAGAAATTAATTCAGAAAAAAATAACCCACGCAGTTTTGTGCTTTTATCTTCCTCTAAGACAACAAAGATCCAGCAAAAACAACTGAAAAACAGTCTTAGAATAAGGATTTATTATTACTTATAGGAAGTCAGAAGCAATAAATTAAAAATTCCTTGATTTATCGACATGAAGATATTTAAATGACCGGTTTTATTGTTAAATGATTATTTTTAGAATTTTATTTCCTTAAATAGTAATTGTTTAAAACATATTCTAAAGAATTAGTATTTACTTTCTCTATTCTTCTATCTCCAGCATGGACTGTGCTTTCCTGCCCATCACATGCATGCAGCCTTCCAGCTGTGCTGCTTTCCCCTTCTGCTGTTCTTCAGTCTAGTAAAAAAAAAACAAAAAAAAAACTTTTTTACTTAGGAAAAGAGAAGATAATTTAGTAAAATAACGTTTGGAGGGGTTTAAAAATTTCTGGTCTCTAAACAATTGGAGAATTGATTTCTATATGTATTGAGAATAACACTAATTATTTTAGACTCCAAATGCTTATTCTGTGCAACCCAAGACGTGCTTGCATCATCATGTCATCTAAGGGAATAGAATTACATGGTCATGATAGTATGAACAGCTTTGGCATATGACATTATAATAGCTTATGAAGTTGGTAAGCACCCATGAAAGACTCTTTGTTAAAAAAAAAAACCCAGAAGACAGAAAGGTATTTGGCAAAAGATACAGGAATCAGTGTTTTCTTTTATAGTTCACTGAACAGTAATTTATACATTTTTAAAATAAAATAAATCTGCCATTAAGGCTACTAAGACTGACTTGTAATGGCTTTCTTGGTCTGCATATCTATGGGAAGTTAAGCTGCTCATATCCTAATTACCAGTGAGCTGTGTGCCCTGCACCCAACATGGGCAGCATCCACTGCTTCATGCTGAAATCCCTACCTTTGTGGAGTATGAAATCCAGTTAGGGAAAAAAAAAATCTTACACATGAAAATACCAATAACATAGCATAGGATTAGATGATAAGTTATGATGAAAAGCCAGAATAAGATTCACAATGTAGAGTATGTTTTAAACTCTACACACTGAAAAACACTTTTCCTTTTCTCTTCTGTTATTTTTTCCCAATATGTAGATTCCTGACTGTAGTATTGCCTTTTACTGTGTTAGTTTTCACTTGCAGAGCTGTGTGAGGATGCTTTTTCTCTATGCACTTATTAAGGGTAGCTGACGTGCTCATCTTCTACAAGCAAACATTTTCTAGATTCTTCAATTCTCAGAAACCCACGAATGAGCCTAGCAATTGACATCTTTAAATTACTGATGACCTGTTGTATTAATCCTTTCACCTTGCTAAGGCCTGCCTGCTCGGCCATGGTAATCAGGTTTTTTTTGCTCATCATAATCCCATTAACAAATTGAAAGATAGAACAAAAATTTTTTACCAGTCCCTCTGACAGGAGGCAGTGCAAAGGGGTTATAATTATGGATTATGTCTTTTATTATACATTGGAGCAAGCACACATTAGCCTAATTAAAAACACAGTGTGAATATTCAACTACATGGAGCTGCAAATGTTTAAGGGCTGTCTGTAACAGCTGAAAATATATTTTGGTCTACAGAAAATCTCGTCAAGTTGTATGGAAAACTGAGTTTGAGAATTGAGGATTGCACACTTTTGTGTTGGCAGATTTACTGAGACCTCATCATGTAAAACACTCGCTAATCTGGACACAGAGAGACAAAGCATACCTGCATGAACCGCAGATCAGGAAGTGAGTCCATGCTGAGGTCGACTGATGCGAACAAGTCAGATATTCACCTTTATTAAACTTCCCAATCTGGTTTGGATACCTTTAGAAAAACCCATGAATGAGCAGAAATCTACCTCAGACCTAGAAAGAAAATACTGCTTCAACACCTATTGTCTACTTCAGATATATGGGCTTGGAATCATAGAATCGTGGAGCTAGATTAACATTTTCAGGCAATACAGCCCAACTCTTTGAAATTAGACCAAAGATCCAACAGATGAAAAGACTGACCTAATGAAGAGCAGACGAGGGGCAGAGCTAGATCAAGACAGTGACAAGTGTTTGATCAGGTTGCTCATTGCATCACTCTAAGAAGTGCCAGTCATAAAAACTACAGGGAACAATCTGCAGAACCCCATGTAATAGCCCTAGGTGTTTCTAGGGTTCATAATCCGTATCATGGCTTTAACTTTCTTAACACATTTCCTTTAAGTATTAATTTTCTTAATTCTTATTGAGATACTCTTCTATCTCTGATCTAAATTCTTTTCATTGAAATTTAAACTGCATTTTCGTGTATTATGGAAGGCTCTTACCATCAGATACAATACTTTTTGAAAATGTGCTATTGTGATATTGACCTCTACTGGTAAAAAAAAACTCTTTCTTATTTCAGATAAACAGTGATTCCTGGTCCAGAAAATGCACTTTTATGACTAAACTTAGGTGCACTGTTGTAAATATGTTCATCAGTGCAACTTACATCTGGATCAATGCTAAATATAAGCTCACTAAGCAGTGATCAGTAGAAATATAACCCTGCCATGCAATAGTATGACAAGGAAAACTCCAGTATGATACATACTGTTGTCTGTTTGTGTTGGCAACAAGGTGACAGGGTCTAGGTTATGGCATCAAAATAGATGTGAATCTTCCCTAAACATGTTACCTGCACAGGTGTCAAGTTTAATCCTGCTGTACCTGTCTATCCTGAGCTACTATCTTCTTTCATGTGGATAATTACAACAGACTCCACATTGATCACCTGGTTTTACAGTTGCCCACTTTTAACCCATTCTCCATGCAGCAGTGATAAAATGTTCTTGAAACACAAATCTTGTTATATGTTCTTCTCTTTAAACAATTTCAGTAGCTGCCTAACAATGCTAAAACAGAGACCAAACTCATTACTATTTCTCCCAAGGTTAGGCCAACTCTCCTGACCGTCTCTTTGCCGACTCTGCTCCAACTTCCCTGGTCATCTTTCTTTTCCACTTATGCACTAAGATATTCCCTGTTTCAGCAACTTTGAATCAATAATTTCCCCTTCCTGGAGATCTTTTTCTGCTGTTTTTGGAAGAATCAGTCCTACTCTTTATCTTCCAAGCTTCAGCTTAAACGTCATTTCATCAACGGATTCTTCCTGTTCCCACCTCACAACTGTGCCCCATACCTGAGGCAAGGCATTATGCCATCTGCTTCCTGGGATTTCTTATAATTCATTTATTTTTGTTTCTATTAATTTAATATTTATCTCTTCCATCAGATTAAAAGTTCCATGAGGTCCCAGACCTCTCTTCTTTTTCCATCACCCTATTCCCAACATAGCACATAGTGCCTCCACATAACACAATAGATGTAGTAAACACTGTGGAATGAGTGAATGAATGGGTGTTGGGTAGCATCTAATATTAACCACTCACATAGGGTTAGAAGTTACCCAAATCAAATCTCTTAGATTGCAGGGTGCTTGAAGCCCTGTGTCATCTACTTTGAATAATCTTCCCGCTTCACCTTTACTTCAGCTTAGTCTTCAGAGCCTAGCGCAAACATCACTTCACGATGATTTACACCCCCAGGCTAGTTCCTTCTGTTGGACTCTCGTGGCATCTTCCATTTCCATTTATAACATTTTTATGATAATTTTGCATTTAATTCTGCAAAAATTTGATCATTATCTTGGCTGCACTTATACTTCAAGAGAAAAATTTACATGTTTTTTCTTAACAATATGCTAGGTTCTCAGGACAGTGCATACTCCATAGTAGGGTCTAAGAAAATGTTTGTGAAGTAAAGGGATGAATATTCAGTAAGTTTTTTTAAATGGGATCAAGATGTCCACTGTGAAAAGAGTTGTCATGACTAAAATAGTGGTTATGTGTGTGGGAATGTTTGTCTGTTAACACTAGCTAGTGTAGTCTTGATCTCAGTGGGCTAACTCATTGTTTTATTAAATAAAGAGTCTTTGATGTACTTGTGTATATTAAAAAGCAAAACTGTATTTTCTATGTTGATTTAAGGTTTTGCTTATTGTCCCATGCTCCTCAGGGATCTGTGGGAAGGATTATTCTTTTTGTTCAAACAGAATCCTTACATTGTGTTTTTCGTATACACTTGTCACTCAGATCCAAGGCAAGATACAGTTCACAGACAAGTATAGCCCACACACATTCTGACAGCCTCCGTACAGCCAATGGACAGAAAGCAAGCTGCCATCAGGTCATATTAATGACTTCATTTACACATGGCCTAAACAAGAAAAGTAAGGAAAGCCATCTGGCTTAGATGCTGAGAAAATGCCCCAGGAGATCCTAATAAACCCTCCCTCAGTATTCTTTTCTCCAGGCTAAATGACCTAATTCTTCTAGGATTTCTTAGCAGAGTTAATTCTACAGTACTACATTTCCTGGCCACGGTTCCCAATTGGAGCCATAAGTAGTTCCTTTGAAGCCATGTATGTTTTACTTCTTATCAAAGTAGGGTACAACATCATGGACCATGAGCTTTAATGGTAAGTGGAGAACATGTAAGTGCACTTTCCCTCTAATAATGAGGAAACTTGGGCAGTCTCCCCAATAGGTGTAATGACTCTTTCGGGTACTCACATATATGACTGTAGCATCTCATAAACCTATGATTCTTTGAAGGAAAAAATATATATATATATATTTGAAATCTACCAGGATCTCTAGTTTTATGACTGCTGTTGACTTGACAATGATATTTCTAATGATATCTGTATCATTCCATAATGACCAGTTTTCTAAATTGTTAAACTGGTGGTATCAAAATTTATCTGTGATTCTATGAAACAGTTATTACTGTCCTCAGATACTTATCTTCACATACATATACAGGCTGGTAAGTCCTGGCTGTTGGAAAAAATACATGTAGCAAAATGTGGAAATATAATTTTTTAATGAACAGGTTTAGGATTTTTAATTTTAGACATTTTAGCACTCAATAAGCAACCCTTTGTATATCAACTACTGTAATTATTGCTTTAATACAACTATTATTTTATGACTTTATTATTCTAAATAGTATTTAATATGGAATTTAAGAATTTTGGGATGCTTTAAGACTCATAACTTTTCATGTAGTACTGAGCTAGTCCTTCAAGAGAATGGTAATGAGTATCCAGATTCTTGAGAGAGAATTTCCAAGGTCTGCCATCCAAGTGGTAATACTGGGTAAACAGACTCACAATTGGAATCTAAGTTTCCTCTCACATTTCCAGTTCTTTCTCTTCAGTGTCCCATCATAAATAAGACATTTTTTCATTGATAATATTAAATAAGTATGGCACTTGCATAAGCTATTTAATTTTACTCCTTCCACTGTTTCATATAATTATATTTAAATTCATAACTCCCTGAAATCAGTTTACATAAATACTATTATTGTCTCCAGAGAAGAAGTATAAATTATAAACTTAGGATACTTATAATAATTATAATCCTAATGAAAATAAAATATCCCAACTATAGAAAAACACAGAATATCTGGGATACACTAACACATGTAGAATTTCATGCAAATTGAAACCACGATGAGATGCCACTATGTACTTATTAAAATGGCAAAAGTTAAAAAAACTACTGAGCACACAAAATGTTGTGAAATATGTGGAGGAACTGACACTCTTATACACAGCCAAGAGAAGGTTAAATAATTCAGTCACTTTGGATATGACTGGTAATTTCTTAAGTTAAACACACACCTATTGCAGGACCCAGCCATTTTACTCCTAGGTATTTTTCAAAAAAAAAGAAAAAAGTTTTTGTGGACAAAGATGGGTACATGTGGGCTCTTAGTATCTTTGTTTGTAATAGCTCCAAACCAGGAATGATGTAAACAGATCAAAGGAAGAAGAAAAAAGAGTATCTCTTGTATGATTCTATTGATAGAAAATTCTAGAAGCTGAAAAATAATGTGAAATGACAGAAAGCAAAGCGGTTGTCTGTGAATGAACAGGAAGGGGGTGGGATGTGGCAGGAGAGAGGGACTAGAAAATGTGTGGGAGGAATGGAGCTGCCCATGACTTCGATCAGGATCATTGTTTCATAGCACATCCATTTTCCAGTTTAGATATTTATTGCTTGTCAGGTATGACTCAGTAAAGTGGGTTAAATAAGCTAAAGAATTTTTCTAAAGGTGAATTATTATTAAACAAAACATATATGAGTTAATCAGTTCAAGAGGTCAGCAAATGAAGCACTAATTGAGTCCTATTGAAGCAAAAAGAAAAGAATAAATAAAAATGAGACTGATATAAAAGGATTATAAATTTTGAAAAGTACAGTTGATAAGTAAACCAGAAAGATATTCTTTATATAAAGAAAAAAATACATAAACTTCCACTTTACATAACAGAGAAAATGTTAACAACTAAAAACATACAATTTAAGAATTAACAAAAAGAAAGAGGTCATTGCTTTAATAAGCTAGTCACAAAAAAAATTTGTCAAATGCTGTAAAAATAAGGTTCTAAGGAAATGAAAATACAAAGCTGACACCAAAAGTGATTTTTAAAAGTGAAAAAACAAAACTCAACCGTGGAGGAAATGTAGAAATTTTTAATTAAGTAGAGTCATTTCTTTTAAATGAGGCCTACTTTGTTTATTTCATTGATGATTCCTTCCTTTCAACCCTTTACAAAACATACATTTTCTGTCACAGTTCTACTACTTATAAACAAATGGCAAAGCAATAATAATTACACTATTGGTCAGGATCAAACAGACACATTGGTGGAGATATAGTTAAGATACTCTTACAGAAAGAGACAAATAAAATGAGGCAAATATAAAGGGAGAAAGATAAATGGACAAAATACAATTAAAGTATCAGATAAATATTCCCACTTTGAGAAAACTGTACATTATTATTGCATAGAAACTGAATTAATCACTGATAAAGAGACGGACCAGGCTTTGTGTTGTGACTATGGGACCACTGAATGTGTCCTCCTGGTGTCATGGGGCAGTGAGTTGACTCAACAATGCTAGAGAAAGATTTGACAAAGTGAATCTGTTACTAAAACCTATGTCCATCTTTTGACTCTTCAATTTCACAATTAGAAATTAGTCTTAAAAATATTGTGAAGAAGGGTAAAAATGGGAGTGTACACATTTGTTCATGGCATCAGAGTGTATATTTGCAAAAGTTGAGCCAAAGACTAAAAACCTTTCAATGGGCACTGGTTAAATAAGTTATAGTGTGTTCACACACATTAGTATGCTATGTAGTCATTAAGTCATGGTGTAGATAAGTATTTATTGACATGGAGAGATATTTTCAAAATTACTGACCAAGAAAAATAAGATTATACAATAGAAATTAGAGTATGTTCACATTTTAAAATAGTAATTGGTATGTGTATACACAAATTTAGACACCTATTTCTCTCTTTAAGATATCTAATACATTTTAGAGACAAGAGGATAGTTGTAAGGTAGCCTCAAAAAGTTAACAGCATTATAATAGTTGACAAGATTGAGGTAAGGTTTTTTATTTCCTTTTTTATACTTTTTGGCCTTTCAAAGAAAAGAATAGCTTACAATATTATTTGACAAAAACTTTTATTTTGGGAACTTAAATTGTATATCAATCTCCTACTCCCCAAGTAAACTGGAAAAATCATCTATAGTTCTGCCCATAGAGGTGCAAGATTCTGACTATGATTTTGTGCCTCTGGTTAATCCACCCACGGGGCCAGGAAGCAGAGCATTGAGGAAAGAATGACACCGCATGTGGGGCAGGGACACAGTGCAGGGGTGTGAGGGAGACTGCTCTCTGCCAGTAGGTGCTGATGCAACACTGAAGAATTCTCCAAATGCATTTGTGAGAAAACGGGGTAAAGAAACTTAAATTTTTTCTCCAAACTATCACTTTAGTTGGGTTTGTGAATACATGGTATTTACTGAATTTAAGGTCTCCAAGCTATTATTGATTGTAACTTATTTTTCTGCCTTTCTTTAAAATCCAAAGAACACAAAGAGTACGGGACGGGATGTGTAAGAAGTCAGGATGGCATGAGAAAAAAAGAGTCCACTTGGAAGTCCATTAGGAAAGACCTTAAAAGGTACTTGAAGATACATATCCCATGGTTGAAAGGTTGTCTTTTTTGTAACCAATAATCACCCACTCTGAACCTAAGCCCTAAGCTGAAATCAAACAAATATTGAATATGATTATGGTGCTGCAGTGAAAAAAAACAGCTGTGCAGATAAGCACAAAATAGAGGATTCTTCTTTGTTATTCTGTCCATGTGGAGATGCGACCCCCTTTATACACAATTAGAGAATAATACAAAATAATGTGTAGTAGGTGTCCAGTGGTACGATTTAGCTGAGATATAAATTCACAGACATAATAGTATGAAGCACAGAGGACTTCATCCAAAAAGTGAATCTTCCAAAAGGCCTGTGGCCTCATATTTTCGAGACAATAGCACTACCAGTCACCCAGAGAATAGACTGATCCAGAGTCTGGGGCTTAATTGCTGACTTCCCACTGTTCGCCTATGCCCCAGAGTTCATCAGTAGCAACCCAAAGCTCCACATCTCAGAAAACCTTTACTCATCTTCATTGCCACTGCTATTACTTGAGTGCAGCTGTCTGTGAAGTCTTGCTTGAATTATTGAAGCAGTTGCCTAACTGCTATTCCTGCCTCTTGCTTTGTCCTCTTCTAATCAGTCTACCCAGTGTGATCTTTCTAAAATTCACCTCTGAACCTACCAGTCTCCCCCCTAAAATACTTCAATGACTCCCCATTTCCAAGAGCATAATATCCTAACCATTTAAGATGACACACAGATTTCTTTGTGATCAATCCTCTCTCCTTGTCCCTCCAGGCTCATCTCTGCTGGTCCCTGACACCATCTCTTCATCCTGAATGATTTGTTATTCCCAGCATGTAGCAAACTCTTGTCACCGTGGGGCCATTCACACATTGACCCCCCACCCCCCATCGATATCCTCACACTCCCTTTATTACCTGGTTAACTTCAATTCATTGTCGATGACTCGGTCCAGATGCCACCTCTTCCTGGGTGTTTTGTCTGACCTTACATTTCAAGGATTGATAGTCTTCCATCTCTCCTGTAATACCCCACTAAATGTACCTCTATTTTAGGGTCCGTCTATGGAACAGTTTACTTGTTTTGTCAGGTGCACTGTCAATTCCATGGGGTCAGGAATCACATCTTATTCATTGTGGTATCCTAAGGCAGATTTTTGACCAGTAGATGGTGATTTTCCCAAATGTTGTTAAGTTTGGACCTGAATGAATGATTAAATAAATGAGTAGTGAAGAGTATACTATGTGGATAAAATCAGTGAAATGTGTGTAATGTAATTCTACATTACATCGTGAATGTAGAATTAAAGGACTCTATAAGGGAATATCGAATGATTAGAGTATGATACCAAAGTTTTCTCAAAACTGGCTCTTACTCAGTGTTCAAATCACACAAATTATAGTCAGTCATATGGTGTTTGTATAAATATTTGTGTGTACTCTATATGTATACATATATAGTTGACCTTTGAACAACATGGGTTTGAGCTGCACAGGTCCACTTATAGGTGGATTTTTTCAATAAATATGTACAATACTGTATATGGATTTTCCATCCTTCTAATTTTCTTAACAACATTTTCTCTAGCTTATTTTGTTTTAAGAATACAGAATATAAACATTTAACAAACAAAATGTGTGTTAATTGACTATCCGTGTTATCAGTGGAGCTTCTGGTCAACAGTAAGCTATCTTTAGTTAGGGTTTGAGGCAGTCAAAAGTTATAAGTGGGTTTTCTGCTAATGCAGGTCAGCGCTCTTAACCCCTCCTACATTGTTCAAGGATTAAGTGTATCCACATTTTGTATATACACATACAAATATATATACATATGTATACACACATTTCCCAATATTCTTAATGTATAAATTAGACTGATTTCCACTAGTGCACTAACTCCATATACCAAGCAGATCTTCAGCTTATGAAATAGTCTTCATTGCTCACTACAGATTTTGCTATTTAAGTGGTTGTAAGATTCTTGAGATCAAAGTCTGTTATTATTTTACATTCTATGTTGTGTCAAGCATTGTGTTAAGCCCTCAGCAGTTATATTCATGTGAGGAGATGAACTTGATCTCATGAGTAAAGGGGTAATTTGTTCTTGAAAATCGGAAGGGTGGGTTCCAGGAATACAGAGCAGGCCCAAAGCAGCACACCCAGTACTTCATGAATTGAGAGAAGTTTTGCAAAAGAGGCTTAGTGCATAGGAGTTGGCATTTTATTAATAATGTCTTTCTTGAGAGACTCATGCAGCCTGGGCTGTTTTCGGCTCATGCAGCCTGGGCTGTTTTCGGCTCTTTCAGGTCCTCTCTTCTGCTGAGGTAGTGAGAAGCAGCAAATTTAAAGTAAAAGTAAAACAGGCCCGGGAGCTCAGCCTCTGGGCAGTCATTTCCAGTATTTATGCGTGTCTGTAAGTGGCTAGTGACTGGTGGTAGCACCATTGATTCTATTTTTAACAGTTGACTTCCTCACAATCAATGGGATTGACCAAACCAATTGTCAAGTCAGCAGCAAAAAGAGGCTAACCACACTGAGGCCCATTAATGTGGCCAGTGGCTCCAGATGGGGGTACACCTCCAATGAACCCCAGACCAGGGAATACATCCCCTAGCACTAAACATGCCCAACCTCTTCTCGCAGTGCCAGCTGACCCCATTACCATAGAAACTTGGTGGAGAAAGACCCAAAAGTAAATTATGCAGCTCTTTAGCACCCTCTGGTGTCCAGTCTTCCAAAAACCCAAAATTCTCCTGGGTTTTTTAAAAGGTAACTGATTATTCCTGCCCCAAGGTATGTACCTCCTTGTGATGTTCAGGAATCCAGAGAGAGACTTTCTTTTAACTGACTTCACCATTCATGTTGGCTAGAGAATACAACTAATGGGACAAACCTTTTACCTGGCATCTAAGAGGAACTAGTATCACCTAAGCAGTATATTTTTGTGACTTGCTAATATGAAAATTGCCTGCTATTAAATCTGAAATTTATTTTCAGTTACACAAAGTAAAATTTTCTATAAAAAGTGTTTATAATGAAATCCTTAACTATGTGAAGTGCTCCAGTAAGAGGATGGAAGGGCTAAAGAGGTACTAACCGACCTAACATATTGATTTTTGTCTTAAGAGTCCTGTTCCTCACCCTTATCTACTGGAAAGTGTCATAAAAGAGAAATGTTATGAAGTGGTAATCAGATTTGGGTCCTGGGCTTGCTGGGTTTTTTTTTTTCAGGTTGAAGTGTGACTTTGGATACCTTATAATCTCTATGAACTTGTTTTCTCAACCATAAAATAAGAATGTAAGTATAGGTCTTCTTTATCATCTTGAGGAAAAGTAATGAAAATCTAAGATTCTCTGGGGTTGTTAAGGTTTGTTAAGGTTTCCATATCACCCAAAGAAGATGGATAGAAACAGAGATTTAATTATCTACTTGTGCATACGTTTGAATCTCTACATAATAAAAAAAAGTTAAATAACTTGCAGTTGGAATCAATTTCCATGTTCTCCTGAATATCAAATTAATGAGACTCAATGGCAATCCTGAAACATAAGAAGAATGGTGGATTCTCATTTTAGACTCTCTTGTGATTCGATACTTTAAAATAAGCATTGGTAGTTCAATAAACTTTCCCCTTTTTTTAGAGTGGCCTTAAGCAATATATGAGAAGAAGCGAATTAGAGAGAGAGAAAGATTTCTGCAGAAAAGCACCAAATGCTCTTCATATGTTTTTATTATAACAGTGCTCACTTATTAAGATCCTACTAGGTACCAAGAGTTTTAGATACTTCATTTTATTTAATCCTCCTAACGTTCTTGCAAGGTAGAATTTATTATTCTCATTTTGTAGAAAAGGAAACTAAGCCTCAGAGATACAAAGCAATTTGTCCCAGTTAACACACAACCTGTAGAGCTAATATTCAGACTGAGTCTTGTCTGAATCCAAGCTGTTTTTCTTTCCATAGAAGTAACCTGTTTTCATTTAGAGAGCCAAGAAAGGAAGAGAAAAAAATCCTGAACCCATTGTTCTAACAGAGCAGTTCAAAATGTATTTTCTTAGCAACAGATGGTTTTACAAAGTCCCAGAAGCAGGCACTCCAGCGTCCTTGCTTTGCCTCCCGGGCAGTGAGGGGCTCTCAGGGCCCTCCCCTCCGCACTAGCAAGGCCAGATCATCAAGGAAGCAGCTCTGCTCACTCATTCGCCTTTCCACAGACTTTAGTTGAGCATCTACTGAGAGCCAGATTCTCCCAGGACAGTAAAATGAGACTGGAGTTATTTCTTTAAAATTCTTCATGTATCAGAAGAAATACCACAGATGCCTCTAACTGGGAAGTAAGGAAGGCCTTGCTGACCCCCCTCTTAGAATCCTGAGGAGATCAGCAGAGTGGCAGGGATTTGTGCTCACATCCATTGGCTCTTAGCCGCAACACCTCGGTAAACAATTTGTTCCCAAACTCCCAGGGACTGAGCTTCAGGTAGAAAAAGGAAGAGTTGGAGTCTCTCCACATCTTATAGAGAATTAAAGAAATTCTGTTGCCAAAAGCATATATAATCATGGTTTAGTCCTTGATGCACTACCGAGAAGTCTAAACACCTGCCTGGGTTTCAAATTCTCTCTCTACTCTACCTTTCAAAGCAGCACACCTCCCTCTAACTCATCTGAGAGATCTGAGTAGCAGGGCTGATGTTCCAAAGCCAAAGAAGGCCTACTCTATATATTATATAACCTCCGCGGTTTTGCTCGGTAAGAAGGGGATTAAACAGATGTCTGCTGCCTAATATTTCTCTTTCTATTAGCATACATTTTCCTTTCTGCATTTTGAAAAGATTTGTCCCATCAATCCCAGACAGTAGGAGTTCAAATGTATTCTCCACAGTTTCCTCCAGCCAGAGCTGCTGATATACCTTCCTGGGCATTTGGAAAAGAAACCAGTTTGTCACCAAGATCACTGATAACCATGGGGGGAGGCAAAATGGCAGGATCTGGAAAGAAAGAGCCGCTCCCCCTGGATAATGGGTTGGAAATTCTTGGCACTCTGGAGCTTCAGTGTTTTTAGAGCTGAAAATCCTCATGATTCACAGACCTAGAAATTAGAGACTACAGGGGAAAAAAAGACAAGGGCAGTGTATCAGGGCAAACACGGCTAGGAAGTTTAGACTGGAATGCACAAGTGCAAATGCAAGGGCAGTCTCCCGCTGCAAAGCTCCAGAGACATTGAGAATTCAGCTTTTTGAAAAACAAACAATGTTATTGTATTTAATTTTTTTCCTTTGCATTTTTTCTTAGCTTATACTAAGTCCCCCTTTTTTTCCCTTCTAGTTCTTTATTTCAGGATTGCTGGATTCTACTGCGTTTGAGGGGGGAAAAGAAACTATAAACCTAAATTATGGCCAATCAGATTGTACTCACAGCTCAACTGCTGGACAAATTGCAGCTCATGAAATTTGCTATGGGTCAGGAGACTGCGTAATTTTATTTTAATCAGTCTTATTTGAGCTGGAATGCCATTGCCTCAAATCCTCTGAACTGGATTTCAGGGGGAATATAGACTGGTCTGATTTCCTCTCTTCTCACCTCTCTTTTTTTTTTTTCCATTTTTTGTAGTAAAGTGTTTCAGGTCTCTGGGAGATAATGAGAATAAAAGTTGAGATGGTCAAATTTTACTTTCATTCTGAAGGAAAGCAAGTCTGGAGCTTATGTTCACTTCAGCCTTTCTTGCAATGGAGGATCATGCTGCCCGAACATCCGCAGCATTCATTTACATAGAGTTGTCCCAGTCAGACCCAGACCCCAAGAACCACAAATGCTCTGCTGATCTGCAGCCCTTGCCTTCTGTTCGGATTTCTGGAACAGTATTCCATGTCACAGGAGGCCTCCCAGGCTACTGCAAAGTCAGATGGACCCACATCTCCACAACACAGCTGCCTCCTCAGCAAGGGGGAGCGAATAAGGCCTTTCCGAGTCACCGGAGTATGAGAAAGAGACAGCATTAACACTTCTCAGAAAATCGCCAGGATCTGTAATGTGATCTTCACTGCAGCTTACATCACAGACTCGGACCTGGAGAGAGGGGTGGGCGAATGGTCATTGTGCTAGGTCAAGACACAGGGTCAGGATATCACCCACTCTTTCCTCTACATCTGAAGCCCAGTCTGTGGAAGGATCTACACAATGCTGGAATGTGTGAACAGGGACAGTTTGCTTTCCAAGGAAGAGAATTTAGCAACAGCCTCACCTGCTGTTACACGTCAGCTGACAACTCAGGAGTGCAGTGCAGGCTGGTTGTGCAGAGCCATCGCCTACCAGTGTTCATGTCCACGCCAGAGGTGTAAAAGGACCGTCTGTGAGTGACTAAGGGTCGGGGGCAGTCTGTGCCACTTTTCCACTTGGTGATGCTCTTCTTCTTCATTGTTTTCATCTCAGCTTTCTTCACTTTCCTTTTTAGGTCAAAGGAATCGGTAACTCTAGTCAAATAATTTAAGATGGCACAATGACTCTGACAAACCAACAAACAAAGAAACACATGAAAAAACAGTTTGACATTTTAGGAAGCTTATCCATTTGCTCGTTTGTTAAGTTAATAAAGGATTATAAGCTTCCTTTTCAGGCCAATACAAAGGATAAAAAATATGAGGACATTATTAATGATCTTAAGTAGTTGAGGCTTCAAGTAGTCAGTTGTCTGAGGTGGTATGAGACAGGCCAGCAGTAGCTTTGCATTTCTGCTAGGCTGAGACAGAAAGTGACACCAGATCTAGCCAGAGAGAGTCCATTCTGTCACAACATGATAATAACCTAATTCTGTAAAGTAACCTCTTTGATAATAGTAGTAGCTAACACTTACTTTAGTGTTTACTATGTGCCAGGAACTGAGTTAAGTACATTATGTATATTACCACATTTAATTCTCACAACAGTGCTATGATGTTGTCACTGATGTTGCCATTCCCATCTTATACAAAAGAAACTGAGTCACAGGGTGTTTGTAACATATTCAAAGTCAGCCAGCTAGTGGGGAACAGAATCAATATACCAATTCAGTTGGTCTAACTCTAATGCACATGATGTCAGCTAACCCACTATTCTGCTTTCAATAGAGAGAACCCAGCATGAAATAATGGTAAAGCAGGGGAAGAAAGAATTGGAAAGATATTATTTGCAGAGACTTGCATGAGCCAAGTCTTTGAAGCAGCTACCAAGTTCTCAGTAAGAACTTCAATTTCTAAGAGAGATAGGCAACAGTAATGCAGAGCACTGGTCCCAGAGGTAACTTGGGCAAATCGCATACTACAGTTACCACTGGTGACTTTGTACTCCTTGAGAACAAAGTGGAATTCCCGTTTTTAGCATGAGGGCACCTAGATAAAGCTACATTTGTAGAAAGTGAGCCTTATTGCCGAGTCAAGACTTGTGCTGGATAAAGTACCTCAGTCCACCCGCATGTGCCTGTGGCCAAGAGGAATGTAGTCTCCTGGGGAATACTAACTCGATGGTTCCTTGCGGTCTGGTTCTCCAAACATCCACATCAGGCAACCTGAGATCCAAACACAGGTCTCTAGACCTTTACTGAATTAGAATCAATGGGGGGGAGTTCAGGAAACTTTATAATAAATCCTCTACAACTTCTGTATGGACACTGAAGTTTGAGAACCATTGAGCTCAACTTTCAGGGAGGACTTAAAAAACGCTGGCGAGGGGTTGGGACACCCGCAACAGGAGCGTCTAGTACCAGGTGTGAGGAGGTGGGCGGGAATGGATGCTCCACTGGGCAACGCTGCTGCAATTGTCATGTATACTCTTAAAAGTAATTCAGATTTACCTATTTCTTGTTTTGTATTTTGGGGGGTTATAGCTTTTCAAAATAACTTGAAAAGCAAGTAAATTTTTAAATAAAAATATAACACTGGTTTAGATAATTAGTCTTGGGTTCTATTTCAAAGAAACATTAAAACATGATTAACTTTCTTGACATGAATCTGAGAAAATAAACTTCCTTACTTACTTTAAAGGAGCTCAACATGTGAATTTGTCTAAATCCTCAAAGGTAAAGTCCAAATATTTACTCCTTAATGAGTGAATTAAAATAGCCATCTCTACATTAAACCTACCTGTTTTTAAGCTTAATTGGAACTCCCCTGAAACTAATAATGGTGTATCTAATAAGCATTCATAATTTTCACATAATGCTTTTGCCCCTTTATCTAAAGACTCTTATAAGAAAGGGAAAAGAAGAGATAAACAAACAAGAAAAAAAAGAACCCAGCTTATCCAAGAATCACTTCTATTTATTCATTTACTTTTTACCAGGGAACACATGTAGTTTGCATTAAAAAAAAGTTGTTTAAAAAAATATTTTTTCAGTTTTTTTAAGAAATTGATTTTATCACAAAGCAAGTAATTATCACAAGCATTTAACAGTAGCTTAAATGATTTTTCTACATCATCGTAAATTCCCAAAGGATACATTTGTTTGCTGTAGCCTGAGACAGACATTGCAAAATGTGTGATCCTCAATTTGTATTTCCCCCAGCATCCCCAAACTCAGCCTTCCCTCTAAAACTTGACTCACTGCTCTGACGCATTTTGTTGACTGAAAACATTCTCTACATAAACTTTAGGGAGCTAGTGCTAAGTTTCTGCAGTGAATGCATTTTTCATGATTAAAACTTGCAGCTTGTTTTTTATCTGGGAAACATAGTTCTAGGGGAGCAGTCCTTCTGAGCTATGAATTCCTAAGTCACAAAAAGTTTTAAACTTTGATTCACTTCCAAATACATAGGTTTAGCAACAGAATTGTGGCACTATGAATGTTTGACAAAGAATTTACCTTGTGATTGAATTTTCATGCAACTTTTGTGCACAAGTAACACATTCCAGATATACCTGTTTCAGCCAGAGCATCAGTAGGAAATAAATGGCATATTCCAATTACAGCAAGTCCAGGAAGATCTAACACAACGGTGTGGGCTGTTACGGAGGAAGCACAAATAGTACAGGTACCTGGGAGTAGCACCTGAGAGCTGTCACCACCCCTAGGCCTGAAGGACAAGGAGAGAAGAAGTTACTGGGGTGCTGAAGCACACTGTTGTATTAAACAAACCACCAAAGCAGTGGGTGGTCTTCTGTTGAGAAACACAGGCATCCCAAGGAGACCTGATAGGGAAGGGGTTAGGTAATAAATAACTCACCTCCTTCTCCCTCCTCTTTCCTCTCATCTCCTTTGGAGGCTTTTGTCAATTAAACCCAGTAGAAACCAGAGGTCATGGGAGCTCCTTAATGTGGTCCATCACCTATCAGCCTTGCAGGACTGACAGAAAGATGGAGAACATGGGGAGAGGTCACAGAGGCAAATGGAGGTTTTTTTTGGCATAACCTGCATGACACACTGGTTTTAATACCTACTCTGGCACTTAGCATGCTAGTTACCTAGGCAAATTACCGGGGCTAACTAAGCCCTAGTTTCCTCCTCTGCAGTATGAAGACTCTAATTACTCCCTTGCAGGGGTTAAATGAGAGACTATGTGCATAGCACCAAACCCAGTGTGTAGGGTAAAGGAAGAATGAAAAGATGAGTTTCTCCCTCTGTAATCCCTTTCTGAGCAGCAACTGGTTGCATATAACTAGTCTTACTTTCTCCCTGGTTTCTCCTTTGACAGACATCAGATATATACAAAGGGAATGCCTTACTTTGTGAGAAAATATGAAGGCACTTGTTCAGTAATTAAACCCACAATGCTAGCTTCTTCAGATCAACACTAAATCAAGTGAATAAGCCAGCAATGGAATAGTAATTTTCTAATAATAGATTTCATAGAATTGCATCCAATCAGATACATATTGATGAATCTTGGTTTTTAAAAGAATATTTCCTGTAGTAATTGACAATAAATATTTCATAGACATTTCTGCTTTGTGGCCAACTGATGTCAAGTCTCCTAAAACATATTACTTTTGGTAATCTCAATAGCAGAAGTGAGTAGATATGTATTTGCTTCTGTTACCAGAAGAGGAAACTGGGGCTCACAGAGGGCACAGGACTGTGAGTGATAAAACCAGGGGTCTGTCAACAAGCATAAAGTGTGGAATATCATTTTAACATTTACCCAAATTGTAATTAAAAAGTTGCTATGTGCCAGACACTGTGCTCAGCACAGAGGTTAAAACATATGACGAGTGAGCCATTATCATCTCTTCTCTCGTAACATGTCCCCAGACTTTCGCTAGGCACTGGGTGACTGCTAAGAACATTAATGGTTTCAGACTAAACAATGATCTAACTTTACTTGAATCTGTATTCCTCTTCATTTATTCAATATTTATATATGATTGATGTACCCAAGGATTCACATTTTTTTTAGATATTTTTTTTTGGTTGGCAGCTCAGGTTTAATAGGGTAGCTAACTGGCCTCCCTGTTGAGGTAACATAACCAACCTAACTCTTTAATCAACCACAAATTGATAAACTAGAAATTCCAGAACAATCACAATTACTTGTAGATTTAATTCACTCACACATAGATATTTCTTGTTCCACCTCCTTCTTCCATTTTTCTGTTCTTTCTTTCTTCAATATTTTCTTCTAAACTACATATAAAGCAGTCCCTAGTCTTTTATAGGTTGAAAAAATCAAACCTAGGTTGAAAATCAAAATTGCATCTATGAGAAATTTCCAATATAGAGGGTAACCGTGCAATCAATTCAATAATAGTAATAAAATATAATTGATCTGCGATGTTTCAGCACAGGATTCTGTGGTAGCATAAATAGGGTGAGTCACTGCAGGAGGCTGTCTTCAAGGGTATTTGAAAAGAGAGCATTCCAGGAGGAGTTCCAGGAGGAGTCCATGCAGATAGTGTAGAAAAAACCAACAGCTCTCTGAGTGGTTAGCAATGACTGACACCTATTAATGTGTGGTAGGAAGGTAGAGGGTGAAAGGTAAACACTAGCAAAATACTGAGCAGCCTTATTTGTTGTTGAACAAAATGTGAATTTCCAGGGCCTTCTACAACACTGACATTCGGTTAACTAATATTGGGTTTATTAATAAAGATGCTGGATTTGAGGTATTCAGAGAGACACACATGATGCAGGAGAACTGTATCTTTGAAGGATAATCTAGATTTATTTTAGATAGACAAAGAAGTTCTTTACAAAATTGGAACATCGGCTTTGGCGTGGGTACCTCCAACAGAACAGGTGTGTAACCAATCAGAAGAGCCAATAGCAGTTAAGTACACACTGAAAATCAATACTGGCTATACAGGAAGGAAAAATGGTGCTGAGGACTTGGGATCACTTTTCAAATCCTCCTGCCTGAAATTTCTAGCATTGTGAGTAAACAGGAGAAAAAGAAAAAAAAATCTAAACTGCATTATTGGTATCCATGTCTTTACCAGTCTTCTAACCAAATTGATCACATGGCCTTCATTACAAGAGGCCCTTTCCTGAAGCACCAAGTTTCAAGACTAATATTAGTTAGTTAATGAATCGTCTAAAGTCCTCAGTCGTTACTGCAGCATGCAAGTCTCCTATAGTCATGGGATCATTTGAACCTACCCTCCACATCCTTCCATTAGATGAGCCCTCTGGTCAGATCAAACACGGCCCCTACACCTTTAGTATTCCCTTGGGAAAATTTGGCTTAGCAGAAAGAATGTGGGCTTTGGTTCACCGTAGTTCATTGTGAATCATATTTCTATCTCTGTGACCTTAGGCTAGTTCATTAACTTTGCTGAATTCATTTCCTCATTTGGAAAATAAAATGAAAAATATCCACTTTTCAGAGCTATGGTGAACATTAGAGATCATTTTATAAAATGTCAAGACTGTGCCTGTCACATAATAGCTTCTCAATAAATGGTGGCTGTTATTGTAATTCCTTTCTCTGGGTTCCTATTTTGGCAGTTCCGAACCATTTCTGTACTCCCCAAGGTGCTGTCCCAGTTCCTGCTCTATGTTTGGTTGATGTCAATTAATTACTTCTAAATTGTTACCTGGTGGGGAATCAAGGGCCCTGGCTCTGGCTCTGCCATTGGCACATTTAATAACCTTGAACAAGTCACCTACATTTTCTGGACTCTGCTTGCATAGCTATAAAGTGAGGGTTTGACTAGAGGATTTCTAATGACGCCTCCAGTCCTATGGTCATATAGTCCATGCCATTAGTTGGCCAATAAAGCACCTCCTTCCCACGCCTTCAGAGTTCCTTGAGCTCTCTAACAATTTCTTATACTTCATTGTATCCTAAGAGTCTCCTAAACATAAAGTGCTGATTAATGGATTACTTTGATGACAGTTATGGTAATCATTGAGTCAAACCATTGGCTTTTCCTAAAGTCATGCTGATAACAGACAAGGAATGAAATTGGCCCCATATACATGACCTTAGGAGTTGATTTCGATCTTTCCATATTGGTTCAAAAATACTGTCAGAACCATTGTGAGGGTATTTAGCTATAACCAAAGAAACAATGGGAAGAAAGGGTGTTTTTCTGATGAAATTTTAAGGTCCTTTCCCTTTTACCTCATTTTTTTATAGACAGAAATAAAAGCAAAGCAAAAAAAGAAAGAGAGAAAAACATGAAAAGTTGCTGCCAAACTGCTGCCAAATACATGGGTTTTAGAAATTGGTTACCCAGGTGGTACCTAATAACAATACCATTTTGGCAAGAACCCCATATAAGTAGCTATTTAACCACTGGCAGCAGAAATAAAAACAATAATGCCTATCAGCTGAATTGGGGGGGAAAACAGGATAGTTATTTCCAATGTCAAGATGGTTGACAATCAAGAAATAGACTACACGATCTGAAATAAAGGCAATGATCTGAATAGAGCTACTCCTAATATCACCTTTTCTCATTAGTCAAATTTAACTCTAGGCCATGCTCTAGGCCATTTAACTCCAGGCCCAGAGCCTGTAAAGCCTGGATTGATTTATTCCATGGAACTCAGTAAATGATCACCTCTATTCAACGTCATTTTTGTGCCCAGCTCACCAAAAACTACATCCATTTCTATCTATTTTAAATGTACTCATTGTTTTTAGCAAATGCTACTTTTAATTTAAATTTAATTAAAGTTTTTAATTTTGTTTTTAAATGGGAATCAAAACTCTATTTGGAGTTACTTTATTACATACAGGAGATTTTCCCAAAGGTTTATTTCTGTCATTATCTTCTTCATCATCATCTTGAGAATCCAGATGAATGAATAATACATAATTCAATAATAAATCCTTATTTTCAAATATTTATTGTTTATATTTGAAATATAAAATTGAAATAAACATTTTTGAATGAATGAATGTGGTAGAGAATGAACTAAACTTAGTTTATATGATAGGGAAGGAAACCAGCAAAGTCCCTTCTTTCACGGATATTTTGGTCCAGTAGAAAAATAAAAAAATAAAGAAGCACATAAAGTAAATTATTACAAAAGAGCTGCTATGAAGCAATCGAATGGGATGCTGAAGGATAGACTAACTCCTTGGCAGTGCTTAGCAATGTTTTAGATATACACTGACCCGTAAGTCCTCATTGATAAGAAGACATTTATATTGAGACCTTAAGTCTGAAAAGGGGCTAGTCTTGTAGCAGCCTGAAACAGAGAGCATTACTGATTCATTTGGGTGGGGGTCTTATGTCAAGAATGAGTAATACCAGGAGGTGTAAACCTAAATCCCTGATCTCAGAAATTTCACCATATAAGTAGGGAGGTGGGGCATGCACAAAAAAATAAATATCAATCCTGGGAAAGTTATTGAATGTTTCATCACATTGGACCTGAGGGGTGGGAAGAGAGGGGGCAAGGGGAGAGAGAGAGAATAGAGTGCACTAGAATGCAGAGCAGTGACAATGACCTGAGGGAAAATCTGAATCTTAGTAAGAAGAGGGACTCATTTCTCAGAAGATGATTTTTAATTAGAGTTCTGATTATGACTTAGAATAGGATGTGTGTATTAACTTTACCTATAACATCCCTCCTCTATTCCAACTTTAGAACCAGGAAAGCAATGGTTGTGTGTTTAATATTTAAGTGCTTTGCTTATATTGAATAAATTCACTTTCTAGTAGAGTGCCCTACTTATAGTGGTCAGTCATCAAATGTTCTCATTTGCTTACTCAAAGTGCTTAAAACAAAGATGCAGGGTCCAGCCACCCTTGTTCATTGCAATTAATAAAATAAGCCGTGTTAAGGACCACACAGTAAAGAGGTAAATTCATCCCAAGCCAGGATTCCAAGGGGTCCCAGAGCTACCTCATCGAGGCTTGGTTGGAATGGCTGGGGGAGCAAATAACCCAAGATGAATCGAT
Organism: Phyllostomus hastatus; assembly: GCF_019186645.2. Taxonomy (NCBI): domain Eukaryota; kingdom Metazoa; phylum Chordata; class Mammalia; order Chiroptera; family Phyllostomidae; genus Phyllostomus; species Phyllostomus hastatus. Next base: position 32,857,087 of record NW_025333960.1, read on the forward strand.
GGGTCAAGGCACTTTATTGAACACTCCATATATGAAGAACAATATTCAAGAGACTTGTTAGTGTGGTCAAGGTGAGAGAACTCAGGGAGACTGGCCTTGTAGTACTGAAAGCAAATATAGATTAGATGAGAAATATATCACCAGCCCTGTTGGAAGAGACATACTAGATATTATAACTCTTTTCCTTTAGAAGTTCAGGCCCAGTACAAGAGGGACAGTATTTTTCTGTCCTGATTTACAACTCTGCACAAGATTTCTTAAATATTTGAGGAAGGGTGTGACCAACCCTGTGCTTCAAAGTCCTGGAGCTCACAGGTGGTCTCAGATGGTTTCATAATGGAAAGTGGATCCTGAGAGCAATTGTGTGACTGTAAAATATTTCAGGCTTTATATATATATATATATATATATATATATATATATATATATATATATATTTCAAATGCAGTTAGAGTGTAGTCACATTGCAACTGCTCCATTTCTGCACAGTGAGCCATATGATTTAGAGCCACAGAAGGGTGGTTGATGGGTGGTCAAGGTTCATTTCACTGTGTCGGCTTTGTATAGCGAAACTGTCCCCTAACACCTACGCATCTCATCAGGCTGCCTGTAAGCTCCTCTTTGTTTCTCATGAATCTGCTTTTGTCTTTATTTTGGAGACCATATCTGGTTACAAGTATAATGAGATAAGGCAGATTCCTTTTATTAAATATAAAACCAATTATTTCAATTTTAATGAGCACCTCTCGATTACAGTACCTGTAATTTGTTAACAACACTGGACATTGCTTTATAATTTTAGACACCTGTACCTTGGTTTCATAAGCATCAGGATGATCTCTCTGACCAATGCTTCCCTCTCTCCACAGCACCAGAGACTGATTTTGTCCTCCCTGTTTATTTTAATTAAGGTACCTCAGTCTCGACTAATTTCTTATATAGTTATAAACATCTCACTGAAATCTAAGATTCTAAGACACTGTTAGGTAATCACTGTTTTGGGGTTATTAGTTAATAAGTTCTTCTCTTGTAGTACAACTAAAGGGATAAACTGTTGAGTCTGAGGGGCAGAGGGAAGTCATTGGATTATTCTGCAGCCAGACTATGATATTAAGGGAGGAAAAAAACAGTTGTGAGCTTGGAGTTTAGATGGGACACAAGGACATGATGAGAGCAAAGGGAGGTGGGAGAAGACAAATACTAATCTCAAAATTTGCAAAAGCTTATACCATTCCGTCAGTCCCTGTTCCCAACTTTTCATTTCTCCTTCTCAACATGAGTGAATCTTAGGCTTTCTTTTTCCTTTGCTGGTGTCTCTGGGGTCTTTGCCCTTTCTTCCCTCCCCTCAGTTTGTGTGTGTAACCATTCCTAATTCAATGTTCAGGAAGCACTCATCAATAGAAAAGGTATTTCAAAATACATGTGAGATTATTCAAAACATAAAATCTCTAAAAAGATACTATTATTCTGGATGGTAATCTTGTTTTAGACTATGTAGCAGTCTATATGGGTTATGAATAAAATAGGCAAATTTATGCAACCTTTATTCAATTGATCACACAGACCTAAGCAGCATTTATACCTGCATGTGGGCACTCAAGAAGAGGGATTTTGCCCTCCAGCATACTTGTTTACCCCAATTTTGAAATAATAGGTCAATTCTGCAATTCCTTGTCACGAGACAGAGGCCACATGCAAATTTTCTCCTGTACTGCTGAACTTTTCCAGAAATGGGCAGTTTGCTTAACCACCTGAGAAAGAAGCATGAGCCAGATGCAGACACATGCCAGCAAGAACCCAGGAACACCATCGCTGGCTGCTGGAATTCACAAATCTGCAAAGGAAAGCAATGTGAGTCCATCCAGCTGTGCTGACAACAATGTTCACAAAATTTCCTTTCTGCAGTGGTTTTGCTGAGGTCAGGTGATTACCTCACTAGGCCCTGCTTGTGAAATTGCAGTGGTCAGGAAAATGTGGGGTGGCTATAAGCTCATCAGCTGGATAACTGGGAAAACCAGTTTCAGAAAGCTGTCAGTTGAGAGATGTTTTCAACATATCAGCGGTATGATGTCCAGATAGCAGATTGCATAACAACTAGTGCAGCAAATGGATTGATTTTCTCCCCCGAGAGGAAAATCTTTGACACAAGGAGGTGATCCAGAGCTTGAGCAGAATTTTTCCATGCGGGTCCTGCTGGACTGACCACACTGAGTGCCAAGCAGGAGGCAGAATCCAAAGTGCTAGGCACTCTCATTTTCAACTGGAATTTAAAGACTAGCTCCAAAATATAAGAACATATTTCCCACCAAATATTTCTTTAAAAAAGCCAATAATCTAGTATCTTTAAGAAACTATGTAATTTTGAACACCTTAAATTTAAGTGCTTGTTACATATCTTTGAAATGAACATTTAGCTTGAAAATTGTTTTTTTGTCTCTTAAATTTCTAATTTTACTTTATCTTGCCCTTTCCAGATGATAACTTAATAACATCAAATCTCTGACAATGACATCTTTAATTCCTTTCAAAGCTATTTTTCACTGTGTAGGTTTTTTTTATACAAGTTATGGTGCAGCAGAGTTGATAGAATTCTAAGAAATTAATTAATAAAATTAATCAAACTGCCAGATGCTTAAATATAAAGTACTGTAAATTATATATTGTTTTTGACAGTCACCAAAAAAGAGTATAATGATCAAATGGGAAATGTTATTTTCCTTCCCCACTGTTTTCTGGTTTTTGATTTTTTAATGTCTAATTTTGGATTTACTTAGTCCAGGAATAAATTATTGGATTCAATTATGGAAATAGTTCCTTTCAGCTAAAAAGACTACATGGTGGTAAAATACCAGCTGGATGTCTGTTGGTTGAGTTGGTGAAAACTAAGTCAGCATTGTTCTTCAAAGACACAAAAAAATCAGGTATTTTAGAGCTATAAGTAATTTTAAGGTTTCATATAGTTCAGAGTATTGTTTTCAGGAAGTTAAAATAATATTTATGTTTCACTGTACCTGAAGTTCAGAATGAATGGTTAGAATAGCACCTTGAAGTCATAAAATTATGCTGGAGAGATCTAGACTTTAGGGTTCAACTTCACAATATAGCATATTTTTGGTATGCCAGTATAACAAATAGATATATGTTACCATTGTCTTCATGCATGTGCTTGGTAGTCATTATTCATCAATAGTGGACTTGCTTTTCCATGACATATGGAAGCAGCTTCAGAAAACATTGCATCTCATCAAAATACTTAAGCAATCCACTTGGTAAATGGAATTAAACCTATTTACTGCCTTTGTGTTGGACCATCCTCCCTTTCAGAACAGCCTTAGGGGGCTCAGATTCAAGCCTTCTGGTAGGAAATAACTTCTAACTGAATGAAAAAAAAAGTCATTTGGGCTCATTAGTTGTAACAAATGTGCCACACTGAATGCAAGACATTACTAATGGGGGAAACTGTATATGTAAATGAAGATGGAAAGGGGGAAAATGGGAACTCTCTTTACTTTCTTCTTAATATTTTTATAAACCTAAAACTGCTCTAAAAATAGTCTATTTTTTAAAGTCAATAGATTGTCTGACCTAATCCTATTGTTGATCCAAATGGATCGTCACATGGTACACTCAAGCGTGGCTGTTACTAGGGGCCAGAAAGGCCACTGTGATGGCCAAGGCAACCACAATTCTCATTATCTGATGAGTGTATTGTGAGAATGTGTTTGGGACAGGAAACATGAATGTGTCTCCTTCAGGTTAAATTGTCTTCGATGTGTCCATGATGCAAGCATTTTTTATTTCTTGATAATGGAATAATTACTAAAGGCATAACAGTTGTCACAATACATTTTTTTTTCTTTTCTGTTTTTCTAAAATTAGCTGGCTCGATCTGTGGATTTTGGAAGGTAACCCACTCCAAGTATGCACACCATGATTCAAAGATAAATAGGTCCCATAAGAAAAGTTTAAGAAAGTGATGTTGTTTAGCTTGGCAAAGAGGAAACTAAAGGGTGCTCTGAGAATTGCGCTTGAAATACGATGATCTATTAAACGGAGGACAGAAACCAGCTGTTCTTCATCTCTAGTGAGGAAAGAATAGGAAATGGACTCGATAGAAGATTTGGATTTGGGTCTACTAGGGCTTTCCTAATTGGTCCCACTCCTTTTCTGAAGAGTACTTTATCCTTCTTCAACCCGAGACTTGGGTCTCAGCATATAGTATTCAACCTACATATGTTAATATTTCTATTTTATAATTTTACCCGAGATATTTTAGTTTTATCTATTAAGAAGCATTTTGAGTACCTGCCATGAGCTAAATTTAGAGTATAGGATTTATTTCTAATTCTTCAGTAAGCAACTCAATGGCATAAACCATTGTCCTTATGGTCTACTTGGTGTCCTAAAACTTTATGTTACAAAACAAACCTAAACTTACTCAGACTCACCCAGTGAGTTGAACACCAGCAAACATCTCTCTTAATCACACCACCAACTCATCACATATGTGCCCCACAGAGAGCTCTTGCTCATTTCCTGAGTCCTAAAATATCACAACATTTATCAGCCATGTACCATCTTCCAAGGCAAAGTATTTCCACAGGACAGAAGAGAAACCTGGAATGTCATGTCACTCTTTGTGGAATATTAATTAAACCCAAATCATATCATTCAGTAAATATACAGCAAGCTTGTTATGTATAATATAATGATAAACTACAAAATACATTAAATATAGACACAAAAAAAGATATGATGCCTCCTCTGTAAGAACTTACTCTTCAGAGGAGAAGGAAGAAACTCTCAACTGTGAATATTCCAGTTTGAGAAAGAGGCTGAGTAGACAATGAAAGTTTTCTGAAAGTATAATTCATCATTGAAAACAAAGGGAGCATCATGGATTACAACTTTGGGACCAAAGGTGAGGAAAGGAGGCCTTCAGTAAGAAGAGGTTCGCATTGCTTCTCCCAAAGGCAAGTCAGGAACTAGACAGGAGATTTGGTAATCCCCACTTTCAGGAATCAAATTCCATTGAAGAAGCCCATTCAACACAACCAGCAGGAAGAAAAAAGAATGGGCATGATTAAAAGAGCTTTAGAAATTAGGATAATCTTGTCCTATGTATTTCTTCATTTTGTTTCCCTAAGTCTGCCTTCCTGTAACCAATAAAACCTCAAATGTGAAAATGGTTGGTGTGCTTGAATAAACAAGCCACAAGAAAGCAGAACCTAAGGAAAATGTGTCTGCTGCCAACATCAGGCCTAGGAGAAAAGAAAACCATGGGGGAGAGAAGGGATTAGTGTAGAAGCCTGGAAAGAAGAAAAGTTGCCTAAGTGCTATGGCCTTCCATGAATAGAGGGTGTCAGAGACTTAAAAACTATTGGCTGTGTTGAGAAGTAGAAACCACTCCATGGAGCCCTCAGAGGGGCGTAGGTAAATACAGGTAGCTCTAAGACTGGGGGAGATTTACTTTAAATGTAAACGAAACACTATACCACAAGAATGAGTGGGGGAATCTAGGAAGACTCCTAGGAAAGAGTAGCTTTTGACCAAATATAGAGAAGAAAGTTTAGCAAATAGATAAATTGTCCTTATGGTCTGCAAATTTAGAAAAATTCTAGAAAGTGTTTTTCCTTTTCCAGAAGTGTCAGTTAAGGCTTTGTGCAGTAGGAGATCAGGCTCAAATATCAGCTTTAAAAAATGTCAGGCTCATCATTGCCCTCTAGCCCTCACTAAAAAATCTTTAAAAAAATTAAGAGTAAAGAACTGATGGAAATGGTGGTGTGTCATTTGCATGGAAGACAAATTACAGGATATCATCTATTGTGTGTTATTACTTGAAAATAGTCCAGTCCTAAAGCTGGGAAGGGTAGTAGTAGATTTTTTTAAGACCCCAGGGTTGGAAATCTGTCTTATTGTTAAGCCTTATCCATAGTCAACCTGTGATACCACAGGTAGGGATGTCTCATATGGGTAGTCCCATCACCAAACAACCAATAGGAACAGGTACTGTGCCAACCAATAGGTGGCAGATACTGTGGAACAACTTAATCACTTTGGAAATGAATCTATTTTTTCCATGGCACTGAACTGACTATTTAATGAAAACTAGTTGATTTCTTCACCATGTTGCTTTTTCTCTTTATTGCTTCAGAACATTATAAGAAGATATTTAACTAAGTGTTAAGTATATGGAATTAAGCATTGAGTACTTTTTAATTTAATTCTTACGCAGAAAATTTAAACACACACACACAAACACACACATACATAAATAGTATGCATTCAAAGTCACTAAATAAAGCACTGAAGTAACTTTTACTTTATGTCTGATTTAGAAGCATCCTTTCCCAAAATATTGTCGAAATTATGGACAACATATATTTATCACTCTTTTGACATGAGCAGAGATTTTAGAAACTCTAAGTCTTGTTCTAAGTATCCACCTTGGTCAAAGCATTTGATTTAGACACAATCTACATTTATCCTGAAAGAATTGTCAAATTAATTAAATCAAGTTTATTTTATCTATACAGGTTGACATTTGATAGATTAACCTTTGTTATCTTCAACTTCCATCAAGGTCTCTTTTTTATGACTAGTTTTAGGATGTGATTCAGTAGCTGAGCTCAAGTGCATCCCAGGTTCTTCTTCCAGCTCCCCCAGGGTCCTTGAGCAGGATCTTGTTAGCACCTGAAAAGTTTGGCACACACTAAGGCAATTAGCTTCCCTTAGCACCTAAATTTACCTCCACCCCATGCAAACTTGCAGCTGTTCTCTTGCATTTGTTACTCAAATGATCTCACTGATAAACACTGAATCATGAGTCTGAGGCAACAAAACTTTATTGGCCTCCTGGGGACTTGGTCCTATCTTCTTAAAATATTCTCCTCGCTACCTTTACCTGGGGAGTCATTTTCCACATTTAGCAGTGGGGACTTTGAGTGTTTACAATAATACCTTTCCACATAATAATGGTGAAAAGCAAATGAAGCCCTTTAAACTGATTAGTTCTGAGTGTTAGATTTTTCATTGATTAACTGATTTTTGGCTGGTGAGCAGCAAGCATTTATTTCATCAAAGTACTTATTTATTTAACAGCCAATGTATTAAACATAACACAATTAAAGCAATTTTTAATTCCTTATTTAGGAAAAATAAGGTGAACTATTCTGAATTTTGATAATATTAGAAGAGTGGCATCACACTAACCAGGGAAGGTAGCTTAACATAGAAGGGTTAAAGGTACCCTCTGGTACCCAAGTTAGATCTAATTCTTCTGGTGGGATATTTGCATCTGTAACTATGCTTATGTATAAGAAATAAATTAATAAAACCATTATTAAAAGACTCAAGTTGAACTAAAAAATATTCAACAAATACAAGCAGAAAGAAAGAAACAGAAGGAGAAAAGAAAGAAAAGAGGAAAGATGAAGAAGGCAGAAAACAACTAAATTGGTGATTTGACCAGACTGATTGTTTAGTTTGTGGTGGTTAAGATCATTAGATATCAAATAGTGCTCCACATCATGCTTAACATCATGGATTCTAACTGTAGAGGTCACCAAGGCCAGTCTCACTGCAAATGCGTTATTCACTTCAATACCCCTGACAGATCTTCATCCAGATTCCTCTCAAATCATTTTGTTGACAAAAATCACAATGTTTCCTCAATTTGTTTCATGCTGAGAAAGTTATTTCTTATCTTAATCCTTATTCTTTTTCATAAGACTAATATATTTTTTCCTGGGGCTGTACATAGTGGCTTTAATTTTTAGTTTAATATAGATAATACTTCACATATGTGAATATGGCCATCAAGATATTCACTTAATATTCTATTTTTTTCAGTCATCATCTAGAATTTTCAACTGCTGAATTTATTAAGCAGCTTTAAGTTCTTCCACAAGATTTTCCTATCCCTGACACTGTATATAGTAGAGAAGAGACGAGGTCGTAATGGCCAAAGTCCTTAGCAAGATATGGTTGGAGTATTGACTTGCCTATGAATTTAACTTCAAAACCAGTTGCTTAATCAGTTCATCACAAAGACATAGACTGACTCATAAAACAATAGATGAGTGAGCACCCAATAAAATCAAAGTTGCAAAGGCCATTACACACTAAAGATCTGCTGTGGAGTAGAGCTTGCTTAGGTAGGAACTTCCTGCCCAGTGCCATGCCATAATGACTAATGCATGCATGTGTGAACTTCACCAAAAAGACAATGAATTGATTGTGTTCTTAAATAATGCCATTTTAGACATGATTGGGTTTTTCCTCCTCCCTTGGGAATAAACTGACCACAACTTTTTAATTAAACAAATGAACATTTAATGTTGGCCCTTCTGCCAACAAAGTTGGGGTAAAATGGAATCGTTTATCAAGGGGGAAAGAAAGAGAAATAATGAAGTGGCTTCTATATTGGGAAGAAGGTGAAGACCAATAGTTGGTGAGAAACGGAGGCTGCCCCAGTTTCTGATTAAAAATACAGCAGGAGTAGGGCTTCAAGATTGTTTTCATACTGTGGTTTCTGCCTATTTTGGTGTAACGGAGCTGATTCTGGTCACATTATGAGTCTTTCTTTCTTGTTCCTCAAAAACAGCTTTCTTTGACAACTTTAATTTTATTAAGAGCCCCTGTAAACACATCTGCTTCTTGGTGGTCATGCAATTGATTACGAGTGGTAGTAAAACAATTAGGGAATTTGTAAGTGGAAAGCACAATTTTAGGGTCATTTGTGATAATAGACTAAAAACACTTAGTGGTATAGCCAACATTTAACATCAATCCACCCACCAACTGATACTTACTGTAGTCAGTGTTAGTCTGATACTTAGGGGAATACATAGCACACATACAACACACAACCTCTGCCCTCAGTTAAGAGAAAGGAAAGAGCCATTATTACTGGATAAAGTATTTACAAGTGGTCTTAAGAGGCTGAGAAAAAAAGTTTTTTCTGTGTGATTTTATATATATAAATTTATATATATATAATATATATTATCAATAATATATAATATATTATAAATATAATATATATTATAAATATATATAATATATAGAATGTATATATTTCTCACAAGAGCATATTATGTCCTAAAACTTTTTTGTGATATATATATATATATATATATATCACAAAACATAATGAATAGTTACAAGTCTTTTCAACATAAAGGTATACTGTTAGATAGAGATTTTTACTCTAAGCAAGTCATTATACTCATTTTCTGTGAAAGTATGACAAGGAGAGCCAGGTGAAAGAATGGAAAAGGGAATGTTGAGGGATGAATGCAAGTTGAAGCCTTTTTTTCATGATGTGACAATGGTTTAGCACCTTCAGCTGAGCATAAAATGATAGGTACAGACATTCTCTGGAAAGTTTTCTGAGGATGATTATATACTGAACACTTCTGTGACATTCACACATTTCCCGGGAATAAGGCAGCTTGAATGGCAACTCTAGAGCCAGATTTACTGAAACAGTAAGTACTGAAACAGTAAGTTTTAAGTACTGAAACAATTGAACTCGTCTATGGTCTTGCCCCACTGCAGGTGGCTACAGGAGACAGAACTAAGGTTTGGGCTAGGTGTTTTGGTATTTACTCTGTATAGAACAAGCAGAGAAAGTTCTCAGTATTCTTCAGAGGGAGAGTTTGCTAGGGCAGTAGTGTAAAAACATTAACTAAATTAGTAAAGCCAAGAGAAGTTAGAACTTTGAAAAGATAAAATAAGGAGAGAAAACTAGCAAAACTGTTTTAAGTTCCAGAGTGAGGGTACTAATATATAAAATAAATTCCACTAGGTGATGTTAGAACTCTCCTCTGTCAAAGCCACCTCAGAATGTCATTTGTTTCCTCTATGAGCAACCAGCCAATTCTTACTGGGATGAGGAACTAAAGAAAGCTAAATGGATTTTAAAGGATCAATATTTGCTTCTTTATAGGAAAAACAAAATGTATTAATAGTAATTGGGTATGAAGATATAATAAAAGAGAATAAAAGATAATATATTAAGAGATGTTTATGAGAACTATATTTATAATAAGAATGTACCCAAGAAACTGATGGTATATGCCCATAATGTATATGTATCTCAAGATTGATGTATAAAGGACACATGGACAAAGCCAAAGGGGGGGGTAGGATCTAGTGTGGGAGGTGGGGATGGCTGGGGCAGGAGGAAGTGGTGGGGGAAAAATGGAGACAACTGTAGCTAAACAACAATAAAAAATAAATATAAAGCCTATGCTAAAATATAAAAAATATTTTCAGCTAGCATAAGAAATTGTTAAAATATACTCCTCTTTTTTCTGTAGGCTCTCAGATAAATAAAGTAATATTTAATACATCTCTATAATCATAGCTGAATAGTTTCTTCAAATATAAAATTTGAAACATTGTTGACAGGTATAATGTCTTAGTCACCTTTCTATTCTTGCTATAGAGCCGACTGTATGTCTGATACATTGGATTAAATTGAACAGTTGAGACTGCAGGAAATGGAAAGTGTTATGTTACAGTAGTGGGAAACTCATTTTTACTTCTAAATTTTATTTTTATTATATTTTGTTAAAAGCTGTATGGCTATCTTTCTTAGCTTGTGTCTATATCTAGCTGTATTCACATCAGGAGTTAGAATAGGAATTTTTTTCCAGAGTCATAGTCAAGCCTTTATTGGTCTATGCAAAAGCAAGGTTGCTCAAGGATTGAGATGGAGTTTGAGAGAAGGAGGAGTAGGTTATAAGAGCCAAAAACATGAGAAAAGTTTTGTGTTGGGCATGAAAAGAATACAAAAAACAATAAATCTGTTTAAATTTCTAATCAGAAGTGGATGTTTCTGAGACACTTCTAAATCTAGTGATCCTTCTAGGTTGCCTGCCCAGCTCTGTGGCGTCTCCCTGATCCAAGATGGGGCTCCACAGTGTCGGCAGTCTTCCAGGGTCCTTTCTCTTTTCTGAGTTACGGGATTGCCTCAGCTGTCAGTGCCAAGACTGTTTCCACTTCCTCAGTTTTCTTCAGTTTCTCAAATGGTGTGAGAGTCCATAATTTTGTCATTTTACTTTATATCCCAATATATCTTAGATACATAACACCAATACTTATTCCTCTATCTTCCAAGGGAAGAAAATGGTTGTTCCCACGGAGAACTTACAGAGCAAACTCCCACCACACTGTACTGTCATATCAGGTAATCATTTAATCACTAACTAAATCTAAGGCACTGAGATTACAGGATTCAGGAACTCTGGGAGACATTAAAAACCTTTCCAAATTAACAAGGATAACACTGTAGAATTACGGCTGCTGGGGATGGGAAGGTGGAAGAGAGTATAGTGTTGATAAATGGTGATGGAAGCAGACTTGACTTGGGGTGGTGAACACACAATACAGTGTACAGATGATTTGTTGTGGAATCGCGCACAAGAACAAGAAAAATTTCCAAATTAAGCATTTATTGTTATTTCATTGCTCCCTTGCTACTTAATTTTCCTGAGTCTTATTTTAGGAGAAATTCACCCTTTTAGCCTTGCACACTTCATCTCAATCAATACATTATTCTCCCTAGAGATCCCAAATTATTCTTTTCAAATGTCTTTTTTATCTATCCTTGGAAACAACACAAGCAAATGGAGTTTGACTTCCAGCTGTCAAATCAAGTGTTGAGGCAAACCCTGCGAGTGTGAATCACTCAATCTTGCCTTGTTCAATCTGGGTAACGTGGCACAGTCCCAAGATTCCTCCCCTACCACCTAGTGAGAAAGGAGTCAAAGACAAATAGTATAATTTCAAAATGCTGGAAAATTTATTTATTTTAATTATACAGTACCCATTCACACATGAACTGGTAGCTAAATAATGAATCTTTATTACATCCCTTGGATTTCTTTGATATGGAAAATTTGGAAATAAGTACTGTAAGTTGACTACCTTGTTACTGCAGTTTAAGAATTGAACTTGGACTTCACTGTAATCTCATTATTGGAAAGCCATACTGTGGACAATGTGGTCTCAAGGTTTCTCTGTTTCTTGTAGGTACTAAAACTTCCTGGTTGATACAGGTTAATATTCTGCATGTAAGCTATTGATCACATTGTTAACTATGACATAAAAAGGTCTTTTTAAAGGCAGCATAAAAAGGTTGGAAAATCTTGGGGATCATTATAAATGTGTTATTTATATGTTATCTTATATGTTATCTCTGTTTAGGTGCAATTCCTCTACTTTCTGGGTAGCTTTTGGGGGACTTTATGCCTTACAAGGTACAAAACGAGCAAAACCCCTGTTTTTTGCCCTGACGATAGTGTGTAGGGGCAGTGATGATATTGTTGGAAATTTTTAAAACTAAATGCTTGACCAGGTTTAGAGACCTTACCCAGATATGTTTTGTGTGCTTTCCCCGGTACATTCAATTTTTTTTTTCAAATGAGATGGTAGAACAGAAACAGCAACTCTTCATTTTCTATCCTCCATTGTCGCAAATCCTCAGACTCCATCAAAGCGCACCTCGAGCTCCACCTCCCACCTTGTGTCCCCCACTGGTGCCAATCTTCCAGCTAACTCCATTTCCCCTTTGTAAACGCTCCATGTGCTGACCTATTTAAAAATATAACTCAGGTGCCTGGCGAACCATGATGCCTGCCAGCTCTTCAGATAAAGAGGATCCACTTATTAATCTGCTCTGTCTCCATCTGCCTGCTCAATTGGGATTGACTGCTTGCTGTCCAGACTGATACCAGAGAAATCTGATTGAGGACAAGAATCTCTTTGTACGTTTCCCCCACTGATAAGGCACAACAGGTCTGTTGCAGCCAGGGAGTTAAGCTGATGTGACATGATGTCAGATGGCCTGCCATTGTACGTCAGAAATTAAAAAGAAAATATTCTTTCAAACCGGAATTCCTTATGTGATTTTTATTTCCTTGGGCTTTGAGCAGATTGAGAATTGAATTGCTTGACTGGAGCCCATGGATAATTTAATACCTGCAACATTCGTCCCCAGGTGAATTTCAGCCACATTTGACTTGTTCAGCATGGCGTCTCAGTTCTAACCATTTCATGGAAATCTTGTAAATATTGATTGATGAAATCCCAAAGATATACTTTTTCTAACTCTGACTCTGAAATGCTCCAGAAACAAAGACATGGTCTCTGTTCTTGTCTTCTCTATTCCACATTGAGCAATGTGAGAAGTAAATAAAAATTGTGTTCCTTCTTTTATAATTCTGAAGTTAGAAAAGTCAGTTATCACAACTTTTAAAAAAATAAGGTGATGTGATTTGAGCCACTAAACTAGGACTGAATAAAAATAAATATATAAATGAGCATGGAGAGTAAAGAAGCAAGCAGATAACAAATAAACAAGCACAAACAATGTCAGTGAAATCAAAATATTATTTATTTCCTAGGAAGTTTTTTTTAGTCTCCCAACTTGATGTATTGGCTGCATAATGTTAATTATCCAGAAGAATATAAACCTATTGCATGTATGTGTGGTTCTCAAGCACTGAGTGGTTAGCATCCATGTGTAAAGATTCATATTTTAGTATATGGTTGCACTTTTGTTGAAAGTGCAGGTAGAACTAGCTTTGGGTTGTATCTAGAATCAAAACTGAATGACTTATAAAATTGCTAAAGGCATTTATTAATAAAAAATAAATAGAGAAAAGAGACACACAACAGTTAAAGATCTTATAGGAATTCATGTTCCATAATAAGTAACAAAATGTTATCACATTTTAAATATTCAGCTTTTACTCTTTAGTCAAGGCTAATCATTTGTTAATTTGTGTAAGCTCTAGTTCATAAAAATTCACATGTGAATGAAATATGTGGCTGATCTTTACTCCTTATTATAAATTAAACAGTATGAAATGTAAATACTATTGGAGAAAATAAAATCTCATTCATCTAATGTAAATAACACCAAATAAATTAATAAATTGACTGGCCTCTCTTTGATAATCATTTGTGATGAGAGTATATGTGTATATTTGAGTGGGTCTCTGTATATGTGAACAAATAAAATGTTTGAAGCACTGGAAAGAAAAAGATCTTGCTTAAAGAGATAACAGAACGTACCTTGCTACAAAAAAAGGGACATAAGTAAAGACTATTTAGTAAAGACTAAAGTAAATCGAGAAATTCTCTTAACAAGTAATAATTGTGTAATAGAATATTTGCTCAAGGTAATGTACCAAAAGTTCTTTACCATAAATACTGAGGACTGAAATATGGGAAAATAAATTTACAAAAAGATTAATGCAAGAAAACAGTTGTTTTTTGTTTTGTTTTATTGAGGTATAATTGACATAACATTATATTAGTTTCAGGTATACAATGCAATAATTCAGTATTTATATATAATGCAAAATGATCAACACAATAAGTACGGTTAAGTCTATCACCATATATAGTTACAACAATTTTTTTCTGTGATAAAAACTCTCAAGATCCACTCTCCCATCTACCTTCAAATATGCAATACATTATTAACTATAGTTACCATGTTGTAGTTTACCTTCCATGACTTACCCATTTTATAGCTGGAAATTTGTACCTTTTGACAACCTTTACCCATTTTGTCCCCCACCTCAGGTAACCACCAATCTGTTCTCTATATCCATGAGCTCAGTTTTTTGTTTTGTTTTGTTTTTAGTGTTTGTGTTTTTATTTTTGTTTTAGATTTTACACATAAGACAGATCATATGCTATTTGTCTTCTGACTTATTTCATTTAGCATAACGATGTCAAGCCCATCCATGTTGTCACAAATGGCCAGATTTCATTAGTTTTTTTGTGGCTGAAAAATGTTTTATAGATACACAGACACATACACATTTTCTTTATTCCATAGACATTTAGGCTGTTTCACGGTCTTGGATATTGCATTACATAACGCTGCAATAATAGTACTGCAGTGAGTGTGGAGGTGCCTATGTCTTTACAAATTAGTGTTTTTGTTTCTTTTGAGTAAACACCCAGAAGCGAAATCAATGGATTATATGGTAGTTCTATTTTTACTTTTTTGAGGAATCCCCATGATGTTCCATAATGGTTGGCTGTACCGATTCACATTCCCAACAAGACTGTACACGGGTTCCTTCCCTCTTCTTCACATCCTCACTAAGACTTGCTACTTGTTGTCTTTTCGATGATTTGCATTCTAAAAGTATGAGATGGTGTCTCAGTGTGGTTGTGATTTGTATTTCCCTGTTTTAATTCTTGCCATGTTGATGGAACATTTATTTGGATGTTGAGTGTCTCTTAACTTCATGGACTCCATTTCCATTTTTTCTTAATCTAAAGTAGGAACGATAGTCCATTCAATGCATATTTATTATCCTATTCAGAAATTGGGTTGTACATTTCTGGACCTTTTCTGGATGAATTGAACTGAATAGATAAAACTTGGGAGGAAATTATATTTACAGTGTTCCCTAAAATCACACAACTCAAAGTCCACTCCTGGAGAGCATCTCTTTCTTATTCTCCTTTGGGGACCTGACTCCAAGGAAAATCCACAATGAAAACAATCTCAAACCCAAATGAGAAAAAAAAATGACAAAAATAAAGGCAATGGGAGAGGGCATATCACTGGGATCATGTGATTTTACAATTTTGGGGGGAAAAACAGGGTGTCCATGACCAAGATAGCATTTGGAATGATTTAGAACAAAAATTTTCATAGTAAAAGCTATGAGAATACACAAGTCTGTAGGACACAGGTGGCAAACACAAGGCCTGTGGGCCGAATCCAGCCCTCCACTTTGTTTTATCCAGTCTGGCACCTTGTTTCTACCCAGCAGCAGCGCTGAGCTCTCGCCTAACTGTTAAGGAATAGTTATATTTATACAGTCCTAAAATTACATTTGGCCCTTTGAAGGCAACCACAAGGCTGATGTGGTGGCCCCTGGTGAAAATGAGTTTGACACCCCTGCTGTAGTACACAAGAAAATTAACATATTTTGTAGCATCAGAAGTAAAATATTCTATCTGTTCCATCTCATATGCCATGCGAAATTATGTACCTTGACATGCAATAAATACCAGGCAAAGCCTGTCATGAAGAACTCTTCCTGGCAAGTTTTTTTGAAGGCAGTGACATATAATGTAAGCCAGGTAAATGAAACAATTTTTAAAATGCTTCTAGAGAGAAAATTACTTTGTAGACTTGTAAAAAATAAAATCACTGGAAATAATCTTTGTTCAGAAAGAGAGGAAGAGAGGGGAATGAGTAAATAAAAGTTGTTCATTACTAATTTGCCGTTTGGTTCAAGGAAAATGTTTTCAGCTAAAGTTGCTTATGTTTTCATTTGAATTTTTTTATCCACATGATGTTATTGTAATAGTCTTTTTTGAAATTATTTTTTTCTTATCAAAAAGATGTCTTGAAGCCAATCAATATGGCAGGCTAGCAAGTGAATAAGGAGGACATTGTAACAATTTAAGTGGAAGACGTAAAGCAATCCACTTCAAAAAGTAGAGACTGTTTCCTATCACCATTTGCAATATGACTGATTATTTGGCAATTGCTAGTTCCCTTTTTCCTCTATTCTTCTCCCCCAAATGCTCTGTAGGAGAAAACTTTGACCTTGCTAAGAGAAATAATATCACAACATACCTGCACCATCCGTGTGATTAATACCGCCCTCTGAAAAGAGCACCTCAACTGGCAAAATACAACTAAATGCATGAACACACTGAGGGACTGTTTGCCTTGTTCACCTTCTTTCTAAATAATTCATCAGTTTAATGATAATGACATTCAAATATCATAATTACAGCCGACTCTTTAAAAATCATCAATTTCAGGGCCAAATTGGAGTAACCAGCCCCTACTCCTTTTCTCACCATTAGCTGTTAATGCCAAAATATGATCTTTATTCATTTCACTGACATAATATAAAACCAATGCAGATTCCCCATTTTTCATAAAATTTTCATCTGCACTATTAGTTTCACTGATAGCAGACTGCAAAATGTTGTTAAGCTCCAAGATGGAAGACACTGCAAAAACCTCAGCATGTTAAGAAGCCATAAAATTTTATTCAGTTCATTTACTGCTACAGTCCAGTAACCCTATAGTAAGAGTGTGCTATTTTTATTGTGTATTTATTTAAAGGTTGAATATTTTGTTCCCCGGACTAGACATCTAACTGAGTTAATCTGGATTCCTCATACACTGATTTGTGTTCTACGTTGAGGTTTATCATTTCCTTGAAAGCGTTTTTATAATTTGGTTGTTGTGGGAGAGACGATAACAGAATACTGCAAACAAAAGCTTGGCTATGGCTAGGTGGCTCATGTGTGCTCAGAATTCAATCACCAGTGCATGGGCTTCATGCGATGCTGAGAAAGGCTCCTTTTCCTCTCCTCTTCTTCTGTCTTCTGTCTTTTCCAAAGCGAGTCTTGGGGCACGGTGCAATGAGACACGATGTAACAGACCTTGTATCGGGTGGCCTGGCACTCGGCTGGAAGGGCTTGACTGCCTGCACAATCCTGCGGAGGCCATCCACATTTTACATTCACTGCTGTGTCAGTGTGTCTTACCATTTTGACATAACCAGGTAAGATTTGTTTTAGGGTAGCATGAAGCAGAACCTGTTTTAGGTCTACTCATGAAACCATGGCCATCTAAAGTTAGCTTGTCTATTTTCGTACCAGCTTATGATTATATTTATTATATTATATTATATTATATTATATTATATTATATTATATTATATTATGAAAGCAGCAACATCAGTTTTGCCAATATATGGAATATATCTAAACATCCCAAAGGGCTTCCACAGACTACTTTAACTGTGGAGCAGTGACAATTACACAAGTGCTAACTAACTCCATTATAAAAAAAATTGATGAGTAAAGCCAGAAAGGCACAAAGAAGGAGAATAGAAGGGGCAGTTGTTCTAGTGGTATCCAAGCTCTCTCCTTTGTCACTGGGGTTTTGGTTGCTCTAGGCATAGCAAACTCCCAGGCTGTGCATATTTCTTAGTCCCCAGGAGTAACTGTTCCCTGCTCAGTCCCAATTAAAGGCCACATGGAAACTCCAGGTGCAGTAAATAGATAAACTAGCAACAAAAACTACAATAGCAAACACGCCAGACAAATGATCTACAACATCCATAATACATTCCTTCTGTGTCTGTGACTTGTTAGGAGCCCAGAAGACAAGCCTGTCCCTACTTGGTCCCCTCATCTATAATACTGGCTGATAAGAGAACCTATGCCAGTTGCAGTGTTTTCTCTCGAAAGTGCAAAATATGGGGTTGATAAAAGCAAAGTGTGCATTTTTAAAGGCACATGAGAGAGAGATTTAAATCACCAGAGATAGTCTGTATTTATTCATTCCAAAGAGGTACAAAGGCTGTCTGGGTAGCATTAAAGAGTAAAGGTTCAAAAGGAATATGTGAGAGTCCCCAGGAGACAGGAAACATAAGAATGCATTAAAATGAGCTGGAGAATGTGTCCCAAAATAGCCAAATAATGACTATCCGTAGTTACTATCTTGTTAGCATCGATTGTGGAATATTTGAGGGCCTGGGAGAATCAATGTATATGGTAAACAATCACCTTCTAAACTGAAATGTCAGAGATACGATACGGAATAATGAATATAAAATCTAGACAAAACTAATGAACAAACAAGGTAAACAAATTAAAGCAGATAAGCCAGGGAGGGTGAGTGACTAACGACTGAGTTAGGCATAATCCCAGTGAAGATCTGTCCACTTGAAAGCCTTTGCTGCGTGGTGTCAACACTGGCTGACAGCTGAGCCCCGCATGCCTCCCTTTAGCTTCTGTGATATAAAATCTGGGCTATGGATGTGAGATGCAAGAGCCAGGTATTCAGGCAGTGGTGGGGAAAACCATTTCCAGATTGTACAATTTCACGATCATCCATCTATCACTCCCAGAGATGAGAGGTTATATCTTTTGCTAACTGTGCACCTGGTACAGGGGTGGTGTGTTCAGAGACTCCCAGCCCTGCCCCAATGGTTCCAAACAGGTATTTCTTTGTTCTTTTTTTTTCTTTTTTAGTTTGTTTTAAATTTTTTTAAAGGGTGCTAGAAGTCTTACATGATATCTCTTTCAATTCTTCGTTATTTTGTGCACCGTTCCTGTTTTTCTATTCTGAATTGATTTGTGAACCTCTTTTTGCAGCTAAATGAGTCAGCAGAGATGAGATGTTGATGGATCTCATTGGACCCAGGTCAACGTTGTTCTGAAATAAAAGGAGCCAGTATGCTTTAATGGTACACTCCATCACTGAAAAGGCTCTGCTTCCAGCCTGCAGTCGTTTACAATCCCTTATGTCCTGAAAGAGCATTATTAGGCAAAACTGAGATTTTGACGCAATCTGATCTCCACAGTATCTTTTTTTTTTTTTTGGCCCTGGGGGGTTGTCTTTTGATGTCTTGTGCCCTTAAAGTGCAATTGTCTCTCTTCTGCTCCCTGCCCATCATCCTTCCATTTTTATGTTTACCCCATTAGAGCTTTCCCTTTTTATTATGCTCTCTTCAAAACTGATTTCTTGTGGATCTCATTTCATAAGAAATTTCCTTTAAATAGGCGCTGTCACAGTGGAAAAGGTATCATCTTAATTGAAAATGTGTGGATAATAAACACTGACTGAGAGCAATTCTTTTATTAAGGATATTTGCTTTGAGTAAGAATCCCTTGTATATAGATGTAGACAAGGTATAGCTAGATATAGTTATATATAGCTGTAAGTTGGAGGGACTGAGCAAAAGGGAAAAAAGGACTCATAGACATGGACAACAGTGTAGTGATTGTGGGTGGGGGGAGGGGGCCTAAGGAGACTAAAGGGTAATGGGAAAATACAATAAACTTTTATAAAAAGATATATCTTATTTTTAGATACAAACACATTTATATTAATGGTGGGAATTTCAGACACAATGGCAGGCAAGTGACAGGAATTTATTTAATCAACATTGCTTATCTGCACACCATGTGGGAAAATAACTATTCTGCTTGCAAATAGGGATTTTGCCCCATTTGATGTTTTGTAAACATTTGTTCTCACTTTTTTTTTAATAAAGAGGCCTAAGGGTTACAAAAGAATGAGGCTTGCACTTAGTAGCCTTGGCAGAAGCTTTCAATGACAACATTTAGATAGTAAATGAAATATATCATTTATAATACTGTAGTTTGGCATTGTTCTAGCAATTTCATAATCAGATATGGTTTTGGAATACCTCAGTCAAAGAGAAGTGCAAAATTTGCAAAATGTGTCCCTTACTTAACCTGAAGTGCTCAATAATACCACTTCAGGCCTGGGAGGCATTCAGATTAGTCTCAACTCATCAGCCTTTTTAAAAATATATTTCTATATAATCTTTATTCTTTCTTTTCCATTACCATTTCACTCCCTTATACCAGCCTCCCACCAGCAGTCACTTCACTGTTGTCCATGCCCATGAGTCCTTTATCCTTTTTGCTCAATCCCTCACTCCCTAATTCCCCCCTCGCCACTAGCTGTCATCTGTTCTCCGTCTATGAGACTTTCTCTGTTTTGCTTATTAGTTCAGTTTATTCATTAGATTCCACATATGAGTGAAATCATATGGCATCTGTCTTTCTCTGACTGGTTTATTTCACTTAGCACAATGTTCTCCTCCAGGTCCATATATGCTGTTGCAAAAGGTAAAATTTTCTTCTTTTTTATAGCACAGAAATATTCCATTGTGTAAATGTTCTATAGTTGTTTTATCCACTCATCTAACTGCTGGACACTTGGGCTGCTTTCATATCTTGGTGATTGTAAATAATGCTGCAATGCACATAGGGTGCTTATGTTCTTTCAAATTAATGTTTTGGGTTCATTTGGATATATACCCAGGAGTGGGATTGCTGGGTCTAAATGCATATCTATTTTTAATTTTTGAGGTATCTTTACTTCTTTCCACAGTGGCTGCACCAGTCTACATTCCCACTGACAGTGCAAAAGGGTTCCCCTTTGTCCACATCCTCATCAGCACTTGTTGTTTGTTGATTTATTGCCGATAGCCATTCTGACAGGTGTGAGATGGTACCTCATTGTGGTTTTTATTTGCATTTCTCTGAGGATTAGTGATGTTTAGCATCTTTTCATATGTCTATTGGCCATCTGTATGTCCTCATAGGAGAAGTGTCTATTCAGGTCCTTTGCCCATTTTTTAATTGGGTTGTTTATTTTCTTGGTGTTGAATTTTGTAGTACTTCATGAATTTTAGACATTAATCCCTTATCAGATGTATCAGCAAGTATGTTCTTCCTTTCTGTGGGTTGTCTTTTTATTTTGTTGATGATTTCCTTTTCTGTGCAAAAACTTTTTATTTTGATGAAGTCCCATTTGTTTATTTTTTTCTTTTGTTTCTCTTGCTTGGAGAGATATATTCATCAGACATTTTCATGGATGATAGGATTGCCATACAAGTCCTTGTTGCGGACCAAGGAGGAGTCTGTGCAATCACTAAAACAATCCGATGTGCCTGCCTTACAACCTGGGCCATGTGGAAAGGTTAATTCAGAAATGTAAAGAGAGTTACCTGGCTTTTTAAGGTAGACTCCACTAGTGTCACCTTTGGCCAAAAGTGGCTGGGATCAAGAATGTGGGGATATTGTTGAGGTTAAATACTGCAAGTTGATATCATCCTGCTGCTTAGAATCCTATTGGATTCATTAATTAAATGCTATATGAAATAAATTGAAAATTTGGCTCCAGATTAATCAAAGTGGTTGATGGAGTAGCATACTCTTTGGAAAATTTTCCAGAAGTCAAGATGATGTAAAAACAATGGCTACTATTTCTGGGAGACTTATTTTCTCAGTGGGTCTCACATATTTCTGCATGTGTTAGAAGCAAATACACTGATTTTGTTCTGGATTATCTTTTCAAGGATGTTTGTATAGTGAACTGCTTTGGAAAATAGAGCTGCTATTTCCCTCCAAAACAAAAGGCAAGTTTACTTACTGCCATGGAAGACAGACATAGAGTCTCCTTCCAGAGCAAAGGGCTGTCATGCTTCCTGCCCAGTGTAATAAAGATAATGATTCCCTCTGGGGCTAAGGGCAGGCTTGCTTAATGTCCATTATAAAAGACTTGGCTTCCCAAAGCTAAAAGTTTTTCTCTTAAAATGCAACTCAGTGCCTGTGTAGGGGTCACTTGGCCTTCTTTACATCACCCTGTGGGACTGGGGCTTAAGAAACCAGCACAAGAAATGGTGATATTCTCACTACTTCTATTACTGTGAGTAATAAAGCCTTTTGTCTCTGACTCAGGAGTGTCATATCTTCTGCCCATATCCATGAAACTGGGGCAGACTAACTCGTTAGCTGGCAAATAGGGTAAAATCACATCCTGTTCATAGTTCTTGACAGTCCCTCATGGAATGGCAGAGGACTGTCTTCTAGCCAACCACAGTCATTTTGAGGATCAAGTACTATTAGTATTCCTTATAAATTGTAGCTTCAATACATGCTATCAGGGGATATTCAGTCTGGATGTGATCTTCCAGCCCATCCTTCATTCTCCAGATGAGAAAAATTGAGGCTCAGGTTTGTTCACCAAAAAAATATTGCTATTTATTGGCAGAATTTGAGCAGGTGCCAGTTTTCCTTATTTCCTGTTTGATACTCTTCCCAATATATTTTATTAACTATAATAAAAGTAATATTAGAAAGTCTACTCTAGTTTCAAATAGACATTAAATAAATACATTTTTAATGAATAAAGCATGGAAGTGGTGAAGGAATATTGCCTGTCCCATATCATAAGGAAGTAATATGTTCACTTACATCTTAGGTTGGCACAGGTCTAAGTCTGGATCTAGCAGAGATTTTCCAATCATGGATGGTAACACTTTCAACAAGACACATTTTCCTCTTGGCTAGCTGCAGCAACATTTGCAAAAGCTCTGAAGTATTTGTTGGGCCTTAAACATGTCATCTGTATGGACAACAGGAATTAGCACTCTCTGCCTTCATCCAAAATACAGGATTAGTTTCAGCCATCTTTTATAGTCTTGGGCAAGTTTTCTTTGAAGTGACAATAATTTAACCTAATTATTCATTTTCTTTTGAGCCTCTGTACTCTTACCTCTGAAAGCCAATAGCTTATTTTGTGTTTTCTCTTCTTGGTTACTCTACTCTTCAAAATAGGCTATGTTATGCACCGTGCAACAACGAAGCTCCAAATCTCAGTCTTAAATTTTATTGCTTTGCTCATTTTACGTCTCCACCAAAGTCTTCTGGAGATTTTGTCCTACTCTGTCCTCACTCTGGGACCCAGGCTGACTGAGCTTTCACTACCATGACTGAACATTGTAAATTGTCATGGCAGCAGCTCTTGAAACATTTGTCTTGAAAAGTATTGCTCCGCTCTCATTTCCATGCCTGTGCATGCCCTACAGTCACACCCAACTGTAGGTAAGAGGGAAATGCAACATAACCATGTGCCAGGAAGAGGAAACAGAGGAAACAGAACTATATAGTGAGTGATGCTAATGACAACCACAGTTACATTATCTTTCACCCCAAGGTTTGTTTAAGATTTTGACTTGAATGTGTCTTTTCCTTCCATGACATCCACTCCTATTTGGGCTATTCTCATCATTTATGTTAATAATATTATGTTATGTCTTTTTCCTTGCTCCAAAATGTTTCAGTACATTGCCTTGATGAATTATTGCATGATGATGTTGCTTTAAGAAAAGTTTGGGTGAAGATTTTTAAAGAGTGAAATCTGAGGTAAGGAAAGTTAGAGGACTGAAGAAAAGCAGAGGGAGAAGGAGATTGAATAGAAGGTTTAGAGAAGAGAGGGAATGAAAAGAAGGAAAAGGAATGAAAGAGGGGAGAAAATGTTGAAAGAAAAGAAAGCCAGTGGGAAATGAATACTAAGAGCAAAACTTGCACATTTCAACATGCTTAGAACTCTCTGAGGGGGGCGGAGTATGAAAACCTGTAAGACATTATTTAAATCTTATGATGTTGTGCCCCAGGGCTGAAACTGAGTCCTAGGCTCATCATCTCCAGTTCCCTGATGACTTAAAAAGAAAAAAATATTTTTTAAAGTGGCAAAGAACAGAAGTTCTGAATCTCAAAGCAACTCATGAAAACACACACATAAACTTCTCAGATTTTCCCTCTTCCCCAGGGCTGACTTTTTCTTAGAAGGAAAAAATGTGAGAACCCAGCTGAGATCTGAATTTTTTCCTCAACTGTACAGAAAAAGAGGCAGAATATTTCTGACCCCAAACTTCAAATACCAGGAGACCAAAATGACTCTTCAATAAGTGGAGAAATTCTTGAGTACATTCTTCGGTTATGGGGTTTTCTTCTCTATTCACCTCTTTATCTTTCTAATGAGTGCATTTGTGTGTGTGTGTGTGTGTGTGTGTGTGAGAGAGAGAGAGAGAGAGAGAGAGAGAGAGAGAGAGAGAGAGAGAGAGAGAGAGAGAGAGAGAGAGAGAGAGAGAGAGAGAATTAGTGGCGTGCCGGAGCCTGCTCATTACATACTCATGCAAGCCAATTTAGCCAAATTAGCCATTATGAGAACATTTACACCACGGAAATCGGCAATGCCACAAACACTGACACATCAGGTTTGTTTGTCTGTTTTCCAGAGAGTTGGTTGCTGTATTATCAGCACACTCCTGGGAAAGATAGAGTATAGGCTGAAAAGAAAGGAGAAGAAAAAGAACCGGTGTGACAAAAGAGAAAACAGGGAAACTTTTAAAGGGAGAGAAAAATCCAGTGTTTGGATTTGGAAGCAGAATAAAAAAAATTGAGCTGTCTGAAATTGTAGACCATAAAAGTCTTCTTTCTGATGAGTAAAAAGTTTTTGTTTATCTATTAGGTCAAAGTATGTTATTTTGTTCTGTTTTGTTTTAACAGTAATAGGCAAGTGAGCATCAAAGAACCAAACATGTGCCTTCCTGGGAAGCAGACCCAGCCACTGCTGGTACAGAGTGAGTCTCTTAGGGTGAGAACCAGGCAGGTAAAAACTCTGTTCCAGATAAATGTACCTGGTCTGACTGAGTCTTAGAAGCATTGATTCTCCCACTTGAAAGACAAGCAGATTGCCCACTCAGTCTGTTTTCAGAAACACTGAATACAAATTCAGTGATGTTTATAATGCCACCATGGAAGCTTCTGTTTCTTAAGGATGATTTGATCCCTGTATTTAAATTGCAAAATCTTATCCATTAATGCTTTAAACATTTACATCTAAGTTTGAATGAGCAGCCAATATTTTTTAGATGGGGAAAAAAACAGATGACTGAAACATCTAAATGCCAAATCTGTTCATTTTATTTTTTTTCCTTCGGTCATTCAGATACCCCCACTTATATACATTGAGGGGAAGCAGAATTCACCAGCCCACAATGGCATATAAGCCTCAACTGCCCAATGTGCCCTCAATGCACCATATTCTTAGGGACAGCTGTATGTACATACATAATAAATTTGGTCTATTTTCCTGTTAATCTGTCTCATTTTAATTGATTGCTGTATAGCCAGGAAAATTTAAATGGGCAGAAGGAAAATTGCGTTTTACTCCCCCACAACATCAAAAGATAGCAAAACAAAAGGAGAAGAAATAGAATTTTTGATAGCAGTGTCTTAGAGTTATGTGAAGAGACCTTGAAAGTTTCATTTCCTTGCCTCCAGGCTAAGCAGGTGAGCATTAAACAAACCACCAAACGAAAAAGAATAGATTTTATATCTTCTTCTGCTAACCCATATCAAAGTTTAAGGACTTCATATATTTTTTTTACATTTTATTTTCAGTTCCCTTCCTGCTGTCGAAGCATAATGCTCATGTTTTCTTTGTTATTGTTTGGGGAAGTACGAGGACCTGGGAATTCTCAATTTGTGTGTGTGTGTGTGCGTGTGTGTGTGTGTGTGTGTGTGTGTTTCAGTGAAGGTATTTGGAGGAGTGGTACCCCCCAAAGCATACTATAATACTGGACAATTGAACCTGAGTCCTTGCTCCTATCCGGCTGCTCAGCTTATTGTGTTGGTTTCTTGACCACCCTAAGCTTGGCAGTCGTCTCCATCTCCCCTCCTTGCCCAGGCTCCCTGTGCATCTCGCCTCCTTCCATGTAGGTGCATGCATGTTCGCCTCTCTCATTCCTAACCGTTCCCCAAGGCATTTGTTAGTTTCTGCTCAATCAGCACCCCTGTTCCCAAGTATTCTGTCTTCCTCTGGGCTCTCCTGGAGTACATTCTCTTCTTAAAACGAATTCACCACCTGTATTCTGCTTTGAGTTGCAATTTGACTCTGTTTTTTTTTTCTTTTGTAGGTCTTATTTCCTTACTTACATTATGAGAGCCTCAGAGATGTATACCACAGTTTGCTCCTCTTTGTACCCCCACGGTGCCTAGCACAGCCCTGCATATAAAGTATCTGTATAATGAACATTTGATAAAAGAATGAAGGAAAGAATTCATTCATCACTCAGGTAATTGGGTCTTTAACTCAGTGGCAAAGGGTTACTATTTCAAAGATATGATAATTGTCTTTCACACATTCTTTTGTGAAGAGAATATACAATCTGTGTGATTAGGAAAGTATTTCTCCCACTTGATTACCTATTTGAGTGAAATTTACATCATTTCTTGAGGTCTCCTGCTCAGATTAGATCAAATTCAATTGGCACCTTGATTTACACACCTATTAGGTGCTTCTTCTCTGCTGGTTATTATGTATACAATGAAAAATGCCAAAAGTTTTTGCCCTCAATGAACTCATGTTGTAGCATGAGGGATAGGAAATAAGGAAATAAATTATTGCAATGCTACAAAGGTGCTTTTAAAAAGGCATGTGAAACAAGATGCTGTGAACAGAAGAAGAAACACCCTGGGATATGCCTTGGAATGGGCAAGGAAGGAACTGAGAGGGAAGGATTAATCATTATGTTTACATTCTTTCCTTGCATATAAATGGCACCTGGGGGGAAAAACTATCAGCATCTATCAAATAAATAAAAGTATTATTCAATTAGAGATTAAAAATTCTGTAGACTTGAGTGGTGGTTATTTAATTTTATTTTTCAAACATGTAACCCAATGTGTAGAATATTGAAAGTGGGAAGACTTTCTGGTTAGATTGGGAAGAAGGGACCCATTTCCACTTCCTTCTTTTTTGCTTTGACTCTGGAAAGGAATCTGGATGCATAATTTAAAACCTATTGATAAAACAAAGACTTAGAATGGACATTTAAATATTCTGTAAATCATGATGACTAAGTAGTTGAAGTAAGAATATGTCCGTGTAATAATGAAGTACATGATCTGGAACATTATTGCCCCCTCCCCAGTTATTATGAGGTTAAAATAAATTTTAAAGTTAATAAAATATATGGAGTTCTCTTTGATCATTAGAAAATAGAGATGAATATCAATATCCCAAGAAGTGCTATAAATAAAGAGTGATTAATAAATTTGAATAGTTTAAGATAATACTAACAGGGATCATCAAGAAATATATCCATAAGAACACCCCTCCAAGCATTGATGTTGTTGCCAAGAGCAACAATCATTTCCCAAAACAGGGGTATGACACTCATGAGGGTCACAGTCTGAGACTGAATGAACCATGTGGCTAACTAGGGATCATTTTCTATGTTTCTGATTGTTTAGAAATTGAGAAATTAATGTTACCATGGATAGAAACATTGCCAGTTTTTCACTCCCAACTGTTCTTTCCTCTTTTTCTGCAGGAAAAAAAAAATATGACGTTTTCTTTTCTTATTGGAGTCACTGTGAACAGAGCCAACCAGATTATGAGCAGTCACACGTTAGTTTCAGTCTTTGTCTCCCCAACCTACCTGGTTCACAAATATTTTAGATGAAGAGTTAAAGTTGGATTGGGTTTGTACACAATCCATAAGATTCTAAAAGAAAGGGAGTTGGCTACTTTCTTAAAACTATGAAACCAGTCATTTTCATGTGAAGGAGTTGTGTGTTTGGTATTTTGTTCTATTATGCTGTAATTAATAACTCAGGGAAAAAAGGCATGAAGATAGTCTGAGCCTGTAAATTACTAGAAAAACTGCCTGTTTTATTTTTAGCTGTTTACAAATTGTGTGGAGAATAAGAAAAAAAAAAACAATAACAACCTATATGGAATCTTGGAAATAGAAACGAAGAGCTTTGTTCCTTGTGTTAAAAAGCATCCAAAGGCTCTGAAAGTAAAAGAACTTGGATTTTTTTCTGTTTTGTTTGTTTTTGTGTTTTTCCCTTTGGGCCATCTGCAAGTGAACCAGTCTAAATTGGTTTAATCAATCAATAGGAATTTGCAATTCTATGCTAAGTGCAGTGAGAGATAGTAAAAGACTATAAAGTACAAAGAAGTATTCTGTGAAATTGGGGCTTATAAGAGGCAGGCTCAACTGATCCTTCTTTTTTTTTTTTTTAGTTTAGTAAAATTGATTTTTTAAAAGGACTGCATTATTGTTGCATTGAATTTGCTTGCATTTTAATATTGTGAAAACGTGCTCCTATGTAACATCTCAAACATGTTGGAAGTTAAACAAAAGATGGCTAAGCCGTTGTAGACTGATCTTTTGATTAAGGGAGCTCCCAGACACCTCCTGAGGGACTGATTACCAGGCCTGTCCCCACTTCCAAATACTTCTCTGACATTGGCTGCCACAGAGGAAAGATTATACCCCTGGTCAGTAATTATAATCTGGGTGTTTTTATTTATAAGGGGATAAATGTTCAAAGAAAGTGATAAAAGTGCACACAAATTATCTATAACATGCAAAAAGATCCTTTTTTAGGTAACTAGGATAGGCTGTTCTGCTCACATTTAGATGAAATGTCAATTTTCTGTGCCTTGGATAAAATAACATCAACTCAAGAAGGAACCCTGATTGAAGTAAGTTATCTTGTGATAATCATAAACTTTGGCAAGTTACTACCTATGACTGGTAAAAATGTCAAAAATCACACTGTTGAACAAAATTATTTAAAACATACAAGATTTGGCTGGGGGAATAGCATGTGGGTTTATGTGTGTATATAACAGAACCACAACCGTAAGTGCATCATCCTTCATGCTAAACTCTGCGTAAATTTTTCCCAAACACTCCAGCTCAGATGTGAATTTAAATGTTCTCCCATGCTGAGTCTGTATTTGTAGAGCTTATTTCTAGGTTTAGGGACTGGTTAGTAAAGGTCACTCACCCTCAGATCACAACAATTCATATAGGTGGATGGGACCATCTTTCCTTCTATGAAAACCTATTAAGAAAATAGTCTATTACAAGAGATGATGGGTCAATATGGCAAATCTTAGGATATTTCTAACACTTTAAAGGTATATGTCACAAATATGAATGCCACATTAACATTAACCAACTGTATTCAGGCAGCAAAATGGGCTCTCCACGTCAAACCATGGGATCCGGGTGGTATGAAGGAGAATTCTAGATGGTGTGTAAAACCACAGAGACTTTTCTTGAAGGGTCAAATGTTCCATTATTTGTAGGAGAAAATTTTTATATCAGCAAAGGTTCCTCTGGGGAGAGATTAAAATGCACAAAACATTTAAAAATTCATTACAAGACTTAAAGAAAAACCTCTCAAAAACAAACCTAAGTGTGTGCATCCTATTGCGTAAGTCCAAATGTGTGATTTCTAATAGTGCACGCTGCTGCTCCTCTAACTTTAACCAAACAATCAATAACATTAATTGATTATTGGGTGCCAGTCACATGCTTAATTCCTCCACACATTCATTATTTTACTTAATTTTTACAATAATCCTAGGAAGTAGGTAGTGTTACTCCCATTTTCAAGGTATGGAAACTCATGAAAATCTTAAGTAGCTTGCCTGAAGTCACTAGTAATTTATAGTATTGAGATTCAAAGCCAGGTTTGTTTGAATTAAAGGTATTTTTCTTGGTAAAATTAATTACTTTAAGGACCTGAGAATTACTGCTTAACTCATTGCAACAAAATCTAGTCTTTGAGCTTCCATTCAATTTTAACATTTCGGTCAAGTTGTGCCTTGGTGGACAACGAGTCGAGGATGCTGTACCAGGATAAATTCTCATTTCCAAGTAACAAACAGGAATTTTGGCTGTTAAAACATTTTCTTGTAATACTGATTAATGTCAGTCAATATGCCAAGATACACTTAACCATAAAATAAACAAAAATATCACCAGTCTAGAAACTAAAGACAAGACCAGTACTCATGTTAACTCCAGGGAAAATACCAGAAAGATAACTTTATGCTTTACTCAACCAACCTGTTTGCATCCCTCAGTCTCATCTAGCTTCTTTGCATTAAAACAAAATCTATATGACTGATTTCTTCTTAACACCATCAAGAAATAACTGCCAAATATGTAACTGGAGTGTAGTTGAACATCTATTTATATCTGCAGGAGAGCAATCCTATGCCGACTGTCTCTCCAAGCAAAGATAAAGGTTGTTAAGCTTATGAAGGTGAAAACTGCAGACTATCTGAGGAACAGAATTCTGTGTTTGTTGGTCTGTTTTTATTTTTTTGTTGTTGTTTTCTCCTTGGATAAGCTGATGGGATGAAGGTCATTACTAGGACAATTTGCCCTGGAGGAGACTTAACAGAGTTGTTAAGAAAGGCATATTTTTTGTTTTGTTTTGTTTTTTGTTTTGTTTTGTTTTTTAGGGTGTTCTGAAAAGTCTTGAGATTTCAGCTGTTGTGTTATATCTCTGTGTATGGATGACCTAGTGTATTTGGTTGGCACCCATACCTTACTTACATGAGAGTTACTTTATTTTTCTTCATGACCATTTCCCTCATTAATATCAAACTATGTCACCCTCTCAGAAAGGCGTTCCCACTCAGCAATGGTAGCCACATATTTTTTATCTTCTTTGCATTCCTTTATTTAATTTTCTTCATAGAATATTACTTCATCTGATTTTAAAATATTATTGCATTAGTTACATACTATACCTTTTCCCCACATGGAATGCATGTTGCAAGAAAGTTCAGCTATTTCCCCCAAGAATGATGCCTGTGATAGAGTCAATGTTCAATAAATATTTGTTGCAAAATGGTGAATTACTTAATGAATATGAGTCATCATGTGATTTATATTAGTTGATGAATTTCCAAACCTAATCTCATAGCTTTTCTTAAACTGGAGTGCAAATTCTATTATGAGTGGTGCATCCTACCACCACTCATAATGGACCCCAGGCCCCAGCCTCACTCACCATTTTCACCATGTCTGTGGTGTGCAGACATCCAGTTCCTGCTACTTTGTTCAAACTGTCCACCTGACCTGTAAACCCTAACTCACTGTTTTTCTTATAGCTGTACCAGTGTTACATAAATTAATATTTTATTCTAAAAATCTCAATCACTGATAATGTACGTAGAACCAACTTGTCTCTTCTCAGTTGAACACCATAATCTCACAACTCTTATCAAAGGAAAACACTAATAATAATTGGCTTTTATCCTTTTAGACTTTTTAAAATTTTTTGTTTCAAATGAAAGGTTTATTTCCTCATCAATATCTATCCCATGAAAGTCTCTTTTCCCAGGCAAACTTCCTTGACCCCCAGAGCTCAGGACAGGGTCTCCAACACTGGATTGAATTTATCTTTTCCTCTCTGCTAGTCTTTTGTCACTGAATGAACTTGAATGGGAAATTAACTTTTCATATATTGTAAAAGGCCATTTTATTGCAGCAAGAATATGAATTCCACTAGAGGTAGGCCAATTTCTTCCATTCTGAACTGACCATGGTCCCAAGCACAGTGGTTTTTTTATATAAACAAAGTTGGTAACTTGGGATGCCTGTGAGAGTTTTACAGAGAAAGAAAAACAGAAAGTGTGGTAGAGAGTCTGGGAATCACAAAAGAACATCACAACCTATTATGTGTTCTTATTGTCAACAATTGCTTTAGATTCTGTAGGCCACTTTTATCTAAAAAGGAGGTGGTAAAGAGTGTTTTATATCCCCTCCAGCACATGTTTAATTGAACAATTCTTTAAAAAATAGGACTGAAATAAAAATGCATCTTTTGAAAGTTTAAGAATGTTAGCAATCAAACTATTTCTACTCAAACTTTCAGAAGAAAGCCTCTAAAGAGCTGCCTCAGTCCAGTTTGTGTTGTAGACTTTGATTTTGCTAATTTCCTCTCTTAGAGAAGATATGGTTAGTTCATTGTTGTTGTCTTTGTATTTTATTATTTTATTATTGGCTAGATCACCAGAGAAAATCTGTGAGCAAATGAGAAAACTGGAGATTGATTCAATTTGATCAAAGTCTGAACAACTCAGAAGTCTGTCAGGATGCACACACACCACACTTAAGACTTTTTGTGTGTATATTTGTTCAGATGTACGGGATGCCGTGCGTGGTCGGTTTGAGTAATGAAAAGAGGAGCCGACCTTTGGAAGTTCTGTCTTCTCATTTCATTGCTTATACTCCCTGGTCTTCTGACCCTGGGCAGCATCTCTCTCTCTGGGATCCTCACTGCATAATAGGACAGTTGGAGACCAGTTGGCTAAGTAGCTAACCTTACCCAAATACTCAGTTTCTGAAATCACGCTTACCTTATGGAGAAGAGATTTAAGCGAATGTGCTATTGTTACCTGACTTTGCTGCAAAAATCCTAGGCTTGCTACTCATTTTCATATCCCTTCCTTCAAAACTAGAAAAACAACCTTATTTTTCCCTTTGACTCTTGGCATGACTACTGGCGACAACCCACTGCTGAAGTGCTTGAATAAATAGAGAAGAGATTTCTTAAACAAGTGAATTATTTAAATCTGCATATGCAATGAGACCTGTTAGGCAAAACTTCTGCTCAGTAAGACCCCCAGGCTCATAGGAAGATATTTGATATGTAATTTCCTAAACTGCTTACTGGAGTTTTTGCATCTTATTGTTTATTTTGCACGAAATTGTATTGTCAGTAGGAAGGTTCCCAGAGAGTTTTGATTGAAATATGCTTGGATGAGCATTAGGCTTTATTTTTTTGTGCATGTAATAATATTAAATCTTCAAGCTATTGCAAGTTGAATATTTGCCAAGATTTGAATCAAAATGGTTTCTTTTCTTTTTGCATTTTCATTATATTTGGTTTTTTAAAAAATGCACATTTTCTCCTTAGTTAAGCAAAAAAGATGTAAAAGTAAATGTATTTAATTAATAAGCACAAGCATTCTAACACATGCCTGCTCCCTTTTTGCGGTGGGACAGAGTCCCTTGATTTCCTTTGTCCTCACAGCTTCATCCTCATTTGTCTCTGCCAAAAAAAAAGCTTATACTGACCCTGTGTACTCAGGTCAATAGGTTAGCTGGTGGAATGCATAGGCAATGGGTCTAGAATTGTGTTTGTCACTGTAGTAAAACTGAAAGACATATGACCTAGCTCTTCCTGTTATACTGAGCAGAAAATGTTTTCCTAATAGCATGGGTTTTCAAATACAAACAGCTGTTGGGAAGGACCATTTTTCCATCTGCCATTTTAGATTCTTTGGTCAGTCTAATAATTAAATTGACATAAACAGATTAACAGGAGAAAAACAATTTTTAAGTTTTTAATGTATGGGAGCCCATGAACATGAGACCCAAGTCCAGCAGTTAAAGCTTATATACCCCTGAGCTAAGGAAAGAAAGAAAGGCCTGGGACTTCAAAGGGGAGGTGGGTACTTCACAGGACAGGAAGAAGAGCAGATGTTCGGTAATGAGGGGTTTGTTTTGCTATACAGGTAGGTCATTTGCAAGTTAGCTTTGGTAACAGTTTTCTCTCTGAGACAGGACTGATATTTAATTAATTATCTTAGGGAGGTAAGAGAAAGTTAAAAGTTTTTCTTGAGTCAGCTAGGTCTTGATTGCCTTCAGCTCAAAATAATTCATATACTAAAGTGGCAAATTTTGGGGTGTCATGTTCTGTTTCTCTTTACAGTCAACCACAGTTAAACAAATCACAAATAAGGTGAGAGATCAATCACAGAACTGCCAACATATACATAAACACACACACAAACTCACAAACAGCAGAATGTACTTCCAAAATGTAAAAACTCACAGAAAAAAAAACCTAAAATATTTCAAATGTCCTGAGTTTTTCCTTTTCAACAACTTTTTAAACATTTTTCCCTCTCCTTTGGTTCTCCTCCTTTCTTTGTCTCTTTTTCTCTCATTACTTCTCTCTTTCTCCATCTCTGTTTCTCTGCGCTTGTCTTTGTGCCTAATTTTAATTTTTTTATTTTGAGAAATTTTTAAAATCTCCAACTACTCTGGTGCCTTTTTCTATCTAGTTTTTTGATTGGTAAGAACTAAATTTTAAATGATATCCTGGGTATTCTGTAATAAGCTAATATGATAAAATACAATTCCTAGTGAGATTATGGTCCATTTGGTTTACAAGTAGACTAAAAACTTGGTGCCCCTTTTTGTAGGTTTGCAGGAAAAGTACAGGAAAGAAGGTGGAAAACAGGATCTTTGTTGTTTTGCAAAGAATTCCATTTCAAGTCAAGTTTGTCTGCATAAGAAACATCCAAACCTATAGAAATTTTTGAGGGTTTTGGTTTTTTTTTTTTGAGCAAAACTAAAGACATATGTTAGGGAGCAAGATCTCAAAACTCCTCAAAATAAAAGTTTTTGCTTCTTTTATGCATTTAAATTTAAGGAGGGGATATAAGGAAGATTGGAGAAAGCAAGGTAGGGATTGGATTATAGGAGAGTTAACAAGATGATATGCTTTCTAGAGGGTTAATATCCCTTTTGAGGGGTATTACTTCTATATTATAAAGGTCTGTTAACCCAGATGCACAAGAACAATGGACAGAACTGTTTTAAAAACCTTTCAGTGAAGAAATTATATGCCTGTGGCTGATTACCCACCATGACCTGCCCAGTTAGGGGTTATGATCAGATCACCCTGTAAGGTTGCTGTTCATAGCCTCCCCCCCTTTTTATCCATAAATTTAATTCTAGTATTTTCAGTTTCTCTGTTCTATATAATTTATTTCTACATAAGCTTCCAAATTATTTGATAATCTGTAGCTCACAATTAGGCACTTAACTAGTCTATGATTTGTCAAATGTCTTAATCTTAACCCAACCTACCCCTACAATGGAATATGTATTCTTTGGTGCACTTGATGATACCATGACTTGTTTGGATAATAACTAGACCATATTTAGGAGTCTAGTAAAAACTCATTAAATATTTTTTTCAGTGATTAGTGAGTTGTTAGTTCACCAATGTTGTAATTATGAAGGTTTTTTTTTAATGATATGAGAAGTACAGGAACAAATAGAGTCAGTCACAGTTACTTAATACTGTGCCATAGGGTCCCAAGTTGACAATTTTTAAACAAAAAGGGAGTTCCTATCTCTGCCCTTCTTTTAAACTTTGACAATGGAACGGCTTCTCTGCTCCTCCACAAGGAAGAGATAAAAATAATAAACATATTCATTTTAGAATGGACCTTTAAGTCACTCGCAGTCACATTTCCTCTCTCAGCCTAGGTCAATTTTCTAGATGACTTGCAGTAAGAAAAACTACTTAAACAAAAAACCTTCCTCTATTCTATAGAGACTGGAGAGTTTTAAAACTCATTTGAAGAAAGTATAAACTCAATTGGCTGCTGTAATGAAAATATTAAGAGCCAGGATGAATTGTGACTTAATTTGACTATTGTACTGATTAGCTTTGGGTTTGGGTAATTCTTCATAAGGGTCTTCCCATCACCCTAGTAATTGAACACTGGTTCCAGTAATAAACATAGGACCACTGTTCATTCAACAAGTCAGGAGGGAATTAACTGCTTGACAATAATGATGCACCTTCAAAAGTACAAGTCTTGCATTTTGGGGGAAAGGCTGCTTTCTTGGGATTTGGAATACGTAGTGATTTTTGTTGTACATTTCTTCTTTCATTGTGAGTGTTAAGACTGCTTAAGTGAGCTGCTCCAATGTTCTCATCTCCCAGTCCCTCATTACCCTGAGCCAAAGATTTACTGTTCCCTACTTTGGAAGGTGTTGCTTGCATGCAATTATTGTTGGCTTAATTGTAGCCCATTCTTCCTCATATATTGTTGTGTGACTGAAAGCTCATTTTGTTGTGGACTGTCACTGTCAGGCTTAATCCCTGGGAAGATGTAAGTACATTAGAATTCATAACAAAAAGAGAAAAAACACAAGTTGGGGCAGAAGAGAGCGCACATATGGGAGGTAGCCTAACTTGCTGCTACTGTAGTTAAAGACTGAAAAACAGAAACTCGGGATAAGATGGTGTCCAGTGTAGCCCTAATCCTGGTGTCATCCACTAGTCACCTGTGTTAAGTGTGGTAAGTGTAGTCATGGAAAGTACAAAAGCTAAGCTAGAGTCATTCTAGAAAAAGGGTAATGTATTTGACTTCCTGCAATCTCTCAACCTTTTCTGTTGAGACATTTTTTTACATCATCCATCTCCCCCCTCCTTCTCACTCTACTCACCCTTTATCACTCCCAATTCCCAGCACTGGAAGCTTTTATTCTAGATCTTCCTCCATGACATCCAAATCCAATTTCAGGAAAGCATCAGAAACTCATTAACTGAATCTACATATTTGGTGGGCCCTTGGTGGAACTGCCAGGTGGGTCAGTGTTTGCTAAACTTGACATGAATTAGAATCACCTGGAAGGCTTCTTGAAACACATTGTTGGGCTCCCATCCCAGGGTTTCTCATTCAGCATTTGCAAGGTGGGGCCTAAGAATTTGCATTTCTACCAAGTTCTGAAGTAAAGCTGATGCCCCTGATTTGAGGACCACACTGGGAGCACTAGTGAGCTAATGCTGTGCCTGCCATCTTCAAATGTTAGCCAAGTGGGATATGAGCTGAATTCACAGAAAAGCCTCAACCCAAACTGGCCTTTCCTCCCTCTGTGCCTTACTCTAAGGTTGAGATGCCATGCAGGAGAATAGCTCTCGGAGAACCTAATTCATAGTTGGAGTGACTTCCAGCAGATTGCTGCTCCTCCTACAAGTGCCTGTTTCCAAGAGAAATGACCATGGTGGGTCCTGATATAGAAAGATAATGAATGTCTTGGGATACAGTGCAGTGATAGAAGAAGGTAGGAAATATTTCTGGACAAAGAAGACCTAAGGGGTGGCCTTTCCATCCCAAACCTGGACTTTCCTACAGCAGTACTTGTCTTTCTGAGGCTCTCACACACCACTGCTGTGTCACAGAAGAGAATAGACACACACCTCTATGCTTCAGGAAAAGAATGGAGTATCATGGGATATTGTTGTGTCTAAAATCTTATGTGATTGTCACTCATATATAACATAGATATACAATTAATATAAATATGCTCTTAAAAAATACAAAATAATGCTTTGAACTTCTCCCCATTGCATAAAATTACATTTCATGAATATGTTTATCACTGTTGACAATCTCTTGGAAGAAGGCTCATTTTAGTTATAGACTGATTCCTTCTAATTTATGTGGATGTGTTCTTGTATTTGCATGAACAAGTTGCTGCACTGACTCCTTTGTGTGTCCCTGCTGTTGCCTTCTCCCTTCAGTGTTTTGGTCTGTGCTGTTAGTCTATTCATTTCAGATGTAGTCAATCTGTATCGATCAATTGTACTTTTCATTGTTGTTAAACCACCAGTGTTCCTGGACATGTATCAAGATGGGGAAATTGAGAAAATAATGCATTATGGTCTGATTTCAGAGGAAACTGAAGGCCTGGACATCTCCATTCTCTAAACTCATATTTCTTAACTAAAATCTGGAATTGTGCCATTTCCATCACACAATTGTGTGCCATTTATAGCTTTTTCTGACATGTAACAATAAAGCCTACCCTAGTATGTGCCGTGTAGAAGGTAGTCAATACATGACTGAATAATATATAAAGGGGTGGATTTATTTATCCCAAAGCTTTGATTCAAAATAAATTGTCTGGTGCTCTTAGATTTCTGGCACCTAAGGCTGGTTTCAATGCGATGAAGGCTCTAAGGTCAGTTTTATATGCAGTGCTTCCTAGGTATTCAAGGTGGAGGTTGGAAAGACAGAAATGCAGACACAGAGACCCTGGAGTTTACCCCAGGTTTACCTCTCCAGTAGTCCATACCTGTTATGATCCTGCTCTAGTTTTCTGTCTCCTTTTACTTGAACCTGAAACTGGGCCAGTTAGGATTCTGGCTCCTGTCTCTGGTTGTTGAGAATATGATCACTGAAAGATCACTTAAATGCTAAAGCAAAATTATATCTGAACTAGGAATTATATCTGAAATAAAAATTATATGTGAAATTTCATAGTACAGCATTTGACCTGTACTGTACATTTAATAATTATTCATAATAATCATTCAATATACACTTGATTCATTTGAAGCGAAGAACTGTCCTCCTTACGTTGTTGCTAATCCTGTTTTTCCATGGCTGTTTTTGTTCATAGTCTAAATTCTCATCTAGTTTGTGATCTACTCTGAGAAAATTCCCAGGATTTAGCCTATTGAGGCAAAGCAGGTGGGAAAAGAAGGTGGAGGGCTAATGCAA
This sequence comes from Phyllostomus hastatus, assembly GCF_019186645.2. Classification (NCBI taxonomy): domain Eukaryota; kingdom Metazoa; phylum Chordata; class Mammalia; order Chiroptera; family Phyllostomidae; genus Phyllostomus; species Phyllostomus hastatus. The sequence goes on from NW_025333960.1 coordinate 32,895,635, forward strand.
CATAGTTCAGCAAACTTAACTACCAGAAAATTGCCAGAAACCACTGATCAACAAATGATAAATGGACCTATACTCTGGGCTAGGCTCCTTATGAGTGTGTAGGACTGTGGGGACTCCTGGCTCATCTTTAGGAAGCTCAAATGGAGCAATGACACGCACCCTGTGTCATTCCTAAACATCAAAGAAAAGATCTCAGCTCATTTCACTGTCTCCTCCTTTTCCTCCTCACCCCTACTCCTGTCCCCTCACAAACTGGAGTCCCACTCAGACTCACTACTTTAAAAATCAAGCAAGTAATTCTATTCTCCCCTTTTTCTGCTGCCCTAGGTTGTGTGAGTTATCTGACTCAAATGTTTCTACCACACCCAACATTATTTTTCTCTCGCATGGATCATGAACAGACCCTATTCTCTCCTCTTTTTATTCTCCTTGTTTACCAGTATTAACTCAGGGATTCCCCATCAGGCAACTTTTCACATTGTAAACACATTCACTTCAGTTTTATTGTTTCCTTCTTTTTTCTGTTAAAATTCTTTTCCAGTCAGCACAGTATATTTTCTCTCTCCCTTAATCTTCCACGTTAAATTTTTTATCCTCACCCTAATTATTGCAATCATCATCTCAACAGTGGACTAATCACAGCTTGAAATTTTAAAGTAGTATTAGTGATACACCTGTAGCAAAGGCAAGGACATCATGCATTTTGAAGGGGCAATTAGGAACAATTATGATCTACTGCCAATAACATACAAACCCTTGAAAATACTTCTAAGTTCCCTTCAAAATATCTGCAAAATATCTACTTACCTTTTCATTTTTCTCTAATTACACAGGCTTGTCTCCGTATTAGCTTAAATTATACATAGCAAACATGGTTTGAATTTCAGCATTTTTTGTTTTATTGAACTACTAGCATTGCAAAGGTGTCGTATTTTATTTTACACTGTTGTGTCTTACATTGTTTCATTTTGAACATACAGCCTAATGAGTTAATTAGGCATTTGAGTAGTTGCCCAGAAATCTCAATCACTATAATATTGTCCCAGTGGAGAAATATAAAAGATTTTCAAACAACTGATTTATAGAGAAATTTTTAGAAAGTAACTTATTGGTAGTTTTGTTCTGCTGAGCAGATAAAGTTAACTTCCCAGCTACTCTTTTTGCCCCAATTTGATTGCTGAAAGATGTTTTTCTTAAAAATAAGATTATACTGCATATTATATACTTTAAGTGATTTTTGAACAAGTTGAGTATTCAAAATACAATAAAAGCAAATAACTTATTGAGCAGAACATGCCTTTTTTGTCATCTTAGTTTCAGCAGATAAACCTATAGTTGGGTTTGCTATTGTACCTGGACACAGGGAAGACAAATTCAGCATCAGTAATGGATATCCAATTGCATAGAGGAAAACTGAAGGCAGGTTTTGAAACCTTTATTGGACAAGCTAGATTCAGAAAAAAAAAAGTATATATGTATCTCCACATGAAGACATATGTTCTCTGTCTCCAAATGAAGTCTTCAGAATATCTGCATAAATGTAATTAACCAAGTAGTTATTTATCACCTTGAGTTTAAATGTGACCACAATACTTGTTTATATGTTCTCATACTTCTTACCCAAAGAAGTATAAACAGAAGAGAGGGAGTCACTTCCAGGTGGAAGGTTTAAGAGCTGGAGAGCAGTGCAACCCATTCTCTTTTCCTGAGTTAGGTTGAATGGTAGCATTTCTGCTTTTCTCCCAGAGAAGAGCCTCTAGCTGATATATGTTGTATATTTTGTCAAGAAGAAAATCAACCTTGATTGATTGTTCCAAGCCCTTAAGATTTGAAGGTTTGTTTGTTATTGCAGTGAAACCTAAAATATCCTGACTAGCAAAAATCTTATTTAAAATATACATTTCTGGATCCTATCTCTTGAATCAGAACCTGCAGCAAGTGAGGCCTAGAATTTACAAGTTTAGCAATATTTTGAAATGCTAGGTTTTCTAAATTTTTAGTACTAATGGTGTATGAAGATGCTAGTCTTAAAAAATAGTCTTAAATAAATATATATATATCCTATTTTGTGTACATATATATTTCCTATTTTATGTATATACTTGGACCTGATTATATATACTCAGGTCCATTATATATATATATTCAGGTCCAAATTATAAAATGTCTTAAATGTTAAGCTCAACTTTGACTTCTGCTCTTAAGATAGTAGAAATGAGGCAGGAGATAGCATGGGGAAAACTCTGAGACCGTACTGCCATTGCTGGCCACTGTGTAGTGTCCTGGTTGCCAGGAAATGCCTTTTGGCACTCAGGTAAGATGGATAGTAAACCAAGGCAGGAAGGAGGTGGGAGATATGTCTCACCCAGTAACTCAGCAGTCCTGAGCCTGGTCTGATAATATTGCTAGATGTTCTAACATCGCAAGAAACATCATACTAGCATAGGAGGAGTGAAGTACTTGAAATTCTATGTATGGTTCCCACCAGCTGGGAAAGAAAGCTTTGAAACTGTGTTTTTATCCCAAGGCCTGGAAGGTGGGAAAGGGTCCATAGTGCCCACAGAAGAAACCGATAGAACAACTTTAGTTAATTGCCTATCTCTGGCCACTATCTGTTATACAAGGGAGTCCCTAATGCTTCCAGAATGAGCTCATAAATAACTTTGGGTAACTGTCTTAACTTTAATTAACTGCCTCCTGTTACGTATCTGTTTTACAACAAGATGAACAAACGGACTCTGGAGCAAGATAAGGTTTTGGGCTAATAGACCTCCACACATACCTACATTTGGTTAGTCATGGCCCTCCCCAGAAAAGCTGGCACCACTTTACCCATCAATCAATATATAGCTTCTTAACCCCCATTTTGCCAGCTACATACATCCTCAGAACAAAAGACCTGATGTTCTTGCCAACCCTGCTCTTGCCACCCTGGCTCTGCCTCTTGTTGCCCTTACCTCGCCCTGCCCTGAACCTATGACTTTCTTGTCACCTTGGCAAGGCCTGTTCTCTTCCATGAGAATGTACTACCAATAAACCCTGCTTGCATGTGAATACACATGCTGATCTGTAATTCTTTACTGCGTGGGCAAGAACTGGGCTTCTTTGTTAACAGAAAGATTCCATATAATTGAGCAAAAGGCATTTGTACTCCTAAGGTACTACAGAAGAGAGTATAGGTACAAAAACAAAACAAGAGTCCCACCAAAAAAATAAACAAGCAAACAAAGAAAAACAAATCTCAGTTCCACAATTAGAAGCTAGTGCCACAACTCAGAATAGAATTTCACTAAGTTAGACATTTTAACTCTATCTTTAGTTGTGAGTCTTTGAATACAGAAGAATAACCTCTTAGGTATGCATGCATGTTAAAGGTACATAAAGTAAGGGATAAGTTACTTGGCAGTTAGACTAAAAAGTTAAGGTATAAGTTTGTTTGTTTTTTGATTAAATCTTATATAGGGAAATCTACTATTGAAAATTGCTTGAATAGCCTATCACTAGGAACTGGGACAATTGATACTCAAAAACACTGAATTAACTTAAAACTTTGTCTTTAGTTTGAGAACTGTATTTCCTTAGGATAGTAGAAGCCAGGCTTCTGGGACATAAAGAGATAAAGAGATATACATAGATGATGGATAGATGGACAGGTCTTGGTTTACATATTTTTATATCTTGATTTTTCCAAGAATGTAGAGTGAAATTAATGTCACTTAATTATGAAGTGAGACATTTCACTCCACTTGTTATGCAGACTATGATTATGTATAGGCTTTGCCAATCTTTTCTCTCTAAACTCTCCGGCCTGAAACTGTTCCTGTTTGGATGGAGGTAATCCAATTTCTATGTTATTCCTACCACCTCTACCATGTTAACATTTGACTCATGTCTGGCTAATTAGAGAATTCCATTTCATTTCCAGAATGGTGGGTTCAGATTGGATGTAGAATCCACATGGGATCACCGTGAGTCATGCTCCTAACATTACTAAAGCCATCAAGAAAGAACTCTCTTCGCTACAGGGTTGATGATGTATTTTCCCTTCTCCCTAATATGCTTTCTTTCTTTGTTGCATTTATGCATTTCTGTCTCCCAGGAAGGGAAAGGGTATTACATAAAAGAAATTCATCTCGCCAAAGAAAGAGAAATGAAAAAAGGCCTTAGATTCTGGGAGAAAGACATGAAATAAAGAGTGCATGGTCATTGCTGTCTACCCCTCAAGTGGATTTGAAGCAAGGGAGAAGGTACTATTTGAAATATCACGCAAGTTGAGGGGGGAATCCTAAAGAGGGAGGATTTGTATCCTGCTTCTTAGTTGGAATGGGTGGAGGATACTGATTCACACAGTCTTTGGAACCAACACTGACTGAAATGAGCAGTAAAACAGTGGAAGAAGGTGTCTGGTGGAAGGCAGCTAGCCCCAGAGGGCATGTGTGCATGTGTCCATTCCCCCATTCCCCCAGTACATGATGTGGAATAAGCTTTGACGAAGGAGGCAGGAGGGAGCTGGAAGTCGAGCAGCAACTGCCTTGGTCAAGTAGGCAAAGAACATCCCTAAAAAGGCCGATGAAGGTGGCAAGCAAACCAGCCACTCTACCCATAATGTAAACAAATGCATGAGCTTTCTCGAAACCCAACCACCATTTGTGATAGGAGAAAACAGATGAACCAGTCTCTGTTTTGAGAATAATATTTGAACTTTGAAATTGATAAATATTTTCCTGTAGCACCTTGAAATATCCTCAAATAGACTGGTTTAAAGTGGCAGAGACTGGTAGTATTTTTAATAGGTGTTGATAAGGTAGGGGAAAGCGCCACCTTATCAGCAACAAATGCCAGAGTCTACTTGGCATTGATAGAATCTGAAGTCTCTATTAATGCCAAACAGAGACTTCAGAGAAAAATTAAAGCAGTCATACATGCAGCATAATTTCACTTCTTTGCATCTTGGAGTGTAAGCAATGTCTACCTCCACAGTAGAACCTAGGATGCGGGTGAGTATCCTTGCTGTCACGTGGGAATCTTGCCTGAGAATGAGGACCACAGAGATGGAGAAAAGAGACTGAATCCCAGTGATATCTTTGCCCTACTGAGCATAAATCTGCCACTGGGCTGCTGAGGTTCATGAAAAAATACATTCCTCTTTATTTGCTTTATTTATTTATTTGTTTAACTCTTGGCCAGTTTATATTGCAGCAGGGAAACTCTCACTAACTGGGTAGCTAGCTGCAAGGGAATTACTTGTTTTGCCTCTCAGTTTTTTCATCTGTAGAAGCACCTCACAGTGTTTTTGTAACAAAGTAGATAATCCATGCAAATAATTTGACACATCGCCTCACTAAATTTATAGTAGTTTGAGGCAAATGTTCTGAAAGATAGAACATTCCTCGTCTTTTTCTGTCAAACACACATAACTTTTAGAAACATTCACTGTTTACTCTCTGTAACAGCAACAATCACTCTCTAAATTAACTATATGAATGGTAACTATTTGGCTAAAATGCTATTTTTTCCCCTCTAATTTCTAGGTCAGCAAAACTTTCTGGTTACCATCTCTGGGATATTCTTCTTGGCTAAAAAGATATTCTTTTTTCTTGAGAGCTCAACATTTTTCCATGTCACTGAAATCAGAAGTGGAGACAAACATTTTAAATTATTTTTCTGGCTTCTCACTGCAGTAAAACATAATTTGGCTGAAATAATGAGATTCAATTGCTCATGAGTAAACTGCAGCTTAAACAATGGCAGTTGGGCAGTATTTGTTGTTGAGCCTCCTGTTGCGGAGGCAAGCTTTGTTATTGACTTGCTTTCGATATATTTTCTACAGATTAAAACTCTGGGACGAGGGACCAAGAAAAAAAAAACACTACCAGAGAACTAAATTGAATTCATGTATAGTGCCAATTCTTGTATATTAAGTTCTGATTTTCTTTCCAAGTCCTTCTCAACTTTAATTTATTGACACCAACTAACAAATGTCTTTTGTATCATTTATTTTCCAATTATCCATATTCTAGACTCAAATATTTTGATCAGCACAAATTCCAATGAAGTCTGATTATGTTTCTTTGGGAGAATCAATTAAATTATTATTTTTTCTGGTTGTAGAAGGCGAATGCCAGGCCATGTGGATTACAGAGAACTTTTAGAACACTTAGAAATTGCAGTATATATGGCACACGTGTTTACTGACACTTTCTTCCCTGTTCTGTTTGAGGCATAGGAAGTTCATGTGGATTTCACTTGAGTGACACTTATAAGTGGAAAAAGATCATTTTCATCATCTCCAGTCTCTTTTTGTGGACTAATCTCCATGTTTTTAACTGTCCAGATAACCACTTGATTTAATAGCCCTCATTTAGGCATGATTATAAAAGTCAGATTTGAGTCCTGTTCTGTAGCATCATTCTAGGAAAAACAAAAACAAAACCCAATAAATTCAGGTCAGTAAATTGGATTTAAGGACCAAATAGCTGTGTATAGTAGCCAGTATCTGGGTCCTTGGAGTCCTCTCTTGCCTCTCTGACAGGAAGAATGGCCCCTGTTTCCATTGTTTACCCCAGTTGTTCGTGGGCTTCCTTGGTGGTGGTGTTTGGTGGTGAGTGAGATTTTGCTTCTTTAGATACTGAGCTTCATAGGCAAGAGAACTGAATGTGTGGCCATCCTTCTGGTATTCTTTCCCCTTCAGTGTGCTCTGGCTGTGGCTCCTTACCATGCCCTTTTGGACCTCCGACAAGGCAAAAGCTAAGCTTGTCTTCTGTGTAATCCCTCAGAATCACTCTTTCTTGTTGTACTTTCTGATGAAGTAAAAATATATTTTTATTCAGATAATAATAGAATCTAATAATCTGTTTACTCTTTAAAGTCTAGAACAGATTTTACTTTTTCCATTTAACCTTCTCTGACTATTTAAGCTTCTGTAAAGCTTATGATACTACTCTCACATGGTATTGTTTCTTAGTATTTTTGCAAGTGAAATATGCTATGTCACTATTTTTGGTCATATCAGAAGCATGGATGAAATTGGAGAGCATTATGCTAAGTGAAGTAAATGAGGCAGTGAAAGACAAATAACATATGATCTCACCTATAAGTGGAACCTAATCAACAAAACAAACAAGCGAGCAAAATATAACCAGAAACCTTCAGATAAAAAACAAACTGACAGTAACCAGAGGGGAGGGAGAGGAGGGAAATGGGGGAAAGAAGGGGAAGGGTTGTCAAGAAACATGTATAAAGGACCCATGGCCAAAGCCAAAGGGGGTCAGGATTGGGGGTGAGTGGGGTAGGGGCTAGTGGTGGTGGGAAAATGGGGACAACTGCACTTGAACGACAATAAAAAACAGTTACACTTTCAAATAACTTTTGTCCCTCAGGCAATTATACAATTATTTTAGTGATGTTACTATAGCTCAGAATGCTGTTTGAACTCTTCTTTTTCAATTTTCTTCAAAGCCTGTAGCACTTTTTTTAGAAGATCTCAATAGTGGTAAATCTTCATTCTTACAGATGGCTTAAATTTTTGAAAATAGCTAAAAGACATTCAGAGCTAAGTGTGGTGAATAAAATGAGTGATCAGGCTGTGTGATGCACTTTGGGTGGAAAACTTGATTTGATTACAACCTAATGAGACTTACATTCTTGTGTTCTAAGAGGAATTTCTGAACAGGGGTCAAAGACTGAGCCAACAAGTTTTCTTTAAATAGTGGCCTGGCCTTTGATGGTGACGAGGTTCATATAGGTTGCACAGAAATAGAAATCTAAATCCCTCATTTTAGAGACAGGAACATACATTCAAGAAGGGGGACTCACTTGCTCATGTTCAGAATAATAAAACAATGAAATGTCTAACGATTATAATAATCCAATAATGAAATAATGTATCTGGAAATGGCAAATAATCATCTCTGAGTATATTGTTTAAATAGGAAGGAGGGATTATATATGTTGCAATAAGTCAGGTAGGCTTTTTAATACTGATGGGAATGTGAAGACTTTGATTGGAATGTAATTTAAGGAGCTCCAAAGCCATTCTATACTTACAAATCACGGAGCTGGCATCTAGTTCTAAGAGTCTCCATGAGTGTAGAAAAATCTCATCAGTACTTATTAAATCTCAGCTTTAGAAGGAACCATGAAATTCATTTGGTTAAATTACTCACCTGCAGATTGATCTGCTGTGATGTTGAGGATCACGTTAATATTTCCTCTATTTTAAACTTTACAGGAATGGACAATCCAATATATTAAGATATCTAATGGCAGTTCCATTTATTAAAATCTTCTTTCTAACATTAAGCTGAAATTGCTGTGGTGTCCAGGTATGGTTCCTTCTTCTTAGATCTCTGACCACAAGGTGCATTCAGAACAAATCTAATCACTCTTGTATATTGTTAAAGAAAACCATAAAAAAATCTCCAAGTTTTCTTAAAGTTGAATACTTCATTATCCTTAAAAATATTTCATCTTAAGAATTTCAAAACCTTGTACTCATGTGAGTGGCTTTTATAAGTTGAAAATCTTTTTAGGATTTTGATACATTAACATTGCTATGACACTCCTCTAGGCAAATGAGTTTCTCCATTTGTCTCTTGAAATGTGAGGTCCTGAAATACACATACTGTAAGAGGAATTTGGTTACCCAGAGTGAAACAATGGACTGAATATTTTATTAAATGAGGATTGTAGCCTCTATCAATGTAGACTGATAGAGAAGAACTGTTGTGGCAGGAAAAGAAAACTCCAAAGGTTTCTTATGCTCTGTAACTGTAACACTTGCAAAGTTTCACACAGGACTGTAGGAGCTGACAAGTCGTAACCAAAGCAACGGCCAGTTACTCAAGGTCGTACACAGACTCCCATGATAAGCTCCTTGCTCCTTGCTTCTGCAAATTCCTCCTGAGTTTTCTCTTTGTCTCCCATATAAGGTAGCTGGACCTAACTTCCTCATTCGGCTTCTGTAACCTTGCTTTGCCACGTAGGTAGGAAGCCCGGGACTATTTAAACCCCGGGAGAGTGAGGATTGGTGCTCAGAGGATTTGGATGTTAGCCACCCCCTCTGGGCCCCTAGGTAATAAAGTTTGTGCTTCATTATCTCCCCGCGTGTGGGTGGATTTTCCACAACACTGTAATTGTTTTGAGAAATTTGCCTCATGTTTCAGGGTGTTCCGTTTGGTAATACTGAAGGCCAACCAAATCTTGACATTGGCCTCTATCTCATGATATTTTCTCTGGATTCATATCGCCTCGTATCCCAAATATTTTATATTATTTTCAAAAGACTTCACACCTCTAAAAATTTTAGTTACAATTGTATTTAATTCCATTGACTGAGAAAAGTGAAGCATTATTATCTTTTCTTTTTATGGTTAAACTATACTACAGTTATGAAAGTGGAAGCCAGCTATTGGGTTAAATAAATTCTGCATTTCATACATGTTGTTTAGTAGACACTACTTAAAGAAAATAAGGCAGTAGGTATACTGAGTTTACATGAGAGAATTGTTGGGTTTTTTTGTTTGCTTTGAGATAACTTTGGTATATAACACTACATAACTTTGAAGTGTACAACAATATGGTTTAATATCTGTATACATTATAGTCTACTCACCACCAAAAATCTAGTTTTTATCTGTCACTTTACATTTTACCCTCTTTATCAATTTTTCTTCCCCCCTTCTCCTCTGGTAACCACGAGTTTGTCATCTGTATTTATAAGTTTATTTTGGTTTTGTTTTATTTTTGTTTGTTTCTTTTTCCACTCCACACATGGGTGAAATTATTGTTTTTCTTCCATCTGACTTATTTCACTTGGCATAATACCCTCAATTTCCCTATGTTGTTGCAAATGACAATATTTCATCTTTCTTTGGCTAACTAGTATTCCATTATGTGTGTGTGTGTGTGTGTGTGTGTGTGTATAACATTTCATCCATTTATTGGTTGATGGACACTTAGGTTATCTTTATAACTATACTACAAAGCTATAATCATCAAAACAGTATGGTATTGGCAGGAAAACTGGCTCACTGACCAATGAAATAGAATTGAGGGACCAGATATGAAACCACACATATATGAACAGCTAATTTACAACAAAAGAGCCAAGATTGTACAGTAGAGAAAGGAAAGTCTCATCAATAAATGGGGTTGGGAAAAATGCAGTCACACTCAAAAGAATAAAACTAGCCCACCATCTTACACTACACATAAAAATTAACCCAAAATGGAATAAAAACTTGAATACAAGACCTGAAAACATAAAATATATGTAAGAAAACAAGTGCTAAAATTCTGGACATCAGTCTTAGCAATGTTTTTGTGGATTTGACTCCAATGGCAAAGAAAACAAAAACAAAAATAAACAGATGAAACTATAGGAAACCAAAAAGCTTCTTCACAGCATAAGAAACCACCAACAAACCAGAAAGGATGCAACCAAATGGGAGAAGAAATTTGCAAATGATACTTCTAATAAAAGGTTAATATGCAAAATATATTTTTAAAAACTCATACAACTCAACAATAAAAAAGAAACAATCTGAATTTAAAAATGAGTAGGGGCTCTGAATAGGCATTTTTCCAAGGGAGACATACAAATGGCTAACAGGCACATGAAGATATGTTCAACATCACTAATTATTATAGAAATGTACAATTGGATATTAGCTATCACCTCATACCTGCTAGAATGGCTATTATCAAAAAGAAAGACATAACAAGTGTTGAATAGGGTGGAGAGAAAAGGGAAAATTGATACAGCTTATGGAAAACAATGTGGAGTTTCTGTAAAGAAACTTAAGAATAAATTGTCATATGATCCAGAATGTTTTTATCTGAAGACCATTTCAACTGTATAATTTCATATCTTGCCTTGTGGACTTTAAATTAGCTTTGTCATACATATAACTTTTACATATTTTAGTCCTATACTGTATTATTATTATTACTTTAAACAGCCCAGTATATTTTTGGAAGATTTAAGTAATAAGAAGTATTTCTATTTATCTAACTAATTTTCAAGCAGTGCTCATTTATCCCCACTTGACTTTTTTAAGTCATGGCTCTCGCTCTCTTCCCCACCCCCTACTTCATTTTGCCAAGTTTCTATTTCAATGACTTTAAATTCGCTTTCTTCTTCAATGTTAAAGTTGCCATTAATACCATCTAATATATTTTTCATTGTGGACTTTGTACTTTTTATCTCTCAAGTTCCATTTAACTTGTGTTCTTATCTTTCATGTCTATGCTTACATGTTCAATATTCCTCCTACCTCTTGAACATATGAATACAGTTATAACTGTTTCAGTGTCCTGTCCCACTAATTCTTTCATCTGTATAATTTCTGAGTCAGTTTTCTTTGACTGATTTTTCTTTTCATTATGAATGGTATTTTCTTTTCTCTCACATGCTTAATAGTTTTGATCATATGCCAGACAGTATAGATTTTAACTTGTTAGTACTGAATTTTTTGTTTTTCTGTATTCCTGTGAATATATTGAGTTTTGTTCTGGGATATGGCTAAGTCACTCTGAAACATTTTGATCATTAGATCTTGCTTTTAAGTTTGTTAGGTAAGACAAAAACAACATTCAGTCTAGGATTAATATTTCTCTACTACTGAGGCAAAGCCCTTCTCAAAGAATTTAACTCTGCTATTGCATACACAAATTATTTCTGGCCCTGTGTGAGCTCTAAAGGTTCTTCTTTCTAATCTTTTGGAGCGTTTTTTTCCCCAGCTCTAGGAAGTTTCCTCATATTCATGTGCTGATGAGCACTCAGCTGGATACTCAGAGTGGATCCCTCTGTGGATCTCCTGAGCTGTCTCTCTGTGTGTAGCTCTCTCCTCTCAAGTATTCTGCCCCACAAACGTTAGCCCCCTGGCTTCTCTGGACCTTTGGCTTCATCTCCTTAAAACGCTGCACTGAACTCTTTCTGGTTCTCAGTCTCTGCACTGCAGCCTGGAAATTCTCTTCCAGCAGTAAATAGATACAAAGCAGCTAATCATATTTGATTCTCATGTACAAAGATTGCTATCATTTATAAGGTGATGTTCAGCATCTTGAGAACCTTATTTTATATTCTTTCTATGTGTTATTTTAAGTGGAAATGTAAATCTAGCCATTGCTGTCTAGAGGGAAAATTATACAAGTCACAGTATTTCTGACAAGATTTTTTGACAACCCTCATGTCACTTGGATCACAAATAAAATCAACAAAATATGCATTTAATTTGCTAGTAAGTTTCTGTCTTCACCATCAGTTTGTTCAAGTATTTCTTGAAAGTCTACTGGACAGATCAGTATCTATTGAAAAAGAGCTTTTCTTCCTTGCTTCCTTCTTTCTTTCCTAGACTAAACTTGAACATAAAGTCAATGCAAAAAATTAGGAGTGAATGGTTAACACTGTATTATCCAACTGAAAAATACCTTTAATATTCTAGGAAAATGAAGAAATTGGCCAGACAAGTGCACATTTTAGAGATGACAGGGAGATATGATGTAGAGAGTTTAGATGGTGAGAGGACTAAGGAAATGGGAAAGATGGTCTCCTTATGGTACAGTGTGAGTGACAGACTTCAATATTGCTAGGTACACAGAACTTGAAACTTGACCTATATTATTAAAAAGCCTATAGTACAGTGAAGTACTTTGTAAGAGGATTTACCCCTATATATTTCACGTTTGCCAAGTCACAAGTTTCTATAAAGCATTGATAGAATCCAGAAAAAGGGAGTTTATTAAATTGGTTTTGATCTATGTGGGGAACTCTTTTCAAACTTAAAATATCTCCAAAGTAATTACTCTCCAACTCTTATTAAAGTGGTGCCTTGAAAAGTAGGAAAAGGATGAGTCATTCCCCCTCCACTCTTTGTTGGAAAGTCTGAAGAAGTTACTAGTCCTTGTTCCTTCTTCCTTTTGCATCATACCACCTCAAAGCATGTTCTAACACTACGCCCACCTCTTGCCAATATTGCATATTTTGTGGTTGTCAGGATCTGCATTCAAATAAGTGGGAAGAAATGTGTGGAAATGGTGTGTTGTGAGGCCACATGCCTCTCCTCTTGGTTGAACAGCTACCCTGGGAAAGCTGAGGATCATTGCCCTCAGTGTGGTTTACTGGGCTCCCTGGAGTATTGTTATTGTGTCCCAGTAGGTGAGACTCCTGAGATTGGCTGGGTGAGTAATGGAAATCATGGCAGTTTATTGTATTCCATTCATCATGTCATGCTTGTTAGCATGCTGTTTTATAGCCACATTGCTCCACAGTAGCACCATTTTAGTGTGCAAACTCTATGTTTTCACTTTAATTTGCCACAAATATGATATAAAGATAAAGGAATTTATGTTTCTCATTCACCAACAGGAATTGTCTCCAGTAGTTTACAGAAGATCAATCAAGATGGGACAGGAATCCTCCCCAATGCATATTAAACAGTATTGTCAGAGAGGGAAATGAACTAATGAGTAAGCACTACAGACAAATGTTCAATTTCATTGGACTTTATAATTTCTAGAAAGAAACATCTGAAAAGTCGCTGACAGATACTAGTACTTCAAAGAACAGCCTCTGTCTGGTTTAATTGGACAGCCAATGAGGATGAGGCACACCATTTCTAAATGTTACTTCTGGGTCAGATGCTTCCTAGTCAAAGCCCAGTTGAAACCTTTCCATGCTTTTCCTAAATGGCTGCATGTTTTTGTGAATTTCAAGCAAATTGGTACTGACAGAACAATCTCTTTCCCCATAATTTTTTAAAATATGGAGAAAGAAGATGGTTTAGACACCCTTTATTCACTTTTGCAATTGCTTTCAAAACCATTATATCAATCAAAATGTATTTATTTGGTACCTGAAATGTGCATATCCCAGTAGTACCGGCAGTGTAAACTAATACTCGTTGCAAAATAATATACATTGTGACTCTGGTATTAAGCAATACTAAAGTTAAGCATAGTTAAATGCTTTTGGTAATGAGTAAAAATGATAAAAATGCATTGAATACATAGCATTGCCAGACATTGTATTAAATATTTAATATTTAAAATTTTTAAATAATAAATATTTTAAATTTATTTCTTACTATGATAGTTTTAGAGTATATATAATGATTCTTCTAAGTAAAGGAAGTAATCAGTAGAGATGGTTAAGTAACTTGCTCCATCACACAGTCATGGAGTAGAAGAGCCGGAATGCAAACTCCCATTTGTGTTCTGCTTAAGTATGGATTCCAACACACCACATTAACTTTTTGTATTCATTTCCTAGGGTTGCTATAATGAGGAACCTAAACTCGGTGGCTTGGACAACAGAAATTTATCTGCTCACATTTCTGGGGGCTAGATGTCTGAAATCAAGCTGTCAGCAGGATTGATTCACATTAGATGGCCTGCTGGAGATTCTATTCCATGCTCTTCTAGCTGATGGTTGCAGGTGATCCTTGGCATGCCTTGACCTCTAAGGCATAACTCCAATCACTGCCTCTATTTTCACATGGCATTCTCTGCTTTGCTTGTGCCCTTGTTTCTACTCCTCTTGTTTTAAGGACACCAATTATGTTGGATTAGGGCTCACCTTTATCCAGTATGATCTCATTTTAGCTTGATTACATCTTCAAATTACCTATTTCCAAATATGATCACATATCTAGGTACTAGGTATTAGGATTACAACACATCTCTTTGAAGGACAAAATTAACCTATAGCATTCTTCATATCTGCTCTACATTGCGTTCTTCAAATTTGTGGTTAAATTTAAAAAGTGTGAGAGCTCTTTAAAACACATAACCTTGCACATACTAGATGCTCAAAAAATGCATGATGAATATCATTATCTTTACTTACACAATAACTTCATGCAATAGAAGCTGGGATTAGTCCCAACATATCTCCCAAGTCTACAATTGTAAAGAGAGATCAAAGAGTTTTCTCCTGAAGAAAAAAAATTAGCTTGTACTCCTGTGGTTGATCCCATTGCATTCATTACTCAAAAACAAATGAACAATTTCAGACTAGACTCTGCGCATATGGAACTTAGAGACATTAAACAAATAAATGCACACATAATTGTACTGTTAGGAGAGTGACAAATGCAATAAAGAAGAAATGCATTGCAGTCGTTATAAACGTGCTAGGTCACAAACTTTATCTCATTGAAGAATGAACCTTAGCATGAGACAATGCAAGAAATTAAATGTATATGAATTTTAAAGTATTCTCTATAGAATTCTTCAGAAAAAAATTTATCATTATAGTTAAATTAATTTTATGAAGTATATCTCCAGATATATTTTTGATGATTTGCAACAAACTGAACCATTATGGCTTTATGAAAGCCTCATATTTGTTGATTTCTTATGCAATTAAATCCTAACTGAAGATTTGCTTTTTTCTTCTCCGAAGATTGATTGTGGCTTTAAATAAAATGCGATAGTTAGCAATGTGAATGTAAGCCCATGTTGGATTTTAACATTCTGAAGTTTAGCAAAATAAAGAGAAAAGATAGAAAATAAGGGTTTACAAAACATTGATTGATTAGTAGAAAGCTCTCTAAATTAAAAGTAATATGCACTGAGGCCAAAATCAATTTGATTTTATTTTTTCACTCTAAAAATGGAAGTGGTTGAAACACATAATCACTAAAGATCCTTTCAGCTTAAATATTCCATGATTAAAGTTTAATTATTCAAATTAAAGGACATGCTATTTGTCTCATTGGTATTACCTTTTTGAGAGCAAGAGAGAGATGACAGGGGAGCAGAGGTGGCAGTCAGAGTATAGAGGCTCTTCAAAGTGACAGAGACAGGAGAGACCCCACCACCTACAGCCAGGTGAATGCAAAGCAGCTGGGGCTTGGTCTAGTCAAGGTCCAAAAAGGCAGGCGCTAGCTCAGTAACAGAGAAAAAATGTGTTTCTGTTGTGATTTTGTTTTAAACCTAGTGTACAACAGATGCTCTGTTACAGTTTTCTGTCAGAATGTCTAAATAAAGAGAACAGATTCTACTTTTTCCTTCACTATCGCAATTTCAGAAGCCTTAATTAGGACATTGGAGTGGAAGGTTATTTTCTTTGTTGGAGATGGAATTATTATGAAATCATTCCCAGAGGTCCTCATCCTCACTCCAGCTGCTAAGGAACACTCATGCCTAGTATACACTTCACTGTGACATGAAAGACATCATCTCGCCCTGGCAGAGCAGGTGTCAGACCACAAGGTTTTGTCTGAATAGCTTACATCGTTTTCCTAAAATCTCTGAAATCTCTGGCCATGTGCATGATCACTCTGATTTTGTATCCACAAAAATGAGAAACACAATGTGAACAGTGACCCCTTTAAAGCTTTAGTCTGCCAGTGATTGGTTTACATTGCATTCACTTCATTGTTAAAAGTAGAACACAATGAGAAATTCCTATCCCAGAAATGTTTTATGCAAAGACTATGCTCATAACTCATTAGATATTATGTGCATAATGACTCAATGTATCAAATAACATAAGAATTGAGGAATTTGTGTCAGTAATGTGGCTACAGCCACTCCAAGTCTGTGCTTTCCCATATATAATAATGGAAGACTCAAATGATAATGCTATGACATCAGTTTCAGGAGTAGAGACTCATTCGATATGGCTAGCTCTCTCAGATCTATTCCAATTATTCTGTATTCCACCCAGTGGCATCATAAATGTAAAATGTTCTAACTATTCTTCTTATACTGTGGAGACAATGGAATCAGTATGATTATAATCATTGGTGTATCACAGTTTTCCAGTGATTCATCTTTGTTGTTTATGGCACTCAATTTTTTTTTTGTCAGTGTTGATTGGATGACACCACAAATCTGATAGTCTGTTGTTTTCAGAACACATGGCCTTGAATGTATGGACTCAAAAACGGATATACCAGTTTTGTATCCCTAAGAGGAGTCACGTCCCTGCATACTGCTATCTCGTGTTGCCAAATTATGAACACGTATTTATCTCCAGGGATCAGGAAAAGTAAATTAAAATTTCCAGGAAGCCTCAGGATTTCCTGGAATTATAAGATATTCCACATTTTTCATAGCAATTATTTACATATTTTAGAGTTATAGTGGGCCACAATAATAATAATAAACAAGGAACTAGTTTTCTGTGACAGAATAATATACAATCTTAGGAAATTATCTGTTTTAAAAAAGAAAAAAGATATAATAATAAGTGCATAGTTTTGTATTATTATTAACCCATATATTTTGATAAAATTATAGTAACACACTCGAATGATGTCTACCTGATGTTGTCACTTGAGAATAGAAGTCATTAAAAAAAGTCAACTCTTTACACAAAATAAAGATCAAATAATTTAACATTGAAAGACGTAACACAAGATTTAAAAGCCATGTTTAAGCCCAAACTTTAAAAACATGGTAATTGTTAATCTCCCTGTTCCATATTTTTGATTTGTGACAAATATGGCAAATGTGGAAAATTTTATCTCATTTTTCATTGACGTAGCAGTTGAAGAATATCAATGTTAAGAGTGAATCGAAAGCATCTTCAAGTTTTATATAAATTCCATATTACCTTCTTATTGTTGTTGTAACAGATTACCTCAAAATTACTGGCTTAAGATAGCACAGTTTATTATCTTACAATTTGGAGGCCAGAAGCGTCACTAGTAAAATTAATGCATCAGCAGAACGGCATCCATTCGAGGGACCCTGGCGGAACATCCCTTCCTTGGCCTTTTCCACCTTCGAGAGGCCACCTGCACTCCTTGGCTAGTGGTCCCTTTCATTATCTTCAAAGCCAACAGTGAAGCATTTTCAGATCTTGTTCTCTCTGACCATCTGCTGCCTCCCTCTTCTTTTGTTTGACTCCCGTAATTATATTGGGCCTCGTTGTATAATTCAGGATGAGCTTCTCAAGATCTTTAATTTAATCACATCTGCAGTTTCCCCATTTGCCATATAAAGTAACATAATCACAATTTTGGGGATTAAGATTCGGGCATCTTTGGGGGCCATTATGCTACTACATACCACAAGCTCATTCTCTTTTTCAGTGGTGAAAGCATTGTGTCTTCTTTCCAAAGAATTTTAACTTATAACAAATACTCAAACACCAGAAACATGATTGGGCAACATTTGATAATGCAACATATAGATGTCCTAGCATCATTAAGAAAATCACTAATGGGGGAAAATAAGAGAAGGTCCATGCATAAGGTCCATGCATAGGAGAAGGTCCATGAAGGTACATGCATAAAGGACACAGGGACAAAGCCAAAGGGGGTAGTCTCGTGGGTGGGAGGTGAGGATGGATGGGGCGGGGGCTGAGGTGGGGTGAAAATGGGGACAACTGTGTTTGAACAACAATTAAAGAAAAAAGGAAAATCCCATAAACTCACCTGTTGAAACTGACAATTTAAGGACTCATTTTGCTTCCAAATTTTTTTTAGAACATCAGTCATAGGATTTGTATAATATATATGCCACACATAAATTTATTATTTTATGTTTTATTTACAAGAATGAAATGATCACAGGGCCGAAAACACATACTTAAAATATAGTATCAGTTAAAAATAAGCAGACTGATTAGATTTTTACCATCCTCTCCTAGCACTGCTGTCCTGACCCCCAGAAACAGCCACATTACCCTTCCATTGCACTGGTCTCCATTTCTTGGGCTTGCTTGTACTTCGCATATGCCAATTACTTATAGTAAGTAAAGTCTCAATGCTGATTGTTAAATTTTAAATCTCACAAAGTTATAATACTTTTCCCATTTTCCCAAACTCATAACTGATTTTTCTCAGAACACGGGAAGCCATCTAAATTTTCTGAGAAATGCCTGGCTTGATTCCTACACAGAAACACTGACTCGCAGAGCAACCAAACCTCGGGGTTGACCGGTTGTGCAGAAGTTCCTCAGACTTTATGGCTCATGATAAATTGTTAATTCCTTTGTAAGAATGTCTTCCTTCATTTGAGCTAAATATCCAGATATCCTCTCCTCTGTTTAATTTCTGGGGCTATGTGGGTAGAGTGTTTTGAATCAATTAGAAATAGGTTCATATCAACTCACTACAAAGTAATGAAAATAGCTTTTTGTGTGTATGTACTAGAACACTTCAACCATTCAGCACAGTGTGTTGTGTTGAGAACATAGGTGCTGGAGCTGGGTAGCTTTAGTTCAAGTCCCTGCTTCACCCCTAATTACCTGTGCATTTGTGAGGCAGTGACTCCACTCCTCTGAACCTTGGTTTCCTCTCTGTAACAAGAGGGCAATAGTATATCATTTTGTTTCCAGATATTTTATTTCTTAGATCTATTTTGTAAGTAATAAAATAACTATATTTTGTTTCCTCGTCTGAGGTCATCAGCATCATACAATTGTTACACCACCTTTCCAACATTTTTTTATGTATTGTATTTACTATATATTTGTAGCCACAAAATACATATTTGGCCTCTTTTAAAATATGACATAAATATTATTTTAGTTATCACCCACAACTTGCTCATTTTACTCATTATTTTTAAAAATCAAACCTAACGAAGTAGATCCGATCATTCTTTTTGCTTGCTGTATAGTATTTCCTTATTTGGATACAACCACATTTCCTCTGATTTACCTGTGCAAATGTTTCTCTAGTGTATAGGCTAGAAATGAAATTGCTGGCTGTTATATATATAATCTTCACATTTATTATGTATTATTAAGTTGTCATGGCTTTCCAATTACATGTATCTCACCAATGTTTAATATTTAATATCAGGGTTCCCCCCCCCCCCACACCAACTAGTTCGGTGTGAAATGGCATCTTATTGCTGTTTTAATTTTCATTAGCTGATTCCTGGCAGGGTTAAACAGCTTTCCATAGGTTTATTGATGATTCAAGTTTCCTCTTTAGGGATTACTTATAGACATAGGCCATTTTTATATGTTTTCTTTCTTCTTAATTTTATGTAGGAATTCTTTTTTACAAAGAGATGCCCTGAAGTTTAACTTTGGCCTCAGTGTTCAGGAAAAAAATATGATACCTTGTTTCAGCCTGTCTCAGACTTTGAAAGACAAAGTAACCAAATATCTACTTTATTTCAGGCACTTGGGTCATCTGCCTGCTCAGGGAGGGCATGGCCACACACTCCCCCCACCTCTAATCAGTGCAGCAGCACCAGGCATGTGAGAGCACGCTGTGGCCCTTGAATTGATGGTCAGCATCTGATGTTCATGAAACATTCATTTGCAAATTCAGGTGAGCATTCTAGACACAACTTAGAATGAAAAATTCTATTTATTTCTTCAGGCAACTAAATTTTAAGCAAGCTTATATATTACAATAATATATTGAAATAATGCTGATTTTGAAAGCTGTTAATGTGGCATACAAAAATTATTAAGAACTTTCAAAGAGCTAAACAATATTAGCAGTTATTATGAATAAGAGAGGGTATATTAGATAGATAACATTAACAAGAACATAATATCCGTTTTGAGCCAGCAAATGTTTATAAAAAAATTAAATGTTAATAAAAAGGCATGATAATAGTAATTAGATTATATCACAATGTTAATCTTTAGAAGCATTAAGAGCTATATTTAATTTTTGTTATTTGATTCAGCGGAAGCCAAGAGTTTTCAAGAAAAAGTCCTGTTTGGGAAGTCTCCATATCTTGTGAGGATGAATTAGAAGCAGAATTTCAACTTTGCCACCTCTAAATGTCACGGGAGAAAAGACTGCAAAATCATGCACAAAAGTATTCATGATAAATTATTCTTGATCTCAACATAGTGAAGACTCTAAGAAGTATAAACACTAGAAGAAAGAATGGAAGGAAAGTAAAAATAACTCAAATTTTCTTCTCACTTATACAACTTCAAAATATCATTCTTTAAAAGTACTCATTGAGAAGACAATGTCTTATGCCTTGGAATCTATGGAAGCCAAAAATTTTAGCATTGTTGAAATAATTTTCAGAGGCTTCTATTTTCAATATCAGCTTTTGAAGGTTTTATGGGATGTCCCTAATTTCATAAAAAAATCTTCTAAAAAGGTTATTGATTTCCCCCAGAGTTACATTTTAGTATTTATAAATATATTAGCGGTGTTATGACATGCCTGCTACAAGTGAACTTTGCTTTTAATGTGTCAGTGTGACTGACTGTAGGAGCCATTAGTAGTCATCAGTGCAGAAAAAATTTCTGTTCCAGCACCATGATGCTCAACTTTTAATTTTTAACCATTCAAATTCTCCATAAGTAAGTTGTCACAGTCAATTTAAAAAAAAATCAGATTTAATCTTATACCTAAGAAACTCGTTCTAAGATATTCACATTCAAAGCTGGCCAAATATTTATTATTCAGCCATGATGTGTATTTGGTAAACTTCTACTCAGTGGATAGTCATCTATTATTTATTTGCTTTTTACATATCTTTTTATCTTTTTCCAACCTATTAGCTTACTTGAGGATTTTTGTTTATGGCATCTTTCATGTGAACTTCAAAACTTTGATGTTTCAATTCCATTGTCTTCTGTACCTGCTAAAGCTACAGAGACTGACTGTCACTCTAATTGTAATCCCATTATAGACAGTCCAGAATCAGTTCGGAATCAGATCTTATGTTGGAAGCTCAGTGTTGCTGTACCCTAGGTATATTATAGCAGTTATGAAAGTTGGTCAAGTTTTTTTTCTCGGTATTCATATTGAGGTCCAGCATTCTCTTACTATTCCCAGGATTCCTGGGTGCCTTCAGTATGGTACTTCTGCTCATGTGTTGTTCTGTTGTACTGACCCTTGTGCTCAGTACAGCCTGATAGGGACACAGCAGCAGCCTGCACTGCTCAGGATATAAATGTTGTCCACTGCAAAGGCGAATAAGAAGCACTGCCCTCCTCCTCATCATGCAGCCCCACAGGAAGAATAGACATGTGAAAAGTAGTTACAAATCAATATTTTCATGAAAGTAAAGGTGGATATATGAAATTATGATCATTTTCCTATCTATGTAAATGCAGGATTTGATTCCTAACAGATTGGGAAAATTAGCCATTCTTGGAACTTGGTCTAATTTGCAGACACCTGCATTTGAAGGTTTCCAAAAATCTCTCTGAGAGTTTGGGCCTTTGCAGGTATCAGGATCTAATGTCAGATTGTCCCTTGCATCCTTTACAATTGTTGTCACGTCCCAGCTCGTTGTCTCTGAAATCACCAAACCTACCTGCAAGGCCTTCGAAGGTATCCTACCCCAGGGAAATTGTCCTGTGATGTTCTCTCTCAAATGGTTTTTGCATCACTCGCTGCTCTTGGTGAACAGGTTCCTCTTACAAAGTTTCTACAACAACCTGAAAGTAGAGGGTGGAGCTTAAAAAACCTATGAAAATAACAAGTACAAAGTTCTTGCACCTGCCCGTTTCTCACTTAACTCAGCTTTAGCAACAGCATTTCACTGTCCTTATGGGAAACTTTAGCACTTCTAGAAAGCCTGCACCTCCCCTGGGAGTATGTTCCTTCTTTGACTTACCTTCTTCATGTCCTTGAACTTGTCTGTCTATTGGTGTCTTTCCATCAGTCACTTCAGTGTCCCATTTCTTTTTTTAAAGGTTTTATTTATTTTGAGAGAGAGAGAGAGGGAGGGAGAGAGGGAGAGAAACATCAATGTGTGGTTGCCTCTTAAAGGCCTCCAATGGGGGACCTGCCCTGCAACCCAGGCATGTGCCCTGACTGGGAATCAAACCAGTGACCCTTTGGTTCACAGGCTGGTGCTCAATCCACAGAGTCACACCAGCCAGGGCTCAGTGTCCCATTTCTACAACCACAAAATACTTTAGCAAAATACAAGTGACCTAATATGGTACCTGGAAGACATTGAAACCTTCATAAGTATGTGGAAATAAATATACAATTATAAGTATAATCAAAAAGCCCATAATGTATTAGATGTGGAAAGAAACTTAGACATGATGTAATAAAATTCTAACTGAACATTGGGTCATTTACTTGAGGATTCTCCTTCCCAAAGCAACACAATTTGATTTTGAACAGTTCAGTTTTTACTGTTAGAACATTCTCATTGTTCAATCAAAATCTGCCTCTTCACCATTCTTCCACCAAGTCCCATTTTGCTGTGTGAATGTTTTTAGAGACAGTCTAAAACTTTCTTCCCTACATGAGTCCTCCAAGTATTTAAATATAATCATATTTACCTCTTCTTTTTATTTCTCTCCTTTTTGCCACATTTTATTATAGCATTCATTTTCTCTATTGTTTAATTCCATGTGGCTGCCTTCAGAGTATACCAGGACCTCCAATTTTTTTCACAACATATGTTATGTAAAATCTAACATCATCCTTCATCCTTCTGCTCTGACTGCCCAGGGAGTGTGGGATTACTATCTTTCTTCTTCTTTCTAGACACTCTGCATCCTGGGATCAACCTCAGTTTGCATGGACCCCTTATTCACTATAATTTGTCTGATGGTGACTAATCAATATTTTGCTTTCACTTAGCATTTTGAACATGCCTCTATTTTCTGCTCTTCCTACTGCATACCAGTCCTTAGTTAAAACAGCAGTGTGAGAAATTGTTGAAGAGAGAGGAGAAGCATTTTTCACCTGCAAATTCCTACTGCCCTACACAATGTGAGGCACCTGACTGGTTATCATAAATGCTTAATGAGTGGATGGCAAATAGATTAATAAATGAAAGACATGGCTCC
Source organism: Phyllostomus hastatus (assembly GCF_019186645.2). Classification (NCBI taxonomy): domain Eukaryota; kingdom Metazoa; phylum Chordata; class Mammalia; order Chiroptera; family Phyllostomidae; genus Phyllostomus; species Phyllostomus hastatus. The sequence goes on from NW_025333960.1 coordinate 32,919,345, forward strand.
TTTTCTTCTATAAACATTTTCTAACATGTTTACTACTATTGTATATATGCAACTCCATTTTTTATTCTAAGTACAGAATTTTACCTTTTTCTTGGATTTTAATGGATCTAGATAAAATGCACATAATTGAGTTAATCACATTCTGTAGTTCATGGCACACTACTGTCATTGGCCAAGGACAGACTTTTTATTTGTTCCTATCAAATTTTAGTAGGATGTCTTGCATCCATTACTCCTGACTATTGTAATTTGTATTTCTATGATTAGCTATCTCACACAGCTTTATATCATTTGCAATTTTGTTAAGCAGAGTAAGAGGATTAAAATACAAGAAACAACAACAAAGAATAGATGATATATTAGGTACTGAATTGTAAGCTACAAACTTTAAATGCTCTAAGAATTTGGCAGAGATGTATAGCTTGAGCATGTGAACTAGATAAGAAAAGAGTAGAATCACCGAGATGTAAGCTGGATCAAGGAGGCTTGGTGAGACTTGAAAAAAGAGGAACCTGTGAGCAAAGGAGAAATAACAGCCAGCTGAAGTGGGATAGGAGGTTGAAAGAAAGTGGTAGGATACGTTTGGAGACAACGTTTGAATCAGGATTTTTCTTCCTTCTTACCCTTCTCTCTTTTACAGAGAAACATTGTGAAGATAGACTTCACCATTTCTCAGAGATTTCCTACAGACTTTACTTGGGGGATTTTGGATTTGTTTTAGAAAGAATACTGAGAGAGAAAAGAGAGGGCAGGTGGCATGTATGAGTAGCAAGAATGATCTGTGTCTCGCTACTGCTGCCCCCTCCTTCCATTCCAAGCAGATCCAGCCTTTAGAAGATCTCATTACTATTTTTTATCCTAAATTATACTGCACCCCCTGAGGACTTTTCTACTTGCTGCCAATAGAGAAGTCACACAGATGGTTACTGTCTATGAAATCAGAATCCCGGAAATGTCATATTTAGCTGGGAGTGTGAAGACTTCATTATTTTATATAGGATCTCTCTTTACCAACCACTGTGATACTTCTGAGGCCCTTAGAGGTTAGACCTCTATCAGCTAGCTCTACTTCTAACATTAAAAATTCTCTAAATAACATGCCTTTTTTTCTCACTTTACTTTGACTGACAAAACATATAGAGCCAGGTTTGTTCGTGTTTACCATTTGCACTGGCATCATCATATAATTCATGTTTTAGTTTTATTACCTACATTTCTTTTTTTTTAAAGATTTTATTTTATTATTTATTTTTAGAGAGGGAAGGGAGGGAAGAGAGAGAGAGAGAGAGAGAGAGAGAGAGAGAGACATCAATGTGCGGTTGCTGGAGGTTATGGCCTGCAACCCAGGAATGTACCCTGGCTGGGAATCGAACCTGGGACACTTTGGTTCCCAGCCCGCGCTCAAACCACTGAGCTACACCAGCCAGGTTATTACCTACATTTCTTTGACTTCATCCTTGTTTTACTTTTATTCCATTATTATGTCATGGTATAATCCTCCAATCTACCTTCACATCCTGGACAGCCTATCTGAGAACCACTGCTCTAAATAACTTTGTCTAAATATGGGCATTGATCTAAATATATTACTTGACTTGTGGCTAAAGTAAATAAGAATTGACTAATCAAACTATAGATGTTAAACTTTTATTAACATCAAATTTTAAAGCTCAATTTTTTAATTGCATTGTATTTGCAATGTATCACATTTTGTGAATAATTTGCAAGTGATAGATGAATAAAGTAAGTAAAGAGCTTCTGTATAGGTTTGTATATACATATGGAAATATCTCAAGTACTAAAACAATAAAGATAAGGAAGGATTTGGACTGGATGTTTCTTTTCAGCTTACTGTAAGTACTTCCTTAATTATAATCAAAACCAAGACTCTGGAATCTAGTTCATGAATTCTGTGGTGGCGACATTCCCAGGAGGCACATGGTTTCAGAAGTGGATGACTCACATCCAGATTCCTGAGTCTCCCAGGGCACTTTTGGAGACACTCAACAACAAAAGAACATTGCAATAGCTGGTTTTCTTTAATCAAAAAATTCCATGCCGATTTTAGGTTCACATGGTCTATTTAGCCCAATCTGTGAGGAAGACAGAAATGAACTTTTAGAGAATTTTTGTTCAGCATGAAAGAAAAAATGATAAAACATTCCTAATGTCTGGGTCTTTCTTTGATATCTAAAGTAGCTGTTCAACGTTTGGTACTATTCAACATACCACTCAATAGTTTGATTGTTTCCAAACAATGACAAGGTAAATTCTACCTTACCAGTTATAGGATGATAATAAGAAATAAATAAAGATGCATTTTTTTTATTTTCTTGCAGCTGGGTTCTACCAATCAGGTATGCCTTTTTTAAAAAAAAAACTGATTTGTAATTGAATTATGCGGGGGAAGTGGAATTGTGCAGAGAATCCATTTTCTAGGGTAGATCAAAGCAGAGTTGATCAAAGCAGCATTGATCCAGGCTTCCTGATTCAGTAACTACCTGCCCAGGGCAGAGATAAAGTGCCCCAGTGTGATTCTGGAAGCTAGAGTCTTTTTCTACCTGAACTAGAGGAAGTGAATTCTGTAGTCTGCAATAAGAACCCTGCCTATTCCAAGCTTACACCATGGATTTATCACACATTCATTTATCTGAAACAATCCTCAAGGTATACCTGTTTTACCTCCCTTGGGATTTAAATTTTTATGTTTCCTACTAGACATGTAAATATATGACTGCTTTTTCTCCGTAAACCATCAGAATTTAATGAGACAAAATAGAGATACAGGGAGTTCAAGTGTATGGTGACAAAAGGAGATTTGACTTTGGGTGGTAGGCACACAATGCAATATACAGACAATGTGTCATAGAATCATACACTTGAAACATATATAAATTTATTAACCAATGTCACCCCAAATATATATATTTGGAGAATATTATCAGTATAAGTATACTTTGCCTTTATTACCCTACAGTTACAACCTAATCTTTACTTTTTACATTTTTAAATATCACCATTCTCTACAAGCAATAGTTACTACATGCACAAGTGGGCACAGTTATATGAGGTAATTAGGTTATATAAAGCAATCTATAAAGTAATCAATAATCATTTATGGAGATTATTGTGTAGCAATCTTGGCTATATACAAGTAGTCCAATACATCGCCCACTTTACTTTCCAAATGGAAGATTCAACATACATAAGACAAAAGAGGAGCCACTACTAAAAAGAGGAGCAACTGACTATACTGGAAGTGAAGAATAAGGTTCTATGCCTGGCTCTGTCACTTATAAATGTCTTGTGTTGAGGATAATATTCTGTATCTCAACCTTGACATTTTTTAACCAAGAAAGAGATGAGATAATATTTGGAACATACCATTGTGTATTCTAAAATTACTTTTTTTTCCAACTCACTCACCTGCACACACTTCAAAATGCAGTTCTAGCCCAATCCACTTTTTGAGCCAATCTTGGCCCTCAACACTGAGATTGAGAACATTAGAGCATCATCATGAAGACACAATGAGGAGTGGGACTGCCCTCAGCTGCCAATGGCCCAATACTCGGTGTATGGAGAGCAAACCTCAGACATCTGTTTGTGCACTAAGCCACAACCTTCCCTGAAGCATCATCATATTCACTTTGGATTCCTGTTCAGCATTTCATTACCATCCCCCGGGGTTGGAGCCCATCACCTCGATTTCCAGCCATGGATGTGACCCTTTGCCAAAGGACCATCTGGAACCGTACTGCTGCCATCCACCTGATTGTCATTACTGCCTCTGCCTGAAGCCTCCTGCCATGTGCCCCAGCAGGCAGGGCTGGACACCCTCCGATATGGACATTGGCCTAAATCAAGCCTGAGTTAATGACACTTCTTAGAGCATCACAATGGATGCTGCTAGTTGCATGCCTCAGGGTCAAATCCAAGAAAACCACTCATGTTTATGAAGTATTTCCTATGTGCCAAGCACCATTCTCAATATCTGATGTACATGATTTCACTTAATCTTTATAATAACCATGAATTAGATACTATATTTACAAATTTTTATACATAAGTAAATCTGACCAACCATGTTTAGGTAATTTTCCCAAAAAGTGGTGAACCATGTTTTGAGCAAGCTCTTAATGACTAGGCCATGCTAATTACTACCTCATCTCCTCCCTACATGGTCTTGGCTTCAGCAGCCTTCATCCCCATGGGCTGGTGGCTGGGGTTTTAGTGTTCCATACATGTTATGAAAGATATTAATTACTATCATCATAGTAATTAAACAAGGCAACAACATGTGTGTAATACGATACAACTAGTCTACTTTAAAAATTTAAGCCAATATTTATTTATATTGAAAGGATTTTAATCATATAGGTTGTTCAGGTAACTAAGATTAATTATTTCAACTATCAAAATATTCTGAACCATTTTCATCTGAAAATTTTCAAAACATACCATAAACTTTCCAAAGTAAAAAGTTCGAGAATGAGCATAATACATTATTTTCTGAACTCTGAGTAAAATAAGCCTTGAGAGAAGGTATCTTGTGAGGGTATGAGATTTCAGTGCTTATAGCGTATTGATTATTCAGATGTTGTCCTGTTTTCCTACTTGTTTGTTCTGTTCTAGAGACTGAGGTGTCACATGAAGGAGGAAAGAGACATCAGTGGCCATGCCAGTACTAAAGTAGTGCCTTGAGGAAACTGTCATATGGGTTCGGGTATAGCACAGCATTTCTTTATTCCTCTCCCTTCCTCCTCCTTCCACTAATGCCTTCTTCTTAATGCATTACACATGTAGCCTTCTTTTGCAACAGAAAGATTCTAGTATGCATGAAGAATTAAATTAATCTTTAAGTGTCCCCAAATAACCTTATTCAAGTAAACATTTTAATGTGAAGAATAAGACAAAAGCAAATTTCTCCTTTTAGCTCTTTAATTCTTTGTGCATTGTATTTTTCTTCTATAATATTTTTCTTCTTCCTTTGATCTTAGGACAGAAATGTGATATAATGGAACCGGGTATCTTTCACATTAGATTACTCTTGCCCTTTGGATGCCCAAGGAAACAAAGAAATGGGGTTTCTTTGGACTAGGACATTCAGTTAACCTGTAAGCTTAACTTTAGGATGACCCTAGGAATCTTGACAGATTTAAAAAAAAATAAAACACCAACAGACATATGACATGAAGCTGGCAGACACATTGGAACATGAACATGAGCCAGAAGATCATTCTACTAGGGAATATTTAAATTGAGTACAAGAAGCAGTAGCTAATAGTCCAAACCAAGTTGGTGATCTGAACTGATAAAATAAGATGAAAGTGGAGGAAGCCAAAGAGAAACAAGAGACAGAGGAATCTTAACAGGCAGGGAATTTCGGGGGTATCTGGCAGACAAGGACTCAGCCATGTTAGGGCTCAACGGGAAAAAAAAAATCAGGTTTTCTAAGCAGACTCAATTTCTGTTACCTCTCTTACTACCAGGAAAATTAGAATTTCCTTGCCGTCTTACTGCCTTCCACGTTTCTAAAACCACACCTAAACTTATCTGCCTGCCTAATTAGACACTGCAGGATGAGAAATGTGTATGGTGCACTTTCACTTTCTGTCAGTCCAGCTCTATCCTCATGACTTGAACAGGGTAGATAATGCAACATTAAATGAAAAAGAAATACAAGTTCTAAGTTCTAAGGTCCAAAGAGTGTCGACTCCTGGTAAGCCAGTGGGATTTGCAGAGTTCTAATTTTTCCTGGAGTATAACTGGTCCCAGAATCTGGAAAAGAGTTAAAACTATAGGTGTGGATGATGATCTTCACTGTAAAGTTTCAGAGTTTCAGCAAGCATGCCATCCTTTCTCCACGGAGAATGTATACCATAAAGACACAGAAAAAAATGATGAGAAAAGACCTACGCTAAAATGGAATGCAGTCTGGATTTGTCAGAGACAGCCATGAGTACTGAGCCCTCAATGAATATTTGCTAAATGAATGGATGGCCCTGTCTGTAGGGGCTAGTCACTGAAATGCTCAGAGGAAACCTCAGCAGGCTCTTGACAGACAGACAGGATTTGAAGAGGTGGAAAGGAGGGTGTGGGGGTAATGTCATAGCATGTATGGACAGTGTCCTCTGTGCCAAGAGGCACATCACTGACTACATGGGCAAATCCAGTTCTGATAACTTGTTCTCCAAAATTCCCTTTCACCTTCTGTTGATGCTTTCTTAAAACCCAGCCCTCTATGCTTATTCTATAAGAATGAATTAAAGATTGAATTGTTATTGAAATTCTGCTTCAGATTTAAGGACTTTCACACCTTTGGATGGGAATCTAAATAAGACATAAGCTAATCATACAGAAATATAACTTCTTTTCATCCAATTTCTTAAGCCAAGAAAATGTTATTGTTGCTCTGACAAACAAGGAGATTAGACTTGGTACTGATAAGGAATCTGAAAGAAGATCTTTTGAAGGATCTTTTTTGGACACATCTAGTTCAAACCCTTTCTGTCTTCGCGCATTCCACTCACACAAAACTTCTGCATGGAGTCCTTAGTTGGAAAAGACCATTCTCTCCTCCCCATACTAGTGTACTCTGTAACACATTCTTGCAATAGGACAGAAGCAGAACCTAACCAGTGTGAAATAAGGAGTGTTATAGAAAACATATGTAGTGGTAATATGGATGAGGATTTGAACAACAGCAACAACAAAAAAATCTTTTAATTCACTATGCATTGCAATGTAAGTTGCTTTTTCACAATGTCTTGATATGACATGTGGGATGAAAAATCTATTTTTAAAGAGAAAGACAGTTCTAATCTCCTGATCTAGGCACCCTTTGCTACAACTTTTCTTAACACATTTGCCTCTGAGAAGTTTGCAAACAAAGGCAAAGACAGACAAAGAACATATGCTAAATTGATCATTTCTGTGTCTGAATATTCACTATTTGAGAGACAAGAAGCTGTTCAATCTGATCTGGGTTATGATTATACTGTAGTCCAAATTGAAGTGTCTGTGGAAATGGATTGGGCGAGCTTCTCGGTTGTCAGTCATATCACTTATTCCGTGCAGAGTGAGATGAGGGCACTCATGGGAAACAGTGGAAGTGGTTCTGCATTACACCTAGACAGATGGGTGTTCCTCTCCTGCCCGGGGGCCCTGGATGCCTCAGCAGCCGCATCGATGAAGAGCAGGGAGAGCGCTCTCCAGTACTGCCAGTGGTGCTGTGTCCTGCTCAGGGAGAGCTCCACGGTGCATGCCGGGAGCTCAGGCTGTGGATCAAGTGTTCTTCTCTAATCCAATCAGCAAACACTCCTCTGCAAGAACTGGGTTGGGGCTGGGGGTGAGGGGTGGGTTATGCATGACATAAAAATGGTTGGAGCGAGAGGGTGTAAATGTAAAAAAATTAAATAATGAAAGATTCCTGTAGCACTTTAGGACAACAAAAGAAAAGTAAATATTTGATGCAGCAAAAGGTGCTGTACAGAAAAGGAGGAATTTTGGTGAGAAATTATGTTTCTGGAATGGATCCTCGTCACTTACAAAAAACAATTTATATCATCTCTGTCAATTTTATCTAGAGATGGAATGGTAAAATTAGCTTTGCTCTCGGGACAATGGATGGAAGATCCCTTCTCTCTTCCCAGTGTTTCAGTCACGGTACCTCGCAGAGAAATATAACCAATATGAGGTAGATAAATAGGTAGGTAGGTAGGTAGGTAGGTAGGTAGACAGACAGATAGAAAGAATTTAAGGAATCAGCTCGTGGTTGTGGGTGGCTGGCAAAGGCGAAGTCTGTAGGGCAGACCAACAGGATGAAAACTCAAGCAGTATCTCTACGCTGCAATCTTGAAGCAGGATTCCTTCTGCTCTGGGAAACCTTAGTTTTTCACTCTGAAGTCATTCAGCTGATTGGATGAGGCCCACAGAAATTATCCAGGGTAATTTCTTTCACTTAAACCCACCAGATCATAAGTGCTAAGCATATCTACAAAATACCTTTCCAGCACTATCTAGATTCCTGGCTGATGAAACCACGGGGCACCAGAGGTTAGCCAAGTTGGCGTGGAAAAATAACCATCATAGCACACTGGAGGGTCTGCCCCCCCACCCACACACAGCTGTCTCTGATGCAGTGTAAGTCCCTCAAAAGGTATTTCTGTTTTAAATTACCCCAGTTTCTTCCATCTTATTACTGTTCTTAATAGTTATTGTTAATGTTTGCTATTGTCAAATATTTACATATTCATTTCCACCTTTTTCATCACATTATTTGTCTTTATAAAACTGATACGGGTCTTCCTTCCTTTTTTGATGATATTCTCAGGTTTCCTACAACCCAAGCCCACCTGGCCTCACAGTGATAGTGCCTGGCATCCTCCAAACCAAGCTTTGGCTTCTCTCGGCTGGTCTACCTCTTGGCATCCATGACTGAAACTTTATGGCTTAGCTGTTTCGTTTTTCTTTCTCCCCATCAGGAAGATTTTCTCTTTGTTTTCAGATATTGGCATTTCATCATGGACTCTGCCCTGATTGCCAAGTATACACTTATTACTCTATGAATCCCTGGTCAATGGATTTCTAATTGTTTTTAAGCCACCTAGGTATCTTCTGACAGGCATGTAATTATTCATGTGTGTATCCATTTCCTCATTCTTTTGAGCAGCGGGAACAATGAAGTGTGGGCAGCTGTCCATCTCTCAGACTATCTCACTCAGAGGCCAATGTGTGATAAGTCTTCAGGATGCAATTTTAGAAAAATTTCTTTTTAAACAGGAATAGGAGAGGAAAGAAAGGAAAGAAGCAAGGAAGGAAAGGAAGAAAAAGGAAGAAAGGAAGAGAAAGAAAATTAAATTGATAACCAGATAGAGCAAACACAAAATCTTGAAATTTAAGAATTTTAAAGATGAAAGGTCTTTAGTGATCATATTGGTTTCTTCTATATTTTAATAAGAAAGGAAACAGAGTCCCAGAGATTTTAAATAACTTGTCTGGAAAGAAGATAAATGCCATGGGTCAAGTAGGCAGAAGCGGAGTATACCTGACCCAGAGGGCTTTCTATGACACCATGCTGCCAAAAAATGAGACTAATGTCAATGGACCATTAAATTACCTTCCCTAATAACTCTCCAACTCTGCAGATATTTCATCCTCCTCCCCATTCATAGGGTGTGGTGGTGTAATCATAGTGCTATTCACAAATACTCAGTCTTCCTCCTTCCTGACAGTGGAAGGACTGCATTCCCTGCCTTATTTGGACTTGGCCCTGGTCAGGTGACTTGCTTTGGTCACTGTAATGGAAAAGAAAGTGATATGCAAGAAACCACTTTGGCACCTTCTCTTACCTCCACCAGAGCAATTCTCAGTGTATCAGACAGCGTAGGCTTGGTAAGTCCAGGTTTGAGTATCACTGAGAACAGAGCCTCAGCCAGCCTATATAAGGACAGACACAGGGATCAATAAATAGAAATGTTGTGTTTCAACTACCTACTGAAAGTTTAAACAACTAGTTATTACAGAGTAACTTAGCTCATCCTGTCTGATACAGTGATTGTGCCTAAGGTGAGTATATTAGTCTTCTATGGCTACCATAAAAAGAACACAGACAAGGTGGCTTATGCAACAGAAACATACTTTATCAGAGCTCTGAAGGTTAGAAGTCCACAGTCAAGGTGCTAGTGAGATTGGTTTCTTCTGAGGACCTTCTCCTTGGCTTCAGATGTCCACCTTCTAGCTGTGTCCTCACATGGTTTTCCTCTGTACAAGCACAACCTTGGTTTCTCTTTGTCCAAATGTCCTCTTTCTAAAAGACACAAGTTAGAATGAACTCAGTCCCACTCCACTTATTTTAACTTAATCACATCTCTAAAGGCCTATCTTGAAACACAGTCACACTCTGAGGTACTAGGGTGTGGGGCTTTAATCTATGAATTTGGGTCAAATACGTTTCAATCCATAATGGTGAGAAATACCTTAATATGTTTAGCAATTGAAATCATAGATTTGTTTGATTGCTTGTCTTGGCCTCCCCTAGAAAATATAGCTACATGTAGTTTAAATAGGATACAACTACTTTTAGTGTTACTTCCTGCTCAGCTCTCTTCTTAGCAGAGGCTAGAGATCAAGAGCAGGACATAGAGAGTCCCTACTCACTCAATATTTGTAAATTCACCCACATTTCCTCACCTCCTAGTGATTAGATGCAGCCGTGTGACTGGTTCTTGTCAAAACACGGTGAGTGGAAGTGATAAATCTTCCTGCCAGGGCAAAGCGTTGAAAGCTGGTAGGCCACCTGCAGCCCCTCCTCCCTGTGGAGTGACGGTGGAGCCTGTGTGTTGGGATGGTGGGAACAAAGACAGAAGCACCCTGAACTGCTATGGTACGCCTTGGAAGCGAGCTGCTTTGTGGAGCTTTTGGATTGATGACAGATTTGTGGGAGCAAGAAGTCAATTTTTTTTTTATGTGTTAACCCACTGAGAGCTGGAATTGTCTGTTACCGCAGCACAGGCCTACACCCATTCTTACTCTGAAAGGGAGCACAGGGGGCAGGCGCCATTGTCGGATGTACATCTGCAGTAGTAACTACGGGCAACAGGAATGGAATGAGGGCAGTGATCCCTTAGCAGGGTGAACTTTATTTTTGTTCTTTTCTTTTTCATTTAGGATGGAAAGACACCAAAAAAATCTTCATCTGCTTCACTATTTTACCTGGGGCTGGTCTCTGAACCTAACAGAACCATCTTTTCTCCCTGGACAATTTGCACTTCAGAACAGCATTTGGAACTAAGTTTTCATAAGGTAGAAAGTAATTTAATGTTGAAAAGGTAGAGCCAACTGTACATGAATAAATGCATATCCATTGCATATTAATAATGCAATATAATAATCTACCCTTCTCACTTTTAGAAGACTCCTCTGAGCCCTTTCCCAATGTGAAGACGACTCTGAGCTCCAGGCCAATTCTGACTTTTTTCTCCTTGTTTCTAAGAAGTGTTCAGGAGAGTTACAAGCAGACTGCAGGAAATCATTTGAAATGGAACACTGACAAAGTTCTTCGAAACCGGAGAACAATGAGCTGAACTCTGTGTATCTATGTCGTTTCTGCAATATGAATGCACAATGGTTATTTATTCTAGATTAGAAAGAACTTAGAAAGAACATGATTGTTTTTAATTATCTCAAAGAGTGCCATGTATGTGATTGTAATGGATAAATCACAAAATAATTTGGGTTTATTATTTGTTTGAACAGTAGCAACCCTGATATTCCCAGGAATTAAAGTAAAGGAGAAATGACTATCTCTTAGGGCTAAAATAGAAGAAGTGTCTGTATTTGAAACTGTGTGTTTTGTTCAATGAGAAAGTTGCTCTTTACAATCTATAGGATCCATTCATTATTCATTCAACAAGCACATGACCAGTGTTGGTTTCAGTGCTATGTTTATAAAGCTCACACAAGTTATAGTCCCTGGTCTCAAATAGCTCAAATATTCTAGTAGGAGAAACAGGTGGATAACCAAAAATTCCATAATGGAGGGAAAGATAATGTATACTGGCACATAAAAAGATAAACAACTTTTCCTGGAGATCACTGGAAGGTATCTTTGAGAAAGTAATATTTAGGTGGGGATTTCTGAGAAAGACAAGGTCAAGAACAGACATTGTAGGAAAAGAATACAGAATATTTAATGGCACAGAATATGAAAACTATATATTCTGTGTGTCATGATTAGGAGAATGTAAGAAATGCTGAATAGCAAGAGCTTTCTCATGGTGCAAGAGGAGGCTGGAATTATAGCAAAGCCAGAGTGTGGAAGCCTGTGATTTTTTAGGAGGAGGATTTTATATTATAGGCACTGAGGACCATGGGAAGATCTGAAACCCATTAATCACCTTTGCACAATCCCATCGATTCTCAGAATTCATGATTTCGAGCAATAATAACCTATTACCTCTTTTTAACATTCACAGTTCTTGCTGTATATCTCTCAATAGTATATACATATTTCCTGCCATAGAAATCTTTATTTTTACCTTTGAAAATCTTTCTCTTTACTCCAATTTTATTATTTCAGCAACAAATAAGTGCCTTTAAGATGAGGATTATGTCTTCTTTTTCCCGATGTTTCTTTGGTGCCTGGCATATGCTTGCCTCTAATAGATGTTCAGCAAAGGGATAGTGCTAGGACACTATGTTTTAGGACTTACAGAGATCTCCTTATGCCAGAAAATATGGAGACAATGCCAGAAAAGAGGTATGAGACTCCCATAGCAAAGTCTGATCCTACCATGTAGGTATTCAATCAGTATGTAATTGAAGTTAAAATACCTGAGATCAAGATCAAGCCATGCCACTTACCAGATGAATTGTTTACCAAACCTAAGACTTGATGCTCTCTAGTGTAACATGGCAGTAGAATGTAATATTTATCTCATAAGGCTTTTGTGAACATCTGAGATGACATAAGTGAAATTGTTGTAGTAATTATAAACTAATATAAAATTGCTAGCTGTGTTGATGAAGATAATCGTGTTAATGATGAAGATAATGACAATGAGTTTGCAAGTATTCAAACATACAAAAATGTCCTCTACTCACATAGTTTAGAGATAAGCACATTAGAAATGAGCAAGCCTTTCTTCATCCCATTACACAAAAAGAAATTTACTATCTAAACCATGGTCTGAATTGGTGCTCCTTCCCACTATAGCTTTTGTTGGAAAGCCATATTGCATATTGAGCAAAACAGAATTGAACAAAGTCAGAATTGCTAGGTGCTGGTTTTACCTACATCACTAACCATCTTTTTGGCTTTCACAACCATGAAACGGATAGTGATATAATTTTGGCCTCCTCCACTGGATTAAATTTCTGGTCAAATTAAAGAATATCAAAATGTACAATCCCATCTTATTAATGCAAAGGAATATATTATCCTTATAAATGTAATGCTGCCTGGTGCAACATGAAACTCATTCAAAGACTTCTGTGAACATACTTAGGCCAAGAATGGTAAGGTTGGGCAGTTCACAGTCATAACCATCAACTACATCATCTATATTTACCTACTCTAAGCCCTACATGTACACATAGGAAGTTTATGCATAGAAATGTTTTTTTTTCCCAATCACCAGGATTGTAGGAATGAGGTTATTGCAGCTGTATAGGCACATAAAAAAAAAAAACCCAGGAAATGAAATGTCAACAGCAAGTGTAATACCATTCTAATATATGTCCTTCACTTATTGAGACAGTTACCAGGCTGATCTTGAAAGAAGAATGATTTGTTTATAAACCAGATACATTATTTCAGCTCTTTAGAGGAGGAAAAATGTCTTCATCATATTTTCTCTCCCCGCATCATCCAAGAATATATTTTCTCCATTTCTTTGAAGACACACCTACTTATTCATTCACAACTAATTTCTGGGCACCTACTGTGTGCTAGTTGCATATGAGAATATTGAGGCTAATCGACTTGTCCTGGCTCTCAAGCACCTTTTAATTTTGTAGGGAAAGTCAGTCATGTAAACAAATCAGAGCAATAAAACATTATAGCTGTTATGATAGAAGTTTATGCATCATACACAGGGAGACACAAAAGGGAATGTTTAATTCTGCCTAGGGAGAAAGAAAAGACTTTATGAAGGAGGTGGCATTTGATGTGATTGTTAAAATATGAGTGATTTTACAGGCAGACAACAGGGAGTACAGCTTTCTTAGAGGAAGAGAATGGGGAGCTCACAGTAGCTCAGTGCAGAATGGGTCAGAGGAGGGGATGATCGACATACTGAGTAAATTATGAAGCCACTCTTTACAAGGACAAATAATGAAAGAGTTTTAGAGTCATGTGGAGAAATTTAGACTTTATCATGTGAACAATGAGAAAGCCTTTGAAGATTTTAAGCCAGGGAGCATTGTGAGCAGATTCCCATTTTAGGAAGGGACTGTGGTGATTGGTGAGATAAGCAATGAGAGCTGGGTGATCCTTGCTGTGGTCCACAGAAGTAAGGATGGCCTCAGGGCCAAGGCGCTGTGAATGGGGATGCTCCATATTCAGCTGAGTGGCTACCAATCTCTTTTTGCCTCTCCAGCCTCTGCCCTGGTTATATAATCTATCAGCATTTAAAGATGCAAATGGGACTCATCTTAAATACAAAACAAACTTTCAGCTACCCATGCCATTTTATCTTCCCCTTTGCTGCTCAACTTCTTCAAAGTGCTTTCTTTGTTCAAAGTCCTCATCTCCAAGTAACTTCTCCAGTTCACTGGAAGTCCTCAGAAGTCCTCTGGCTTCTGGGAGGCAATATAACAGAAGTTCAGAGCTCAGGTTCTGAATCCAAAGGTTCAGGTATGGCTTCTGGCTCTACTGTATCTAATGGTACAGCTAGGGACAAGTTATTTTTATCTCTTTGTGCCTTTATTTCCTCATCTGTAAAATGGGGAAAATGGTATCTCTTTAGACTATTGTAATTATTAAAAGTTCAGATACATTAAACATATTTAGAACAGTGCCTGTTACTTGGTTGAGTGCTCAAAAAGTGTTTGCTAATTGTGGGACTAGTCAGTCAACGGTGTAAGTTTTTGTGGATCTAGGAAGACAGAATAGAGTGGTCTATTGTCTTTAAACATCCCATAGAACAAGTGGGACTGCAATAGGGCCTTAAATAATCAGAGAAGCATTTGGAGACAGAGCAAAACAAAGGCCTATATACCAGAATCAGTCTCCAATGCTGACTGAGTACACATATATGGAATATTACCCACATGCATAGCATTATGTTAGACCCTGTGAAAAATGGAAGAATAACTCAGACACAAGTCTGTTTATTGTATATAGCTCACCCAGGAGGGTGAACCACATTAATTTTTTTTAATTTAAAAGGTACATGTTCAGGCACAGTCATAGTCAAATATCCAGACGTGGGACACAGCATGCAGGAGTTCACATCACACTGGTCGACCTCTGACCCTGGTGCTGAGTGTTGAGGAAGGATATCATCCTCCCAGAATGCAGCAGTGTGTCCTGGTTTCATTATTGGACAGCAGCGTCTTTGTCAATTCAGTTGTTGGACATGTTTCTTGGCCACTTGTTTCTGTCATCTGACTTTGCCAACCTAGATGCTGGTTCTGCATTAAAAAGGGATCTACCCTCCTTTAGGGCACGTGCCTCTCTCTAGCTGGTGTCACAGAGGCACAGAGGCACAGAGTTTGCATTCAGGTAGATACAGTCATCATTCCTGGAACAGAAATAGGACCCCACATGGCAATCCTTCAGAATGGTGGGAAGCGGTATCGCACAGTGGTTAAGGGCATGGCATCAGGCGATAAGCAGCTCGCATTCGAACCCTGAATGTGAGATCAAAGGTGAGATCCCTCACCTTCCTGTGCCCTAATTTCTTTGTCCAGAAAACGGGGCTAATGATAGTATCTGCTTCACTGAGTCACTGTGGGACATCTAGCACATGGTAAACATTAACTTCTGTTATTATTATGATTCTTACTAGGTAAAGATAGTGAGATCTTTGTGCCTAGTGCATGAATGACTAGGTCAAAGCTCGTAGGTATGGAAACCTCATGTACACCACCCAGCCTAACCTCTTCAACCAGTGTATCATCAAGACTACCTATGACATTTGATGTGAACTTCCCTGAAAGGTTAGTTTAGATTTTTATCTAAACATTTTGGTTTCTATGCTCTTAGAGGTAAAAGAGAGGAGCCTATATTAAATGCTGGTCAAAGCATTTTTTAATAATTCTTTCTTTTAAAAACCCACACTCTCCATGACTCTGAGTTATTTAAAATTCACATATAAAAGTAGTGACTTCTCTCCCATAAATAAATAAAAAAATCCCAGCATGGAAATGCATTAGCTGAAATAAGTGTTTGATCCTTTCAACCAAAGCCCATTTGCTTCTTCCATCCAGAAAGCCTTGAAGTGTGAGTGTTACACTACTTGCAGATTTCTATGTAGGCAGGGGATAAATAGTCTGCTTCTGTAATTAATAACTATTAAAGCTGTTTGACTGATCATATCTTTGGGCTCCTGAAATCTCTTCTGTGCAGGTGTGCATTAATGGAATCCATTAAATTCATATATTTCAACAGATAGTAATTTACGATCTTTTATAAGATCTGTCAGGAGCTGCAGCAGGAGATACAGGACTGTCTCAGGGCATTACAGAACAAACTGGGCTCCCTCCCTCAGAAATGACTTGCCTTTGCATACTAAATATGAATGTCAATGCACCGGGCACTCACATTAATGCCTTCTATTTCATTCAGTGCCTGGGAATATGCAGAATAAGCTTTTTATCACTGGTGAAAACCTGAACAGGGCTGAACAATTTTCAGAGATGCTGAAGGAATAGTGTGTGGGAGTGCTAACCACTTTATATTTGCCATAAAAAAAGAAGAAATTGAGAATATAGCAGGATTCCAGGAAAGTAATGGGTTTCCTAGAGGTGAGTCACCCTCCCAAAGCCAAGTGTATCTGCAAGTTCTCTTAATGGGGCAGCCTCCTCATTCTGACTAATGTTTCCAAGGGAAATCAAATCAACCCTGACTTTCTCTGGGTCCCACTCTCAGGCTCAGCCCAAACAGAAGCTCTGCTCTCTCAGATGAGTATCCTGTCAGCAGGGTGAGGTTTCTCAATAGTCAAAGTAGCCAGCTATTTTGGGGGACTGGCGAGGTGGGTACATTCCAAGAGTGGCAGAGCCGTGTTTACAGTGTGAAATTCGACTTGAGGGCTCTTCATAACTAATTGAAAGCTGAAGACAAGCCTAAGAGGACCAGTAAAGATATTATGTAATTATCAAATAACATCTGAGGGGATGATTAGTGGACAGTTGGCTTAAAGGTGAAGGTCATGAATGAGGACTGGTGGGGGGAGGAAGTTGCCCTGAGCCACAAGGGGGCAGGATGATGAGAACAAATTGGGAAAGTCAGAACGCAAGAAAGCCAGAAAGGGACCTTTTAAGTTTCTTTTTTCTTCTTTTAAGAAAACTTAAAAGGACCCTTTCATGTTGTTTATAAATAAATTGAAAATGTTGTCTGGTGATTTTGAAGGTGGAGAGAGGGTCCAGTTGAGATCAAAGTGCATGTGATGGCAATGAATGTCTACTATTTATGGAGAGCTTTTACTATTCAAAGAATTCTCCAAAACAATTAGATTGAGATTGGCGAGGGCTATTTTGAAGGAGATTACTGAGCTGTATCCCTATTGAAAAGTTAATTCATGTCTTCTAGAATTCCGTGGTGACATCTAGAGTTTACCCTTTCTCTGTAGAGATTCCTGAGGAAACACAGAAACATCTGCCTTCAGGGCCCACCTAACACATCGGGGACTCCGACATCAAATGGAGACCAACTTGTGAGTGCTTTGTGTCCTTGATGGAAGGGCGTACTGTTTTAAAATTTTTCTGTTTTGTTTCTTTGTTCAAGATTACATATATACATGAATCTCTCAGTATGTGATGGACCTTATTGTGTGGAAAGTTATTATTTAATGACTAAGTTGATTAGGGGAATTATTTACTTGTTTCAAAGTCTTTGTTTTGTTAACCAACCTACCATAGGGATATCTGTAGATCATCCACATTGCACGCTTGTCCATTCCTGATCATTAACCATGGGATTATTCAAAATATAATTCTTGCTTAAATATGGATTGGGACTATGATGTAAATATATGTAAACTAATAGTCTCATATTCTGACTAGGTTATAGTCAACATTTATTTAATGAACCTCCTTGTTGTATTAAAATATTTCCATAGATATTACAAGCAAGATTAATAGGTGTTAACTTCTTGTATTAATGATTCAGGTTAAATCTTTCAAATAATAATTTGTCAAATAAATGCTTCGAGATATCTGTTAAGAGCTAAATTCACAAAGAAAAGTAAAATGCTGTCCTTGCTTTTGAGAAACTTATTTAAGAAGAAAGTCCAAGAGCCGATAATTACAAGATGGCATGATAATCATTAATAAAGGTACACAAATCAGGGCTGGGGGTATATACAACAGTCACAGATTTTAACAAGGGTGGGGCTGGGGCTTCAGAGTCCTGAGGACATTTTATCCAAGACTCAAAGAGGTCTTTTATTCACTCAACATGTATTCATTAAGTGTCAATTATGTTCAGATGCTAAGTGAATGGAATTGAATTTTGTAAGAAGAGAGAGGGAAGGTCAAAGTAAGAAGATTTTATCCAATCTGGAGCCCACAAATTGACAGTGAAAGGGAAGGGGATTACTGTATTTTTGGACCATAAGACCCACCTAGGTTTTAGAGGAGGAAAATAGGGGAAAACATTTTGAAGCAAAAAATGTGGTAAGATATTTAATAACATAAATAACATACTATTGCACCAATGTAAATATAAACAGAACTCAACAGTAGTATTAGCAACCATTATTCCTCCCAAATTTGCGGGGGCGGGGAGTGCATCTTATAGTCCAAAAAATACGGTAATATTTGCAGCACATGTATTGTCTACCAGGTGTTTGAGCCTCCCAGCAAGTTCATTTCAAGTATCTTTATCCCCACATTACAGATGAGAAACCTGAGTTTCAGAGAGGTTAATTTGCTTCCCTGAGTTCACAGATCTAGTGTGAAACAGAGCTGGAATGTACAATAAATGCAGCTGGTCTCTTTCCAGAGCCATGATCATCCCATTCCCATAGTAAATGCCTTCTTATACATGGAAACAGAATAAAATGAAGTGAGGAAAGAGTGAAGGATGGCACCAGAGTCATTGTGATTTTGGTAACTGGGTACTTTATGCTTCAGCTGGAGATGGAAGCCTCAGAGGCTATAGAACAAAATGGAAAAAGCATCAGCTTTAGAATCAGAATCAGCTGGGTTCATATCCTGGGCCTACACTGACTAGCTGTGTTGCCACTGATTCTCCGCCTAATCAGAGGTGAAAAGGGAATAATTATATCTATGCTATCAATGGGTAGTAAACTCCAGTATTTATATTAAGTGCATATACCATATAGTAGTTATTTAATATTATTTCAGCTTTTCATTGTGCTCACCTAAACTATCTACATGATACCACAGTTAATTATCTCCAATTGTATTTAGACCACTGTCTCCTATTCTGGATAAGATTTTGCTGACTTGAGCCTGTCTTAGAAATGTTTCACTTACTTCCCAGTTCACTAGCCTTTCCAGGCTAGTACAGGCTGATCCAGTGACCTTGGCCATAGTTGAGAGCGCCTACCACTTCCACAGGAACACTAATCAGAAGTGGTTTCTGACATTGAGCAATGCCATACAAAGACTACATTGGAGCAGAGAGACAATTACCTTAATATCAGGCCCCTGAAGTAAAGGAAGAAAAAAGAGTTTTTAAACGGTGGGGTGGCTGTGTATAATCTGATTAAGTATATACTTTTTGCATAACCCATGGATAGACAAAAGGGTGATCCTGAAGGACAGCAGCCACACAAAAGCACCTGTTACATAATCAGAAGTGTAACTTTATGGGGAATTTCTTTAAGGTCAGAACAGAAAATAGAGTAGAAATGAACTAAGTAGTACTTCTAAGAGACTGAGTCAAGTTGAAAAGCTGGTAGAATCAAAATCAAAAGAGTAGAGCTATCCAATTGGAGAATTTTTTGGAGTGAGATATAATCTCTTAGGTGATGGTTAAACCCAGACTGGACGTGGCAGTAGCAAATGCACTTTAAGGAACAATTTTGGCGGCAGGAACAAGTTGGCCTTATTGCCTTAATGGATCATCCCTTTCTCTCTCCACTGTGATATGAGAGCTGATGAGATCCTGCCCAAGGCAGCGGGACTGTCTCAACACAGATTGTCTCTCCATCCACAGGAGTAAACACTTTACTGGGAGATTTAAAGTGAAATTTAGAATTACGGGAAAGTACCTAGGAAACAGATATTTTTTTTTTCTTCAGTGAATTCTTAAGAGGGCTTGTCAGTAAAGTTCAAGCAAGCAGGTGTGCTGAAAATTTCTTTAAAACCAAAGAGACAGTAGGAGGCATGCATATGCCAGAAATCATAGGCCCCGTGAGAGAGACAAGCCCATTTTTCAGCAGGAGCAGCTGTTGGTGCATCTGCAGACAGGTTGTTGTCAGGAGTGTTGAGCAGAGAAATTTCAGGAGAAAGGTGCTTATGAGGAGGGAAGAGGCGCGAGGTCTCTAGTGCGGGAGACTCAGCAGGGAAACTTGGGCGACAGGCTGAGTCCTGCTCTGACATTGTTAAAATTTATAATTTCATCTGAGTTTGGGAGGCTGTCAGGAAGTGGCGCCCAGACTTCAGATTGGAGTTTGTTAACTCCTGAGCAATAAAAATCGCACTTCACTCTAATGAAACTCCCTGGGAACACTATTAGTATTAAACAGGGTGACTCTCCCCCCAGAAATGATGCTAAATCACAGTCACAAATAATTCCAAGTCCAGCTCCGCACAGGGCAGAACATGATTGCACTTCTAATACTAAATTCACTCTTCTTGGTTTGGAGGTTGGTGTTTTCTGAAATTGATAGGAATTTCACACATGGGCCAAAGAGCCAAGGGTGGCCAAACTGTAGCGAAGAAATGAAGGTACGAATAACACAGGTAAGCGGGGACCAAGATGTCTCTATGAGGCATTAGCGTCAATGGAATAGATTAAAATGTCTGTTCAAGTCATATCGTCAAATTTTACAAAACCATTGTTGATATTAAGGCTCAAAATAATGCTTTGTGTCATGCTATATAAAAAATTAACTATTTCTTTTAATGTCCCTACGAGCATCATATGGAGCAGAATCAGCTTACATCCTTTATGTGGCCCATAGTTGGTAACATATTGCTATCCAACAGGTATATGCTCAGTCCTTACTTTTGCAATTAAATGGTAATTTTTATTTTTATATATTTTTAAAGATTTTATTTATTTTTTTAAAGATGGGGAAGAGAGGAGAAAGAGAGGGAGAGAAACATCAGTATGTGGTTGTCTCTCACGTGCCCCCTACTGGGGACCTGGACTGCAACCCACATATGTGACCTGACTGGGAATCGAACTGGTCGGTGACCCTTTGCTTTGCAGTCCAGAGCTCAATCCACTGAGCCACGCCAGCCAGGGTTACATGGTAATTTTTGAAATAAATCTTATGGGACTGTATTTAATAATAACCATTTTGTTCCCCAAAAGCCACAATGTGAATCATTTATTAAAATTCAAAAGCACTTGTGAGTTTAGCAAACTTTTGTTGAGCCGGCAACTATGTGGCAGGTGCTTATTTTTCTGATACAGAGATAACAGCACATGGTTCATATTTTCAAGGAGTTCACTTTAGAGTCAGTGGAAGAGATTTTAAAAATGTGCAATCAAATTAAGGAAGAGTAAGTGCTATAGTATCTGTAGTCATCAACATGGAGAAGGAGCCCAACCTCAGCCCGGGGACTGGGATTAAGAAACACTTCTAGGAAGGAGAAGGTGTTGGATGCCCCTGCTGGCTCTGGGAGATGAGTGAAGACCAGCCAAATGGACAGTGGGGCCGTCCAGCAGGGCAGGACGTTCTTAATGGGAACAGTATGGACACAAGCACAGGGGAAAGAAAGAACACCAACAATTAGGGGACTGAACGGAAAACCAAAAGGAGAGGTAAGTGGAAACTTACGGACTGAGAGAATAAACAAGTTGGGGCCAGAATCTGAAGTAGGTCATGTTAGGGTGAGTGAAAGTCATTAGAAGAATTTGAATAGCCATGATGTGAACAGATCTGCGGACTAGAAAAGAATTTTGGTGGTGTTGTGGAGGATGGATGAGAATAAAATAAAGCTAGAGGCACATAGGACATTTAGAAGATTATTACAATTGTCCAGATGAGCAATAACCAAAACTTGAGCTAAGGAAGCATCAGGGTATATAATAAGGTGTGATTTGAGATATTTTGAAAATAATGTTAATAAGACTGGGGGAGTGGTAGGATGAAGAAGTGTGGGGAGAGAGGGGAAAATTCCAAGAAACATTCTTTTAAGAACATTGACAATATCAACCTGTTTAATATCATTAGAAGCCCAATTAATTAGATACAAATGTGATATTCATATTACAGATGAGAAAATGAAGACCCACGCAGGCAGGTTAATTCATTAAACTATACTCAGAGAACATTGTTGCAGATCAGAGTCTTCCAATGCATCAAGAAAAAGAATCAGAGTGAAAACCAGTGTGTGTGTTCTTTCAAGTCCTGGACACAGTAATTGGAAACAAATTAAATAAAGGTTGAGGGTCACATTCCATACAAACCTTGTTGAACTAACCAGTGGACGAAAGAAATAATACTGCACAGAAAAACACAGGCTCTAATCCAGATGGCGAGTCCATCCTACCTTATCCATCTTCCTTTAATACTGTACATATCACCGCCATGTGTTTATTACAGAGATGGCTTGGGATGTTCTTGTAAGTGTTCTCAAAAATAAGGTTAAAGAGAATGAAAAGAAGCAATGTTTAAACACAGTGGTTGGATTTGGATTTTTTTTTTAATTGAAGAATTTTCAAGTTGAAGTTCAAAAATTAAAAACTTTAAGTAAGTTTTTTAGGGGAGTAAGGTCTGCATTTTCTTATCTGTAATATGGTATAACATTAGTACTTAAGTAATAGGAATCTAATGATATTAAGTAGATTGAAATCTCAAGGTGCTTGGAAGATTGTTTTCTGGACCTATCCTCCCTCTCCCCATACATGAATCCTCTTACTCTCCAAGTCTTGTAAAGAATCCACCCCTAGAAAGATAACAGAAAAGTGACTAATATCAAGATTTAGAAAAACTAGGGGCAGAAAAGTTATATTACAAACATCTCAGAGACAGAACTGGACTGAGAGCAGACTTGTCATCACCTCTGGGAGCTGTCACTGCAGAATGTGGGTAATAATGGCAAATTGATGAGTGAAAAATAATTTATCAGGGTATAGAATTTTATACCCAACATTATGAGTGAGTCAGCAATACAGCTAAATTTTCTCTTATGTAAATGCTGAATTAACGACCCACAGGTACTCAAGGAAACCTCAAGTAAATGATGAAATTTATCAATGGTTGACGTGGGATCCAAGAAAAAAATGGCAAATATTGAAATAGATATGATATATTGGTAAATTATTTAACTATTAAATTTTAAAAGTTAGTAATAATTATTTTGTATATTTTAAAAGGAAGAACTAAAATTTTAAACAATATATGATGAGTGTTTAGTAGGCTGTTTTTAGTCTGTAATTAAAATATTCCATTTTCCTCTTCATATTCTGAAAGAGAAACTAATGAATAATATACATATTAATAAAAGATTCTGACATGTGGATATAAGTATAATATTTACATATATATTCATATGAATATATATAGTTAAACACTCAAAAGAATAGAAATATAATGTAGCATTTCTGAATTAGAAGAAACAGAAACAAAGGAAATTAAAAAACATGATAATTAAATTCAAAAATTGCCAAAGAAAAATAATATAAACAGAAAACACTAAATATGGTAGAAATCAGATCAAATATACCAATAAACATAATAATTATAAACAGAATTTAAACTTTCTTATTAATGTTGGAAATATAATATAGATTTTTAAATACATTAGGCTGCTTGCAAAAGATGCATTAAAGTAAAATGACACAGAATTATTAAAAAATTAGAGAAAGAGAGAGATGGGGAGAGAGATAGGTAATACAGATGACAAAATTAACTAATAGGATGCTTTAGAATAATAGTGTAATATTAAAGTCATACAACACACATCAGAAAGCAAAGAGGGGAGAGCAGTGCATAGAGGTGGAAAAAGTTGTAGGGGGGTCAATGGCAATGGTAAAAAAACAATAAAAAATAATTCAAAAATTTAAAAAATAAAAATTTTTAAAAAGCAAAGGGTATCTAATGAAAAGATATAAGTAATACAGTGATAAAAAGAACAATCCAAATAATGTATAACAGTCATATGCATGTATATTCCTAAAGTAATTATGTCAAGATATAAAGAACAATTTAATATAATTAGAAAAATCAAAAGTTGTCATACTGAAGATTTTAATATAAACCTATCAGACACAGAAAGATCAAACACACCCCAAAAAGGTCAAAAGGTCAAATGACTGGAATAAATATATTAAGAAATGTGAATGTATCTGTATAAGTCTATGTCTATTCCTATTTATTTTATAACTATTTATAAAACTCTATGCTTAAAAACAGGCTATTTTCAAATACACCTATAGCATTTATTTTTTTAAAAATCTGGCTAAGGCCCTGGCGGGTGTGGCTCGGTGGATTGAGTGCAGGCCTGCAAACAAAGGGTCACCGGTTTGATTCCCAGTCAGGACACATGCCTGGGTTGCTCTGGCCAAGTCCCCAGTGAGGAGTGTATGAGAGTCAACCACACATTGATGTTTCTCTCCCTCTCTCCCTCCCTTCCCCTCTCTCTAAAAATAAATAATAAAATACTTTTTTAAAATCTGACTATGTTCTAGAAAACAAAAATGTTTCCATATATTTTAAAGAACCAATGTCTTATCAGTCATGTTTTATGACAGCACCTCCATACATTTAGACATTAACAATATCAAATTAAATAATAAAGACAGTTTGGATTTTTAAAAAAAACGTATGTACATCTATTAACATATATGTCCTGAATGAAAGGAAAAGTAGAAAAAAATAGTATTTATAAGTGATTAGTATTTAAATCATGAAACATCAAACTTTCTAAGGTAATATGGTACTTAAATTAAAACTTAGCATCCTCCCACACCACATCAACATGGCAGCTAAACCACAGAAAACCATCATTCAGAGCACCTGACATCTAGCAGAATAGAAGCCCTACAAGTAAAGGTTTAAAAAGCCACATCAGACTGGTAGGAAGGGCGGAGAGATAAAAGGGCTGGCCCCGCACCTGAATGTGGCAGATAAAAATTGAGGGATATCTGGGCTGCAGAGGTCCCCCCTGAGGAGCAAGGGGACCCAGCCCCACAGCAGGCCCCCCAGTCCAGGGGTCCAGTGCTGGGAAGAGAAGTCCCCATAACTTCTGGTGGAGAGTGTGGCTGAAGGAGACAGAGGGCTTCTAGAGTCCCAACCAGTTCCTCTTAAAGGGCCCGCACAGGGACTTACTCAGACTTACTCCCTCTGAATTGCAGGGCTGGGGCAGCAGTTTATAAGGCACCAGAGACATACACTAATGGAATAGAAAATAGAGCCAACACAAACATATGATAATAAAATAAAATCAGAAGTTGTTTTCTAGAGGGATTAATGAGAAAAGATTAAAAATATCTGGTAAGACTACACAAGAAATACTATTTAGCTCAACTAAATACTATTATGCATGAAAGGTGAATATAACTGCAAAAATAATATTAATTTTAAAACATCATAGTTAGGATATGTAATAAAAGTATAATAATAAAAATATGAAGATGCTCATCAGATTAAAAAATATTTATTACCCTGATGGAGGGAAAGAGCAAAATGGATTAAGGGGTGGTAAAGGTCATTTCAATTGAATTTGCAACAATTTCACTTTTAATAAAACTGGATAATAGAACACACTTTTTCATGTTTTAAAATTTTCATGATACGTAATAAAAAAGAAATCATAAATCTGTGGAGTATAAAAGATCGACCCTACTTCTCAAGTCAGAAACAGCAACACAAAGAGAAAAGACTCTCATGATTCACAGGAATTTGCTGGCACATTCCAAGAAATCTTTTTCCTCCTAGTCTGTGTTATTAGCCTAAGTCATCATTATTGATGATTATTGATTATATTTATTGACTGCATGTAATAATCTTTCTCTCCTTTGTGGCCACTATTTTCTGTATTTTACATTGCATCACCAACTCACAACGTTTGAAGAGTTCTTACTGTGTATTAGATGCAGCCATCTCACCAAACTGAGGGTCCACCCATACCATTCTGAACACTTCTCATTCTTGTGTTAATCAGCTGAGATAAGAAGAAATATCTAAGAAACTCCCTGAGGGGGCTGCACTTTGGAGTGACTCTTAATTTAGTCTCTTGTTTAAGAAAAGGTTGTCTTCATTAGACTGAAAGCAGAAGAAAGCGTAAAGTAGTTCAAATTAAACTCTTTTAGGTCTTTACTTGACTTTTCAAGCAAAAAAAAAAAGATCAGCCCTCAAGCCTGTGCAACCAGAAATGAGGAGGTGAGCAATACAGAAGACTCTGGAACTGTGATAAGGCACCTGATACCAGAAACTAGAGAAATAGAAAGAGGCCCTTGGCTAGTTACGGGAGAAGAATGCTGAAAAGTCAGATTGCTATTTCTTTAAGAGGGGAAAGCAGGGTGAGATTCCCTTCATTGTGGCCAAGTGTTCACTGGCTGAACTCAGAGCTACTGGACACAGAGTTATGAGAAAAATGAGCCATCTAAGAGTCATCAGCCAGATGCCTACTCATTTCATTTCTCCTTGTTTCCCTTCTGGGGGAGCACGTTCACAGCCCTGACAAAACCCTCCTCTAAAACCATCTACCAATTTGAAGTAGTTTCTCCTTTACAATCTCAATCTACCCATTTCCATATCCTTAGAGGCAAAATACAATGGAAATGCAAAGTAGTAATCACATATACATCCTCAACTCTTTCACAAGGGTGTTGTAAAGACTAATGAGTTATTGTTTGTGCAGACCTTCGTGGCCTTCTGATGGAAGGTAGAATGTACATGGAGATTTGAAGGTTTTATTTTGTCATCCTTGTTGTTGGTATAATTACAATAGTTGTATAGTCTAAGAGGTACATCGTCAGGAACCCATTTTCTTTCTCCTTCCTTATTTATGCTCAACAAGTAAATCTGTCACACACTACAGGTCTTGGTTGTGTTAATCCCTTTTTACTATGCTGTCAGCACTAGGGACCAAACTTTGGATTATTTAGTTAACTGAAAAGACAAATCCAACATTTAGAAAAATTTTCTGACCTTCACAACACTCCTCTTTCTCCTTTCTCACCTGTAAAGGGTGTCTCCTAAAGTGTGCTAGGCTTCCTATTTGTGTAGTTTTCCTAATTGGCTACATTTGCTTGGGGAGCTTTGGGAAGTCATGATAAACAGCAGAGGAAGGTTTTTCTCTGCCCCTTCATCCCCTAAAAATGAAAGCTAGCCATCTTTACAGGTCTTTAATAAGCCATACATACATGAGTTCAAAAGCATCACTCAAGGATCACAGGGCATAGGTCTTTGTTTACTTGCAAGCTGATTTCTCTAGGCCTTTTTTTTTTAACCCTGGGTTCTGGGGGGCTGCTTTGTATTCGTGAAGTAAGTATACCTTTCCCCTGCTGCCTGCCTCTCTCTTGTTATGTATGGGCTCGCTCTCTCTAAAACTCCTTATGCTGATTTCCAGACACATTTATTTATGTTCACTCACTAATTGAAAATCTCATATTCAAAGTTATTATTCTGATTGATGTCTGTCATTTTGATCAAGCAGTAGCTCACAGATGCTTTGTTAAAACCATTTTACAAGTGAGTTTATCATCATGCCTTTCTCTCCTGACCTTCTGTATGGCTGGTAGCAAGAACACTCAGTGGAGGCTCAGAGACAGGAGATGTTTGGCAAGCCTCCCAAATTCAAGTTTCATCATGTCTTTACCAATAAACACAATTCTATTTCAGATATTGATGAAAAGCAGTGCAGAAGAGATATAGCAGTCTATCTCAGTGCCGGGGTACAAAAACAAGTGGAATGTTAACTCCCTTAACCAACTGGAGCTACCTCTCTCTGTCCCCAAGGCAAGCCCAACCTCTCACTCTCCTACCTAGATAATCTTGTGGGACTGGGGTGAGAGGCAGGCATTGTTTTGCACTCTTATTTGAAGTACCCTGATACAGTCCATGTACCCTTAACTGGCAGACACTACCTCACATACCGATCCTACACTGCTTGATGGTGCCCCATTTGGGTTTCATGTCATTGATATTTGCATCTAGGATCTGATACCACTTGAAACAGTTCTGAGACTGGAACAAGCCATTTTATTTCTCTGAGCCTTAATTTTCCTCTCCGCAAATGTTATCACGTCTACACTATTTATCTCTGAGACTAAAGAGTTAATCACCTATAATTTTATTAAAATATACAAAAATATGAGTTATTTTTATTATCATTTAACTCGTTTTAAAGTATAACTGTTATTATATGGAAAAATCTCTAACATGCATTTTGGATTATGTTTAAAAATAAAACATCGAAAAATGTTTATCAGATTGTTTTCTGTGACACGCCATGTTCAGAGCAGCTTGAAACCCTGAGTTACTTTAGACGGGAGGGCTCTGAAGGGTGGAGAGGGCCTGGGGGAGAGAGGGCGGGGACAGTGACAGCAACTTCTCAAGCATTTTGCATATATGCTAAGTCCTATGAACTCACTTGTTTTGTTAGTAAAAAGTTTCACAAAGTATGTAAGTTGCTCTATAACCGAATACATTACATTGAAATAAATCTGGTTAATGCTGCAAACGATATTCCTGCTTTATGATCAACATTCATTCACATAGTTAAACTCATTCTGTCAAGAGCCTTATTTTAATTTTTTAATTCAAATTTCTCAAATATATTTGAATCACAACTTTTTATTTATCATGAAGATTCAGGCCCACGAAACTATTACTTTCTGAAACAGTTCTTAAAACCCTGTATTAGACCAAAGTCTTCCTATGATTAGGTATTTTTATCTATATAATTATGAACTATTAATATTGGAAGAGCTTTGAGCTTATTTAATCTAACCCTGCATCCAATGCAGAACTTTGTTCTACAAGAGGAATTCCTCCTACACATGAGAAATCAGACTTTGCTTAAATATCTTCAAATATACAACATCATAAGGCCAGAAAGAGAAAATATTTAACTTTTGGAAAGTGATTCAGATTGAGTAAAAATTTTGATTTCTGATAATATTTTAGGACAATTATTATGATTTCTCTTGGAACTCTCCTCTCCATTCTTTTACTAATTTATTTGTGTGTGTGTGGCAGGAATTGTTTTACTAGACACTGGGGATATTTTAATGAACAAGTCTGAAAAAGCCTCGGTCTTCTCTGAGCTTACATTCTATGTATAAAAACAAACCAGCAGTAAGCAACAACATTGATAAATGATATAACAGCAGGAGGTAATAAATGGTATGAAAAAAGTAAAGCAATTTTAGAGATAGAGAGGAAGAGCTGACAGAAGAAATCTATATTAAATGGTATGGTTAGTTAAACCCTGTGTGAACCGAAGATACACGAATAGACACCTATAGAAAGTGAGAGTGAGAATGTGTATGGCAGCAGAAATGAAGAGCAAGGTCCCGAGGGCATGGATAATATGGGGCAGTCGGAGCAGCAGAAAGGCCCTTAGTGAAAAAGGAAAGAGAGGGAGATGAGGCTGGACAGTTGTCAGAGGCTGGATTGCAGGAGTGTGGATTTGAGGGTAAATCATGCAGATTGTGTTCAAGGTTGGGTGGAAGCTACTGCAGATCTGAAGCAGATGGATAGTATCATTAGCCTAAAATTTTCAAAGGAATCACTTTGTATGGAGAATAGACTGCAAGTTCAAGCAGATGCAGGGAAACAAATGCAGAGACCATTGCCAGAGTGAATACTTCCCAGACCCTTCATCCTTTGCAATCTGTCACTCATCCCCTGGGCCCATGTTCCTGTGTGCAGTCTTCTACTGCAGCCCCAGTCACGTTCAGTGGGCTCATTTGTTTACAAGCCCATCTCCACCATTCAGCTCTGCGGAGGCAAGGACTATGACTGACTTTTCTTCCGTGTCTGGACCCCAGTACAGTGCTGGGGTACCTGCATAATTAAGTAAAGTCAAGCAGAATTGCTCTACTTCTTCTTACAAGTGCCAGGCCTTAAAGGTCTGCATTTGAAGTCAATCATGTTAATTTCTTTATCTAAAAAGTCTTTTTGAGTGCTGTTGCCCCATTTCCACATACCAAGTAAAATATACCCTCTCTTCTGACATCATGCTGTGGTAGGCAGCTAGATAGGCATGAGCAGAGCAGGAATGATGGGCCAGGTGCAGAGGGTCACCAGTGGGGAGAGCCCCAGGTGACAGGTGCCTAACAATGGGCAAAATTAGAAGCCCTTGCATAACCAATCCCTGAAGCTTTAACCCCTAGAGATGATATCTGGGCTTCAGCTGTGTTTCAGCTCCAGGCCCAGAAAAGACAGCAAACATCAGACAGAGTAACACCAAGGTGACATCAGGGCCAGCTGCAATGACTAATGACCCCTTACCCTGGCACCAAACAATCAGTGGAGACTAGGACCCTGAGGAGCTGCACCAGGAAAGCTGATGGATATTTTATGAAGATCCTTTACTGAGACCTCGGATAAAAGCCTTGAGGATGGAGGACTCAGAGCAGGTCTCTATGGAACACTCAATGCCTCTCCACACCACCTCTTTTCCCAGGGGTTCTCTCTGTCTCTGTCTCTGTCTCTGTCTCTGTCTCTCTCTCTCTCTCTCTCTCACCTCTCTATCTCCCAACCCCCAGCATGTCCCAATCTCTCCTCCCTCTTTTGTTTCTGTCTTCTAAGTTCGAAGGGCTCTTCTTTTTCTGTAACTTGTTGACTGAGCCCATTTCTTGATGGCTCACTTCTTCTCCCTCTGTAACTTTGCAAATAAACGTTCTCTTATGATGTGAGTCTTGGCTCTGAATTTCTCTCTTAGTCAGAACTCAAGAACTGAGTTTGCTGAACTGAGGTTAACACCTGGTGCCATTTTGTTTTTCTTTTTTCTTTTCTTCTCTTTTTTCTTTTATTTCTTTTTCTTCTTTTTTCACCACTAATGATTCATAACTTCACCTGTGTTACCAAAGCATTTCCCTACCTTGTTTAGAATTTGGTGTATTGGTAATCATTATTCTTCTACTGCTCTTTTTCAGAGTCTCTGGCCATAGCATATGTATGTATCACTTTACCCTCAGACCATAATGACTAACCTAAATCAGTGATTAAGCAACGTTAACCAATGAAAGGAATTTGAGAAATTTAGCAATATGCACAATTTTCAAATTACTAGAGTTCTTTATTGTCATAAACATTTCTTTTACTTTGGGGGATCAAATAATATACAGTGTTTTCCAAGTAGCTAAAAGAGCTTGTGTTCTGAAGATAGTAGGGGAGCATGGCCAGTCTAACTAAATGAGAAAGTAGAAGTATACTATGAGTTTTTAAACATAACTACAGGTTTGGGGAGGGTTAAGAGAGGAGACATATTTGAAATATTTCATACATTTAATATAGCTTTGAAAAAACTCCTTTCAAATATAGTCATATAGTTATACTGAACTTGCTTCGTGGGGGATAGTTCTCGAATCAGAGAATTATTTGGTCCATGCAAATAGGAAAGTGACAGGTGAGATCAAATGTGATATCGGAGGATGAAAATAGTATTTCGTATTTTGAGAAATCTAAATCAGAATTGTTGCAAATTAGCTAAAAAAAAACCCTCTCCAAACATTCATTCAACAATCATGAATATTTTTCATTCAATAACTAAGCTTTATAAAATATTGAGATTTATGTAGTTCAAAAACTAAAAGTTTGGGACAAGAAAGGAATCATGTAAGAAAAATATTATTATAAAATAACACATCTATCAATAATATTTGTGGTTATGTTTAACTAGATTCCAAATCCACTGGCTGATAAAATCCAACTCCTTCCCCTCCTTTTTTTATTCCTCAGGGTAGAAATCAGCTGAGCTTTTAAGCCAGTCAAGGGAAAGTATTTTATTTCCATTCTCTTTTTAAACACTCTATAAAGAACTCTCTTGTTCATAATAGCTTTGTTTACTGCGTAGTACAGCATGTTCTAATTATCACCCTTGCCTCACTAACCACACAGCTTATATTCCCACACTCATCAGTTATTTTTATGCCTCCTGCAGAAATGAAGAGAACATTAATAAGAATAATACTTGGGGAATAACATTTTTGATAAAATTAGAAAAAAATGTGCCAGCTAATACAGGAAATCAGAGCATTTCAGTTAAACTGAAATGACCCATTACCAAGAGCATCCTTTCTTTGTGGCTATCAGTCCTTAATCTCATTCGTTCCTTCTTTCTCTAATAATTTATTAAGTTATTATTTGATTTTGCTGCTTATTTTTTTCCTGTCACTGAGTTTGCTTCACTCCTTTTCCATTTTTAACTTGAAAATTCCTTCCATCTTTCTTGCTCTTTCTATACTTTGCAATTTTCTCTTACCCAATTTCTTTTGCTATAGATTCTTCTCATTTTCTCCTTGGCTCTTTTTATCTTCCTCCTTTCCCCCTCTTCTTCTATATTCTACTTATAACTTTTCTAATATATGCACAGAAATATCATTTTATACCCCTGACTGGTAAGAATGTATATACATATATATTGATATGAGAATTAATGCATTTTCAGCACAAGAAATGGGACCAGCGGGAATGTCAAATGGAACATTAAAACATTTTTAAATCACCACATAAGCTGAGTAAGGCTTAAATAATATTTGCATGGAAAAGAGTCTAAATAAAGGAGTAAGAACAACTAAGTAATAGAAAGGGAAAATGGCTATAAAAATGATTATTTTAAAAAGTAATATATTAACACAGAATAGCAAGAATATTTTCAGTCTGTAAATGGTGGAGTCGATATGCTTTTCACACAGAAGTTTTTCTAATATTTAAATATATATATTTGGGCATTGCCATGGTTGACATCAGGACCAGGAGTGATAACTAATGACTCCCTTGCCCTGGAGATCATGACCCTGAAAGGACACACCTGGAAAGCTGATGAATATTCTATTGGGATCCTCCCTTGGGACCTCCCCTAAAATCCCTGCCCTTAAAAGCCATTAAGACTTAGGAAGAGAAAGCCAGAACCTTTCCCCCTCCTTCCCCACAGGCCTGTGAGTCCTTGCTTCCTTTTTCCTAAGTTCCAAAGGCCCTTCTTTTTTGCCTCTGTAACTTGTTTCCTGAGCCCATGTGGGCAGCCCTGCTTGCTCACTTCTTCCATGGCTCACTTCTGCTATCTCTGTGACTTCTAAATAAACTTGTGCTTATATGTGAAAAAAAAGGACATAAAATAAATATATATATATGTGCAAATATTTCTTATGAGCTGAGGAGGCAACATGTCTCACTTCATCAAGAACCACGTTTGCTGTGTTGATTTCACCATTCAAATAGTGGTTACTGTTTGTAGGAGTCTTTTCTAGGATAGAAGCCTTAAATGAATTGAAAAGAAAAAACACACACAAGAGAGGAAGATTGCTAATTAACAGGGAAAGAAATGGCAAGGCAAGATACAGCAGCCTGTGGATACAAACATTTTCAGCTATGACTTGGAAACACGTTTGGAAGGATTACGTCACCTCTTCCCTCAATAGTTTAATATAATCAACCCTATGAATTTTGATTGAAGTTTGAAAAAAAATAGCAGCTACGACTTCTTTCACATGCTTATAATCAGCTCCTGGAAATGTTCCACTTTAGAAAAAATGGTTACCAAGAGAACCTTGTGTCATGCAGAAATATTTCAGTTGAATGCATGCGGAATATTTGTATTTCGAAATGCTTCCCCCAGAAGCCACTTACCCCAGCCCCTAAAGGGGGAACCACTTTGCTGGAGTGGAAACTGTAGCCTAGTGATGCCTCTGTCCCCTACACCCACCATTGGGACAAGCACCACTTCATCCTTCTTCCCAAGGCTCCCAGTACCTCTAGCCTCTTCTCTCCATCCTAATTGAGCATCCCTCGAACAAGGTTATTGTGATACAAACAACAACAACAACAATAACAAAATGAGCATCCTCTTCCTTCCCCCTAGGATGTTCCTGACCTAAGGCAGCCTTCATCTTCCTTTGCTTCCCCACAGTGCATGTCTCAGAGACCTATTATGGAGCTGAAGGACATGCAGTGGAGCCTCCCACCTCAATGCAAACAGTGAGCAGTTAATAGATTTGGGGCACAAAGCTAAAGCAGTTTTGAGCTTTGTTTTGCTTTCTGTGTTCTCTTAGGGCAAAAGCATTGGGGTGCTTTGGCCATAATGACCTGAGGAAACAGGAGAGCCTGACATGCTCAGAAAGCCCACTCACTAGGCCACTGTCCTGAGCTGGCTGCTGGGTAGTGAAAACTACACCCATAGTACCTAAGGCAAGGAAAACTCTCAGACTTGTTTACAAAACACTCTTCACACAGCAAAATCATGCACCCACTGATATCCAGGAAACTGGAAGAAACAGTCACCGTCTCACTATACCCATGCCTGGCCTGGTGTCTGTGTCGGCAGAGACTCATCCAGTGCCAGAGAGAGACCGGCTCAGTTCCTACTGAGGGCTAGTTTGAGAAACTGGAGTGAGCTAGGGGAGTGAGAATAGAACTAAAGCCAATCCTATAGCTGAGGGCAAAATAGGGTAAGTGGTTAACACAATAACTGAGGTTGTTTACAAGGGCTTAGGGTTCCCATGGAATCAGACCTAAGTCTGGTTGTCACAAAGGGGAACTGGGGTACGTTTGCTTTGGGGAGAGGGACATTACAGTGATGGAAGGTGTAAAGGAACAGGGAAATGGACCTAGAAGTTTTATCTGGAGCCTTCGCTTTTGTATCAGGGCCTAGGAGAATAATTCCAAGTTCAACTAGATTTAAGTCAGTGTAAAAGCATGGGAAGCCACTGGCCATCACTTAGAATTCTTTCAAACATTGCTTGCAACTGAGTCTGTGGTTAAGAGTGACAGTGGATGACAAAGACAAGGAGAAAAATGCAGAAACTGTGTGAGGTCCACCCTTATAACATGTGGTATGAAAAGGACAAATTACCTACCATAGCCATAACTTCCCCTTCTCTTCCCAGCTTGAAACAGGAGTTCTCACAGGTCCCATGCTATTGCCCCGCCGGTTCCCAAATTAAGACAGTAGAGAAGAAGCTTGCTGTTGCCATGGTTTCACAAAAACTAGTGCATTCACTCAGTCACATTCCTTTGAAAACATCCTCAATTGTGACTCATCAGACTTGTTTGCAGAGGAATCTATAGCATCGGAAAGACATTTGAGAAGAAAACGTTAGTGTGTTCAGGCTGGCGATGAAGTGCTGCTTTGCTCTGCTTTCTATGGGCAAAGAAAGCCATTTTCTCGTTGTATACACAGAAATGGAAGGTTTACATTGTTACAAAATTCAGGCATTTGTCCAGCATGGCTCAGCACATGCCCTTTTGCCCAGTAAATAATATGTTCAGGGAAATACATGCTATCTAAACCAAGTCTGCTTGTTCCTGCCTACCCTCCATGGCTATGACCATCAATAACATCATTGCCTTCTTTCCCCTGCCTTCTGCCCAATGAAAATCCTTTTTTTTTTTTTTGATGTATGAGGAAATCTTCCACTTTTTGCTAAAGCCAGGACAAGAAATTCTCATGCTTAAAAGTCAGAGGATAATTCATTCTGGTGTCTTCAATTAAAAGGTTTATCAGGAAATATTTTCAGCGTTTATTTTCAGAAGGAAATAAGTGCATCCACTGTCATTTCATACACTATATACAAGTACACAGAATAACCTTCAGTTCACTCCATCCGTATGCAAAAATGGCCATTTGTAAAAAATATATTTTCTCCTCTGTTAAATAGATTTCACTTGCTTTAGGTTTTCCCCCTTTTTCTCCTTGGGTCTTGCTGTCAGCTGTTACTATCAGCAATGATTAAACAGAAGCAAGCATTGTGATTCATCACTGATAGACTTGTCACCGACAGTGAACTTTCTTTAGTTCCAAGGTTAGATCAGGTAGGCAGTCAGCACAATGTCATACAAATCTATGAAGCTGAGTTTATGTAAAATTGTTTATTGTCATGTCATTACTGAAATACACATACACACATATCTAAACCATCGTTTTATGAAATATAGAGGCTTGGAAGGGGATTATTATACAGTTAAGCATACAAATGTTTGTATTCTAACTTCTTTGAACTTCAAGCAAAGAGAATGAGAAATTCATAGAGTAATTCATCCTGCTTAGCTCACCATCTTTCTGGAGCTCATGTGGAAATATCCCAGGGAGAACACCACTGTATTACTTGCTGCCTCCAAATAGGCATAGGAGATACATAGAAGAATATTTTCTCTTAATGAAAAAGAGAGCTGATCTTGGGACTATATATTGGAAAACTCAGACTTCTCTTTGGGATTTGAGTAAGGAACCCAAACCAGGTTAAAATCTTTACACCTAACTGCTTTCACCCTTCTGTGCCTCAAGCTTCCAACTTGAGATATGTAGAATTTCTGTGATCTTTTCTATACATTTTTTTGAAATTCTCTCCCCCCTTAATTTCTACAACTCACTGAACACTCTGGATTCACTCTCTTACTTTCTTTTCAGTCTCTTTCTTCTCCGCCTACCATATATTGTATATATACCCTCTGTACTAGATTCCTATTGCTGCCATGAAATTTAGCACAAACATAGTACTTTAAAATAACATTCTCTGTTCTGGAGTCCA
The DNA here is from genome assembly GCF_019186645.2 of Phyllostomus hastatus. NCBI lineage: Eukaryota > Metazoa > Chordata > Mammalia > Chiroptera > Phyllostomidae > Phyllostomus > Phyllostomus hastatus. The sequence continues at coordinate 32,955,856 of NW_025333960.1, forward strand.
GAATTCCAAAATCAGTTTTTCCTCGTCCAAGGTATCAGCAAGGCTGGTTCTTTCTGGAGGTTCCAGAAGAAAATGCGTTCTTTCATGTTTCAGGGGTGGCCAGATTTCCCTGGCTTGTGGCTGCATCACTTCAGTCTTTGTTCTCATTGTCATGTAGCCTTCCCTTCTTTAGTAGTCAAATCTCCTTCTGCTTCCCTCTAATAAGGACACCTGTCATTACAGTTAGCCCGTCAGAACAGCCTCTATTTCACAAGAGCTGCAAAGGCCCATTGCCATAGAAGGTAACATTGACGGGTTCCAAGGATTAGGACATGGATATCTTTGGAAGCCGTCATTCAGCCTACTATAGCTTGTGTTCTCTGCTCTTCTGTTTTTACCTTCTGTGGTATATTCTCTAATGGCGTCTTTATTCAGGTGACTTCTAATCTAAATCTCCAGCAAACATTTTTTATTTAATATTCAAACTTGACTTTCCAAGTAGCTGTGTACACTTCATTTCAATGGTGTACTAAAAAAAGAAACTAAAAATCACTGAAATTGAACTCAAAGACTCTTTTCTCTCTTCTCCTCAGAGATAAATACGTATCCATCGTGGTCACTGTTACCCATATTTGAACCTGGAATAATATTGACTTAGACCCTTTCCTTCTTCTCTCCAATAAGTCACTTGGGTATAGTCTAGACTACTCTTCTTTGGTGGTGTTTTATGCCCCCTTCTCGTCTTCCTGATGTCAACTGCAGTTGAAATCCGTCTTGTGCTATGCTTTATCTCTTAACAAACTTCCCCACCCCCAGTCTTTCCCCATTCCCTTTTACCACGTCTTTTGTTTCCAGTAAAGTCATCTTTCCACACTCCTTTCATTAGTGTCATTCTCTTCTTCAAAACAGTCAATAGGCTTCACAATGCCCCGAGTCCAAATTGCTAATTGTGCAACAAGCTAAAGTAGCACCCACTTTTTCCAGATACACATTATTTTCTCTAATATGATAATCTCCATGTATAGAATCAAGCCTCCTTGTTTCCCTTTTCATGGATTTACTGATGTAATTCTTTTACCTTGAAATGCTCTCTCATATTCTCTCCCTTCAGAGTCCCCCTCAAGTGCCCCCTCATCCATGATGCCACCTCTGATCCCTCAAGTCACCTACCTCTTAGAGTCAAGATTATTTCGTGATGGACTCCCTTATGTCCATTAAATTAAGTATTTAACAAGAACATACTTGTTAAATAGATTAACCAAGCTTTTGCAAAGAGGAAGGAAACAAATACAGTGTGAGTCACAAAACATTTGCTGTTTCAAAAGTTTGCAGCATGTATCTTTTTGACAAAGCCAGCTATAATGCTCTCTGAAGAATATTTAAAGGAGTCTTTCTCATGATTTTTTAAAATTATATTTTAATTTTCTTGGGCATCAGTTTCTCAACTTACCTTGGTCCTGTATTTCAGAAGCAGAATGGAAACTTCACACAAAAATTAAAGTTCTGCCTTTCTTTTCTTTTGCACATCATTTGAGTTTGATGGATACCAAGAGACATATATCAGATCCTGAACAGGATCCCATTGAGAGTTCCCACGGCACTTCAGTCACTTAGCCATGATCTATGCTCTCAACAGTTGAAGATAATGACTTCAGGAACAATCTTTCACGGGTTTCATATTAAATGAGACGAAAGTGCAGGCACGGCATTAAAGCACCTTGTTATTTGCAGAGTACTTAGAGTAACCTTAAATATGGAGATGATCAAATTTCATGACCTTTAGTTTTAATTCTTCCATCGTATCTTCTCAAGCAATTCCTATTTTAATAAAGATGTGTGTGCGTGTATGTGTGTTTCTGCCTAAATTAACTCAGACACTTAATTAAACATTAACACCTTAGAGTTAAAGACAGAAGCCAGGAAATGACAATATAAATATGCTTATTTTTATTGTAAGCTTATCTATTTTACCTTCATTACTGTGTACTTTTAAGAGACTATTATTTTTAAAGTCTGCTAGGGGCACAGTATAATATTCAGAGGCTCCATCTTTGATTTTCTTTCTACTGTCCTGTGTGTTTTAATTTACAATAAATGCAGAACTCATTTAGTTCTATTTTTGACAAATTGTGTTTTCTTAACATTAGTCACTAATATAAAACCTTCTCATGGCAACAATGGGATAACTTTCTTAGAGTATGAAAGAGTCCCCAAAAGATGGTTAAGAGAAATTGATAAAAATAGAGCCGAGAGTAGTGAACATGTGCATAGTTGACCTGAAAGAACGATACATCCCTTTTAAACTCCATAAGCACATAGCAAATAAGCACTTTTTACCTCTTTTTTTAAAATATTTTATTTATTTATTTTTAGGGAGGGAGAGAGAGAGAGAGAGAGAGAGAGAGAGAGAGAGAGACATCAATGTGCGGTTGCTGGGGGTTATGGCCTGCAACCCAGGAATGTACCCTGGCTGGGAATCGAATCTGGGACACTTTGGTTCCCAGCCCGCGCTCAATCCCACTTTTTACCTCTTAAATACTAATGTGCATAGGTCTGTGCAGCGTCAACAAGAGAAAGTGTCATGCCATGCACTTGGGAAAATAACATTTCTCAAGGTCTGTTTCTAGTGAAAACTGGGAAATGTAAACTTCCCCAGGAAGATACCACAATAAGTAACACTTTGTGCTTGAAGACCTTTCGGACTAGGTCTACTTATCTCATGGCAATCACATACTGCCTATTCTAAGAGGGCCCTACAATAGCACTCTAGTCTGTAGAAAGTGTCTGGATTAAAAAGAAAGGCAGAGAGAACAGTAAACCTAAGTGGACCTAAATAAGAAACACACAGACACATATGTATATATACATATAAAATCTTCTTGAAGTGGAAACTAGTTCAGCTGCTTTCTTGATTGTTGAATGAGATTCAAGCAAAGCAGCCAAAGGTCAAATGTCCCATGGTTTTGTGTAATGTGGCTCATTGTTTTCCTCTCCATTTTGCACTATTAGAGATAACCTGACATATTTGTTTTATTACCATGCTTCCTCTAAGTAAATTAACGGGAGGGGAGAATAGGCTGTCTGCCCTCACTCATGAAGCGGCTGGCTGTTCTGAGAGAGATATTCTAGTTGTATATAGACCCATAACAACACCATTATTAATTCCACTTGGCAGTTTGCGCTTGAATTTTTCATATTATTTACACATTTTTCTCAGAGTTTTTATGTCCTTTTCATATCTGCTTTCTTGTTTGGCTATTAAAAATGTAAGTTCCTTAAGGAAATCACTGTATCCTGCATTCCTTTTGTTATTTTGGGCTTTATCAATAGAGGGTAGAGCAAATATCATTTGTATGCAATGAATGTTGTTGACTGACTGGCAAGCATTTATTTCCTGAATAAAAATGTCACATTCAGAAACAGATTTTGAAAGACTCTGAATATTACTCCGGAAACTTGGCAACTCCTCCAAGAGAACACTGTCACGTCTATAGGACTATAGGTATACAGCTAATAAACTGCCCAACTCGTATGCTTCGATTTAAAGATCTTCCAAAGACTGGTTCTCTTTGGGTCACCACACTTGCCAGTTTGGACTTTTGAAACCTCCTAATATGGGCTGACATAACAAATTAGCAACAAGAAAAGTTCACGGAAGGACAAGTGTGAGAAAGTGTGCCAAATATATTAGCATTCATTTTGCAACCTTGTCTCCAGTTTGTGTGAAGTTGATGGTTGGAGGTTACGCTTTCATTAAAAATTGACAACATTTTAAATGCTAATCAAAACTGCTTGTCCTTTCTACTTCTATTTATCTTGGAAGGGGAAAAAAAGAGAAAGGAAGGGGGGAAAAAGACGGCTTGCTTTGAACTACAACAATTAACTCCTTTCATTGCCCCTACACCCCTTGCCCCCTCCTGTGTAGGACAGATAAGGGCTGTGCAGACTGAGTGTCAGGACCTCTGCCTGAAGTGTGAATGAGCCAGAGTGAGTGAGAGACGTGTATTCCCGGAGAAGGAGAGAGGAATCCTGCATGTGCTCGCGTGCACACACACACACACACACACACACACACACACAAGGATGGCTTTTTCATGAAAATTGGGGAAGAACTGGGGAGGTGTAGTTGATTTTACAATTTCTTTAAAAAGAAATATATGTTCAGAAAAGAAGACTCATATGGTATACCAGAAAATAATGAAATAAGAAATAATAAAAGCTAAAAAAAAGTATGTTTCAAGCATGGATAACAAAACTTGATTAGTGATGAACCTTCAGAGATAGTATACCTCATTTACAACATTCTTAGGATGGTAGCATAAACCATAAAAAACTGTGATAAAGTAATTATAAACTTTACCGTTTTTTAAAAAGAACATTCTTAGGAGGGGCAGAAAAGGGAGAAAAAAATGGTTGACTCTAATTTCTTTTTTTCTCCCGGCTTCACTGCTTTGTGACTGACATAGAACATCGTGTAAGTTTAAGGTGTACAGTGTGTAAAACGACCACCACCATAGCCTCAGCTAACACTTCCATCATATCATGCAATTACCATTTCTTTTTGGCAGTGAGAAAACTTAAGTTCTATTCTCTTAGCAACATTCAAGTATATGATAGAGTATTATTAGTTGTGATCTCCATGCTGTTAATTAGATCTCTAGAATTTGAGATCTTATAACTAGAGGTTTTTACACTTTGATCAATACCTCCCCATTTTCCCCAGTCCTGGCCTCTGGTACCTATCACTCTATTCTGTTTCTCTTGAGTTCACCTTTTCCACCCCCATATGTAAGTGATAGTTGTTTTTCCATACCTGACATTTCACTTAACATAATGCCCTCAACTTTCATCCAAGTTGCTGCAAATGATGATATTTCCTTTTTTTATTGCTGAATAATATTCCATTGTATACACACCACATCTTTTTTATCCATTCATCCTTAGACAGACACATAAGTTGTTTCCGTATCTCGGCTACTGAGAATAACACAGCAATGCACATGGGAGAACAGATACAAGTTGGGTGTGCACAGAGATCTGTCTTCAAGTGTTTTATACAGAATTACTTTCTACTCATTCTGTTTTGGCTTTTCAGGGGGCGGTGAACTCACGATTTAAAGAGGACAACATCTCAGCGTTTAGTATATACAGAAAGATAGTTTATACTTATAACCAAAAATGAATTAAGTGAGTTGGATTTCCTGGTCAAATAAACCTACAAACCTATTAAAATCCTTACTAAATTGAAGAGTCATTGCACCAAAGATTTGAAGTGTTTATATGTGTGTGTGTTCACTTGAGTTAGTGTATACATGTATGTGTGTGTTTTTTATGTATGTCAATAGAGCTTAGGGACTTATAATTAAGAAGCCTATTTATAGAATAGTTTTCCTCAGTGCAATCTATGGTTTCAATCAGTGTTTCTCAAATGGGGCCCTATTTGCATTTTGAACAGTGTGCTTCTTCGTTGGGTAGGACTGCTCTGCAAATGTCAGAAATATCCTGTTCAAGATTCAGTTGGGAATGGCAGGACATCAACCTGGAAAGAGTTCTTCTCCTCCTCCTCTTCCTCTCCTATCCCTGTGCTTCTGCTTCATTTGCTTTTCCCCTTTAGTCTTCATCTTCATCATCATCATCATCATGTGTTACCATGATGTTAACATACCTCATCTCATTTAATCATTCCAACAACCTTAAAATGTTAGTGTCAACCTTAACTCTATGGCACAATGCAAACTGAGGCCTTGAAAGTTAAGTCATCTTTCCAGCAAGGCCTTTGCTAGAACTTAAAACCAGGTTTAGATGATAATAATACAAGGCTCCCAGCCATTAAACTAAACCTGAACCTTCCTTAATAACCCATTACTGATCTTTAGTCAGAAACCAATCTTTGTCTGGATCTATTTATATTTTTAATGAATAGAGATAGTTGGGATAATGAGTTCCATAAGTTTATCCCCCACTGTGTTAAAAAATAGCTCTTCCCATTTATCCTAAATCCTCCTTTTTCAAGCTTCAAAGAGGGCCCTTTGTTCAGGAGTTTGATGAATAAGTCCATCTCAATCCTCTCTCTATTCTTTTCAGTTTCATAGACTTGTAGACTTTTAGTCTATTCAGCTTTGATTTTTACAGACTGAAGAGCCTGATTATACCATGCCCCCCTCAAAATATTTCCACTCATTCACTTACTTTCATTGCTGTATTGCCTAAACTTTTCCTAACTGCCTTTGAAACAAAAGACAGTTTAAACATAATACAACCAAGCAAAGCATGTCTAATTCTTGAAGGGGAGCCTGGACAAGTGGACTTGGCTGAGCATCCATCTAACCTTTTTAATGATGCAATAGAATTGCATCTAATGCATGAGGCTCAATTCCTGACTGCACAGAGAGAATGATATTAAATGAATGGGAATTATCCAGTGCTCCATTCTTTTCCCTTAGATTTTGAAATCTGGTTTAAAAGTTGTTGATCTATTTTGAAAAGCAAATGACCCTAAAGGAAAGTGATGTATGGCTGTTTTTGTGGCTATTGTTGTTGTTTCTTTTTGCAAAAAAAGTCATTAAAACCTTGACATTATTTCTGACTTCTGAAACTAGTGCCCTGAATTGTGTGAAGAGAGGACAGTACACTAGGAGCTCTTGGCCCAACCTAGGAAAACTGAATGGGAGAAAAGACTCCCAGTCTCTTTTGGAAATAAGATGGTGCAAAGATGTTAAATCTGACAGGCAGTGAAAGGTGTGCCAGAAGTAAGGTAAGAAGAGCCAATAAAAACAAAGGTAAAGGCAGGGTCCACCCAGGGCTAACACTGACTTTTCTTCAAAGGCAACTGATGGTACATGTATTCCATCAAAACTTACTCCCATCTTTGTATGCTGCTATGCACCGTGCTTGGCTTAAAATCGTCCATGCTTGAGTTTTCTTAGCTCAAAGACCATCTGATACCTGGATTTGTGTGACAATCAAAACAGCTTGGAAAAATTACTGGGAGGTGCTTTGCATCAATAAATGCAATTTATATGCTAAATAATCACATCAAATAAATAAAGCCTCCTTCCACTTTCTCAATACTATTAGAATGTTTAAATTTCTGAACCAGAAGACAGGGAGATATAATTTTTAGTGTTTATTGAGGAGGAGGCCTTGGAAACAGTACATGAATTTGTCCCTCCTGACATTATAATTGCAACAGGAAGCCTATGTTGTTATAATCACCTTTTATCCTTCTCAATGCCCTGGTATGTGCTATCATTTCATTAATACACTTTTATAGAGAGAGAAACTCAGGGTACTGAAAGGGGCAGCCATTTCCCCAAGGTCACACCATCAGTGCTAGTAGTGCTAAACAAAGACAACTAATTCTTAATTCAACGAATACTATTTAAGTTGATGAGATATTCCTGTGATCGATAAAATGGGGGCCCAGGTGAAATGTGGACAACCAGAGTGGCACGCCAAGATAGAAGTGAGAGACAGCAGTGGAAATATCCTGCTGCTTATGGAAATAAAGGAGAGCCAGATCAGCATATTCTGTAACTGGAAACTGTTCAATTAAGTATTCATTTCATTTCACAGTCATTTTTGAAAAATAAATCTGTGTTTCTTTATACCTTTAAGCTCAGTAGTTTTATGCATTAGGTTGATATGCATAACAAAATGTGGACTATTTTTTAAATTGGCAGATAAGAGCTAGTATGTCGTTACTATTTATATATTGAAGTTGTAACAATCATGTGCTTTTAATTCATTTCACCTTCAAAGATAAGAACGTTTCCAGTTTGTAATATATGGCAGGAAGTATTAGGTACACTGAGTCTGTCTGATTCACAGCTTTCTAATCGGCTATTTAGAGTTTACACCAAGCAGAAAATCAATGTATTCAAAATGTAGTAGCTCTCTTGTTAACTCTAGTCATTTGCTTAAAGAGTAATGTCAAGCTGATAATTGAAATATGGCTTAAACCATGCATTTTAATTCAAAAGAAAATATGTTGAAATATTACTCATTTGATCTTTCCCTATTCCAACCCTAAAGGGCTTATCTTGCTTGCATGGCTTGACTGGAGCCCTGAGAAACAGCTAGTCCTCACACAAATGCCTGCTGATGCCAGTGGTGGGACTTTATCCCCACCCCAGGGATGAAATGGCCTTGCTGAAAAGCTGGGAGGATTCAAGAACAGCTATTTGCCTCTCTTGGAAGCTCTGGTTTATATTTTCTTTGTGGGTGGGGAAGTTGCTGTGCTGGTTTTATTCAGGTCAGTCCCATGCTCTGCAAATATGCTTTGGTTGCCTTGCTGTACTTGAGTGAACCCCCAAGAACGAATTTACTTATAAAAAGTGGCATATTTATTCTTACATGTTTAAACTTCAGTCATCTTCAAAGTATTCTCTATTTGACACAATACACCTATTGAGACATTTTTTCTACTGCTTAAAACAGTTTTTTTAAAAAATACGTATCCCCTTTGAGTTGCAAAGTCTATTTTTTTAAGATTTTATTTATTTTATTTATTTATTTGTTTAGAGAGGGAAGGGAGGGAGAAAGAGAGAGAGAGAAACATCAATGTGTGGTTGCTGGGGGTCATGGCCTGCAACCCAGGCATGTACCCTGACTGAGAATCGAAACTGCAACACTTTGGTTCGCAGCCCATGCTCAATCCACTGAGCTACGCCAGCCAGGGCTTTAAAACAGTTTTTTTAACTTGTTTAAAAAAGCATCAGTTTTGATGCTTTTTAGTGCTTCTGCCATTTTTTTTTGTTTCACCTCCTCCACATGAGCAAAACGTTACCCTTTGAGGGCTTTTTTCATCAGGAAAACAAAAACAAAGTTGCTTGGGGTGAGACTGGGTGACTAGGGAGGGTGGGGGATGAGGGTTATGCTGATTTTTGGCCAAAAACTGCTGAACATAGCATGGTGCAGACAGGTGCACTCATAAGTAATCCATCATGAAATGGGCAAACATGTTAAAAGTCTTCAAAACAAGTTCTCTGAAGCCGAAAACGGCCTCTTATATCAGCCCTAGCTGGTGCTGGTCTCTATCAGTGGATAGAGACAGGTTCCTAGAACATTCACATAGTGGGGGAAGCATACATTACAAAGGGCCTGCCCTCCCGAAAATAATTCAGGTTTTTTGCCCCGCCCCTCATATTAAGGAACACAGGATCATTTGATGTCAGATGATAACTGAGGTCTTGTGTTTGAATTTGAACACACCGCATTTGGAGACTTAACATGATCTTTGAAGTACAGTCTATATGTTTAGGGCACTGAGTCAAGTCATTGATAAACAGCTGGGCTCACACAAGACTTTACCTTATGAAAATAGTTAGGATAGGAATACCACCACAATTAATTTCATTATGTTTGAAGTTACTATGTATGTGAAGGACTTGTCTTATTCTGTGTGGTCCAATATAAAGGGGTTGAAAGTTGTGCAGAGAGAGCAGGGAAGGAATCAAAATGACGTAAAAGGTAAAATAGGATACTTTAGTGATAACACCTTCTACGAGGTAACATTCTCCTTGATAAACCAGGTGCTTAGGGGTTGTTTTAAAGACCTGATCCAAACACAACATGCTGAAGTAGAGGAGAGAGCTGATGCTTGAGGTCTCTTCCTCTCTTTGGACTCGATAGCTGGGGCCTGTGCTCACTGCCCTCTTACCCTTTTATGCTTGCTCGGAATCTGTCCCTTACCATCTTTCACTGACATTTTTGGTGCCCACTGTAGTGCTTTGTACACAGTAAATACGAATGAGTGTTTACAGACCTGATGATGGGAATAGAGTGTGTAGAAAGGCAGATGCCACTGATAGCCAGATAAAGACTAAAGTCCTGGTGAGGTTCTGGGCTGCTTCATAATTTATCCTTAGGTCAGCCATTGCTGCTCTTGTGGTAGGCACAGCTATGCAAAATGGCTAATGGCTTGATTTGTGTCAATTCTTGCAAATGTTGAGTGCTGGCCATGTTGATAAAACAGGAAGCTACTTAATGGGTTGAAAATATTTTCTGGAGCTGAGAAGCCAAGGGAAAAACAATTGTATTCTGTTGAATTTTCAGGAAGGAAGCCAAAGATGATAGAACATAGTTACCATATATGGAATGTGGTCAAAATGTTGAAGTGAGAATTTTCATTCTTGTTCAGAAGGTCACTGGATCTGTAACCTGTAATAAGGAGAAAATGGAAAGTAAGTCACCTCCTGGCCCTCTGTCAGTGTTAAGTATATCCCTTCCAAAATCTACTTTTCTTTTAGGAAAGGCAAAGGGCACAGAGGAGAAGCAATATGAGCCAAGCAAGAAAAGAGATTTTGTTGGAGGCCTGGTTTACTGTGGTCCTCAACAAGGGGTGATACTGCCTCCAAGAGATATTTGGCTCCATCAGGACATAGCTTAGGCTGTTAAGGCTGGGGTGGGTGTGGTACTGATATTTAGTGCACAGAGGTTAGGAGTGCTGTTTAAGGTAATACAATGCAAAGGATAGCTATCCTTTCAACACAAAATCATCCAGTATGAAATGTCAACAGTGCTGAAATTGAGAAATTCTGGGTTATATCAATAACTATAAATGTATTTTACATAGTAAGGAGCCAGACAAGTAACTATCTAGATAATTCAAGACACCAAATTACTGGTACATTTTTGAATAAAAACAATGCACATATGTTAACTGAGGGGGTTTGGCTTTATGGCATCTGGGTGTGTGTTCTATTTTGACTTTCACTTCCTTTGAAACTAAAAATGAAGGCACTAAGGTGAAATTTTAAAAAAAGGAAAGAAATGGACAAAAGAAGGAGAGCAGGGAGGAGTATATAAAGGAGAAAGGGAGAAGCAAAAGGAGTAGTAAAAGGAGAAGAAAGTAAAAGAAGTGGAGGAGGTGGGCTGACAGTATAAATCAGAATTACATTTTTATTATAAAGAACCTTATCATCTTTAATTATTAGACAAGTACTCTAATGCTCCTGTTTTCTCAATTCTATGGGTCCCTCAAAGGAGCCAATTACCATATCTGTTGGGAGGAATGAAATCTCTCTATGTTGACTGTTATAAGAGTACAACATAATAGATAATAATAGATAATAATAGATAATAATAGAATAATAATTCTATTATTACCCACATATAGTAAAAATAAGGCCTCATTCAAGTACCCTTCTTGAGAAAATCATATATATTCCCCACATTTACAATGGCAGCCCATCAACTTCACCATATTTTTAGAAAATTCAGTTCCATCTGACATGATGTTTATTTATGTGTTGGCTTTAGAAACAAATAGCTTCATTGAGGTATAACTGACATGCTATAAAATTCATCCACTAAAGTGTACAATTCAATAGTTTTGAGTGTATTCACAAATACCTACTATCATTACCCAAGTTTAGAACATTTTCACTATCTCCAAAAAGTCCCTGTGTCCTCTTCCCCAATGTGCTCTCTCCAGACCTAAGCTAGAACCCCTAATCTACTATGTCTAGATCGAATTGCTATTTTGGATGGATATTATCTTCAGGAGTTTCATTGTTTAGAGTTTGCATTAGGTCTTCCATCCATTTTGAGTTAATTTTTGCATATGATGCAAGTCAAGGTTTCAACCTCATGCTTTCAAATGTGGGTATCCTGTTGTCCAACCACCATTTACCAAAAAGACTATTTATTCCCCCAGTGAATGATCTTGGCACACCTCTTGAAAATCAATTTTGGACTCCAGTATATTTCATTATTCTATATGTCTATTTTTATGCCAGTTAGACACTCTTTTGATTGCTATTGCTTTGTAATAACTTTTGAAGTCAAAACGTGTGAGTCCTCCAATTCTGTTTGCTTTTACAAGAATTTGTGGCCATTCTAGTGCTCTAGTAATTCTATATAAATTTTTAAATCAACTTTTCTTTTTTTAATTACTTTATTGTTGTTCAATTACAGTTGTCTGCATTTTCTCCCCACCCCTCCCTGCTACCCCAGCTAAACTAGAATGAGTTTTTCAAATTCTACTAAGAAGCCAAATGAAATGCTGATAAGAATTACATTGACTCTATAGATTGATTTTGTGAGTACTGCTACTTTACAATATTGTCTTCTGATCCATAAATATGGATTTCTTCTATTCATTAGATGTCCTTTATATCTTTTCAACACTTTTTCAGATTTAATATATGTCTCATCATTGAGTATGATATCACTTAAATTACATTTTTAGATCTCTTTTAACAATTTGAGGAAATTTTTTCTATTTCTAGTTTGTTTCATGTTTCATCCTAAAAAATTGTTGGATTTTGTCAATGCTTTTTTCACATCTACTACAATACATTTAAAAAATATTGATATAGCATATTACATTCATGGATTTGCTGATATTAAACCAAACTTTCATTTCTGGATAAATCCTTCTTGGACATGGTGTATAATTCTTTTGTTACTAGTATCAGTTTGCTAGTATTTTGTTAAATTTTGGGATAAGATATTTATATTACCTTTTATAAATATGGACTGTATTTTTATTTTTGGTGATGTCTTTGCCTGGTTTTGTATCAGGGTTTAACTGGCTTCATAAAATGAACTGGGAAATGTTTCACCTATTATATATTTTTGGAAGAGTGAAGAAGTATTATTAATTCCTCATAGATGTTGGGTAGAATTTGTGAAGTCACCTGGGTCTGGGCTTTCTTTTGCCAATAATCTAATTCATATGTTTATTTATTATTATTGGCCTATTCAGATTATCTATTTCTTCTTTGGTCATCTTAGTAGTCTGCATCTTTCTAGGAATTTCTTCATTTCAACCATGTCATATAATTTATTGATATACAATTGTTTATATTTCTTTATAGTACTTTTTACTCCTGTAAAGTTAGTGATAATGTGTCCTTTTTCAATTTGATTCTAGTAATTGAGTCTTCTTTCTTTTTTCTTGGATCAGCCTAGCTAAACATTCATTAATTTTATTAATCTTTTTAAAAAACTAGTTTTTTGTTTCACTGATATTTTTGTTTTTTTTTTTAAGAATTTTCTATTCTATTAATGTTCACTTTAATTGTTGCTACTTGCTTCCTTCTAGTTCCTTGAAGTTTATTTTGCCCTTCTTTTTTCAGTTCCTTGAGTAGAGTATTTATTTGAGGTCTTTTTTCTTTTTTTTAATATAGGCATTTACACCTGTACATTTTCTTATGTGCATTGATGTAGCTGCATCCCACAAATTTTGGAATTTTATGTCATCATTTTTTTCCACATGAAGATATTTTTAAATGTATTTGTTGTTTATTTTCTTTGACCATTAGTTATTTAGAAATGTGTTTTTTTTTAAATTTCCACATTGGTAAGAGTTTCAAAAACTTTATTCTGTTATTGATTTCTAATTTTATTTCATTATGGTTAGAGAACATTCTCGGTATTATTTCTATTCTTTAAAATATATGGAGGTTTGCTTCATTGCTGAGCATATGGCCTCTCTTGGCAGATGTTCCGTGTACACTTGAGAAGAGTGTATTCTGCTGTTGTTTGGAAAAGTGTTCTGTACAATTCCGTTAGGTCTAGTGAGCTACAGTGTTTCTTAAATCTTCAATATCTTTGTTGGTTTTTTACCTACTTGTTCCATCTACTGTTGAAAGCCATCAATATTGAGTTGTCTGTTTCCGCATTTTTCTAAGTTTTTTTGTTTAGGCATTTTAAATTGTCCTTTAATTGTATGTCTTCTCTATGAAACAAATAGTTTGTTTTATTTATTTTTATAAACATAGCACCTAGCATAATGTATGTCATATAGTAGGTTATCATTATATAATTAAGATATTAACATGTAATTAATTATACTGCAGGCCTTATGAATGAAGGAAGGCATAAAAGTGAATCTGAGTTCAATTTTGAAACTTACACCAACCCTTAACCATAAGCTTACCTACCACCCTTTGGCCATCCATCTGCTCAGTGAATGTTATTGACCATAAAGAGGACAAGCCCAGAGAGTGCAAAGTTACACACCACTTTCTCACTGAGTGACAGAAATCTGAGACCCACAGGGGCCTGTGTTGGGCTTGTCTATGGTACTAAGGAGGACAGTGTGGACTTCAGTGTCAACCTTGTGTGTTTAAGGTCATTGGAAATTCTAAGAAGAAGACAGTCAAGAACTAGTAGTTTATTTTTGAGGCTGGATGATAATGAATATTCTAAAATAAGGCACAAAACCCTCAAAATTGCTTAATTGTACAATATTAAATCATGAGGGGAGACTTCTTTCTGACCTCAGCTGGTGATCAGTTTATGCCCCAATGTATGTGATTTAATGGTGTGTATTATTTTTATCATGTCACTGAAGATGTTATTTTTACTCATATAGATACAAAACCCTCCTGTTAGATACTTATCTCTGCTAATTATTTCTACTGTGTCTAAAGCAAACTACTTGCAGCCAGGCTTAAGAATAAGAGTACCTTGTTCCTTGAGCTAAACAGGAAAAAAAAAAACTCTTCAAAGTTTATGATAAAATATACTTTAGTTTCTTTCATAGAGACTCAAGATGGCATTTCGGTAAGGTAACATAGCTTTATTAAAGTGCACATTCTCACCCTGGCTGGTGTGGCTCAATGGATTGCATGTTGGTCTGAGAACCAAAGGGTAGCTAGTTCAACTAGGGCACATGTCTGGGTTGCAGGCCAGGTCTCCAGTAGGGAGCATGCAAGAAGCACCGCACATTGATGTTTCTCTCCTCTTCTCCCTTCCTTCCCTCTCTAAAAATAAATAAATAAAATCTTTTTTAAAAAGTACACATTCTTCTTGTTTATTTTTATGCCACCTTACTTATATTATCTTAAAAGAGAGGTGAACCACTATTTAATTTCTCAACAAACTGGGAAAAAAAGATACCTACTTTCTCTTCTTAGGAAGATCAACAAACCTATTAAATGCCCATTCATACACACATACGCTATGTACCTTCTCACCCATGTAATGTGCAAAGAATGGAGCAGTGAGAATGGAGGAGACCAGGCTGAAAAACTAGGAATTTAAATATTCAACATGTGCTGCAGGGTCAAGAGGTAACCCAACACTGTGCTGGCTCTTTACAAATAAACAGGAAGTGATGATTCCACCTTCTGCTAGTAAGTTTGCAGGAACATAGGAGAGTCACTCCACTTCTTCCAGTTTCAGAGGCCTCATGTGGTTCAGCTTTAGGGCTTGTGCGTCTGGCATGATTGTAGCCACAGGGAATACAAGGTGAATGAGACATCCTTCCAGTCCTCAAGGAGATTTAAGTTAGTGAATCAGACCAAATTTTATCAAATGTTCCCTCTTATTCTTGGTGTCAACAAAAACAGAGTCTCAGATATAAAGAGAAGTTAGAACTCATCTAGTCCAAAATTGTCCCTTATTCGGGAATCTCTATTCTAATATTCTTCAAAGTGGGTTGAGGTCATCCTGAGAACCTCCTCAGAGGTAGAGAACTTTCCATCTCACTAGATAGCTCTCTCCAGTATCCCCAAATACCATCAGTAGAACTTGCTCTTAAGAGTGCCATTCAGGAACAAATAAACCTAAAACATAATCTCAGGGAAAATGAGGAGCAGCGGCTGAGATCCAGTGGGAAGCAGACAGAATGACAGGTTGAAAAATGCAGCTTCTAGGGGACAGTGAGAGAATTAACACATTTTTGAGGTTTCCTGGGTGCTAGACACTGTAGTAGGTCCTTTACTGTCAACAGGCCTGTGAGACAGATAGGACTTCCCTACTTTATGTATAAGAAAACTGAGTCCTAGAGGTGGAACAGCTTGACTGTTGCTATAGGATTGTAGGTAGCAGACACAAGGTGCAATTCTTTGGCTCTCTGAATCTCCTGAGCACAGTACATAATGCTGCTGCTCTGCTTATTGTGTTCCCACCTGCTTGCCTGATTTTGCTATGTAATCTGGGACTACTCATTGAACCTCACGGGACTACTCATCTCCCTCCATCTCAAAACTGGTGACATTCCCCCAGCACAACATTGTCATGTATACAGTAAAGCTCAAATTTATTAGCTGTGCCGTAGTTACCACCTCAAGAGTCTATTTCTCATTAGAAGTTCTGACCATGTAGATGCACCCAGATGTCCCAATGCAATTCTCATTCTGGGTAGGGATGATTTACCATGGCTTAATAATGTGTGACCAAGATATAACCACAGATACCACAGATAATATATATTGGCACAAGAGATACAAAGTGGATGATGTCTCTCATTTATTCAATACCGGTCAGTGTCCAGTTCATCATGCTGTAAGACTAACACTAAAGTAAAATAAAAAATGGTAATTGTAAATGTGAGATCCGTTATCACATAATATAGTAATCTCCACTCTGGCGTGTTTAAACAGTTTTCATGCATTGTGAGGTCTGCTTCTGTGGTTTTTGAAGCATATGACACACCTAATGAAACTGCTTTACAAAAATAAGCTTTACTACCACATTTCTGTAATTAAATACGTTTATTATAATAGGAATACAATTTACTGGATCTTGGAAAGCTAGTCTGGATAATTAATAATGAAACATGTTTTAATGAACATTTATTAGCAGTGTGAAATACAAATATCTTGTAGATCAGCTACCGTCTAGGAAGACTTCATTTATTCCCTGAGATTAAAAAGCTCTGCATTACCACCATCAGCATGGCAGACTTGACAACTAGCTCAGCAATCTGCTCTGTAGAAACACATTAATTTGGACCCCCACCAATATGGACACTGTGATAATTCAGAAGGTCATGGGACTGAGGTTTGCCTTTGTGTTATCTAAGAAAAATGGGTTTTTCCCCAGTGAATTAATTGTGTAAACAAGATTATGTAAAAGGTCTGTTTAACCACGAAAAGAATTTTCTTTCAAATATCCTGGCACCATGATTTGCATATACAGTTATGCCAATTACAAATGAATCTTATTTATTCATTTCAAGGGACTCAGTTCCTAGATTGCCAAAAAAATGACTGGATAAATGTTGAGAGTATACTAGTATTATGTGATATATTAAGGACTTGAATAGATGTAAAGAGGTATAAGAAATGAACAATTCTATTGAGAAGGTTGTATTCTTTTTTTTTAAGGTAGATTTTTTTTTAAGATTTTATTTATTTATTTTTAGGGAGGGAAGGGAGGGGGAGAGAGAGAGAGAGAGAGAGAGAGAGAGAGACATCAATGTGTGGTTGCTGGGGGTTATGGCGTGCAACCCAGGAATGTACTCTGGCTGGGAATCGAACCTGGGACACTTTGGTTCCCAGCCCGAGCTCAATCCACTGAGCTACACCAGCCAGGGCTGAGAAGGTTGTATTCTAATCAAGTAGTTCCTAATATTGGCTCCATATCAGAAATGTCTGGGAATATTTTTTAAAATGTCAATGCACAGGCTTCATCCGTAGGGCTTCTGACTTAATGAATCTGGGTTAGGGGCCAGGCAAACATTAGAAAGTTTGGAGTTAATGCATTACAGTTCAGCAAATGGTCTTAAAACACAAAATCTCCTGTAAGTACTAATATTAACTTGTTATCAGGTTTTTATCTTCCTAAACACCACGATCAGGGCTGCTTTCTTCTAGTGTCTTAGTTGCTGTGGCCAGCAAGGACCTATATGTGTGGCCTGTGTTATCCTCAAGGGGAGCATGCCTCCTTGGCGGCCCAGGACAGTACAAGTTTATGTCTGTCATTAGTGTATACCCTCCTTGCATTCACAAACCTGTCTTGGTTTAGACATTAAATTATATGTCACCCAAACTTTCCTGCTGATCTCTAAGTCCCTTCTACTCAACTCTTGAACCCACCTCTTTCAGCCCATCTACACAAGCTCTCTACTAACCCGGGGCTATTTTATTTCCAGCATCCACCCTTGTTATCTCCCAATATCTCACCATGGGATTCTCTGTTTACAATTGGTCAAGGTGTCACCATTGCCATTAAAATCAACCTTAAACTATTAAGCATAGTAAACCAGGTTCTCTAATGACTTGTTGTCTGCCCATTTTCCTACTGCTGTGTTCTGCTCTTCCACAGTCCAATGGACCTCTCCAGGCTCCAGGCATGCTATACTCTCTGTCCAGGCTCACTTCCCCTCTTTCTCAAGCAGCACCACATACTTCCTGGAGCACTAGATACAACAGTCACATTCTTAATCGAGTATTCTCTGACTTTCCAGGGACGAGCCACACTGGAGTGATTTCTTTGTATACACCTATCTTTTATGGTTGTGATCATGTTGTTCTGTACTTACTGGGTTGTTGTTTTTATTTATTTTTGTACTCCTGTACTGGCAATCTATATTGAAAAGTGAAACTTCTATTTTTGTCTCTCTAGGCTCTCTTCTGGGGTCTCCAATTAGTAGAAATATCCCTCAATATCAGAGATAAATTCAAAATACTAATTGAACATGATGAAATGTGCCGTGTTAATCACTATGCTTTTCCTGGACCCTCTGAGTTTGGCAGTGTGTGAAGTTCCTTACATTTCACCATTACTTTCAGTAAATAATTTTTCCTGCATCCAAGTTCAATAACTATAAAATAAAAAATTGAGTGTGGCTTGTGTTCCTCCACAATGTGATGGGGGTTTTATTCATTACAGACTGCTCTGAAGATGATTAATTCTATAGATATGATAATTCTTATAAATATTATAATGATTGTAACCATTATTTCTAGCTCCCAGAAGATCCTAAGTAGAAATAATAAGATAAAAGATACATCAGTACCCACACAAATGATAGCTCTTATCCCAAAATATACACTGATATTGAAAATGAGACATCTTCCAACCAATGTATTTAAACTTTCATTCTGACAGATGGTCTATCCTAAAATTTGTCAAAAATATCCTTATTGAAATAGTTATAAGGAGACCAATTCTGTTAAAACCAGAAGTAGTTGTGGCTTTAATTCAAGAAATTCTAAGCTCAAAAGTTGAGGTCTGTTGAGGAAGTTAAATCTAAAAGACTATTTGACTGGTTTTGTCAGAAGCCTTTTTAGTCAGTTTTACTGTGTCGACTTAGAGCCAACTTTGGAAAAGTTATTTCTAAAAAAAATACGTCGGTGGTAATTATTTAAGTTTTATGTATTACTTTTGTAAAAAAGTGCTATATGCAGGAGGGAAGGAGGAAGAAAAGAAAGAGAGGAGAGAGAGATTGTAATAATTAAAATCTGTTTTCCAACTATCTGACACCTTATGTGACATTGTAGACTGAAAAATTTACAATGACAAATTAGTTTTATAAAGCCCATTGTGGTTCTGCAAGTATTTACTTATTTAACTATTATGAAGATATTAGTGACTAAAATCTTTGATAATCACTAATGTTTGAAGCATAGATTTTATTACGAGACTATGTAGGCCTATCATAACAATCAGAGATTTGGCAAGGAGCAGAGAAAGCAGTGAGTTAGTACTATTAGTACTTGGAGAAGACAAAAGCTGATGGTTGTTAATTATGCCTATCTAAGAGGAGACACGTAGGTGACTTCATGGAGAATACAGATTATGGTGAGGTAGAGTCAACAAGATCTATCTATAATTTGGACCCAAAATATGTAGATCATCATAAAATTTCAAATTAAAACACTTGGTTTAGGTCTTGGGGAAATTGGCGGGTGGTGGATAATTCATACAACAATCGTCTTAAGGTCTCATTTCCCTACCTTCATACTGTGAGGCGAATTTACTTTTTTGGCTGAGCATTACCAGAATGCATTGATAATGAGACAGGAGGTATGACCCAAAAGCAGATAAACACACCCTGAACTGAAGAAGCATATTTTCTACCAAGCGTATTAGCCACTCTAGAATGTGATATCAGGGGCACTGAGAATGTCTCTTCTAAATTGCTCGCGTGTTTTCTAGGCCTAAATATCACCTCCTTTAAAATGTAAGCTCTCCAGGACAGATGTGCTGCTTGATCTTTTGTCAGACTCAGAAAACAGTGTGATTAAAGAATTAGCAAAAATATGGCAAAAGACGGGAGTGGGCTGAAGAGAGGACAATGTCACACAACTACCTGGAATAAGGAAGAGAAAGGACACACATTGATGAATGGAGTAGAAAGACAGCTTTGCCAACTATAGAATTTTGATGTGTTAATGAACTAGTATATGAATAAAGTTCCTGACCAGAGACTTTGTTTAAAATACATAAACACCCTTCACCCTGGCTGGTGTGCCTCAGTTTGCTGGAGCATCATCCTGACAACCAAGATGTTGTGAGTTCAATTCCCAGTTGGGGTGTGTGTAAGACACAACTGATTGATGTTTCTCTCTCACACTGATGTTTCTCTCCCTCTCTCTTTCTCCCTCCCTTCCCCTCTCTCTAAGATCAATAACATGTTGTGAATGGATTACAAATTGTAAAAAATACATAAACACTTCAAAATCTATCAAATCACCAAGGATCATAAATTGGGAGAACTACCATTTTGCTCTGTATCTAACCTTATAAATAGTAAACATTCCTTGGTTTATTCATGTCTGGACAGAAGACAGTGTCCAGATAAGCATAGTCTATTTCCCAAACAATTTTCTCCCTCCCCTCAAAACAACCATGCCCCCAAGAACTTTCAAAACACCAAACTTAGCTTTCATATACAGACAGTTGCATTTCTAGTGAAGAGGGGAAGTGGAAGCCCAAAAGGTAGATTCTTCAAAAAGTAGGACTTGAGGAATTTCCCGGGATCTATTTCATCAACAGGGCATTAAATTAGGGGACCTGGTTTTTATTAATCTTCACAGAGGATTAACCTCAAAGATTCTAAATAATTCATTACATTTATGTCCAAAATTAAAGTTTCTGTAGACCATAAAAAATAATGTAAGCTGCAGACCATATAGCCGTAGATACAGTGTTTATTCAATGTTCATAATGAAATTGCCTATCTCTATTTGCTTTTGCCCATTACTAGCCCATTTGTTTTGTGGGTTTAAAAAAAGGTTTTGTGGATTTGGACCCATATTTTAAAGCTAGTATACTGCCAATCTGTTTATACAGAAATCATTTATAGCATAACCACACTCGAAATCATCAAAAGTAACATTGCAGGAAGAAATTTAAGTTAACAAAAGTCAACCTGTATTACATTTCCAGGTTATGGATGGCAGCAGGTAGTACCAAGAAACCATGGTCTTGGGCTAATCACCAGCTCCAGAGTGGGAACAGGGAGCCTTTCTCTTCCCTTACCTGTGATACCTTAGTCATGTCCTTGGCCACATATCCCGCTGTCTATGTGGCTCTTTCAATTTTATCTCCTGACAATTTCTTCATTAATGCTTCTTTAAAGGTAACTTAAATCCCTCTTGAAAACACAAAAACTCCTTGCTTTCCATACCCTGCCCTGAGTTTCTCTGGTAGGTTCACCTCTAGCTCTCTGGAGCATGTTGCTCAGTGCCTTTGCCCAGAAGAGTGGAGGCTGCCCTATCATACTTGCAAACCCAGCATTGGCAAATTTTATTATCCTTGCCCAAATTCCTATAGAAGAAAATGAGCAATAAAATCTGCCTCCTGGAGCAACGTGCTTCACAAGTATAATGTAATTTTCTCTACTAAAGTATTTACTATTTTGAGAAACATTAAATCTTCTAGCTGTCAAGTGAATATAATTCTGCCTCTCGTTCAATGAGTAGTTTTGTACCATTATAATTCAAAGGGCATGACCAAGACCCAACTTAAGGCCCAGCTAGATAACTGGTCCAAATTCACACCCAGTTTCCAAGTTATTTCTGACCCAGGGAATTCTTTTTATTCTTAGATATTTTCACTGTGGTTCTGAAATTGGTCTTGCAACTGAAAAATCTGAATCTGTTATCAACGTATAATTAACACCCACAAAATCCTCTCCAGTATCCCAGAAGTTGAATTTGATACATATCTCCTGGGACGGAATTTCATCCTTGTCAGACTCAAACCAGTAAGGTTAGTTGACTAGTCTAGCCTCTCTCAGAAGTGAGGGCAACCGTTCTCTCAAAGCAAGACAGATGGTAGAGATAGGCTGCCGGGTGGTCACACAGTTGTTGTGCTCAGCATAGAGGCTTGGACATACAATGAAGTATGCTTTGGTTTGATTTTTTTCCACTGCGTGGATGTCATGTAAACCTTCATTTTATCAGGGAGAGTACTGAATTATTGTCCCGGAAAGACCCTAAATATCTACTCCAGCTCTACATTCACTTCTATCTACACCCCAACTTGAGAGGGAACTGGTACTGGAATTTCTCAAAAGAAAGACTTTCAGTAAACCTAAACCAAGAAAGA
This sequence comes from Phyllostomus hastatus, assembly GCF_019186645.2. NCBI lineage: Eukaryota > Metazoa > Chordata > Mammalia > Chiroptera > Phyllostomidae > Phyllostomus > Phyllostomus hastatus. The sequence goes on from NW_025333960.1 coordinate 32,978,074, forward strand.
GGTATTCTGTAGAAAATGGGAACATAAAAGTCATTTCCTCCAGCCACAACCGACATCAAGTCTGTCAACTTCATCATATTTCAGATCCAAAGAATTTCAGTCGTGTAAGGAAATAGTTACAGATTCAGTCGCTAACTTATCTATTACCCATGTACTGCACTCAGGTAGTTAGCAGGTCTCCAGTCCCCTGCTTTTCCTCAGAGTCATTGCAGGAGACCTGGCTGTCTGTTGCTTTGCTGTAAACTAGTCAGTTTAAAAGCAGTCCCAGGAATGGGACCTGTTCAGGAAAGAATGGATTTTATGCCTTGCTTATTGCTTTCCAAATGCCAGGAGCTTTTCAGAGTAATAGCAACTGGTGTAAAAAGAGAATTTGAAATAAAAGAAGCTTTTATTGCCCCAGAAAGAGCCTGCCCGTAAACTTTCCACCTGCCTTAACCACTGGGGAATGTGTATGTGTGTATATATCAACAATTTCTGGCCAATGAGAATTTACCTTTCTATTAGCTTCATATCTTCTATGATAAAAACAGAGTAGGAAAACAGGATCAAACCTCTTTAACTGCAGTTGTCAAATGTATTCCAGCCTAACGCTTCATGCATTCTGTCATCAAGAGGACATTTTACTGCTGGTACCGATGCTTTACCCTTATGCAAAACCTTTCATCTTAGAATATCAAAGATTTCTGCAAATACTAATTCATTAATTAAGCTTCTCAATGACTTTTCAGATAGAGAGAAGAAAAATGTCGTTCAAAAGGAGAGATATTTAAAATTCGGGTTGTTTCAGTGGCAGCTTCAGTGAACAAAGGATACCATTTCAATAATGTCACTGTGACCCCCAACAAATCTGTCACTGAATCCAGAACAGACCTCTCAATGAAGATGCAGACATTTTTCAGGTGAATGTTTCATACGTTTGTCTTTAGTTTCTAATGAACCTTCTTCGTGGCATTCGGTCACATCATTTGTCTCTAATTCTGTTGTTTCTTTGTTCTCTTTTTCTAATAGAAGGTAAAACCCTGTGAACTTTCTGAGATTTATGGTTCACATCTGAGTTGCAATAGAAAATTGTGTGCTCAAACCCCACCCCTAAGGAGAGGGAAACCAGCCTTGGATCTAAACCAGGTTTTCAAGAAACTGTACTCAAATGCAAAGCCAAAAAAAAAAAAGGTTAACTCTTTTTGTCTTAATTAGTTGAAATGCTGAAACTTAAAATAAATAAAAATAGCACATTACCACCCCAAACATCAATATGTAAATAAAGTAGGCTAGAGAATATTTTCTACTCATTTCACTACCCAGCAGGAGCAGTTTAAGTAAAGTCACAGAGATTCCAGAACTACTATGTGGCTATTTCTTAGGATTTTTTGGAAATGTACCTTATTTTAACATACCTGCTTTGGAAGAAAGGATTATGAGCTGGTGTAGGGAAGAGGTACTAGCAATATGTGCCCAGAATAGCACCACCACCCTTCTAATTGGAATTAGTCACATGAGTCTAATTGTTACAATTTCTGAATCAATCTAAATGCACCTGAGGGTTACCAGTGTCATCACTGGTAATATCAGAAAGAACTGTATTAAGCAGTCATGAACACCAGGTGGGAACTTCCCTGCCTGGTTTCAGAAGCTGTAATCCCCCATGGCTAAGGCTGAGTAAAAAGACCTTGGCACCATTACCACCAAGGAGTCAAAGCTTATCATCCTTGTAGGGACACTGCCTCTGCCCACTTTTTACTTCACCCTGCTTGGTCCCAGGTAGATGACTGCTTAGCCAATGACGAGTAAGATTCCTCAAGGGAGGGACGACCTAAGACATACACGGTCATGAAGGGGCCCTCAGGGAATAACTTGGAGGGCTATAGAAAAAGAGGGTGATGGACCCTCTCCCCTTGGCTTTGACATAGCCTGAGTCTTCATTCTGTCTATGAGAAGTCTAATCTCTTGGATACCTTACTTTCCCTACTCAACTTAAGCCTGAAACAATGCCTTAAGCCTGAAACAATGCAGGAGGTGGGTGCAACCTTGTTCTGTAAAGGGTGGGTTCCCTGGGGTGATCAGGCCTAAGAAAGAACATGTAAATTCCTGTGAAACCTACTTTGCTAATACCTTCAATTTAAATGATAAGGGTCCAAGCCCAAGATAAGTTTGCTTCTCCAAAGTTTTATGGACCTTTAGCTTTCTGACCCTGACTCAAAATAAGCCCTCATAGTTCTTTGAATGTTATCTATTGTTTGATCATTACTGCCTGACAATGATTGATGAGCTTTATGTGTACACCCTGTATTCCTATGCAAATTAAACCCGATAAAAGCTCATTGAGGTACAGGCTCCTGGCCCTTCTCCTTTGAGAGGTCAACCACCTTTCCTCCTCAAGCAGATCACATCTTGGTAGATTTATTCTCGTCCATGGTGGCCAAGGCAATGGGGGTGAGGGGGTGCTGAGGGTGGATCCCCCCACAAACACCCCAGGAAGAAGCGTGTAAACCACACTGAGGACCACCATGACTGACCCACTTAACTAATATTTAGTAAGTGCATAGAAGGTACAGGTATGTTGTTGGTATCATATTCGATTCAGAGTTCTTAAAATTAAAACCTGTGTCTACAAAACCCACACCATGGTTTAGTTATTTCTATTAATAAATTAATTTTTAACTCTTTCTCCCCTTATCTCTGTCTCTCAACTCTCTTTAAACAATATAGTAGTTAACATAGAAGTAACACAGGGAGATATGAATTTCAGGTTCATCCCATAAAATTGATGTGAACTTGAGGGAATTTCTTTAAAAAAATGGAAGCGATCCCAGTAATTATTTAGTTGAGTGCACACAGTAGGCACTCAGTAAATGTTATTTATGTGGGCACACAGAGATTCAATTTTACATATGTCTTTGTGCTTCTTTGGGCACATCATGCCTATAGCTAGAGTCCAGCCAGAAATACATTATGCAAAGCATATTCCTACATCAAAACATTTTAACCAGCACATACAGGTCTGTCCAGAAAAAGTCCAACCATTTTTAATATAACGAAAGTAGTTGGCATGACATGGGTGTAACCTGGCAGCCAAAGAGAGTGGACTAGAATGCACATGAATCAACAATGATGACTTCACTATATTAGTCAGTGGTGGTGGTAGACACTGTTGAGTGAGCACGTGTACTGTGTGGCTGTCACATTCAAAATGAGCGAGTAGAGCAACAAATCTGCATCAAATTTTGCAATAAGCTTAAAGAGTTCTCCATGGAAACTATTCAGATGATTCAGAAGTTACAGGCAATCGGTGCTTGGTAATTTCATCATAACAATGCACCCATTCATGTGTCATGTCTTGTGCAGAGTTTTTGGCAAAATATCAAATCACCCAGGTGACTCACCTCCCCTACAGCCCAGATTTGGTGCCCTGCAACTTTTGGCTTTGCCCAAAATGACAGTCACCTTTGAAAGGGATGAGATTTTAGACCATCCATGAGATTCAGGAAAATACGAAGGGGCAGCTGACGGCAATTGGGAGAACAATGAAGTCTCAGAGTGCCTACTTTGAAGGGGACTGACATATCATTGTCCTATGTACAACGTTCCTTGTGTCTTGTATCTTCTTTAATAAATATCTCTATTTTTAATATTACATGGTTGGGTACTTTTCTGGACAGATCTTGTTGTGTATATCAATGGACAAAATCTCAACAATGACCAACAAGCAACACTATCTTTTGTGAGCCGAGTAGATAATCCAGAAATACTTAAGGCAAGGATCAAAATATCCTGAATGGAGAAAAGGCCTCAGAAATCTTTGACAAGGTCACTTCAAGGTGAAGACCCAAGTCTAGGTTCTCCTAGTCACCATGATAAACAAATCTTCCTTGATTTTACCATTTATCAAAAGTTCATTGAATGTTTTTTTTTGTTTGTTTGCCTGATTCTTCATTAAAGCGTGTTTAGGGAAGTTTAAAGAATAACAGCCCTTCCTTTAAACACTTTAGGTTCTGGTTTGGCTGCCAAAATATGTATTTGTGAAAATCTTCCTTATAATAGAGAACCATGGGCAATTAATCTTAATGTGAATTGATTATTTTGACTGGAAATTCAGAGGAGAGGGTGAGAATGCTATGGGCTAGCCTGATCAGGAAATATAACATGATGGAAATGCATGCTATGAGCTTTCAAAGTCCAGTAAGATTAGAAGAGATAGAATATGGAAGAAACAATTTGGGTATATAAGCAAGAGTAAATCACACAAACACAATCAGAGAACTAAATGATCATTGAATGTAAAGTGTGGAAAATGAGAGGAGGCTCTGCTAGGCAGGTAGATAAGCAAAACATATTTGGGTTCCTTTGAACTTTCTATCAAGTAAAATTACCACATTCTGCTGAAGAGATTTGCAAGATTTACATGAGAAAATTAGAAATATTGTAAAAGACAGTTTGACTTCAAGGTAATATGAGACAATCATGAGGTCTGTGGCTATTTACAGACAAACGAAATTTGAGTTACATTAATAGAATTATGGTGCCTTGAAAGCTAAAAGGTAGTACAGATCATGGTTAAAGAACTGTACTTCATTTCAGATATCACACCTTAGTTAGGAAAAAATTCATCAAAAATAAATCCAGGTAACACACTGAACTAGCAATGAGTTTTGATAATTTAGCTACTAGAAACTCTGTCCTATGAGGAATGGTTGAGGTGCTTACTACAAAAGAGGTGTGTTAAAATATGTCAAGGAAGTACATAGAGGGGTTGTATATACTGTGAGTACTCTCAAAGAGAGGGGAAGTGGTGCACCGCAGGAATCTATTGGATTTCTATTCTTAATACCAAAGAACTTCTATTACTTATAGCTATACAAAGTGAGAGATGATGATGATGCTATCACTGGAAATATTACAGCTGAACTAAATGACCATATTCATCTGCACCCAACAAGGGCTTCTTATTAACTAGGAAATTGCACTGTAAGAATCCAAAGGTCTTTTCGACAATAATATTTTATTAATATTTTAATTCCATTCATCAAACTTTCTTTGCTGACAAATGATACTCCTATGGACAATTTTAATCAAAGGCTGAATTGCATGGCTGGTTTTCACAACAGACACTTGCGACAGGAATGCTTAGGATCTCTCCTTTCGAAATCTTCCATTTGTAGTGGAGGACACTTTCCATGTTTCCTCCACTTAGAAGAAAATTTCTAAATTTGAACCCAAATCAACACAGAGTTGAATTTTTAATCATGTTATCTGGTATTGATTTTAAAAGATGGAAGAAGTTTCAAAAATATAACTACTTCCCGGTTTTTAAATTTAACAAAAATGAGATTGCACAATTTAGTTCTATGTCAGCTGCTTATAACTAAAATATTTTCTGTTATCCCTTTCATAAGGCTTCTTAATTGTTGTAGGACTTGTTAGCTTAACTCTAGCATCTTCAAAATCAAATGGTTTTATCATCATTATTAAAAACAGAAACACCTATTTGTGAGCTGTATGATCAAATAACGGCTATATGCAATAATGAACCTATTGCATTAATGTAAAGTCATTAATGTAAATGCAAATGACCCAAGGCTGCAAGTCTGAGTTTAATAAAGCAGCAGAATAAATCCATTTAGTCTGGGATGTTTGAATTTTACTTGTGCACAGGTTGGGATTTCCATTCATCTATCATGCGTGGCTTCTGGTACACAATTCTGCATGCCACTCTACAGGTGACATTTTCCTCTTCTATTTCCTCCACTTTTACCTTCCTGAGGAAGGTGCTGGATTATGCTTCTGTGAATTAAGTTGTGCTAGTTTTCTTCCAGCTTACATGATGACTTATAAAGAGAAAACAGTTATCTGCATGACCTTTTATATTCATTTTCCATAATATAAAATCATGTGCTTTTTTTTAATAAAAGATACTAATGCCACTCTGCAGTGTATCGGGTTAATTGTGATTTTAATGAGAGTGACATGCAGCACTGGGTGAAAATATGATTTTAAAAGCTATAAGCTCTAAAGGTCACATATCAGTGAAGTGGCACGTTTCCATGGTGTATTGTTAGGAACCTAGTCCATGCTATGCTCACAATGATGTTAGTCTTTGTCTAGTGCAGATCATATGCTTTGACAGCATACTAGATTTTTTTTATTAGAAAACAGTGTATTTTAAAGTCTTTCCAAATAACTCAATGTTCAACCATGGGATGATGTGATTCGAACAACCTTAGATGAAGACAGCATATCAAAGATTAATAGTTAAACTAATAAAATTATAATCCAATGATAAAAATTTAGATCATATTTCATTAAATATATATTTACAGAGATACTCTAATTGGACAAAAATTATTGGCTGTGTACTCATAATTCCAAGTAGCACTGAGTGCTACAAAGACACTGCATGAGATTATGTCAAAGGTAGTGACTCTTAAATGTGTGATCATCGAAAGTCATCCTGAACACAGAACATCTGAACTAAAACTTCCATGGTACTAAGGAGCCAGAACGGTTAAGCTCAGGCAGAGGAAATAGCAAATGTAAGGCCTAAGAATGAATCTGAAGTGCTCTGTTGGAACAATACATAAACAAGGCCAGGGGAAGTAAAATATAATAGAAAAGTCAGAAGTGGCTCATCATAGGGCCTCGGAGGCCATCAGAACATGGAATATGGAGTTGAATTTATTCTAAAAGAATAGGAAGTCATTGGTGAGGTTTAGACATGAAGGTGACATTATACTGAGTGGCTGCTGCTATGGAGAAAATGGGTTGGCAAGAGTAGAAGGAGGGAGACCAGCTGGAAGGGTCTTGATGTTATCCAGCTATGAGGTGATGGTGGTTGAACTGAGTACCAGTGGAGGTAAAGAGAAGTAGGCAGAATGGAGTAAATCCTGCTGACAGAGCAGAAAGGACAGCAGCTGCATTATCTAAATCAACATAGAGTTGTACCCTTGCAAAATGAAGTTGTGTCTTTTTTAGTCTTTCTGTTCTTTTTACCTCTTGCACAAACTTCTTGGAGAGATGTGATTAAAAATCATGTTCCCTTGTATCTTCAAACAGAATACAAAGATTGAAATTTTATGCCAAGAATGAGCTTGCTTTGGGAATCTGTTTCCACAGGGACATGGTTTTAAATGTCTCAGCTTCCATAAATTTTAAATTAATAATTGGTAAGCTTAATGATCACTGGAACCTATACTTAAAGATTTTGGGGGAGATGAATTTTGCAGAAACTAACCTAGAAATTGACATGCATTCTGCAGTAACTGATAGAATATAAAAATAAGAGGTAGTTCAGGCACTGCTGATAGGATGAAAAAGGGTCCTTTAGCAAAGGCATCTTCCTTCATTTGCAATAGGTCAAGGTTGAGAGATGTCACTTGGCTTTGCTCAGTGACCAAGAGAGATTTAGATTTGAAATCAGACTAAAAGGCACTATGACCACAAGAAAAGGCTGATTGGGGCTCTGGCAACTGGCACAGAATTCCTAGCTGCTTGTTATGTAAGGATAATTTTATCTGCTTTTAGGCAATAAAGGAGAAAATCAGTCTCTGCTTTCATCATTTGCCAATCTTTTTTCTGCACAGCCTGCTTAGCTATTGTCTGGTAACAGGAGTCTGAAGCATGTGTGAAAAATCAGCCCATTGCTAGCCTTTTCCGGATAGTGACGTTATCTTCTCTACGCAGGGGCTGTCACAGGTTCCTAATAGAGTCCTGTGGATGGTGGAGATAGGGGGCTACTGGGCCAAGGACCTTGTTTCTTTTTAATTCTTTCCTTTTACAAATGATTAAAGATAAGTTTCCTTTCTCTTTTTCTTTAAAAGACAGAGAACTTCTAATATGTACATTTGATCCCCCCATCTTTTCCCCAAATCCTTAACATTGTGTGTTACATTTCTCCTGCACTTCTCCTACGGATAGTTCTTTTAGTAATATCATTTTAAAGTCATGGGTGATCAAACCTTTCTGAGAACCTACCTATCTAGTAAGCGATCAGATTTGATAAGGATCCATTGACATCTTCATTCTCAAAGACTGTACACAACATTTAGGGGGAAGAAGAACTTCTGTGCATCCCCATTGGTCTTCTGTCTCTTACCTAAAATTTGGAGAATGAAAATAACATCTTCCAGGGTGAAAGCCAGGACTGAATATGTCAAGTAGCTCAACTGGTACCACTTTCAAGAAGTTGCTATCATAAATAGCCTGGTTGGACCCACTCCTGAGGCTATCCTTGTGTCACCATTGAAGTGAAACATATGCTTAAATTCTCTGACAATACTGCTTCAGTAGTTGAGCAAGGAGCTGTCATTAGGAGCTGTAGTCAAACACATGGTTCCTGCCTCATTAGTAGAATACTTGACAAAACTACCCTCATCCACGTGGTTAGGGAGTCCATGGACTGAGGGGTCCTGCCTAGGCTGGAAAGTAGAGGAATGGCACCAGACCAGATAAAATTGATCAACTGCAAAGAGTTATTTTTTCCCCATGAATGGAGACTGGTCTCCCCCTTAGAACTGGTATGTGTGGCCTCAGCCTCTCTGGATTCTGGCACATTCCACATCACAAAGACATTTTCTATTTCTGCTATTTCTTGAGATCATCCTTTTCACAGAGATGGCTTGGCATTGGTTACTTTATTTGACCTTTGTAAGTGTCAGTGTCTGAACCAGAGGAAGTCTAGTGACTTCTGGAATGAGCTCTGCTGAGACACTCAGGACACGTGTTGGAGTACACACATATACATACTCATGTGCATATACATATAAACATAGCTGTGCATATGAAGAGGCATATGTAGACACATGTCCGCATAGATATAAAAAAAGCCTATCAGCATCTGGAGCCCTTATGAGAGCTGGAGGTCTAAGGTACAGACCCAAATAAGAAATAGAATAAAGCATCATTATTCCCAACATAGTCAAGTAGGCCTCACATAATTCAGCTGAATGATTGTGATACTGTCCAAAATGAAACATGAAACTGCTTCTTAAGCAATTTATTTTTCTGTGGAAATTTGCCACAAAGTGTGAGTTAATGACAGAGGGTTCTAGACTCTGCAGACATTGTGATCACACTGGCAGTTCTGATTCCTCGCCATCAGTGTGGCTGTCTTTGCTTCTGCTTGTAGATCTTCAATAGCCTATTTCTGGAAATAAACTCTGTTCAGTCTGTTCAGGCATTGAAGATGGGCTTGAGATGGAGGAAGACTTCCCTGGTTCTCAGAGTTTGGCTAGATTTCCTTCTTTGTTCTAGAAGTATCCCATGCTTTCCCTCCTTGGAGCACTGACCTCAAAGTATTGTAATGTGTGTCTATCTCCCAAGACTGGAGGCTACTGGAAGGCAGGCAGTTTTTCCTATTTACTCCCTAACAAGAGCTTGTACAGTGCCCAGCACATAGTAGGTTCTCCATAGTTGCTACATAATTCACACATCATACATATAATTTAATGCTTTAATTCAATCTGACTTCCTAGCCTTAAAGATGTATTCCTTTATTCAGAATTATTAGCACACACCATTTATGCTTGGTGAGTCAGAAGGGAAAAAGAAAAGACAAAACAAACACTTGATCTTGAAAGGTTTATTTACAAGACTCTGTGAGTATGTGTAACACTGGAAGAATAGGCTTAACTAATTGCTAAGATTTTACACATTTATTGCTGTAATAAAATTTACAAAACAATTTAATCTATGTTAATTTGAACAATATGCTGTATTTTCTAGACTCCAATTTTCATCATCACCCTCAAAAGAGGGAGAAGTTCTTACAATATTTTTGCTTCTAATAACACAACTTCATTATTTCATTATGGTGTAGAAGTCAGAATATATTTAAAACTGACTTGGACCTTTTTAAAAGAAAGCTACATGGTTATAGAATTGTTTGTGTTTTCCCATTTTAAGCATCTTGTTCATCCCTGGTCTCTGTGGGCAGCTGGAATGAAAGGTCAAGTTACTGTCAACTGTGAGAAAGTCTGTTTCAGAAATGATTCCAGCTGAGATCTCCCAGGAGATGTCACACCTTGACATGTGGAATAAGGTCTTAGGGAAATGCTTTTAAAATTCACATACAAATATGTCCTGTCATTATGTGCATGTGGGTGCCTTGTTCATATGTGAATGTGAGAGCTTATATGTACATTGTGTGTATGTGCATTGTGTATGCACATGTGCATTGTATAGTGTGCATCTACATGTGTGTTGTGTTGTGTGTATGTATATTCCATGCATATGTGTTGTATATTACATATGCAGGGAAATGTGTATGTGTTGTATGTGTGTGGCAGTTTTCCATTTTTACCCAAATATATTCTCAGGAAGTGAAAGAGAAAATGTGTCATTATCTGTGGAGAATACAGCCTCAAATTAAATAGATTAAAAAGAACCTTTTCTAGGTTGTCAGAGAAAATGTTGAAGGGTTTTCAAAAAGGGAAGGAAATCTCTCGGGCAACCATATCTATATTTGCATTGCTTGTTTCAGAATAAAGGCAAAAAAACCCAAACACATCCACACCACACGCTCCTGACACAGAGTCATATTTTGAAAAATGCTGGTTGGTAGCACCTCCGTGATGTGCCTGCCTGTGACATTTTAAGATCACAAATTGCTGCTAGGAAACACTCCCTCTTTTCATATTTACACTTAAAAAACCTTTTCTTCTTAATGGTTAATTAGGTCACTAATCAAAAGAAGCTCTTAAGAGGAAAATGAAATGTTGACATTTTGCAATTATTTGCTACTGTGAATAATACATAAACATATTACTTATGGAGAATGTGGCTTTCAACCTCTTTCTGCCATGAAAGCCCCTGCTGACAGCAGAATTCCTGTGCTGTCTTAGACTGCCACCACCTCCTCCCCCACTCATATTCAGTCTGGGTCACTTAGGTGTCATTATCCTGTGTTTTTCCAAAATGCAGAATCGGTGATGAAATGCATGTACTTGTATGTGTGTTTGCAGAAAGTTTATTGTTCTTGTCTACTTTACATCATAAGTGTTAACACACTGGCATGTCACTAATTACTTGAAATAGAGACTCCTGTAAAAATCAGTTTAACCAGGAATAGATAATACTCTAATACTTGAGTTCTGCGGCAAGCACTTCCTGAGTTCTTTTTTAGTACAGGATTGCGATAAATACGAGGAATATGAAGATGGCTGGGGCACAGTGTGTGTCCCGAAGGGGCTGAGGGAGAGGTGACATCCAGCACCCAGCCACATCCAGGGATGATCTTAGAAGCATATATAAAATGTTTGGCTTCTAATTTAGTTTCACGTCAAGTGATTTCCTCCATGTCACTTCAGTCATGCAGTCCCATTGTTAAAACCACCACCAATAAATTTGTCATTCCAAAATCTGGATTTCAAGCATTCCTGTAGATAGACTCAACCTTTTATTGTAGCCCACTCATCCCCAGGACTGGACTCTGGTATATTGTAAGGTCTGCATCCCACATTCCTCACCATCCTGGACCCTATCCAGCTGGGTCCATCCATCGTCATGTTGTTTTCTGGGTTACTGTGTAGTCTTATCTCTGGGTTCCTGGTCTTTAACTTTGTTTTCATGTTGTCTGATGATGCCTTTTTAATAAAAGAATGCACATTAGGTAATGACAATTACGTGAGTAAATGGTTGTGAAATGAAAGAACAAATTCAAGTCCATTTCCTTGTGTTGTCTACTCTGCCTTATGCTACTCTAGGCTGGCAATCTCCAACCAGTTAGCCACAAGAATTTTTAAAATGTGCAATACCTGACTAATTGTAGTCAGGGGCGCTGACCTCTTTTCCTTTAGATTGTCAAATTAAGAAGAATAATGGTCAATACAATAATAGTCATCCAGTGTGAGTGAGTCAAAATTATACCTATTTTTTTCAGATTAAAGAATATTAGTAATTAGTTTATGCGTGCCAGGAGATGAAAAAGGTTGAAAAGTGCTGCTCGAGGCTAACATCCCCAGAAAGCACAGTGGAAAGACCTTGGCCTCTTCACAGCTGTGTTGCAACCCTGGGGCTGCTGTAATAAGAAACCATTAATTGAGTGGCTTGAAACAACAGAAATTTAGTCTCTCACAATTCTGGAGGCCACAAGTCTGAAATATAGGTATCAGCAGACCACACTAACTCTGAAGTCTTCTAAGAGAGAATCCTGTATCACCTCTTCCTACCCTCTGGTGGAGGCTGGAAAAAATTCTGGGTGTTGCTTGGCTCATAGCTACGTCTCCAGTTTCTGCCTCTGTCATCACATGGTCATCTTCCTAGTGTACCTATGTGTCTGTGTCTCCTTCCCTCTTCTTGTATGACAGTAGTTACTTGTCCACACTTATCCAGTGTGACCTCTTCTTAACTAAACTAATTGTACCTGCAAAAACTCTATTTCCAAATAAAGTCACATTATGAACTTCCAAGTGGAGTGAATTTTGCAAGAACACCATTCAACTCACTACAGTAGTGATTCAGTCCTGTGGAAGACAAATGCACTCACAAACATGAGTCATTCATACTTTCAAAATCTAGGTACTCACATTTTCAAAAGAGTTTGTATTTACTTGTCTTTCTCACACAGTGGCCGTAAACATTCAGATGAAACACTTTGATGGAGAGTAGTTGCACACTTCAAGGATCTATACACATATATTAAACATTTTTATTACATAGGTGCATATTGAAATATAGCATTTTTAGAACATATTTTTATTCATAAAAAGGAAGTGAAACAAAATATCCCTATGTGTAAAATTTTGAGTGCAATTCATTATCCTAAATTGCACATTCAATTTCTTGTATAGTTTCAAATATAAGTTGACTAATTACCAGTGTTTTATATAAATGGAAGAGTTTTGAAGATTACTTCTCATACTCCCCCAGTTTAATGACTGGGCAACCGAGCCTGGAGAAATTAAGTTACATGTCCACTTTTGTCCAGCCCATTTGTTGCGGAATGAAAACTCACTTCTTATTTCAGGTGAAATGAACAGTTAATATATAAAGTCAGATTCTTAATTGGCTCATGACCCTCACTTTCTCTTTGGAATGATGTCTTGAACACCGAAGGCTGCAGGTAGACACTGGAGTTTAAAAGACTGATTTGAATTTGAGATACTGAATCACTTAATACTGTTCATGTTTCTTAATCTCCCTCAGATTTGGTTTTCTCAGCTGTAAAATGAGAACAACAATCTTTATGCACAGAGTCAACATAAATATTACTTGTTTGAAGGGAGTAAATTACATTTATTAACTGTATGTGCATACATAAACTAAAGGAGATTAAGTTTACATAAATACGCATACGCACACATAGGACAGTGTGGCAAAAATGCATGCTGAACAAAAGAGAGGTGATGACAATGATGATGATGATGATAATGATTATATGACCAAATAACAGATAAACAATCATGTTTTGGGGAAGCTAATTTGTAACCCATGTTTTTTTCTCTGGGGATTAATACAAAGCACTATAGTTTGACCTTGCTAGGTCCTTTCCTTATTATGTCATTTATAAAATTTCCTCAGTAAAACAAGGTAACAAACTTCACAGGGTTACAGATGAGAAAATTAAGAATCAAAACACTTAAGTGCATTGCCCAAAGCCACCCACTTAATATGTGCTAAAGGTGGATTTCCAATAGGTGCCTGTCCAAGAGCAAAGGTTAGGATCTGTCTTGGAGCTGATATACACAAGCTGCAGAATATTTAGGGATGCAGAAACCAGAACTGGGGTATTGACCAGAGCAGTTATTTAGAAAGCCCTATTGACATCCAGGCACTGATGGACGAGTCAGTAAATGCAGGCTTCTGCACCTGGCAGTCTCCGGACACCTTCCAAGCTCAGATTCTGCCTCTGCTCTGCCTCTGGGGATGACTGCTTGATTAATGAGCTTCCATTCATAAAGCTTCCTGACGAGAAATGTGTGCCATTGCTGTAAGTGGTAAGTCATATCATTGTTTGGATTGGCATTGAGACATGCCGGCAAAATCTCTACCCCAGTGGCTAGGGAAATGGGAGGATAATATAATCAAATTTGTGAATATACTTGGCAAGTCCGTAGGCTTATCGTGGGGGGCCACTTTGAAGGGAAATCAGCTGGATTCCTGGCTAGATGTTGTGTGTTCCAGTTCCCTATATGTATTAAATATTTTCAAGATTACATCTTAACTTAATCCTTTTTAAGTCTTTGGAATTCATTCTGGTTTAGCTCACAGATGAATGAAACAGCAAAAGTTAAAGAAAATGTCAGTACATTGGTTTTCTCTGAATATTTTGGATTTAGGTAGAACCTCAGTAGGAAGAATAAATTTAAAATATTGTTGGGAGATATAGAGAAAATATATAAAAATTAGTCATAACCTCCTATGTATGAGCCTTAGTGAAGGACACAGGAAAGTCTATTTGCTAGCCTTTCAGCATCTGAAGATATACACCTGAGGGTACATTTAGTTTTCATTTGCCTGCTTATCTGTCCAAAATCCCTAAGAGTTTTTCTATATATGAGTAATATAATGAATTGATTTTTAAAAAAGGTTTCAGTCCATGGTTTTTTTTTATTTTTTTGTAGGGTGTTAAACAACTTGTTCTATTTCTTTGAAATAAACTTTCACATTAAAGCACAGAAGACACAGTCGAAGCGAAAGTTGGTATATTCATCTCTTCCAGATTTATATTTCTGTGAGTCAATATTTTTATTATTCAGGAGTTTTTCAATACCCCTCAGACTTGTGTACAACATATAGTTTCTAACAAATAGAAGTACTTTCGTAAAATATTGTGCTGTCTTGCAAGACCAGACTTAAAATTTGCTCATTCATTCATTCATTCATTCATTTAATACATGTTTATGGAGTGACTGTTATATACGAGTGCTGGTTGGAGGACTAGTGGGTCTGCAAGAGGTGAGAGCCCATGGAAGATTCAATATTGACTTGAGGGGTTTCTTTTGACCTGCAATGGTGACATGCAAGCATGTTCTCATTCATTGTCTCACAGACTGCATATAACAGGTACCACATGAATAGTACTCACAAAACATACCCTTACAGAAGTTTTAGGAATTCACTAAATGACTCTGTGGTTTGATATTTTAGTCCTTTTATTTCTTGTATACCACCTGTCTCAGTATCTGAAATTGCACCTTAAGTGAATTGTTATTTCTTTAATCTTAAAGGAGATGCAATGTATAAGATACTTTTCAGGTAAAGTGAAAAATACCTTTTTGACAAAGTAGAGTAAGCAAGCACTAAGCTCTCTTCACCACACCAAAGACAGAAGACACACATATAATCACACATGCATATTCCCTGAGAATACATGTATGTACTCACCTAAAATACACAGTGCTTAGTAAATACAAAGGGAGGAAAACTAATATCACAGTGGGGCAGCCTGCTGGACACCTGACAGTCAGGTGATCAAAGCAAGCATCATCAGTAATGGGATAAAACCCCAGCCTGCACAGGTGGAAAGAAGCAATGAGAAGCATCCAGCAGCGCAGTTATCAGTGAGAGTCCTGCCAAAGGCTGCATAGCCTGAATCTAATCACAAGGAAACATCTGGAAAAAAAATCCAAAATAAGGGTCATTCTATACAATCATTGGCCTGTAAATACAAATGATAAAATCATAGGTCACAAAAAATTAGTTTCAAGTCCACTTTTCTCAAGCACATGAAGACACTCATCACCAGAACAATTGTAATAGCTTGGCAGTAGCTGCTGCCCTGGGGAGGGAAAATAAAGAAATGATTCATTCTTATTGAATTTTGCCAGTGAAGTATTAATTAAAAATATAGCTAGGCAGAGCAGGGGGAGAAAATTTTCATTTGATTGCAAAGTTTTCAGTCACCTTAATAGAGACAATTGGAACTCCACTAACTGAAACTCCACAAAACAAAATAGAACAACATTTCTCATATAATATTAAAAGCTAGTTAGTGAACAACAAAAGACACGTACAACAACAACAGCAACAACAAAATAGTTACTAAACCAAAATTTATATATTGGATGTCCCAGAAGTACAAGGCGCTGGGAGTAATAGAAAGAGTTCTGAGATAACTTTCCCCCTCAACATAGTTTCTGATTTAGATGAGAAGAGATACACATAGATATTCTGGAACAGATAGGAGGGCCTTGACCTCTTTCATTCTTACTCGGCTTGACACTGCAAGCTGCCAGGTCTCTGACCTAGATGTTGTAGATGCACATCTGGCAGGTCTTGATTATTTCAGAGTTTCCTCACTTCTTGACCTCCCGCATCTATGTGCTCAGCTAAACTGAGCTCACCCAGCCGCCAAAGAGGACCCATGGAATTCTCTGTTTATTTCAGCTTGGTTCTGCCTTATTTTATTGCACTCTGAGGACTCCTGTTTTGGAGAAAGAGGCTGGGTTTTAGGAAGAAGAGAGAGCTAGAGGAGCAAAGAGAAGTGAGTTTTGATTATCTTCTTTTTGCCCTTTTCTTTGACATTGCCTTGTTTCCCTGACCACAGCCTTATTCTGCCAGATATGTTTCATTTTCTACATGACTTCGTCTGGATGGGCACTTCAAGCTGTGATTGCTAAGTTTGATGTCCCATCATAGACCCTGTTACTACTGAAAAAGAGTCTTTAAGTTTAAAGTGAGTTAAGAAGCAATGTCTTCAAATTCGTATCTTCCTGATCCTTCTCTGCTGTTGGCTGCTTCAAAGAATATCAAATTATTGTACGTTG
Source organism: Phyllostomus hastatus (assembly GCF_019186645.2). Classification (NCBI taxonomy): domain Eukaryota; kingdom Metazoa; phylum Chordata; class Mammalia; order Chiroptera; family Phyllostomidae; genus Phyllostomus; species Phyllostomus hastatus. Next base: position 32,994,771 of record NW_025333960.1, read on the forward strand.
TATAGCAAATGTCTCCAGTGGGCATGCTTCTAAAATGCATTCAGGAAATCAGTCTTCCAGCTCAGAGATTTGATGGTGAAACCTCTTGTTGTTGATGTGAGAAACTCATTCTGTGAGCAAAACTTCATTCTGTGAGCGAAACTTCAGCAGTATGCATTTCTCCCACATGGCTCCCAGCTCATTGTTCTTGTCCTCAAACAGTGACAGAGGATCTCATTGTTTCCAGATTATTTGAGGTAACAACTGGACTGTTTTATTCAAATGCATTCTATTCCCCAATATCTGCCACCCCTGTCACCAAAATCCCTCAAAGATGCTTTTGTATGCCCTCCCTATTCAATTCTAGGTATGTTTTTAAAGCAAATGAAACAATTAAATCTTCCTTTTTTTCCCACAAAGCATGCATAGTCACCATCTCTTACTCTTTGAGAATTCCAACCACAAATCATTCTTGAGGGAGCAGTCAGTGTCTTTGGATCTGAGCTAATAAGTGCTAAATTTCTAGATAAATATTTTATGTAATTCAGTGAACATTGATTTTAGGGCTCTAAAAATCACACCTAAAAGAGTTTTGAAAATACATGCCAAAAGGAAAATGTTTAATTAACTCTATAAGATTAAAAAACTACTTTGTTTTAAATTTGCATTGCATTATTTAATTAAAGTGCCCTGCATTTGGATATAATTCATAAGCAACTTAAACATCCTATTATGATTTGCATATAAAGAAAGTTTTCTAATTGGAAAAAGAAAATATTTCATAAATGCTGATATTATAAGCTTATATAAGTAAAAATAAACAAACACAAACGTAAGAGTAAATCTAAAATAGATATGCCAAGAAACTCCATTAGTGTGGAGCTAATATATTTTAATCACATGATTACACAGGCACCGACTAGGCTGAAGTGACTCATTTCAAAAACTATATGACCATACATTTTTTAATGCAGTTAAAATAAATAACACGGCTAGAGTGGAAGGAAGAGAAGTGCCTCTGTAATAGTGAATTGGTTCAAGTCTGTAGATAATCATTAGTACTTTTATTTTTAAATATAGGTACATGTAAAATACTAGTTTTAAATAATTCTTATCTATCCATAAAGTGGGTTCTTCAAGAATTTTTTGTCAGACATAAAAGCAAACTGACTTACAAAAAAGCTAGTACAGTGTTCTATGGTGATCTAAACTAAGTAAATTATTCATTTATTTTGATTTAGCACCAACTACATCAATGTATTAAATGAAAGTCGAGAACATTAAGTATTCCTCTATTGTTTTGGAAAAATTAACTTAGCTTTTCCCATTTGCTTTGTTTTTTTTTTTAAATGTTTTATTGTTGCCTTACTAGTACATTGTGTAGAGTCCCATCTTTTTTTGCCCCCAGAGTAAATTGCACCCTGGCAATAACTTTTGTAAATCCCAAGTAAATTTTATACCCCCATTTCAATGTTTGTGCCGAGGAAATGCACTCTCATTTCAATACTTTCTTTAATAGAATATTACTCATTTTTTCTTGCTATAGACTTATTTGCAAATTAATAAAAAAGTTCCCTTTTCTCCTAGGATGTATAAAAAAGTACAAGTTTCCACTTCTATCTCCCAGGCCTAATTATGTTCAGAATTTCTTCATTCCAGGGGAACATTCACAGATTTTGTGTTTCTGAATCATAGGAATGAAAAAAAAGTTGCAAACATAAATGTGAAAATTCTCAAAATGATATCGATTTATAGTTACGATGGAAATAATACTGTTGAATTATCTTCAGGGAAATGAGGTCTTGGTGATTCTAGGGAAAGATGCAGATACAAGTCTGGGAGAAAGCTGGTTCTCAGAGTCTGAAAAGAGAGGGGTGGTGGGTCCTGTGATTGACCATAATGCCCACAGAGAACAGAACAAGTCTTAACAGAGAGTCAGTTGTAGCAAGGTCTGGGCATTGTGCAATGAACACTAAGCATCATATAAATGGGGGCCTTAGTGAAAGAGGTTGATGCCTCTGCTTTCTAATGGACCCTGGAGGGTAGATAAACAAAGTAACTTACTCTCTTAAGACAGGTCTCAAAATAGATATACATTCATTTAAATAGATAAAGAAATGTGACATTTCTTTCATCTGTTCATAGTGATGCAAGCTATTATGAAAATACTGTGAAATGAGAATCTGAAATATAGAAGTTCTCCTCTTTAGAAAATATAGTTTGGTCAAGACCCTTAAATTATAATGAGTTTCTATTGATTTATTAAGGATGAGATTAGTGCATGGAAAGTATTACAGCTTTGCAATGCAGCTTTTTACATACTATCTTGACCAGGGTTTGAAGCTGTGGTTAGAAGATGGTTATCTCCCCTTTCTGAGTAAGCCCATCCAATCCTCATCCTCAAGCATCATCCATGTCAGGCTCTCAAAATCGGAACCTCTACACATCTACCCTAATCACTCCAGGTCTGGGTATCAAACAATCAGAGATAGCCCCTGGGTTCCAGAGACTTCTAAAATTATTTAAATTGCTAATCATAAACCTGCTGAGCCTGACTCACCCATTTCTCTCCATGGAAACCACATTGAAGGTGTTTGTCCACACTACCCCCCTCTCTGTGCCTTATGATCCACCCTCGTGCTTCCATGAGTGCCTCTCAGAAGTCTGAGCTCACAAGGGAACTTATAGCTGCACAGGGAATTCTGAGTAATGAAACTGTAAAATTCTTTCTTCTCTCTCTCTCTTAATGTGCATCTGGCTTCATTATACTTCACTGAAGTTGTGTTTAGAACACATTTTTCATGCACTATTAACATTCACCACTAGAGCTCATTTCTGTGTGCATCTGCGGTTGGAAAGTGGGGTCAGTAGCCATTTTCTGGGTCCTACTGTAGCTTCCGAATGATTACTTCTTCCTGAAAAAAGTCCTCCTTTGAAGCTCTGGCCATTTGGGGTAACCATTCCTCAATGTTATCTTATTTATATTTAGTCCAGACATTGAATCCCGTTGTGCTCTTGGTTACCTTCTTCATTCCAAGTCCTGCCATTATTCTGGGTGACTTCAACATCCACTTGTCTATCTATTCCACACTCTAGTGGAATATTTGCCTCATATTTGCTCTTTGACTTGCCTGTGTCTATAGATTTTACCTTTATTCATATTCAAATCCACTACTAAAATCAGTTCTGAAGGTCTGAAGTCCAAAATGACTCTTACCAGGCTAAAGTCATGGTGTCAAGAGTAAAACAAAGGCTACTTTTTATAAGATCAATAAAATTAATAAGCATGTAGCTACACTAAAAATAAAGAGAAAAGATATAACTTATCAATATAAAAATAAATCATAGGGTTATTACTAAAGGATTATATAGACATTTAAATGATAAGGAAGTATGAAAAATAATGTTATACAAATAAATACAACTTAGATGAAATTGACCACATTCTTTGAAAAATCACAACTTACCAAGTTTCACCCAAGATGAAATAGATAACATGAATAGTCCTATTCTATTAAAGAAATGGAATTTATTATTAAAAGCCCTTGGGAAAAAAATAATCTCCAGACCTAGATTGTTTCACTGGTGAATTCTGCCAAACATTTAAAGAAGGAATAATACTAAACCTACACAATTTCTCCAAAAAACAAAAAACAAAAAAAAAGAGGAGGGAACAATTTCCAAATCTTTTTATGAGACTAGAATTATCCTAGCACCTAGACCATATACAAGCAGTACAAAAACAAATAAACAAAAATAATAAATATAACCCAAAAAATACAGATCAATTTGTCTCGTAAGCATAAACACAAAAATCCTTAATGAATACTAGTAAACCTAACCCAGCAATATGGAAAAGGAATCATAAGCCATGGCCAAGTGGGATTCATCCTGGGGATACAAGGCTAGTTCAAATCTTGGAAATCAATCAATGTTATCTACTATATTACATACTAAAGATTAAATAAAAACATGTGATCATATCAATTAATACTCAAAAAGTATTTGAAAATGTTCAGCTTCCAAATATGATTTAAAAATTGACACATTAGGAATTTAAGGGAACTTCCTCAACATGATAGAGATCATCTACAGGGAAACTATAGTTGAGAATATTTCAAATGATAAAAAGCAAAATTATTTCTCTTAAAGATTATAAGTAAGGCCAGGATGTCCACTGTTACCACTTCTACAAGTCATACTGAATTTTCTAGTCAATGAAATGAGTAAGTAAAATGAATTTATAAGACAGATTGCAAAGGAAAAAATTGTCTACTCACCAATTATTCTATTGTTATAAAAACACTGTTAGAAAGTGAAAGAACAAACTATGTAAACAGGGAGAAAGTATTTGCAAACAGATATTTGACAAAAGGCATGTACCCAGAATATGTAAAAGATTATTCACATATAACTAAACTTTGTGTAGTATGCTGGAGAGGAATACATAAAACTATCAACAATGACAAAATGATCAAGTCTTGATTATAATGAAACAAACAGCCCTGTTACAGATAGGCAAAATTGTTGAACTGACACTTGCAAAGGAGACACATAGAAGGCAAATAAGCACATAAAAAATGTGCAATAGCACTAGTTATTAAAGAAATGCAAATTGAAACCATGGTAATATACTCCTATGCATCTATTGGGACCATTATAGACAAAAGCAAAACAAAGAAAACAAAACAGAACACCCCTTATAACTATACTAGTGCTGGCTAGAGTGTGAAACAACTAGATTCTCATATATTCCTATGGGATTCAAATATTACAACCATTCTGGAAAATTGTTGACAGTTTCTAATAAAGTTAAACATATATGTATTTATTTTATACCAGTGTGATTTATCCTAGGTAAAAATTTACATTCATACAAAAAATGCATGAATGTGTATAGCAAAACCTATTTATAATTGACCCAAACTGGAAACAACCCAAATACTCTTCAACAAATGAATGGATAAACAAATTGTGGCAAATATATGCAATGAGTGCTATGAATACTAATACAAATAAAAAGACAAACTGCTGATACATGTGGCATCATCAGTGCACCCCAGGAATTATTCTGAGTAGAAAAGCCATTCTCCCAAGGTTACTTACTGTATGAGCCCACTTTTTAAAAAAATCTTTCATTCTTTTTAAAATACATATTTTTAGACAGAGGGAAAGGGAGGGAGAAAGAGAAGGAGAGAAACATCCTTCTCTTGTGTGGTTGCCTCTTGAGTGCTGGGGACCTGGCTAGCAATTCAGGCAAGTGCCCTGACTGGGAATCAAACCAGCAACCCATTGGTTTTTGGACAAGCACTCAATGCACTGAGCCACACCAGCCAGAGATGATCCCATTTATATGACAACTTGAAAAAGGCAAAAATCAGAACAATGCAGAACTGATGAGTAGTTGTCATGCTTTAGGGACAGATTTTTGGTGATCTTGAGGATGCTGAAATTGTTCTGTATCTTGATTGTGGTGAATCTGTATATTTGTGAAAACTCAGCCCTGCAACATAAAAAAATATCTGAGTGCACAGAGGGGGAAAAATTGTTTTTCGACTGCTCCCAGCATTTTACTCACACTCCAGGCACATCTGAAAATTTTCCAATATTGTTTTGTTTGTATCTCATATTGTATGGGAGAGTAGGAATGTAGGATCAAGGCTCAAAGGTAGGTCCACAGTGGTTTATTAGGATTTCAAGGGAGTGGTGAACAGAGCTGCCACATTGTTCTGCTGGAAACCAAGCGGGTGAGAATTCCCATGAGTACCATAACACTGTTGCCCCTTGGAGTAGTACTGGCTGTGAATAAAAATTACCATCACAAAATAATATCCCTTACCTTTACTCCTCATCCACAATCTGCTTGTGGAGAGAGGTCTTATAGAAGTTAAAGTCTACAGTAGCTTAGAAGTCTAAGTAACCCTTGGTTTTCTTATTTGTAAAATGGTGATAGTAGTGCTTACTGATGTTGAGGGTTACATTAGCAGGCAAACGTGCCTTGTATGCTATATGTTTTCAACAAATAGAAATTCTTTCAGTTGAAAGGAAGAGGCACAGGAACAATGGAGAAATTCAAGGTTCTTACTATTCTATTTTGCCTAGGGCTAGAACAGTAGGTCTAAACTAATCCAATTGTAAGAAGAGCTCCATAGCCTTGGGTAATGATTATCAGATGTACTTCCTGCTCACTTTAGTGGGCTGGTAGCTATTTTCAAAGCTAAGTATTATTGAATTCTAAAAAAATAAAAATAAAAATAAAAATAAATAAACATAAAATGTCTCTTCCTGTCTTTTAATCCTTCAAGTTGTGAAATCCTTTGCAGTTTAATCCTGAAAGGGATTCCCATGGTATGGTACACACTAGAGCAATTAACTGACTACTGCTGTTCAGAACTTGTAGTCTGGGGCACAGTAATAGCCACCTCCTCCCAGCAAGACACAGTCTTGTTTACCGTTATTGGTTTGGACTCTTCTGAGAGTCTTTGATGCATATGACAAGGTTCATTTCCAAGCCAATTTGAATTAATTTTTCCCAAAGATTCTGTGAAGCACTGGCAAATGCTTTCCCAAAATCAGTATCCCTTACATTTTGCTCTTTTTCTCACTTCTCCTCCCACTGACATTACCTAGAATTAAGTATCCATATTGACCAGAAAACAGCTCCTGTTTTATACAGTTATGGATGATTTGCCTAAACATTACTGGGTAGGAAAACACAGTCATTTAAAGTTGAAAGTGATGAAGCAAAATATGATTGTATTTGTGGATTAGAAATAATCATTTCTTAAGTTTATTTTCTACTAAAGATCACATGCAATTTTTCTACCTCTTAGCCAAAACACCTTGCTTAACCCACCTTCTCTCCTTTTTTAAATATAGGATTTTAGCAATAGCTCGTAAATCTCTAGTTACTTCAATGTTTCCTCATGCAATTATGCATGTGTTCTTTACTATTTCCAAAGCTTTGAGGAAAAGGAACAATTCTTTCATCCATCCAGATTTATAGTGCCATATCCAGCTCTGGTCTTCTGTCAACATCAGCCAACTGGCCTATCTCTGCACTCCTCAGTCAGATGACAGACACAGTCTTTAAGTCGGGCAGCATGATAGTATAAAATGACCCTTTTGTTAAGAGTACATTTATTTTCTGATTGACTCCTTGTTCTGTTCCACTCTAAAAGCATGAACTTAGACAAGTCACATAATTTCTTAGAGCCTTCATTTACCCATTTATAAAATGGAAATAAACCACGGTTGTTAAGGTGCCTGAGAAACAGTAAATGTACATAATCATGTTTGTTTCTTCACCCTGTTTGTTTCTTTTGCTATGCTGATATCCCCACAAGGAAAAAAGTGGCTCAAATGTATGCTTAATATTCTCAGACACCATATTTCCCATTACGTGTCTGAATGCTTTTAAACTAGACATGCCTCTCTAGTTTTTCCCGTCTTCTACCACTTTCCACTGTACATATTTGGCCACCATATCATTATGTTACCTGCCTACTGCTTGGAGGCACTTGCATTTGCTGGAATCCTTAGATCAAGTGTTTCATATCCAAATACAAAGTTCAATACCTAAATGAATAATTGGTAAAGAAGAACCACTTTCTCCAGTGATGTATGTTTCTGTCGGTGTGTAGGGCCACATTCTTTAACCACCGAAGCAATAGCTATTCCAGGACAGTCACTGATTTCATTTGTCACTTTATTGTCAGAGTCAGAGAAGTGAATTAAAGCCAGAGCTGTCATTGTCATTTTTTAAGAACATTCCTTTTCCAAGCCCAGTTTATGGTTTGCTGTTTCACTGGATAGAAAAGCATTTTTTAGGAGAAAATGTGGTCTTTGCCTTTCCTCATGACCTTCCCTTTTCCTGAAACATCAAAATACCTTCTCCATAACTGGAGCCCTCCAGAAGTCACAATTCCCGTACCAGACCATGCACACCGGGCAAGGTATGCAGTCACCTTCTGTTATACTTGAGACCTGTGCTCAGAAGAGAGAATGGGTCAAAGACCAAAGGAGTCTGCTGTGTGTTGACACAAATGCCAGGAATGGAAAGCTTCGTTCAGCTTTCAGGAATGCCTGATAATATAGACAAATGTTAGCAAGGTCACTGATAGTTTATAGGGTATCTTACATGGATTAGCAAAGATATTCCTTTTAGGTGGACAGAGCATGGCTTGGAAAGCTAAAGTCTTATTAGATTTTAGTCTATGCTCACCTTCTTGGCCAGTCACTAGTTTGTAGTTACCAACCTAGAGAAACATGCACATACAATATACAGGATCCTGCAGAAGTAAGGCTTGCTTGAGTGTGGTTGGTAGGGTATGTGAATGCCTTGCTCAGGATGGACCGCAATTTGAATATTTCACCTAAAAGGTCATGTGGTGTGCTTGAGTGTGATATTAATATGTTACAGAATTACATGCTTCATGTAATCAAAGATTTTGTCATAAAAAAGGAGCATTGTTTGTGCTGGTACTGGTATATAGTACACCTAGTGGTGACATTATATATATTTTTTAAAAATTATATCTTCATTATACCTTTTTATATTTTCCCTTTCCCATTCACAGAGTTAGCTGTCTCTATGTTCAGGGAAGAAAGCGCACAGAACTGCTGGATTAATGGAAGATGAATTCCCATCCCAGCACCCCCATTTTTAAGACTCGAGGAAGGTTCTCCCTGTTCAAAGAAGTCATTCAGAGAAAGAGATATAACAGAATGAATCAGGGAGAAGAAGCCCAAGCAAACTTTGACTGAGTCCAACAAGAAGGTTTCTGAATCCCAGGCAAATCCCTAAAAAGACAAAAAAAAAAAATCAAAGAGAGAATGGTTGTGACTGAAGCAAAAAGGTCATTTATGCCTCTCAAACACCCCAGGCCCTTTTCTTGTGTAGTAACAGCAGAGAATCCTTCACCCACAAATGAGGTCTGGAAGCCACAGTGAGTGACCATGTAGGCAAGAATAAAGAGAGCTTCCCAGTGGTGACCTCTGTGGGCTAATGTGCGAGGCCTGTCCAGGAAAATCCAGCCATTGTTAATATAACAAGAATGGTTTGTGGGAGATTGATGTAACCTGGCAACTAAGGAGAGTGGACAGGAATGCGCATACAAGAACAATGATGACCTCACTGTACTAGTCAGTGGGGATGGTAGACATCATTGAGTAAGCATGTGTACTGTGTGGCTGTCACATTCAAAATGACTGAGTGAGTAGAGCAACAAATCCGCATCATATTTTGTGTTAAGCTTTCCTCTGCAGAAACTATTCAGATGATTCAGAAGGCCCCAGCTATGGGCAACTGGTGATTGGCAGCTTCATCATGACAATGAACCTGCTCCCGTGTCACGTCTCCTGTAGACTTTTTTGGTGAAACATCAAATCACCTAGGTGACTCAGCCTCTCTACAGCTCAGATTTAGTGCCCTGCAACTCCAGGTTTGTCCAAAAAATACAATTACCTTTGAAAGAGAAAGGATTTCAGACTGCTGATGAATTTCAGGAAGGAAATTCATGACAGGGCAGCTGATGGCTATTGGGAGAACTATGTGAGGTCCCAAGGTGCCTACTTGAAGGGGACTGGGCTGTTACTGCCCTATGCACAATGTTTCTTATATCTTGTATCTTCTTCAATAAATGTCTCTATTTTTCATGCTATATGGCTGGATACCTTCTGGACAGACCTGTGTAAGAACCCAACTTCCCCTCGACTGAAAAATACTCTTCAGTGCTAAGATTCACTGAAATCTGGCTCTGCTTAGGAAGTGAAAGTCGAAGGAGGTTGAATTCTGAAAGTTTCCACCAGTCCATCAGACGGTATCTAAAATGTAAGGAAAAATGGGAGGCATGGGAAGTAGAAGAAGGTATACGGTATATAGAAGGGAAACTTGACTTGGGGTGGTGAACACACAATACAATATACAGATGATATATTCAAAAATTGTACAGCTGAAATCTATATAAATTTATTCACCCATGCCACCCCAATAAATTGAATAAAAAAGAAAATGTAAGGAAATGTGGGTGATTTGAAAATAAAATGATATTCAGGCACATCTTAGTCTTTGGAGTATGATTGTTACCAAGTAGACATTCTAGATTAAAAAGGATCACCAATGTAAACTGAGAGAGAGCAGGGCCTGCCACAGTTCCCACTCATATTACAGTGGGACCCTCTCAGGTAGTGGGTGCTTTGTTGCCAGATGGTAGGAATCCTAAAGAAAAGGATGCTATAATCCTTTCTTGTCTTTTCTCTTCTTTCACAGTACTATAGTTTTGGCACTATTTCTTAAAATCACAGATAAGACTCACCAGATACAGGCTGGAAGTCTTCATCCAGCCTGTGGGAGAGATGTATTTGGGAAAGATGATATTTCAAAGGCCAATTTCATGCCAGTTCTTTAAAAAATAATTCCTTGTGGTCAGAACACTTCACATGAGATCTACCCCCAACAAATTTTTGTGTCCAATACAGTATTGTTAAATATAGGCACGGCATTTTACAGCAGATCTCTAGAATTTACTTATTCTACATAATTGAGTTTTTTTGTCCTCAGGCTGTGGTTACTCATGCCATCTCCTCATCCTCTTAGAAGAGAGTTCTGGCTCTATCTCAAAAGACAAATGCCATTGCTGCTGCTTGGTCCTGTTTTCTGCTACTACGTTCTGGTCTAGGAACAGTTTCCTGACAGAAAAGGCCTAAGATGTCTTGACCTGACCACCTGACACACTGTTGGCACTGAGGGACTTGGAATTCTGGGAGAGAAAAACACAGCATATGTATATGCTGACACTTCTTTTGCAGGGAGAGAAAAGATTTTGTCACCTGTCAAAATGACAGCCATCTCAGGAAACCTCAGTGACCTAGTCACAAAGGCCATGGGCCTCGAGGACAGAGAGAATTCATTAAGTGGCATATTCTTTACACAAAGCTGGAGGTGGCCTCTGGGTGACAATCATAAATGCTGGGTGAAGTAACCACCTGGAAAATACAAGAAAACAAAGTGCAAATCTTTACCTCTCTCTTTGACTTCTCTCTTCTATTCCTTTATGTTTCCTAGCAGGAAAAGGAGGAAAAAATAAAAGTAGACTTTCACTATCTCAGCCTGCATGTCACCAAACTTGTTTGAGGAATTGCATGCACTCTTAGCAGGAGAACATATTGTCTGGACCAAAGTAATTTAATTCCATCCAAATTTGAGTGAGGGCCCTGTCTGATGAGGTTTCAGCCTCTGTCAAAGGAGAAAGTGACAGCTGGGGGAAGTGACCAGGTACTCAGCTGAATCACCACATTTCCATAAGAAAGGATGTGGCTTAGTGATGTACAGAGCACCAGAACCTTGCCTTGAGGATCCCAGGAATAAATATGGAACAAACCTGTGTAAATAGAAAGAGAAACCCCCCCACACCTACAGCTCACATTCCTGCTTGGGTTTGGGGAGATCCCGTGGGCATGCAGGTGGCGTGACAAGGACTGTCTGTGTCACACCACCCGCATGCCAGCTCCTTGCTGCTGTACACCAAGAGGCAGGCAAGGCCCGGTTGCTGAGGACAACAGCACATTTTACTAAATCTGTGAAACCTATTACTGTTTGGAATATCATGTCCTACCATAAAAAAAAAATCGGAAAGGCAAAATGAATGCCCTCCCAAAGCCACTGAGGTTGTCCTGTTTTGAAGAAATATAAATATTCACAGAAAAATTTAGACCCCTGTAGATACCCAGCAGTACTCAGTATTTGCAGGCAAACTGAATGTCCTGATGAATTTAGCACTTTCTCCCCCTCTCCTTTTCTGTCTGTCTTTCTCTTTTTCTATTTCAGTTCCTTTTAAAGTCACATCTTATGATATGACGAAAAAAAAGTGAAGTTTATGTTCTTCAGAAGCATTGTACGTGGCACTTTCATTTCTAGAAAAAGATGGTGGGGGGAGGGTGAAGAAACAAATCTTTTGTTGTCATGGAAGTATATGCATTTGAATAAGCCATTCCAGAACCACACTGCCAAACCTAATATATGTATTTTTTTTTCCCAACATGACTCAAAGTCCACTGCTATTTCCAGTATAGTATGTGGCAAAAATGTGTTTCCCTTATGGTCTAAAAGTTGCAAATACCACACAGTTCTATGTTAGAGGAAATGTATGAAGAAGATAAGGCTCTTTTGTGACCAAATCCTTGTGCTGTGCTCTACTAAAAAGAAATTTTGTTTTTTAAAGCAGTGATTCCTGGCAAATAATACCAGAAGCTTGTCTTTCTGGAGGATACGGAGTCACTACCAACTGGAAAAATATTTAGTAAAAAGTTACAGTATTCTGGGGAGTCTGCTGAAGTATTTTTCATTTGTGCAAACTTCTGACTTGACTCTATGGGAGTCACATGTGCATTTAGAAGAAAAATGTTAAAAAGTGTAGGTGAAGGTGGGAAGCGAAACTATTACTGAATGCAACACCTTCCTCAGCAGAGAAACAAGGGAAGAGTATCTTGCAGAGGAGGACAGTTATTTCTGGGGAAGAGAAAAACATGTTTTTGTGTTTAGATCACAAATAACTTAGTTACTTATTTATTTTTAAATCCTCACCAGAGAATATGTTTTTTAATTGATTTTAGAGGGAGAGGAAGGGAGAGAGAGGGAAAGAAAAAAACACATCAGTGTAAGTGAAAAACATCTATCAGTAGCCTCCGGTGGGCCTAGACCAGGATCAAACCCAGGGCCTCTGAGTGTATGGGTTGATGCTCCAGCCAACTGAGCCACCTGGCCAGGGCTCTAGTGACTTATTTACTCCCTAGTTGCTTGATAATTTTGATGAATACAGTCATTCAATACCTGTTATTTAATGATGGACTTCAGATCCTAATAGTTATATCTTTTTGCCCCTATTATTCTTGTTGCTCTTAAAATTATGTATTTTCTATCAGAAATAAAGGTTCTTTGTTTCTGAATATTGTGCCATTGATCATATACTTAATTAAAAAGAAAAAAAGTGATAACTTTTGGTAATGAATGCAAAGGACTCCAAATTCCTAAAATACATGGTCCCCAGCATCTGGTTTGTGGATTGTAACAAAAAAAAATCTGAGATGTTCTAAATTAAAACAGCAGCATCCAGAGAATAAAAGAGGCAAAACAGTTAGCTTGTTAATAGCTCTGGACCAGCTCTCACGAAAGACTGCTCAGATTCCTGGATATCTATTGGAATTTAGGGTTAATTTCCAGGTTGCTATTTCCATGACATTCAACAGAGAGAACAGCTAGGCACCATTGAATCCCATGAGGCTCCACTTCTTATTTACAAATGAGCTTTATGGACTGCACCAATCCCAGAACTTGCCCGCTTCACCTTCTCCCATCTGCTCTGTCTGTAGATAATGTGAATGTTTTTGGAAAGGCTTGCAAAACTCCTGGACTCAGGACATGTCTTTTCTACCTAACCATGCTGTTGGTGGTTTAGACTCCATGCTCCAAGCCAGGCTTCTGTGTGTGTGTGTGCGTGTGCATGTGTGTGTGTGTGTGTGTGTGTGTGTGTGTTACTGCTATTGTTTGCAACAGTCTCATAAATGCTTTATTTTAAGATTTCATTTATTTATTTATAGAAAGAGGGAAAGGGAGGGAGAAAAAGAGGGAGGGAAATGTTTATGTGAAAAAGAAACATCAGTTGGTTGCCTCGCAGGTGGGGACTGAGCCCACCACCCAGGAATGTGCCGGGACTGGGAATTGAACTGGAACATTTTCACTTTGCAGGACAATGCCAAACCAAATGAGCCATGCTGGTCAGGACAGAACTAAATTGTTTTTGTTGAACAATTGTATAATTCTAGGCAGCACTAGTGACTGTGTTGACAGTGGGGATGGAGTCCCCTAGTATTGTACAATGCAGTGGCCCCGATCATCCTTAAATATGGGGCATCAATTATGTAGGTACCATGACCATGGCTTTAAGAGTCACTAAAGTAGCGCCAGTCAGTAAGGTTGAAGAACCATGTCACTATCTGCCATCTTTTTCCTGCACATTGGTTTCTGCTTCAAGGCCAGTGGCCTGAATTACGTAGGAGTTCTGAAGGAGCTCCTCTATCTCCTAGGTTGTGCCTCTCGGTTTCTTGGGTTTCTTAAGAGGAAACTCTTGGAGAAAAGAAAACCCTACCCAGCTGAAGAGGCTTGGTGAGTGGCTCAGAGTTAGTGTCCCCAAGCCACATTTGGTTTTCCAGGAATGGTGCTTGTCCAGACCCTCTCTCCTGGGTTTGAGCATGGGGCTTCTGCATGTCTGCCAAGTCCTGGTTTGGAGAAAGAGGTCACTACGTATAGGAGTTTCAAATGATTTAAGTCAGAGTCATTACCTCTGGCCTGATCACACTTAAGAGCCTTATTTGAATGTGGCATTCTCACTGATGCTAAGATTTTTTTTTTTTAGTCTCAAGGGAACACTGGGAAATTAGAAGGTGCTGATTGACTGGGAGCCTCCAGTCAAGCTAGTTAAGCTCTTCTAGAATCTGTCACCTGGACATAATGTGAGTATTGGCCTTTTCAGTGCCTTCAATTGTATGGCTTAGGAAAGAGAAATACTTTTTACACCTTTATCTTACAGCATTCAAGATGTTAAAGCCAGTGAGGTGACTATATACACTTTGTGTAATGGCACAAATTTATTGTATGCATAGCTTTTTAAAGCATCATTTGTAAAAACAAGCAAACATAAATGCAGCCCCCTCAATTGGGATTTTCTTAAAATGGAAGAGTTTAATATGGTAGAATAATGGGTAGCAGATATTTTAATTTTTCTCTATTTCCTTAAATTTTTGTAATATTTTGTAATTATTTTTAAGATATGAAAAAGTAACAATATGAGAAAAACAAGGAGTAGATCTCTTAGATATTAAGCAACTTTGAAAAGGCAACTCTTAATTGGGTAACATAAATGATTACAATCACAATGTTACTTTTCATGATACATATACATGATTCCCAGATGTGACTTGGAAGGTGTGGGTCCAAGAGGTCAGTGGTTTCTGAGAAGCCTCGAGATATTACAGCAATTATTTTGCTAACCATGTTTTTTATAGGGCATTGAACATTTCCATTGTCACTATAAGAGAAACAAAGGGTAACTGCCTATGCTTTTTATAAGATTATATGAAATTCAGTGAATTAAATTCTTTATATAACTGAGAATCACATTTGTCAACTTCAAAATTGGGTGTTGCAAAATTTGGAGTTTACTTCCATGTTTTTATATACTTCTGTCTTATAAACATCATTGATTTTCTTAGTTTTCTTTTCTGTTTTTCTTCTCCTTTCTCTCCCACCCTCCCTTTCTCCTATTCCTCTCTTCCTTTCTCCATCTCATTTTCCCTTCTTTCCTTCTGTCCTGTTTTATTATTTAGCCAAAGTTAGACTTTATTAGACCCCTGTGCATAACTCTGAATTTTATTTTATAGAATGTATTTCCAGACAGAGCCTCAGGTGATTTTTCTTATACCTAAGTCACACCATACCTGCCTTTGCCTCCTTGTCCCTCTTATCTTTATTTTTTCTTTCTTTATTCGTCAAAACTCAAATCCCAAATAAAAATAAACCTAGGCAGTTGACAGTTTTGAGTATTTCAAGTGGTTGAGATTTTATTACAAAATATGTTTTTATGAACCAGAGATTTCCCTTTTTGTATATGTAATTTTAAGCATAGAATAAATCAAGATACAGGCGAAATTCTCCAGTCCTGGTCTGGAGGTGGCACCTGGGGAGAGGGAAAGGGAGCAGGTCTCTACCTCATGCCAGCAAAGCCCCATCTGAAGCATGGCTGGACCTGGCATTGTGGGGGTTACTAGGGGCAACCTCCAGCCCAAGACATCCTCGCCTTCAAAGCCCCCCTTTCAATAACTTCCAGGATTAGGAACATGTTCCTCTCACACGTGTGCCCAGAAAGGAGCACAGGTGAAGCCATAAGTAACTCATATTCAAATATTTATTATTCTCCTAAGATTCTTTCCTGACAGCCATTTTTTAAAGGTTTGGAAGTAAATATAAAGACACATGTTTTCAAAGTTTGAACAAGACTGGGTGAGACGGTAGATTATGGGTAAGAAGAGAGACACTTATTTCATATTAGCATTTATGAAAATTCATAGCATGGGAAGCCCTGAGCATAGTCATAAAAATGAGTGAAATGTGTGTTTGACACCCTCTACTTCTTTTAGCACCTTTCTCTTCCCATGAAATTTAGGACAAACAAGGCTCCGGGCAAATCACACAGACCCTTGTTGTCCTACTGTGTCTCCCCCACCAGCCTGGTCTCCCTGACCCCCACAGGTCCTACATAATGCAGCCCCCACTCCCATGCTTAGCCAGCTGATAGGCTAAATGAATCAAATAACCAAATCCCCATCAAATAGACAACAAAAAATACAAATAAAAATTCCTTCCCAAGGATATTTCCATTTGTTGTGAGACCTGAATGAGATCATCTCCCCAGTGACAGGACAGAGCTCTGCTATTTTTAAGCAGAGAGATCCTCCTTGTCTTCCAACAACACACAGCAGGTACTGAAGTGGCCATTTCTTCTAGCTCTAGCCAAGTCTGTTGGTGTTGACGCACCCTAAACAATAAAATATTGTGACATGAGTCACTGGAGTTGGTGGTTGGAGTATAAACAAAGGGTGTTTGCCTTTTCCTGTTCTTCAGTGATTTACTCAGCTCAGGTAAATACTTCAAATGTTGCCTGTTAAAAGTTTGATCTAGTTGTATTAAAAGTTTTTCAGTTTGTAAAAGTTTGAAAATGTTCCATTAAACAATCTGCTGTGACTTTAGGGTCCTCTTGCCTGTGGTTTTTGTGTGTGCTTTCCTCCCCTTTCATTAACAGCGGCCTTGAGCATATCAACCAACTCCTCAGTCAGCAGAGTCCATAGATTCTGCAGTTTGCTTTAAAGCTAAAAATGCCTCTGCTTATTACTATCTGAGGCCCTACTCATATTCCCTCATCTGGGTCTAAGTGCAGTAACCACTTTCATGGAAGGATGTGTTTTCTATGAACGTAAGAGCATGGTTCATCAGGTGGTACTCTATGACAGCCACATCAGAACTCTGGTTTATTGCAAGGGCTCAGTTTTTAGCAATGATTCCTGCCATCCGCATGTGCTTCTCCTGCTGTCGGGCTTTCCCACCTCTGTCCTGGACCAACACTCCTCTAAAGGGATGATCTAACAGGATGGTATACTTCTCATCCAATACAGAAAGACCGCTTCAGTAGTCCCTGGCCTCTTTATGGTGGCCAATATAATGTCTTTGGCTGGAGCCTTATCCCTGATTGCAGCCAGGGCACTTGGGTCATAAGGCGTAGGAGCTTTATAGAAGGCAACAACACTAGATTTTTTCCTTATAGCGTGCTTACAGGAATGACAATATAAGATTCCTGCCAACACATTCCTTTTCCTAACTTATTATAGCATTTATTTAAATTGTTGGGCTACTTGCCTTATCTCCCTCACTAGTAGTCAGTAATCTCCTTGGTTAACATTCCAATATTCCAGTGTTTAGTGCAGTACCTTGCAGATAGAACAGGCTTGATAAACACTGAGGGAACTAAATTTAATAAATTGAGAGAGCCACTCATTTGAGTTTCTAATACAAAATGGCCTTGGCTATTCTGTTTTAAAATATTTAGCAGTTCAGTTAAAAACGCCCCTGTGAATCTTTTATGACATCATTTATCTTTCTATTTCTTTTCAGCTCTAAATTGTGCTGCCAGATTTATTTGCTGTGGTATTAGGTTTCCGTGTCTTCCCAGTTCTAGTCCAGCCCGTCTAATGCAATTCAGTCTTTTTACTGCAAGGCTCAGACGCGAATATTAAATCAACATTTGCCATTAAGACTCCACATTTGTCTATGGGATGATGATTGGATTCATCTTTTGGAAAGGAATCTATATAAATACATCTTCTCTAATAATTTCCAAAGATAATCCACCCCCACATTATGTTTCTTACTATGTGGACTCCGAGACTCTGCAAGTTGCCTTCCTCTGGGCTGCTTTAGCATCTACTGTCATTTCATTACCTTTACCTTGTGATTTTCTGATGTTCGCTGCCAAATAAATTGTTTCAGAGCCATGCTGCATGGTTTGCTATTTTTATTAAAAGCAGGATCTGATCAACAACATTCCAATTATGAAGGTAAAAAAGAGAGAAAGATAATCAGACTTTGAATGAAATTGCATCTGGACAGGCCTGTAGTTGAGGGCACTAATAATAAATTGCATATGTATTTGTGCAGAACATGCCAGAAGTGAATTCCACATCATTAACAAAGTTCTCTATCGATCGCTCACAATCTGGCAGCTGTAACCAGCAAGGTGGAGAATCAAGTCTTCCTCGCTCCTGAATATGTATTATCATGGCCCATGAAAGTCCCTTCTCTGCCTCCGGGGTCTGCCAGCCTCACAGCTGCTTGGAGAGCAGCACAAGGTTTGCATTAAGGCTCTTCAAGTCATTTCTCTCCCAGACAGGGATCTCTCGAATTTTAAACACTGCTGCAGAAAGAGCTTGGAACTCCTTCCCAGAGTCAGTTCTCTTGGCTCTCACTACAGAGAACAGAGAGAAATGTGTCACCCCTGCAAAACAGCCACAACCAGTCCTCAGGAGGTAATGCGCTGAATGAGGCATGTGTGGTTGCCACTGGCTCTCTCTGCAATGGTAAGGGGGAACTAGGGGTGGGGGGTGGGGAGAGCCTAGTATGGCTTAGTTTAGTGATCTCTTACATTTTAAAGAGTAATCACAAAATTCCTTACCCCATATTTGAAAATAAAATATTTTGCAGCAATTCTTCATATAATACTTGTTTTGATCCTTGCAACAAATAATCAGCAAGAGGCAGCACAAGCGGGGGCACGGGAGGCACACTCTGTCACCGCATTCCAGCATAGCTGTGTACCAGCTCTGGGATCTGGGCCAAGCTAGTTAGCCTCCCATGCTTCATCTTCCTTATCTGTAAAATGGGAAAACAATAGTGTATACTATCCAGAGTTGCTGTGAGGAATAAATGCATCGGTTCACGTAAGGCACTTAGGGAACGTGGCTGGCACAGAGTAAAATGGTAGAAGTTAATTAGAACTCAGGAGAACTCAGGTCTCTCTCATCAGATCCAAGGGATGATTGAAATTGGTCTTTTATTTTCCTATGATCGCACAGCTAGCTAAGTGACACAGAGGAAATAGGCATTGAGGTCTACAGATGTCTGGAGTGTTGGATGGTGAGCATTCACTGCAGCTGACCCAAACACTTCAACAGATATTTTGGGGGTTTAAGAGGAATTGAGGCTTATTAGCGAACACACATTTCAATCTTTGTTGGACTATCTAATCTGAAGTCCTTTTCTGATAATCAACAGTATTACCAAAGATTTGTTGAGTACCTACTATGTGCAAAGCTTTGATAAAGACTTGAAATGAAAAACTGGTGTTACAGCATGGTTCCTGTCCACCCATCAACAGGTCTCTGCCTAAACAGGTGGCACTGACCAACCATGCTAGAGAGCGTGAAGGTCTGTTGAGATGAGGAAGGCCTATGTGGAACCCACGGTTTTTTTTTTTCTGGATGAAGTGGAAACAAATATTCTGCACTTAAACTTACAGAGGGCCAGGCACTGTAAGGCCAGAACAGTGCTGAAGACTACTGACTTTGATCTATTATATAAAGGAGACTGAGTGGTCATAGGGCATCCTTAGGGCTTCCTTTGGACCAGAAACCTTCCTAAGGAGAAAAATAATCAAAGGAATGTTCTCCCTTCTGTAGCGAATACATATTTGTCATATGGTCAAATATGGCAAATACTGCTGGAGCATCATGGGGTATGTAGGCAATATAAGACAATTCTTACACTTAACAAACTTATCATCTAATTAGAGAGCTACTTAACTTATAGATTAAAGACTTCAAATATAATACAGAAAAATGCTCCTAACAAATAGCATTAATCAAAACAAAAAGCAGAAAACAACAAAAGTACCATGTGAGCTAAGAAATAAAAGAAATGCATACATCTCAAATCAACAAAAATCCTCCCCTGTCTCAGACCTACTTTTCCAGAGATGAAGGGAACATGGTGATGGAGGACATCTTTTTCAGAATGCAAGAGCTCCCTTAAGTGAAATAAAAAAAAAAGCCCCCAAAAGCTTAAGAATTCCCTCTGCTTCTCAGTAGTCTCTCTCTGCCCCATTTTTCTGCCACGGCAAGTCACTCCCTGAAGCCCAGCCCTCCATCATTAATTACCCCTCTAGGTTTTTATTTACTTTTCATCTTAAAAAAAGGCATTGGGAAATATGGGATTTCTTTTTCAGCAGCTCCTTTCTTGTAATACATTTTACAGATTTCCACCCCTGCACCAGCTGCCTAAGAGATTGAAGAAAGGGCTGGGGAGAGGGTGAGAATCAAAATAAAGGGAGGAGAAAAGTGGTTAAAAACTTAATTTAATATACTACACTAAAGATGCTGAAAAATGCATTTAGTTCCGAACCTCCACCACTGAGTACTGTGAAGTAGCATTTAGCTCTAATAGGGTTTCTGCTTCATCAGCTACAATAATTATTTTCCTTAATTTGCCTTGGACATTCTGTATAATGATCTCCATGTTTGGGGGGGGGCTCTTTTTTGTGAGTGAAAACAAAAAACAAGAGTGTCTTTTGCTTCAGCTCCTACACCTGGCTTGCCTTCTTCCTTTTCACATGCCTAGAATGTGTCTTCAACTTTTCTCTGTCACCTCATGAATTTCCTGACATTAAGACCATCCATCTCTACCCTCCCACCCCCCATCCCCAACCACAGTCTAATTGGCAATTTGCCACCTCTACCCTTTTCTTTAAAACTAGATCAGCTTCCCTGCAACTTGCAAGAATATTCTGTCCTTTGCAAGAACCCCCAGAGAGGCCGATCTTGAAAATGTGCAAATGTATTATTTAAAAGATGATATTGAGATCAAACTGTGATGTGTGTTTATATCTTTTTGATCTCTATTTTTGTCCTTTATTAACTATCCCCCTACCCTGTTTCTCCAAGTGTTAGCTACAGATTTTCAATCACACCCACCGGCAAAGCCAACCCACAGGGAAGCTCTCAGCAGTGCTCTTCCAGAACCAGCCCAGCAGACGAAAGGCAGATGGAAAATTCCAGGGGTTCCGATCTGAACATTTAAATGATCATTTATCGTAACACAAATCTGCGAGATATGTATTTTTAGTTTCCTGTGCAGAGCAATAGAATAGAGACAATGCAAAGGCCCCTGGTGAGCATGTTGCATAGAAAATGCTTTGGAGGAACTACAGTTAGCAGAGGATGAATCTATGGAGCCCCTCAGGGGGACTTGGGACAGCAGAAATGCTATTTATAATAATCTTTTCCCCTGGCACTCTGTCTTTGAAAACGGTACTCATAGCACTATATATATATTAGTGTGTGTATATATATATATATACACTAGTGTGTGTGTGTGTGTGTATATATATATATACCCAAGTGAGTTAAATTCTCACTTGGGTATCAGAGTGGGAGTAAGGTTACATGGTTTTGCATCCATTTTACAGATCCTACATGATTTGGGACCATCAGTGGTGAGGCTTGAGCCAGCCCTTTCACCCCAAGGAGGGTTCTCTTTGCACTGCTTTGTATCCAAATTATGCTAACATACTACTTAGCAAATAAGGCTACACATGGGAATAAGTTTATTACTTCAATATTGAGATGGTGTTCAAAAACAAAATTTCAGAAAAGATGTTAATATAGCCATCAGTAATCTTAATACACAAAATATTTACTTATACTATTATATCTCATGTCTGCGATTTATTCAAGGTATATTTTCCACGTACTAAGATGAAATATAAGAACAGATGAGATATACCAAAAGTCATTTATATATCTGTTGGCTAACCAGCAAGTCCACTTCTAAATAACTGATCTCTGCCACACTAACCAACCAATGATAAGTTAAAACAGCTTTTCCTAGAGCCAGTACTCCCTGCTCGGGCTGAGGACAGTTTTACACACATGAAATATCAGAAAGATATTTTTAAACCTGAAAAATGTTATCTAGGAAATCCTACCTCCATTTCCACAATAAGAACATGTCGGCTTCCAAAACGAAGCCAGACCCCAGAAAGAGGAAGTGTGGTAGGAATTTGAATCAGGTGTCAATTATAGAATATTTGAAGAAATGCTTGTCAATAGTCTGTCATTTCATAGCATGCGATGTGTACCTTCTCCTTGTCTTTATTTTCATTGTCGCTGGCTGTGTCTTTGGCTCCTGTATTTTGAGAGAAACTCCTGGAAAAAGAGGTCATGGAAATATAGCAAAGGGATTAATGAGCAAAGGGATTTGTTTAAAGAGAGGCTCAAGACCCCTTCCTTATCCCTTCTTCTATATCAAATCTTTCTATTTTTTGTCCACCTATTCCTTTAGACCTTTTAGAACTACTTTTGCTGTTATGAGATTTTCTGAATTGCAATCTAAGATAGCACTTAGCTGTGTGTCTCATAAAAAAAGCAAATGCATAACCTATAGTGAGCATTCAGCAGGCACGGGGCATAATTCTTTACATGTGTGATTCATTAAATATGCACAAAAATTGCATGAGGTGGGTGCTGTTATCCCTGTGTTATGACAGTGATAATACCCACCTTCTGTCTTGACTTCCCCACATGGATGTCTAAGAAAGAACGCATAGCATTGCCCTCTAAAATTACTTTTGCCCAGCCTCTCTATTTAATAAATGACATCATTGTTAAAAATCTTGGTATTTTCCTCTCTTTTCCTCATCCCCTACACTCAGTATATCAGCAGTCCTATCCACCCCATCACCAAGTATATCCTAAATGCCTCCACTTCTGTCCAGCTGCTCATGAACCATCCTGGTTCAATCCACCATCACTGCCGGTCTAGACTTGTGCAGTAGTCTTCTTACTGATATGCCTGCTCCATTTCTGTCTCATTATAACAGAAAGGAGTGATCTTTTAAAATATAAATAAAATTTAATGTCCTTACTATAAACCTTATAATGGCTTCCTATTACATTTAGAATAAAATGCAAACCCCGTATCCTGGCCTTAATGATCTGGCCCAGGCTAATTTTTAGACTAAATCATTCTCTACCTTGCTCTTTCCTTCCTAAAAACAGTGTTTCTTAAACCCTCCAATCTATTCTTGCCTCAGAATCATAGCACTGGTTTCCTTTACCTGAAATGTTGTTCAGCCTTTTGCACAGTAAGTGTTATCATTCAAACCCCAGCTTTACATGTAACTGTAAGATTTCCCTGGTCACCAAATGTAAAATTGTCGCTTAGACATTTATAGCACTTATCACCAATATTTTTCCTTTTCGCTTCCAGATTTGCTTGTTTACATCTCTCTCACCATAAGAGCAGGGGCTATGTTTATCTTATTCGCCATTAGGACTGGCTACATAATTTCCAGGGCCGAGGGAAAAATGAAAATGTGGGCTCCTCGTTAAAAAATTATTAAGAATGACAAGATGATGGCAGCAGGCGTTAAGCCCAGTGCAGAGCACTTCTCAGCTCAGGGCCCTGCGTGATTGCCTAGGCCCTGGGCCCGCAAACTTTTTTCACCATTGTACTCCCAGCTCCTAGTACTTGCTTGAGTTAATTTTTTGAAATTTTTGAATGACACATTTTTTTCATTTCTAGGTTAAGTCAACTTATTTGTTAAATACATGAATAAGTTAATGAAAGAATAGAATTAAGGAATCTATACTGGATATATTTATTAAACAGAGAAAAAAAAACACTGAGTTGCACTGGAAACTGGGGCAGTTTCACCCAGCATTCCCTTTCATTGCATCCCAAGGCAAATAAAAACCAGTCTCTGGGACGGAAAAAAAAATTCCATCCTCTGCCTTCAGTGAAACTTATCATCATACAGAAATGAATAATGGCACCAAACAGCTACTACTCAAAAGAGGGGTGTGCTAAGTATTCTAAGAGGGGTATGAAAAAAGTGATAGAAATAGAAATGTGAGTAAGGTGAGTAGTTAGAAGTTGTAGTTGAGATGGGCTTTGAAGGCTGAAAGGAGTTTGGTATGTGGGCAGTAAGGAAAGTTCATTATGGAAGATCGAATAGAGGAGGCGCTCAGAGTGTTTGGTCACGCGGTGAGAAGTCCAGTGTGACCAAGGAAAAGACTATGAGAAGGGCAGTGGAAAGAATAAAGCTGGCACAACAGATAGGTCCCAATTATGGTGGACACTTACTGTTTAGGGCCTTTACTTTTTCAGTACGAAACGGGAGCCAGGGCTGTGCAGTTCTGAGAGAAGGACTTGAAAAAGATTAATTTGGCTCTAGTGGACAAAAGGGGAAGTGAAAGGAAGCCCAGGCCATTTGCATGAGCCTCACTAGGGTGCTGGTGGCTGGGGTTTCAAGGAGGAAAAGGATAACAGGAATCACAGAGAAAATAAAAACCTAAATGTTTAATTGAGGTGGGGGATTAGGAATCCCAGTTGTTGATTCTGAGGTCTTAAATCTTCAGGACACCTGTTATACATTTGCTGATGATGTACATGCATTACTTTTAATCCATAAAAAGGATCTGAGAGCAATCCTTTTTATAAAATAATATCCACAAATCACAACAAAAGAAAGGTTAAGTCTCAGAGAAGCTTGCTGGAGATCACACAGTAAGTGCAAGAGATGGGATATGAACTCACATCAGTGTGACTTGACTTTATCCTGTCTAGGTAAATACGGAAATCAAGGTTTCAGGCAAAGAAGTCAGGCCTTGCAGCTATTTAAGAAAACTGGTTACTTCATTTATGGTCATATGGTGATCATGTTTGTTTCATATGTACACATAACATCCCTTTTGCTTGTTTTGTTTTCTTTAGTTCTGTCTCTTCTGTGTGCCTGTGCTTTTATAGTAAATAGCACAGGACTTGCCATTTAATAAACATTTTATACATTTATTAGTTGCAACCCATAGTTGGGAGTAAAAACCTACCTGGATCTCTGTAGAACAAGATCTAATTAATTTGGTAAAATGAAAACTACTGTTGACTAAGGACTTTTTTAAAAGTCATGTTAGTGGGCTTATGATTAAAAATAAAGAACTATCCCCCTGGCTGGCGTAGCTCAATGGATTGAGCGCGGGCTGGGAACCAAAGTGTCCCAGGTTCGATTCCCAGCCAGGGTACATGCCTGGGTTGCAGGCCATAACCCCCAGCAACCGCACATTGATGTTTCTCTCTCTCTCTCTCTATCTCCCTCCCTTCCCTCTCTAAAAAATAAATAAATAAAATATTAAAAAAAAAGAACTATCCCCAGCCTTTATTTTCTCCCCAAAAGGTATAAAGGAGTGGTGAAGAAATATCCAAACACCAGCAATGTTTGCTGCAGGAACACTTTCTCACTTGAATGTTATACTCAACTACTTGCCATGAAGATACCATGATCTTTGGAATTTTTTTTAACAATATTGCTCATTAGACCAGTATATCAATTCATTTCCTCCCCCATGTCTCATCAGAGACAGTTCCAATTTACTCAAAAGTTACTTGCTTTAGAGTAAGCCATCATCCTATCAGAATCTGAAGTATGTGTGTCTCTCTTTGGGGACCATGTGACCATTTAATTTAGAAAAAAACTACATCAAATATCATTTTACTCCCCTGGTGGAATACATGCTTCACAAATGAAGAATTCTCACCATAAAAGCTCTAAGTTCTACTGTCAAAAAGTCCATTTACATATATCCTCTCTCATTCTATTGACATGTGAAATTGAGTTTATATTTATCCTCCACCTCAACACTCCTCATTAAATATCAACAGCACCGAGGGGGAGGTGAGAATCATTTTCTGTTCTTATTCCTAATGAGGCCACCTTGGAAATGAGAAGGAAAGAAGTCAGGCACAGTGAGTTCACATGCTAAAGATACCTAATCAATCTTGGGGTAGAATCAATGAATCAAAATACTGTGTGTGTATGTGTGTGTGTGTGTGTATGTAATATTTTGGTGTTCATGATGACCCTTATCTATTTGAGAAGGTGACATAGACATTAAAAAAGTAATTATTCAAAACAAGAGGAATGAAAGTTTCATATGCAAACAAATAACATTTTAATTATTTGTATGAACAATGATGAGTCTGCAGTGTGTCATTTGGAAATAATGCAGAGGGTGTGTGAAACTGTGGAACACTTGTAGAAGACAATGAGCAATACCTGCCGTAAATACAAATGTATTTACTCTCTGGTTCAGCAATTCTTCCTAGAGAAATTTATCCTACAGGGATATAGGCAAACATGAAAGAATTATGTGTGAACAAAAAAAATCCCATGCCATTTTTTATATATTTAAAACATCAGAACAATCTATATGCCCAATTATTGGGGATTGCTTAAACATATGGAACATCACCTGCTGGATTTTTGTGGTTTGTGGCTATTAAAAGTAATGGAGCAGGTTTTTATGTATGGATATGAAATGATCCTCAATATATATTAGTTTGAAAATAAAAAGGCAATGTACAAAATGAGTATAGTGTGATATATAGTGTTTCCTCACAAAACATATAGATATCATATGTAAGTGTGGGGAGAGTGAACGAACTATACTCTCTTGCCCACTCCCACCTCCTCTCTCTCACTCACACACACATATCCTATCAATGCTTAAAACACTTAACACATTTAACAACCATGTTTGCCTCTGGGAAGTGAAACAAAGATCAGGGGGTCTGGGGAGAAAAGAAACAATTTCAACTACATATGGTTTGCATATTTACAATCATTTTGAGTGCATATATATATATATATATATATATATATATCTTATTTAAAAATTAATTCAAGACAGTGAATGAGTACCATAAAACTGAATATGATGAAGCTGATTGTTTGATTACGACAGGCTCTTTGCTATTGGAGTTCAGCAGAGTGAATGTGTACCCCAAGGTGAGGTATACTAAGAAGTCATTAGGGGAAAGATCCTGCTTTCATGGTTGACAGAAGATAAGTGGGAGTGGAGTTGGGTGGTGTGAAAGTGACTGCACTTACCTCCATCTCCAGAAATGAGTGAGCATTTAGTTCCTAATAAGCCCACTCTCTAGACTAGCAGACACCTCCCCAACATTAACTCTGGAGGACTGCAGAAGGATAGGAGAGAAGGGTCCAAATTAAACTGTGGAATTACCCATATTGAGAACCTTCTCTTAGCCTCTGTTGCTTATTGACCTTTATCCTGTAGAGACTGGAGATGTGTGGGGACCCAAACTAAGTAATTCACCTTTACTCTAGGACACTTCTGTCTCCTGAGTAAGAATCAGAGGCAGCTTTCATCAGAAAAGATAAAAATGTCAGTGATCCTAAATTACTCTTACTCCTTTCTCCTTCCCTTCTTAAAAACTTAGTCATTATCATTTCCTAGATTGTGGTGCTATTGAGGAAGAAATCTTTGTAGATTCAATTGGTACTTTAAAAAATGGGTATTGTTATGTGAAAGACAAAACGCACTAGAGAAATAAGGAGATGATTTTATTCAGACTATTGAATAGTGAGTATGTTCACTAATGAGGGATATCTCAATGAAAAGAAAGGGGGGTGGGTTCCTACAGAGGCAGGTAAGTAAGGGATTGATCCATGAGTCTCATGGGAGTATTTGGGAGAATGAAGATGGGTCTTACATTAAATATATGAAAAGTGATTATTAGTTCTGATTGGTTAATATCTTCTCTTAATATTTGTATGAATCTCCTTGTCACTAAGCAACCATTTTCAGAACTTAAGTTACTTGATAATATTTTACCTAAATGTTCTTTAATAACATGTCACTGAGCCTTGCTTGGCCTTTCTCACAGTGAAAGAAAATTTCCCCAACTGGAAAAATACTGGCTGGACCTCTTCACCATGAGGTCTGTTCTGAATTGGAAAGACTCATGAAAAAAAAAAAATGATCAGGTACAAAGGAAAATAGAAAGCTTAACTGTCCTTCAGTTTCACCAAAGACAGATTAGTAGGAAATGAACCAAGAGGGGAAAAAGGAAGGATTTAGGTGATCAGACTGAGCAATAACTATTGACAGGAGAGAAGTTATTATTAAGTATTAGGATAGGTTATTAAAGATGGTTATGAAAAGTGAAGAAATTTCCAGGCTGCAGAAATCCATCCCCTTAAGCAAGCATAATATGTACTGATATTTCTTTAATAAAATATATACAGAAAGAAACATATTTGTTTTACAGAATCTCAACCATAATATAGTAGCTTTTCACTTACCATATCCCACTGACACAACCTTAACTTTCCAATTGCATAAACGAATCTCTAGCTTCCACCCCTGGATGCTTAGAAGCAGAAGGTATTAAATTGAGTAGAACTCTAGCCATAGTTAAGACTGTAGTCTATTTTCTCTTCTTTTTTTTTTCTTTTAAAATGACTTAGAGTATATTTAAATCGTGTTACTTTGCTACAAAAGGGATTCTTTTATTGGATAGATATTTGTTGTTACTATTGCTATTGTTATTGGGAGGAGCCAATAACAATATTTCACTTATTTGAATGAAGCCAGTGCTAACATATGAGATCTGCACAATACTGTGCTAACCTCTGAATGTGCCTCTGTGTCCCCAGACTTTTTCCATGTCCAAAACCTGTGTGTTTCTGAACTTTTACATTCCTATGCAAATAAAATACAGCTACAAGGATGCACAATCTACATCCACAGCTAATTACACTCCTAAGGACTCTTCATTGTCTTCCATTTACACATAATTAAATCCCCTTGCTCTTTATCTGCTCCTATAAGCTTTAACATAGAAATACAGAGAGAAAAGAAAAACAGTGAGCGCCAACCCACCCCTACCACATGCAATCCCCAATCCTGCTTGCTGGGTTTAAAGGAAAATCCCTCATTTGCTTCAGTTGTCTCTGCCAAGCATTTTGCAGTGAAACACCCCTACAGTGTGTTCCAATGGGTTCTCATTTGGGGAAAGAGAATGTTACTGAGGGGCAATGGCACTTTTCATGCCCATTCCTGAGCTGTTTTAAAGGGAGTAAAGCATGCAGGAAAATGTTCAATGGATTTTATAGCAAAGTATCAAGGTGCTGTTATCAGCTTCTTTGCGGGAAATGGTAATGTGCATTCATATAAACACAATGGGGTTGAACATCACCTCATATTCATTTGATGCCTCCCACTACCAAAGCAACTCACACACACAAATATCTATTTGTTCTCCCCATAGCTCTCAGCAACCAAGGCTCCCCAACCCTCACAGGCCCTGCTGCTGCCCAGCAGTTCAATGAGCAATTGAATCTTTATTTTGTAAGCGTATCCCAACTCCTACCATTCCTGAGAAATTTGCTCAATGTTTGTTCTTATCTAGACTACTTACTTAAAATGATGGATAACCTTCTTCAATTTTTTTAAATCTCATAAACACAAAAGAGCAATAATTACTTTCTTATTTGTTTTTAATCAAAATTCTAGAAAAGCAAGCACATATAAAATAAAAACAAAAACCAAACCAAAGAATAACAACAAAGAATCAAGCACCATTGCACAAGTACAATAGTCAAAGTGGGAAACATGGATTCACATGCCCAGCGAGAACCCTCATTTGGCAATGCAGTGGTTTTGTGGAGACCTTTTTTTTGAGACTCAACTGTTAAGTATCTTAAAGTGTTCAGATAACTGTGCTGAATATTCAGCTGTGGGCACATAAAGCAGCTGGCTGTGTTGGGTCAATTTTCAGACCATGGTTCTGATTACTGGGAGGCAAGTCCTGGTTCTCTCACTAAGTGAATCTGAATAGCAAACAGTAATTGAGTGTAGAGATTAATCTTGACACACTTATTCTTCCTAAACAAAATGCCATTGTTTATAAAATTAATATAGCTATATCTGACCTGATATCTGCCAGGAATTTTGGAGAAAATCAGATGAAATCAAATTAACTGCAAAATATATTCCTCTATATTAGCGATTCTCAAAAGGTGCATCATAAGAGGCACACTGTGTGCTGCAAGAATTTTTAAAACATGCAATACCTGACCATTAACTCAGGGGTACTGACCTTTTTCCCATTAGATTATCAAATAAAACAATGACAACAGTCAACACAATGATAGCTGTTTGTTGTGAATGAATCAATATTATACCTATTTTTGTCAGATTGGCAAAGAAAATTTTTTTGGTGTGCTGCAGAATTTTATTAATTAGTTATTTGTGCCATGAGATAAAAAATGTTGAAAATACTGCTCTGTACATATGTTAAGCCACACAATAACTAGAATCTTGCAAGTGGAAGGGCTTTGGGATAGTGATATTGCAACTCTCACAGCATCAAAGCTCATGGCATAATTAATCAAGGAAGAAGACTATCGTAATACATATAGTAAGACAGTCTTTAGCTTGAAGTAAATACCCAAAATCTTGTAAGAGCTGATTTCTGTAGCATACCTCATGGATCTTTACCTTGGGTGATCAGTGTTTTATATGGTTAATTTTGGGTCATTATACATACCTAAGACCATGAAAGCAGGTACTGACAGTGTCTTCAGTGTTAATTAATTAATTCATTAATCAATCACTTACTGGGTAATTATAATTTTCTTGCACATTGAATATATAAAGATGAAAATGTTGCCGCTCATCTTTAAGGAGCTTGGATGACATTAACAGACAGAAGAATATATATAAATTGTTTGATTATGGTTGATAGCTGTTTTTAATAGACCTTTATCAAAGGTATAGTGCTAGCCTACAGGAAGATATAAACATTTCTCAGGGCAGAGGATAAGAAGAAGGTTCAGGAAGAACCCATAACCAGATGAGCAAGTAAGATATGTGTTGGAGCATGAGAGTTTGACCTGTTGAAGAAGAGGAGGAGAATGTGAGACCAGAGCAAAAGAGGTAGGAAACACCTTGACGTGTTCAAATAACTACAAACGATTTTTTAAGGCAAACAGGGAAAATGGGGCAGGGGAGAAAGCTAGGACATAAACTGTGTAGGCTGAAGATATTAAAAAGCATAGAAAAGTTTAAGTTGTATCTTTGATGAGAAAAAACCACTGAATGAATGTATTTTATTACTCTTTTCTAAGAAGAATGTTTTGTAGGATATATTTCTACTCAAGTCATCCTTAGGAAGAAATGGAATATTCAGAGGCAAAGTTATGGCCTCAAAATCTCTGATCCTCTCATTTTCTTTATAAATGTGAAATCAAGTTTATTTTACATTAGTTAAATTTATCCAGGGAAAAACCACAGCCAAGACAATTAGAAAATTGTATGAGAAGTAGGGAAGAATATTTTTCCTTGTTGCTGGGGTAATGAGGCTGGTGATAAGGGGCAGGTTGTAGGAGCTCAAGTTTTAGATTTTTGGGACTACCCTGGTTAATCTTGATGGTCTCTATTTTTGGTGCCCAGGAACTTTTTTCTAATTGCCCAATTGAGGGAGCAACTTTGCAAATGGCTTAGTTATGTTTCTACACTCAGAAATAGTCACATTATTAAGATTCAAGTAGATAGTCAATTGTAATTCCATTTTCCTAACCCAATAATTATCTTGAATTAAAAAAATACGGGACTCCAAAGCATCATAAAAATCTTTTTAAACTGTTTTTTTCCCCAAATGAAAGGAATGCTAGAAAGCAGGGAGGTAATTGGGTGCAAAAGTCTGCTTTAATTCTTAATATTTCAACCTAAGTCACAGAACAAGAGATGAAGCACAGGCTAATTCAAGATGAAGATAATCTGCTAGACTGCTTCATGAAGTTAGGAGCCCCAAGGGCTCCACCTACTACACAAAAGGTGAAGATAAAACTTGCTTGTCATGACCTTAGCACTGGGTACATTAAAAAATGAAGAAAATATCCCTTGAAAATTTATAACCACAAGCTAGCCTTCACACAGGTTTGTGATGCTATTTTATTCTTCTTGTGTGGTCAGAAAAACCTCAAGTAAAGTATTTAATTTTAAATGTTCCTGAGCTGGAAGAGCCCTCTCACCCCGCTCCAATACATACCAACTTTCAATGACTATAAGCAATTGTAATTCATCTGTTGCAGAAAGCTACTTTTACTAGAGACAAAAGAACTACCACAAAGATAATGTTCAAAGGAAAATAAGAAGCTCATAGTAAAAATGCATATATATATATATATATATATATATATATATATATATATATATATATATATATATATAGAGAGAGAGAGAGAGAGAGAGAGAGAGAGAGAGAGAGAGAGAGGGAGGGGGAGAGAGAGTTAAAAATAGAAGAAACAATAAATAGTAGAATCAGTATCACAAAAACTTCATATAAATATCAGACACAACAGACACAAAATATAAAATAACTGTGTTTAATATATAAACAAAAAAGAGGTGTTTAAAAGCAAAAAATAAGAAGGCACATATTACTAACTAGATTTGGAATAAATGGTACTTAGAGAAATAAAAAAATATATTTGAAAATAAAAATAATAGATGCACTAATAGATTAGACACTACTAAAGGGAAAATTGGAAACATGGAAAATAGGCAACTCCTTTTTTAAAATCTGTAATACAACTCAGAGAGCTGGATGATAATAAAATGAGAGAGTTGAAAGTCATGGAGGATAGAGTAAAAATATCTGACGTGAATGCAATCAGGATTTCGTAAAGATATAATAGAAAGAGAAATGTGCTAACTTAGAAGAATGAATGCTGAAAATATACCAGATTTGTTGAAAGATAGAAATCCTTAGGTTAAGGAAACCCAACGAATCTCAAGCAATATAAATATTCAGGTGTATTCTGGGGTTCAGACCAACATCTTTATATTCAGACATCTTAAATTGCATACCCAAGCACTTAGATATCCAAAATACCCAGCTTCTTATAGCTAAAACATATCTTTTGCATTTAATTTGTTTTTCCAGTGGTAATAGAGAGATCCTTGGAATTATTAGTAAACAAAGCTTAAATTTTCAGAGTCCGGAAAGCCATAAGTTAGATAACAAAGGTCAGAGAGCCATGAGATCCTTAATATAGCTCAAAAATTTAAAAAAGGAAATAGTTGAACAGATTTTCTCCCATTTTTGAGAAGAGTACATTTTCTGTTGCCAATGGCCTGCTTATTCTTTTCTTCCTACTTTGCTTTGCTGGCCAAAATGGAAATGACAAGGTGTTGTCCTAAGCAGTTTTACAAAATTGATCTGGCAAGACTAATATAGACCTTGGTCCCTAATCATTCAGCAGTTTGCTAAATTGAAGCAAGAAAAGAGCAAAGGTTGCTGTACACATTATCTGTGCTCCCAGTTAGCAAAGACTTGATGATGGAAGGCTGGGGGAACTTTCCTTTTTGCAAAAGCTAAATCACTCTTTAAAAGCAAGATCTGACCTGGCTGATCTATTTGTTACTCAAGGCAACCTTAGTTTCCTTAAGGTGATTAGACATTCACTATAGAGAAAAATGTTAATTACCAAATATTTTTTCTTTTCTTTTTTGTTGTAGATGTGGTGAGGAAAGCAGGAATAGAACAATTGACTGGAATTTTTAATGAATGATTTCTATAAAATGATTTCATATATATATGCAATGTCCAAATCTAAAATAAAGCCCATATCCCAATTATCCATTTTTGCTTAGCACTTTTTACTATAAAATATGGTTGTTTTTTAGCGGAGTTTAAGTTAAACAAGCATTGATGTGCTCATATATACATCTATCTTCCTTTATACTCAATCTTTAGCCTTCCCTCACTGATCACACCATGCTCTTAACTTTTCCAGCCCACACTCATTGTTCTGAAGTTCCGTAGTACACATTTCCTGTTATTCAATTTTTTTTTGTCTACATTATACCTTATTTTTATATGCTGTTTATTTTGAGTACATTTCACATGTGGAATGCTTCAAGTTCTTTGAGGCCAAAAAACCATGAATACTCCTTTAGATATCCTCCAGTGCCTAGGACAGAGCTATATTACAGAAATCACACCATGCATTTCCATCTCAGATTGCACTGCAATGATTTATTGAACACATTTTATTTGTAGAATGAATATATGATATAAATGACAGATACAGTTTTATAAATGATATTTTTCCCTAAACTGAAATTTAGTATTGCTAAGTGCTCAAAAACCCAAATATTTTTTCTTACAAAAATCATGACTTTCGGGGTAAAAAGTCATTAGAAAAACCATCTCTGCCATCAAGGAACAGACAGTTTAATTAAGCAATATCATCCTTAGCATACATGTAAAACATAAGGGCAGTCTACTTTAGAATCAATAGATGATTCAAAAAGAGCACTTTAAAATTAAAATGGGCTTAAAAAGGGTTTTTTGTTTCATATTTGACAAATATGAACTAGTGTTACCCAATGTTGCCCATAATTAAAGTAAATGAGAAAGCAAAAGCAATTATTTGGTTCATCAAATGATTGATTACACAAGTTTAAAGTCACCAAGTACAGGATTAAATTTTCTCTGAAATTATCAGAGTTGTAGAATGAGGAAGTCTGGGTGGGGGGGATTAGGAGTATATGAACAAATTTCTCTTCAAGATTTAATAAATGTGTATTAATACCTAAGGTTCATCAATTACTAGTTACTTGATTTGGGATAAATTGCTTAATTATTTGAGTTTCAGTTTCCTCATCTCCAAAATGAGAATAGCCATAATTATTCAGCAGAATTATTTTGGAGATTAAATAACCTAATATAAGTAAAGTTCTCATCCTTTTCTATAGGACGGTAGACAATTAGTAAACTCATTATGATACAAGCAAGCCATCTTTCTTGCAATGGGTTTATGTAAAGTAAATATGGTCCCTACCTTTTCTGTTGGATCTGTCAGTCAACAGGATAGAGCCCCTTTTTAGAAAGTTGACCTGCCCATGCATATCTTTGAGGGAGGAGCCCCAGCAAGCTCTGTTTTGTACTTCTCATTCCCTGGGTCTGCTTTTTCGGATGGGAAGTGTTTCAGACTCAAAGGCAGCCCATCCTTATGCTATTCAACAATGCATAAGTAGGCTGATATGAACCCTTATTCAAGGGTCAACTGTAATTAAATCCTACCTATTGATAAGATGCCCTGTTGAAGAGTCACACTCTCTTAAACACTGTGCCTATAAAAAATCTCTTGACTAAATTCCAAGACCATTTTGTAATACTTAACACTACCATATGTTATCTAATATGTTGAAAATTTTCATTGTTAGTTAATTGTTATTTTAGTCATTCTATGTGTATATCTAATTAATCCTCAATAAAAATAAAAGTTCTTTGAGTGCAGGAACTGAGGCAGGTGTATTTTTTGAATTGCCTTCATTTTATCATGTGATATCCCAAAGTAGCAGTAGAGAAAACAATATGAATGAACAAATATCAAATAAATGAAAACATTTAGTGTGGTCAAATATCTCATATAAGATTACTCGTAGGTATCATACAGGAAAGTTTTCTGTTTCTTCATGAGTAAAGCAGTAGCATTTGTGCATTAGTTCCTTTGAAATTGGGTTCCTTGATTCATCCTATGGAGGCTGTTAAAATTATGTTTATCACTATCAAAAAAAGTGTTGGGTGCTAAAGTTTATTTTAGGTACTACAATGTAATAATCACAGCCTATCAGACCAATGCAAGAGTCCTTAAAAATGTCATAGGCATCTGGTTGTGTTAAAGAGGATGTCACAAGGAATTGACTTACTATACCAGGTCAGGTGACAAGATGGAGCAGACATGATCTTGGCAAAAACTGAGGTATTCTGTCAGAATTGTTTGTTTTCAGTTCTCTTTAATTTCAGGGGAAAAGAATCTTTCATCTCTTCTCCACACTTGAACAGCAGGTGGGCAGACACTGAAATTTTTCAGGAGAGTTAGTATGTGGGTAAGTCACTTGGAAGAAGTTCAAATGTCATGTATATTACTGATGTTGACAACTCTAACTGCAGGACATGGGGGAAGCAATCCTAGCTGGGGTAGAGCTGGCATTTTCAGGGTATTTTTTAAAATATAAATGCTCTGACACTGATCTAAAACCCTAGTTCCTGAGGGCTTTGGTGTGTAACTGTGATGTGTGAGGCCAGGCATATACAAAAGGCTCGGATAGAAGATTTTGCTCAAATAAAATTGGAAGCAGCTTACATGTTTTGCCACTTCTCAAATCAACTGCAGCTCCTTGAGTTGGAAAACACCAGATTCGCTATTCATTGCTTTTGTTGTTGTTGTTTGTTTCCACTGCTGCCTTTGCTTTTCCAGGGTTGAGATGAAGTGAAACTTGTTTCAGAAACATAAGCGAATAGTTTTGAAAGCATTCAGTTGAGTTTAATGTTGCTCTCCTAAATTTCTTGTGGTGAGTGTCCATGATGCCTCTTTGTGAATGTGCATGTATGTGTGGATCCAGCTCATTTGTAGATGACTGCATTCATTTTTTCAAATAAATACATCATCCCAGCGCAAAAGTAATTGTTAAGATTATCCACTATGAGCACAGGAGTTAAACTTCTCGAAAAAAAGCAGTGGAGTTGTGAGGTTAACTAAGTTTCTTGTGAAGGCTTTGCTGTGTATAGAAAATACCATATGACAACAGCTTTAAAAGAATGGACCTTTTTCTCTTTTTCTTTATATTTATTTTATGATCTTAATTTACTTACAAATGACTTTAAATCATATTTTATTTATGTTTATACATAAACAAATTAGGAGAGTGTGAATAATCCCTCCTTTCCTTCCTTCCTTCCTTCCTTCCTTCCTTCCTTCCTTCCTTCCTTCCTTCCTTCCTTCCTTCCTTCCTTCCTTCCTTCCTTCCCTCCTTTCCTTCTTTATTTCTTCCCCAGATTATTACAATCTATTTTTTCTTTTCCCCTAAGAGCTCATCTTTCACATTTGTGGTTCTGTGTCTATTTATATCTTAGGTTAACTTTATGTTTTCTGTTGTAAAAAAGAAGAGAGCGCTTCATATCTGTATTGTGTTTCAGAATTCTAACTTTACGTCTGTGATAGTGCTACTTTGTGCTTCTTTGTTGCATAGATGTAAGTTGTCTGGAAATAAAGAGTTCCATGTGAAAAACTAGGAGAGGTAATGGTGCAAAAGAAAACAAGAAATAGAGAAAATGAAATTATGTACATTTTCACACTGGTGGCAGAGTTAAAGTCACTGTTTGGGAAAATAAAAATGTACTATATGTTCAATAGTTGATTCTTTAGATGATCTTACTCATTTGAGGTGATGTTAGTGTGATATGATGATGTAGACACAAAATAATGATGAAGAAAAAATAAATGCTCATGCCTTCCCACTCCCCTATAAAACCACATATTTTATGTCTTTGGGGAATTGACTTTACCTTTCACATACTTTCCCAGACATTCTCCTGTATCTTTTCTTCTCTTCTCTCAGTTTTTTCACAGCCTTCACCCCTCCTTCTAGCTTGTTGATTTTCCTGATATTATTCATTTTTTACTTTTTATCAGCTCAATTAAGTAAATTCACTGTAAAACTGGTAAATACAACTTCAGCATTAGTTGTGGCCACTGATAGCCCAGAATCATTCAAGAGAACTCTGGGGACAGTGCTTGGAAACCCTCATATGTTGCAGCTATTCTAAAAGAGGAGGATTGGAAGTAGCCTGTCGTTCCATTAAATCTCAATTCAATTTGAATGCAGATTATTTTTGGACTAAGAACCTCCTTCATTCTCTCAAAGAGACAGACATGCATAATTTGTTTTGTGAACCAGGGTCATAGGAGGTGAAATGAAGAGTTTGGGTCCTACATCTTCTCCTCCTTAAGAGTATGGCCTTAGGCCAATGGGAATATTTATGTATTCATTCAACAAACCATATGAGAATGTCAGGCACTACTCTTATTCCTGGGCACGTTAGAGGTGGATAATACCAACAAGACCCATGTCCTCATGTAGCCTGCATTTAGTGAGAGAGTATAGTTCATACAAATATATACTAATAGATGGAGAATAACTGGCAATATAACTGCTGAAAAAAAATAAAGGATGGTGATGTGCTAAATTAGTACATCACAAACTTTAATGTGAATAAAAATCTTATTTCTTTATTTCTTTATTTAATCCTCATTCAAGGATATGCCTATTGACCTTAGAGAGTAAGGAAGGGATGGTGAAGGAGAGGGAGAGAGACACTGATGTGAGAGAGGACCATCCATCAGCTGCCTTTAGCACACACCCAGACAGGGACCAAACCCACAACCTAGGCATATGCCCTAACTAGGAATCAAACCCATGCAAGACCTTCCAGTTTGTGGGATGATACCCAACCATCTGAGCCACACTGGCCAGGGCAACTGGGGATCTTGTTACAATTCAGATTCTGATTCAGTAGTCCTTGGTAGGGATCGAAACTCTGCACTTCTAACAAGCTTCTATTTTTTTCTCTTAATTCCATCAAAAATATATTCAACCAGCAGTCATTGGCACCCATTTAGTATCCACTGCCATGGTAGGGCCAGAGGTATCATTTGCATTCACTTGAATTCTATGGAATTTCTGCCACTGACATGTCTTAGACAGTGACAATACAAAGAGTAGTATTTACTCAAAATTTAAAAGGACTGATTTACTAAACTAAATGTTATCAACTGTACCAATGAATAGAAAGAAAGAACAGAAAGAAAATGCACAGGCCAGTGAGAAAAGATGAAATCAGACATTTTCCCCTGGCTTCCTTGGGCTTCCCTGGGCGTCTGGCATTGTTTGCCTGCTGATTACTGAGGTGTCTCTAGGTACATTAATGTGGAAGGTTGGATGTGTTTGACAATAAGTCAATGATTCTTTTTGACATGACTTTAATAGTACTGAAGAAATGATTGTAAGATGATGCCTTTTAATGGGATATAGATATAAGCGACCTGCTTTTTATGACAAAGGTCAATGGTATTGATGGGTAGTGTAGAGAAGATAATTTCCTTGGCATGGTAGAGACAACTTACATGATTCATGAAGGTATCTCTCTTTTCTTTTTTTTAAATCTCTCCCACAAGGAAGAAAGAAGAGTGCTCCTGCCAATTTCCTCCAGATGCCACTTCATTTGAAATAAGAAAAAGGTGATATCCCACCGTAAAATGAGCCATGGCTCAACAACTGATGGTAACCTCTAGCTGGCCAGGGCCTTCAGAATTTGACAAGCATGTATGGAATGAGCTTTCTTTTATTATGAAGAGAGTGGATATGTGCCTTTCCAATGGGACATACAAGCAGTCAAGGAGCAAAGGATTAGTGGTGGAGACTGGAGGAGGCCAGATGGCATATGAGATGAATGCAAGAGCGCATCCAATTGTCTCTACATGGTGCTTACAGGTCAAGCAATAAAGCGCCAGAATCAGCTCTGCAGAATTATGTTTTTAGAAAAGTCAGGGGCAGGCAAGATGAAGGGTACCCTGTGGGCAAAGGGCTGCTTCCGGAAGCAGAACCAGCTAGCCTTGGGCTGGTTTGGAACTGCTGGTTAATCATGGGTCAGGCAGAGAACAGTGTGGGCACTCTAGACAGTGCCCACAGCAGGGCAAAGAAAGTCTCAGCAGAGATTTTTCTGCTATAGCTTCATGTCCATGCACCTTGCTGAGTCTCCTATTTTATGGTGGAGGACGAAGAGATAGAAAATAGAAGAGGGTGTAGAGAAGACAGAACAAAGAAAGAGAAGGGAGGGCAGGGCAAGCAGGAAAGAGAGAAGGAGGGGTGGGAGAAGGAAAGGAATGAGATAAGAGAAAGAGAATAGGCTTTGCACATGGTAAGTGGGAACTATCTAATCCTACAGCCTGCCTTTCCTACCAGAGCAGGATTCTCTCTTAAGCCATATTAAGGTAGTTTTACCAATGACTCTTTCCAGAGAAGGTGTGTGTCCTACCCTGCCTCCTGCCCTTGGCCCTCTCACTACCCATTGGAATACTACAGGAACTGTTTATTTTGGAAAACTTTCGCTACTTGATCTTACTCATAATGCTTCCCATTCCCCAATTTAAGTCCTTACATTTACCTGGCCTCTCCTTGATTTTCATTCTAAATTGGGCTGTATTTTATTTTTCCAGAAGATTTATGTCCCTTTCCACCATCCCACTGCATGTCTACCCTCAAACTTTTCTCTGTGGGCTGTGGATGTCCTCCCCCAAGTTAATGATGAGGGGATGTGGTTGAACAATGGCGGCTGGCAGTGGGAAGGGTGGTGTTGTACAGGAAGGTAAGCTATTATGTGCCTTAACACATAGGACTTTTTTTTTTTTGCCAGTTGTCTAAATTCATTGTTAGAACCCAGGAAAGGATAGAGCTTTGCCACCACTCAGATGACATCAGTGTCACTCATGTAATTCATTCATGCCTCAGTTTCTTAACATTTTCAACTCAGTGAATAATTGCATTCATTTCAACTACCCACTTTCAAGGCCAAAATACGGGCTCTGTCAAACCCCCCCCCCCCCAAAAAAAAACCCCAAAACAAAACCAAAACCAAAAGCAAACCAAAACAAACTAACTAACCTGCTCCATTTCTGAAATATGAAATTCTATCACATTGCAATGTGCTGTATAACAGTTTACTTCCTTGATTATTATCACAAATTCCAATCTCATTTATACTCTGGTGTGTTTACCTGTTTAGTGTTTTACTATCGTACGTTTCCTGTCTCCTTGCCTCTTATCATTCAGTCTGGCTTCTGTTGCCCAACACATCAACACCATTGTCCATCCAAGAATCCTTCTTTCCAAATAGCTTATTTATAAATCCTGCTGAAAATCATTCAATATCATGTTAATATAAATTGAGCATATCCAGCCACAAGTAAGACCTTTGTGCTGCTAGGTAATGGTGCTATTTCCAGCATTGTTTCAAAACATCTCAAATATCCTGTTACCCCAGTCTTGGTTTTGTGTGCTACATCACAAGAAAATATAAGATATTGGATAGGAATGCCACTAACTGCCAACACCTGACTACAAGAGAGCCTTCTAACTTCATCCTTTCTATTTCAAAGTGATCCCTTCTTGCCTACCTAAATATCAGCCCACTTTTAGTCAAGTATGACTTCTCTTGAATTGCTTTCTACTTGACTCAGCCTGAACTCAAATACTTCCCATTAACACTTAAACATAATCAGTCCCTTATAACATTAAAAGAAATCATCAGCTCCCACAAACCGTTCCCTCTCTCCACCCTACTACAACTTTTCTCTATATAACACACTTATGAAAAGATTTGCCACCTTTCATTACCTCAAGGTCAACTTAAACCCATTGCCTTTTGGATTGTGTTCCTGTCATTTCATGAACTAGCACTCACCAAGGATACCAACAGTATTGTTGTTCAATTCATCATCTGCTTCTGGTTATTTCTTCCCTCACTTCTCTGTACTTTTCAATTTTGACAATGATGCTGTTCTAGAAATTCTCTATGCCCTTGGTTTTCATAGGATCATATTCCCCACATCTTCCATGAACTCTCTGAATGCTTCTACTCAGGTCCCTTTTCACTTATTGTCCTCTAAAAAGCCTGTGAATGTTAATACTTCTTAGAATCCCTAACATCTCTCTCTCACTCCACCTTTTTTTATGTCTTAATTGGCAAATCACTCTCACAAGGGACCTTCCAAAGACTCCAGAAGTGGGGTTGTATCCCCTCTAAGCTACCCTTCCAAAGTTCCTCAAGCTTACTTTCTATTTGCATTTATTGCAAAGCTTGTCATTGCTAATTTACAGTGTGGCATCGTCATGGTACTATGAACTTCTTGGGAACAGGTATCATCTTATCTTTGCTCTTGTAACTTCAATGCTTCATTCCATGCCTTAGTCACATTACAAATACATATTGAATGACAAAGATTGTTTATTTTGACCCTAATTGTAGAGACTGATTTTCTGAAACTTCTAGGATTCTTGGCATAAAGTTGAAATACTTGAAAACCAGTATATTAGTGGGTTCAGTAAGGTGGTTAAGTCTAATGGCAATGCAATTATATGACTCTGAACTACCAAATTTTGTTCTCATCTCATCACTGTGTTTGCTGTGTGATTCTAAGTAAATATAATAACTCAGATCTCCTGTATTTCTTTTCTCTTTTATTTAAATATTTAATAATTAAACAACTTGGCTCCATTCTTCTTAAAGGGTTTAGGGAAATGGCCTTGAGATAAAATGACATATATCATCATTTTAGATTTTTACAGTAATTACATATCTCTGGCAACACAAGACAAAATATATATGTGGATACATGTGTCTACATCTACATCTAATTAGGGGTAAGAAGGTTGACATTTTGCTTGATGAAAAGGTAGAAATTACTGATAATGATGATGCTGTAAAGAGCACAATTGTGGAACACAGAAATGAGAAAATTGATAATATATTTATTTTCATATACATACTCCCCAAATTAAATCTCATTGGTCTAGTTTTTGCATTGATAAAAATAATAACTCATATTTGCTTGCATTTTCATCATTATATTTCTACTAAAATATCTTGCCTTCCATTTCAGGAAATGAGTTTTAATTAACATTTTAATATACTAAAATATTTTAAATATGATTTAAGAGATCTCACACTTTTTTAAAAAATGGAATGGTGAAAAACAGTAAATATATGTAATTATCTATTTTTTGTCTTTATACCAACAATAGATACCATTTTCATAGCTAAATAATGTGATTGCATGTGAAATATGTCTAATACCATAGCAATTTTCCAAATATAAATCTTGGATAATGGAATTGTTTTCTCCTGCAGAAGAGCATGTTGATTCATGTGGTCATGAATACTTTCATGTTTTTTTTTTCCCAAGGAACCAAAAATTCATAGAATCACAGACTCGTAAAGCTAGAAAAAGCCTGGATGATTGTAGAGTCTGAATACCTCATTTTACACATGAGAAAACCGAAAACTGATTTCCCTGTCTCCACGAAGGGAACTAAGAAAGTGCTTTCTAGTTTCTTCTGCCACAGATAACTCTATTCTGTACACCAAAGCCAGTATCTTTCACTTCTAATGTCCCATTTTCTGTATTACTCCCATGCAAATGCTGAGCTCCAGGCAGGCGCACGAAGTACAATTCCCTGCCATGGCCTCTCTTTCTCCTTCATGATTTTAAACATGCTCTTCCTTCTATTTGAATTGTCTCTCTTTACTTTCATAGTCTTCCTTTAAGACTCAACTAAAAGACTGCCTCCTCCATGAAGATCTCCCTGAACTGAAAGACTGTGACAAGTGTTTTGTTTTATTTTGATTATGTTTCCAATACACTCTTATTTCTACCATAGTGTGTATATTATTGAATTGTAAGTGTGGGCTTACCTCTCTTCTTGACTGTTCTCCAGGGCCCAGCAGAGCGCTGGCTTATAGTAAGAGCACAAAGAATATTCACTGCATAAATGAACAAAATCATGAATAGAAGCCAAAGACTCCTACATGCTGAAACTAAAGTAAAAATAGAAAGGGCATTCATTATACTGGGCAAGAAATGAAAAAAAAATGGTTTCAGCTGTTAATGTCTTCAATTAGTATTGAAAATTAACTTATTGTTAAACTTTATTTTGCTTAACTACACACAGAAATGCTTGCTCGCACACATACATATATACATGAGAGGGCTTGAAAGGGAAGAAACAAGTTCAATTAAAATTCTACCTACCTAAGTGACTAATTCTCCAACACAGCAGAATAACTCTGTAGGGCAAATACAATAGAAGAGGTCCTCAGATGACTATGAACCTTTCTGAGGATACTGCCGCTAAGCTGACCAGGCACCAGAATGACTGACAAAGCATGTGCAGCAAAGATCAGCTGGCTCTCTGGGCTGCCTTTTCTGACCAAGGTTCGGCTTAGGAGATTCTTAAGTCCTGGCCTTGCCTGGGTCTTTGAAAAGCACTTGCCACTCTTTGACAGCAATCAAACCCAAACCTCCATCAATTTCTTTGAGAAAAAAGCAAATGATCCAGCTGACAAAATGATGTATATTATGAATAATAAATTTCTCCAGGGCTTCAGTTCACATTATTTACTAGAAAGCCATAATTTGTAATGTTTACTTAAACATTGGCTCTCAACAAAACACTTTTGAAGCACTTAGCATCTTGTCCCTGAGCATTTTGCATCTCAAATTTGGAATGCTTAATTTTGTTTGCGTGGGAAGAATTTTAGTATGCGGCCACCCCATCCACCACCATGACCACCAATATTAGCCCTATCTACTATCATAATTGGACAGTGATATCTTAAAAAACACATCATGTGTCTAGTAGCAACAACATCACTGCTAC
Source organism: Phyllostomus hastatus (assembly GCF_019186645.2). Taxonomy (NCBI): domain Eukaryota; kingdom Metazoa; phylum Chordata; class Mammalia; order Chiroptera; family Phyllostomidae; genus Phyllostomus; species Phyllostomus hastatus. The sequence goes on from NW_025333960.1 coordinate 33,039,000, forward strand.
TAGAGCAGAGCAGTGCCTGCCAGTACCCACTGCCTCATGAAAGATGAGTCCTCACTGTGACTCCAAGAGAAAACACGGCACATTTTATATACAAGCAAGGAAGTCCCAGCTGGAATACTTTCTTTAACCTCTAGAGTCTTATTTTTTTCATCATCTGATACACTTTACTGGTTGCTTTCGCATTTAAAATGAATTAAGTGCTATTAAACCCCATTTTTAGGTAGTTTCATCAGCACAGCCTAAGGGAGTATAGAGCAAGGAGCTTTCTTCTGGCAGAAATCCAGATACTAATGGTGTTAAAATGCCTTCTTATTGCATTTAAGTCAGTAGTTAGGTCAAGTAGACAAACATATTTTAGAATATGTTTAAATAAGCACTCCATTTAGTGTTTCTTTTCAACTCACACATTTTCTCTTCCTTACTCTCTTTCCTGGCTAACACAGAAGGTGACGTAGTCACAGGCACAGAAGCTTTTTTGTTTGGACAAATTGAATTTCTTAGTTAAACTCAGAAGATCTGAGTCTAATGGCAATGATGATGACTATGATGAGTTTGTCAGGGGAGATGATAGAACATTCTAGAAGACAAAAAGGGTGACAAAGGCATGAAATCATCGCTGTGTAGAGAGGCAGAGTAGACATGTGGCCCTGGACACTGGGCTGCATCTTGTTTGCCGAACTAAGAAAACTGGCTACCAGTTGAGAACATAAATTTAGGTTTTGTTTGGTCTGTGAAGAAAATGAGCCTCACATCTCATTTACAGCTACCATGGTTTTGGCAGAGAATGATATCACTAAAGCAACTTAACAAGGGCAGTGGCATTTTAATTGTAAGCATCTAACTATAAATGAAATTGGGATACATATTTTTGCAGAGTGGAAGGACTTTAAAAAAAGGCAGGAAATGAAGGCCATAAGGAGAGATTTTTGTTGCTAAAATGATGTGGGCAAAGTGGTGTGTCTAGACAAGAGTGAGAGATTAGGCGATCCTCAATTATGATTTAGGTGGCAAGTTGATGGAATAAAAATAAACTTTTAAAGCTAATCATTATCCCCAGAAAAAATCATAATTATGTGGTAGAAAATAGAATAAAAATTAATAAAAATGAGAATTGGATGTGATTTTTGTGAAATGATGAGGTCTATATAATGAAAGACAATTTTGAATACTCCTTGTATATGTTCCTATATACCTAGTACTGTGTTGGGTACAGAGTAGGTATTTAATAAACGATATTCAGTAAAGATGATGTTATGGATGGATGGATGGATGGGAGCATAGATGAACAGGAAGAACTCTGCCAGTGCAATCAATAGTCAGGAAAAAATCAGAGATGAACCCTAGGATTTAGAAAACTAAAGAAGGAAGTATCCTAAGGTAGGAAGTTCTTAGTGCCATGCTGTGTCTCACACAAATGCTTGAATTAAGTTGACATATCCTTCATGGGCAAGAGGACATTGTCATATTGATATTGCCCATTGACAGGTGTTGGTCAGCATTGGCTAGGATGTCTTTTAAATGTCCACCAATAATTCAGCCTTTTACCAAATATAGGATGTGGTAAAAAGGTAGTTGCTTCATTTAGAAATAGATGTGTTATGTAAACTTTGTTTGTTGGAAAACACAATTATCTGAGGTGCCAGTTTTAGAAAGGGTATCTGAATTCTCCTCTCTCTTTTCTGAAACTATACAACAGAATGAGGTGACCCTGAACATACTGACAATATTTGATCTTAGATTAAATTTCATGCTGTGTTTTTTCAATGTGTCCTGTATTCTCTTTCATATTTATCAGATCTTTCCTTAACTTTTTCTTTTCTATTAATCTTCTGGCCTTACTATCTCAAGTGCTACTTTCCCTCTGACTCTTCACTCCTCCTTCTTTCTGTACCATGGGTATGAAATTTCCCTTTTTACTCCATGTAAGCCTGCATTTTCTGTAACCACAATGAATGGTGGCCATGTTTAAGGTTTCTTCCTGTTTAACATGCTACCTCAGGGCAGAGACCCACATTTTGGTACTTACAGCTTCTTGCCTTAGCTTGAAGAATAGTAAATAATATGCATGTATTTACTTGACCATAAGATAAGCATTCAATATTTTTTCTTCCACATCTTTTCTGCAGGTGGTATTTTTTTTTGATCCAAGATATTTCCTTGAAATTATAAAACTCAGCATTTACTACACAGAATGAGATTTAAAGATTATTTACACTAGATTCTCATTGACTTAGACAGTCAGTACACAGGTGATTTTAATTGTATGTCAGGCAATTGTTATAAAATTCCATAGGATCTTTGTATCTGTAAGGGTAAATGAAGAAAATAACCTTATGTATCCTATGATAGCTCATTCATGAAATGAAGGTAGTTTTTCAAAACTTCACAGATAATACTTAATCTTTGAAGAACAGAGGAAAGAGGTGGTTCCAGTTTGCAGTTCTATTCTAGAAAGCTAGGTCAACACACCTGACCTTCACATTCACTCAACAGGCTTCAGCGTTTTTGAGATACTTTTAGTGGGGTGCATGGGCACTCGGCAATTTAATTCTCCTGGAGAAGAAGAAACTTCAACGTGCACAGAATTCATTTTCCCCCCACTAATGTAATATTCAATTGGACTAAATTATCCTGTAGCAGCATTTGATAGTGCAGCTACTGGATCTGGCTTCATTTACTTTAAGGTTACTAAAGTCACAGCTTAAATTGCTTAAGAGTTGGCAGCATCAAAGTTCCCTCTTTTTCCTTTATTAACTTCTTTACTTGTAAAGAGTTGAAAACTGGCACAGGAAGTGGGAGGTCAGCATGGAAGAAATACCACAGGTCATCACCTCTACTTTGGAAAGGTCAATGAGACGAGTATGCAAAAAGAAAAAAAAAAGAGATTCTCAAGACTTTTCTTGTTTTAAGCTAGTTAATCCTCAAAGGAAAAACTCAATCATATTAAAAAGTATGAAAATGGTAAGAACAGTAAAATGAAAATATCCATTGAGATAATTAGTTTACTAAATGAAACAGAGAGTCAGGCATGGCATTTGTGCTTGGTCTTGAGAGAAATATTACCACACACCTTCTCATTTTCATTCTAAGTGAATTGAGGTGAATGTTCTAAAGGACATAAAGAGAATTATTCTCCTCTCTGTAGGACTTTGACTTTGCAGAGCCAGATGTAAAATGATGTTTACCTTCAGAAGATACAAGAACCATGAAACTCAGTTAAATGAGAAAATCCAGGAATAATAAGGAAGCTAGAGATGAAGGCAGTGGGTGTCACAGAGGAAGGGCTTCAGGGGATTCTGAGAGCAGAGGAGCTAGGCTTTGCTAAGAATTTCCTCAGCTAATAAAAGTCAGAGCTGAAAGCAGGTTAGAAATACAGGCAGGAAAGGTAAAGAAGTCATGCCAGTATCAGAAGCCCGAATAGGAAGCAGATCCAGAAGGTAGTTCTGAGGGGGCAGGGCAGTTTACTCCCTTCTCCCAGAACCAGATTTAGAATTCAGGGAAGTGATTTTAGTAATTCCTGTTAAGAGTCAGAATGAAGAGTTCTGTATGAACAGCAGGCAAAGCCAAAAAGTAAAATAAGTGGGCGTGTGTCTGTGAAAAGAGACAAACAATGCACTGATGGGAGGGGGAAGAGGTTGAGGAGTGCTGCTGGACACAGATCTGGCTACAGATCGATGCAGCTCCATGTCCTATCCCCTCTCTGCTGTGCAATCATGGGGACGCCAATACTTCATGTGGAACTTTTAGATATTTGACAATTTGCAACCAATCCCATTGCCACCAGTTATAAACCATATCCACAATTCGACCACTCATCATAGCCCAACCATTCATAAAAGAAGTAGTCCTTTCTCCTGGTAAAAATGATAAGCAATAATGGATCCTGATGCATTTTGACTGGGAGAAACTGAGAAGATTTTGTTCACAAGCCTCAGGCCAAAGACCTACTGGCAAAGTTCTCTAGGACTTCTATTTCCCACACAGAACACTGAGGATGGTAACTTTTAAAGCACCAGCAGAAAGACCCCTTACTGAGCCATACTGCATCTGTCGATTTTAGGACAATAAAGGGTTGAACTTCCTTTCCTGGGATTTAAAAGTTGGGTTTCATGGAGTGCAGCTATTTCAAACCTGCAGCTGGCAGGCTTTGGAATTGGTACAGTAAAATAACACTGTGCTTTGGAACCGGGAGTTACTAGGGATGGAAGGTACCATCTATTCTTCAATAAGCAGCATAAAGAAAATTTTAGTAATACTGAGCTGCAATTGCTTAGTGACGAAAGTACTCCCTCAATGTACTTTTGACAGGGATTAAACTCATGAGGGTACAGTTCATGGAACATAACGTTGTCTTCTGAGTTTGGAAAGATATAATAACATGCACAGTCACAATCTATTATTAGGAAAGCCTGAATGACAGGCGATGTCCAAAGATAGACAGCAATGCTAGCAAATGCAAAGCAACAATCAAGAAGGCCCTCTTAATTTGTGTAACTGTGTGTATTTTTATATTTCCTTTATTAAACTTACTTATAACTCTATATATGGCCTTTGGGTCATGGGGATTAGAGAAGATTTCAAGGAAAAAATAATGATTGCTTTGCTTTGGCTTAACTACTCTTAAATAGAAAACTTCTGAAATTTAATCTACTAGTTAAATAGAAAGACATTTATTTAAGGAAAAATACTGCTCTCAAAATTTTGAAGTGCCCCAGGGCTCATTCTTTGGATCCTTTATCTCCTTCCATAGGTATAATCTCATCTACTCCCCTGGCCTCAAATCCATCTATATGATAATGACTCCCAAACTGTATCTCCAGCCTTGACCTCTTCCCCCATCTCCAGGAGAATATCTCTGAGGGATTTCTCATATGCATCTCAAATTTACTATGTTCAAAACAGAACTCTTCCATGCCGTCCCATTCCTCACCTTCAGTCTCTCCTTTCCTCAGTTTGTCTCATTTGCTCTCATAACTATTCCAGCAACTAACCAACCCTATTTCTTAAAAAAAAAAAGGCATCCTTGATTTTCTTTTTCCTTCTCTTTTGACATAAGACGCACAAGCAGGATCTTCTTACTGCTGCCAAGTCATCTCCAAGTTCCGCCCAGTTCTCTTCACCTGTTTCTGCCAACCTCACGTGCTGATCCACTGTCCTCGGTCCCCTGGGTGCTATAGAACCTCTTGACCCACCTTCTTGCTTCCACTTCATGTATTCTCTCACACAGTTGCCCAGGTAGTCTGTAAATATTGTAAACAGGATCATGTCTTCCCTGCTTAAAATCTTAAAAATGTCTTTATGCATTTAGAATAAAATGTAAATTTCTGACTCCGGCCCTTGAAAACCCACATAACCTGGTTCCAGTCTACCTCTAACCTTATCTAGTCACCTTCTCCCCTAGACCAACACACTCAGGCCATAGAGCATTCTGTCCATTTCTGGGACATATTAGTATTGTTCTGACCTTAAAGTTCATTGTTGTTGAGGATTTATCTGCCAGGAATGCTTACCTCTACCCCAAGTTTTTATGTGTTCAGTTTCTTATTCTAATTTAAAACTTATTCCTTTTAATTCTCTGCACTTACCTACCAGTAAATCATAATTCTAGTTGAATGGGGTCATTGCCTTTATTATCCACTACTGTGTCCCCAGTGCCTAGAAACGTGCCTGTCATATGGCTAGTACTCAATAAACATTTGCAGAATAAATAAGTGCTCTTCAAAGTTCTCATGCTGATTCTATAACTATAGGTGTCACTGTGTTCAAGGCAATTAGCTTCTTTGAGAGTTACATGGGCCGATCCGCATGGCATGGGAATGTAACTCAGCCCCACTTGGAAAACCAGTGGGGATCGAGTTGGCACACAAGAGCCACACCCATGGATAGGTTTTCCTGTGGGGAATCAGGCCTGCATTGTACCTAGGCTGCTGTGAGGCTTGCTTTTGCTAAAACTCCCTCACCCTGAATTGAGGCAACAAGGGCTTACTGCAACTTCCTAAAATCGGAGCTAAACCTCCCAAGTACGGAGTGTAACCAGTCCAACCACGTTTCCCTTTACATTTGAAAATATCCTTCTTCTTTGATGTAATTAGCAACATCCTCTCCTTTGTTGTCTGTAAAAGATAACCATCTAATTCGAACCCATACATAGTAAATGAGGACCATCCTTGATATAATGTGCCCAGAAAAACAATAAAAGCTTGTCCAGTCAGGGTCAGGGCCCTCTTTCTCACTTAGAGAGTGGCCATGCCATCCCTTTTCTCCACAGGATTTCTGTAGTCCATGTGTATTTGTCTCTCTTGGCCACAATACATGGATCCTACAGGCCAGGATCTGCATCAGAGAGTCACCTTTCTGATTTGTAAATTGTTAAGTTGAGACTACAACCTGATCCTTTAGGTACCTTTCAGATTTAATATAATAAAAACCTGAAGTTTATAATAAAAATCTGAAGTTTATAATAATGCTATAATCTGTCTCTGATACAAATAACAAGATTAGGTTGGAGATGAAAATAAACCAAAAATATGAGTTTGCTCATTTCTTTTCTATTTTGTACTGGGCAATTAGATAATTCTGCTACTAGGCTACAGGGATTACTTTGGTAGTGGTTTTATGGTCTAAAATCACGAATTTTTAAAAAGTTTCTGTTTAATTCACATATAGAAATTCGTTGGCTGTTTAAACAGCAATTGAATTTTATATTAAAACAGCTATGCATAGTTGTTAAAAAGTATTAAAATAATATTATATTTGAATAACATCTGGGCAGGACTTTGCTTAAATTCTACCTCTGCTCCTCAGTAGTGGCATGATTTGGGGGGATTTTTAACCTCTTGAACTTTAGTTTTCTCTTATTATAAATAATAGGGTAACACTTAAGTCATAGGAGTGTTATGAAGATGAAGTTCCTAAGCAGTTCCTCATGTGCAAAAAAAGAAGCACAATTATAATCAATTATCTTCCCACTTATCTTTCTTCTTGTTCATGGGGTACACTCCTATTCAAATATCAAAGCATTCCCCGCCCCCAATTGTGGTCAATGATTTATTCTAACAGTGGTTCTGTAACCAGGCTGAAGAACTATCACAATGACAAGAGTTGTAAATTAAACCTTTCTGGCACTGTGCTAAAACTTCTCAGAAATCTCTTGGTACCCAAAGCCTCTCCTCCGTGCCCCTACACAATCATGACATACGTCTTAGCAAGAAAATGTTAAACTACCTAAAAAGCTAAAGGAGGAAAGTACTTCTATGTTTATGTTTAGTTTTCACCAGGACAAGAAAATAGATAAAAATTACACATAACCACTGAACCCCTTATCTGTGAGAAATCCTATTGTTTTTTGCCCAATGAGGAACAGAGTTTTTTCAAAATTGATTGCTTCCCTTGTCTTATAATTTCTGTTCTTAAGGCACTCAACTCTCTCCAATCTAATCTATGTATTGCATTTGCATACATTTGTTCCCATACCAATCCCTCAGTCCAAGGATTAATTTACTGGCTCTTTAAATTCTTATTTAAAGTGACTTTAACGTTTAAATTTTTCAGTTCTATCAGAGAATCGCCTTTTAAGGAGAAATAGATTATTGGCTCAAAGCAGATAATAGAAATAAAGTAGACAAAATAAGTGAATTCTCATATCCCATCCCCACGAGCATTCTATGAGGTTATGTGGCATAACTAGTTAATGACAAATTAGTGACTAGAATCAAATTCTACCAATTCCTACTTAGTGTTTTCAATCATGACTCCATGGGCTGATTTCTACTTGTGAAATATAACATACAATTCCTGCACATAGAAGTCTAAGTGACCATAGTGTGTTTATAGTCCTTTCTCAGCATTGACTAACGGAGGACTGCAGCACCTGGTCCCTCTGCTGAATGTGCACACCAAGCAAAACAAGAGGGAATCAGAATAACCTGCCATGATCTAAGAGATATAATCCTCATTCAAACAAGGCCACTTACTTTAGTATGAAATATTAATATCAACAACAATATTCTGAATGCATTCAATTAAACAGATAATTATTTATGGAGCAAAATATGATTAGCACAGTGCCTAGTAGTGCCTAGTCCTAATAATTGCCTAATAAATGCTAGTCATCATTGCTGTTACTTGTCTGTATTCCATATAATATGCAATAGCACTTTATAAGGGATTTTTCTCATTCAACCCTCTCAGCAATTCATAGGATTATTGTTATTACTGTTACTGTTATTACTAGTATCATCCCTATTTTACATTTGATAAAACTGGACAAGATATACATATCATCTGCCACTCTGAGCCAGTAAAAGTTTGATGAGAGGTCAGATATCATCTGTTTGCATCTTGCATCCAGTTTAATGCTACGCTCTGTAACTTTTAGACAGAAGGTCACACAGTCCTCATATGAACCATTGCAAATTCAGAGATCCAATATACAACAGAGCAGCCTCTTTTATGTTTTATTCACTATGATCTTCAGAAGTCTTCACATACTGAGCCCAATTCTGTTTCTCAATCAATTTTCTCCATTAGTCTTACGTTAAACTCTCTCTAGAGTTTCAAAAATAATTTTAATCTCTCTCTTACAGGGGTGAAATGGTGGGGAACTGCCATCACACATCTCCTTCTCTTCTTCTTCAAGCTAGGCATCCCTTTACTCCAACAATGTCACGTCTGGTATGTCTTGCACTTTACTATCTGGGTTGCTTTTCCTTCTCTACACTCCCATTTATCAATGTCCATTTTTGAAAGTGGCAGTTGTGACTTTATAAAGTACTTGAATCATGGGCTAGCTAGTGTGGAACATAGTGGGACTATTAGTCTCCTCAATCTTCATCCTATAAAAATCCTATGCAACTTTCAAGTTTCAGTCCAAATGTCACCATTTTGATATGAACATCATCTTCACTCAGCTTGGGAGTAGTTATTTAATATTCATTTATAGAGCAAATACATCATCTACCATATACATAAAGTAGGTCTAGTTGTTGGACATATTGTAAAAAATAAAACAAGCTAATTTTATTTCTTCTTTGATCATAGAGAAGCCAGACATTAAACAAATACATACAAATTTATGCATAATTACAAATTCTATGAAGTAAAGGAGCAGAGTATTAGAATAGTAAATAGTAGAGGTATTTGGATGGTGGCATTTTATGTAAGCTCTGGAAAATATCTAGAATATATCCAAAGCATGTTTATGAGTGTTTGCATGTGTTTTTGTGGGGCTAGGGTATGTGGCAGGCAGTTGATGGTTTAGCTGGGTAGAAACAGTATTCTGTGGAAAGGAACATCAGTCCAAAATCTCTGAGGCCAGAAAGTATGTGATTTTTCTGAAGAAAGAAGTGGAATTCAGCATCCCTAGTGTGGTAAGGAAGAGATAGAATGACAGGTGAAGAGGCAATTGGAAGGATATCTACTCATGACATGACACATTTTGCCTTGCATACATATTTTATATCTTCTATAGAAATGTACTCTTATCCAGGTTAATGGTCATGCTTCATCTCTGGAGCCCTCACAAAATTTAATAAGGTTCATCATATACCTGGAGCCAATACAAATGTGTTGACTTCAAATGAATAGACATCTCTAAATATCCTTCACATCTATATCCTGTCTACATTTTTGCTAAGCAATTTGTGGTTAGCTAACATACTGATAAGGATATTGAACAGAAGTAACCAAGTATAAAATTCCAGAGCTCACCCAAATGACATTTCTCCTATTGACATGGATTTACTAATGAACAATTTTTGAATATGGTTGTTTAACCCTCATTTCTCTATCTTATATTTTAAACAAATAACAATACCTTTAAAAATACAATACCAAAGGCATAATCCATTAAAGAAATAATGGACAAACTGGACTTTGTTAAAATTTAAAATCTCTGCTCTGAAAAAAACAACATCAAGAGAATAAGAAAACAAGCCACAGACTGGGGGAATGATACAGTGGCTTCCTGGCCCACAGTAAACACCAATCAATTGTGATCATTAATTTACATCCTCAATGAATGACTCTTTAACTTAAAAATCCTCTTTTGGTCTTGTGCAGTTCATCAACTAATAAATCATTTGACACCTGTCTTTGAAAGGCCATTATAGTACAGTTGTCCCCCCTTATCCACTGGGGATATGTTCCAAGTCCCCCAGTGGGTGCCTGAAACCTTGGATAGTATCAAACTCTTTCTATATAATATTTTTCTTATATATATGTGAGTATGATAAAGGTTAATTTATAAATTAGGCACAGTAAGGGATTAATAATAATAACATAATAAAATAAAAAATTATATATTCAATAAAATATATTATAAAAGTTAGGTGAATGTGGTCTCCCTCCACATATGATAACTGATCTGATAACCGAGATAGCTACTAAGTGACTAATGGGCAGGGAGCATACAGAGTGGGAATATGCTGGACAAAAGGATAATTCAAGTCCTGGGTAGGACACAGCAAGAAGGAGTGAGATTTCATCACACTACATGAAACAGTGAACAGTTTAAAACTTACACATTGCTTATTTCTGGAATTTTTGATGTAATATTTTTAGCTTGCAGGTGACTGTGAGTACCTGAAATCATGGACAGTGAACCACAGGGAAGAGAAAACTACTGTACATATAAGGAAGAACAAAGCACGTAAGTTGAATAAGAAAGAACATCAGTCTTAACATAAAGGGAGTTAGTTCTAGTCCACACAGATGCATTCTGTGAGATCTTGAGAAAGATTATTATCTTAAATCTGATCAAGTATCTGTTGATTACTTCTTTCAAAAGTCAGTTCATTGAGGGGTCCTTACAGCTTTTCTCGCCTCCTACCTTCTAGATGTCTCATAACAAACTTTCTGCTTCTGTTGCCAACTTCCTCCTTCTCTCTACAGGATCCATTTCAAATTTCAAACCACTTGTCAACCACATCACGATTGTTTTGGAAAAGCTTTCTCTCTCAGGCCATCTTACAGTTCACTGGCTGTTTAGATAGGCTGGCCTGGGATTAGCAGTCAGTGCAGTCTCTACAGCTGAAATGAGGAGAGGGGTCAGCTGATACAGATTAGAGTTTAGAGAGTTCTCTGTTCTGTGGGATACTGTAGGCAAACATTTTGTTTTACAAGTTAACAGGTATAGATGGCCATGTGACTCCTATGTTTAAAACAAAGTTTAACATATAAAGTCAATCCTCAATGTTGTTGATAGATTCTGTAGCTTTCGGTCAGACAATCTATAACATGGCCAATTTCATCATAGGATGATATAAACAAGAGTAGATTCCTTCAGCATCTCATCCACATAATGAAACAACAATGAATGAAACGAGGACTGAAACAATACTATTCACGGGCCTGCTAAACTCTGTGCTTGGGACTGCATTTGCTACAGAAAAAATTAAGATAAATAAAACAATTTTTTGCCATTGAAGAGTTCATATTCTAGTGTGTTAAATAGAAATTTCACACACAATGAGAAAAAAGTGTGAAATGGCTATGATAAAGGTTTATGCTCTCTGCTAGGGCAAAATAAAGGAGGGGGACTCATATTGTTTTGGATGTTAAGAAAAGTTTACTTCATAGGATATGATCCCTGAGCTGAATCTTAAAGTATAAGCAAGAGTCAGGAAGAAAAAATGCAGGTAAGTCATTCTGCAGCACAGAGACAGGCATGAACAAAGACAAAGATGCATGGCAGGTACTGGAGAGTGTGTGAGTCTCCCTTCACACACACTCAGCACTACTGGGCAGCGACAGAACACCAGTAGATGATTGGTGCACATATGAAAAGCCAGTGTGAAGAGATAGAAAAGAAATTGGGGAGTTAAACTGGGTGGTTAAAGACATAGCAGGGAGGGAAAGAGAGAGAGAGAGAGAGAAGGAAGGAGACTGATAGATCTAGGTCCTAGATAAGTGAATAAAGATGAGGTTAAGAGAATTTCTGGGAGGGGTGCCTTATAGCAGATAAAGGGCCTCTCTCCCGTAAGACAAGAGGGAAATAAGGGCCACAGGTAGGTAAACAATTAGATTAGGAGTAGGAAATGAGGTCCATTCTACCTAAGAGATTTAATTCTCCCAGGCAGCATGTGAGGGGCTCAGCTGCTCTAGGGGAGGGTGTTTGGAGGTGAAAACCTTGAGAAGGCCAAAGTTTGGGCACACTCACTGAAGACACTCAGAAAGAAGAAAAATGACTGGGGGAAAATAAACAAAGTGACGAGTGATTAATAAATAACTAGGAGCAAATAAAATATCAAACAACATAAAGGTCCATCTAAGATTGCACACTATATCTCAGTGACAATAAAAAAGACTGGATGAGTTTCACCAAAAATGTCTTATTCTCTGGCTCTGAGAGGAGAGAGTAAAGATCAAGGTATTGATCTATTCCCCATATCTCTTCATGAGAAGTTCTCAGTGTTCTGCTTTTTCCAGAAGAAAATGATTTAGAGATGAATCTTGGGGTACAGTTGGCAAGGTGTATGAGAAAAGCTGGGTGAGGGGCAGTGGCCAATTTCCCAGATAATGCAGGGGATCACTGAAGTGAGTGAAGAACTTTATGAGGTAGGGGGATTGGCCCAATGGGAGTGGCTATTAGAAAGCTATAAGGGTGATATTATGTTACAAGTCAGCATTCTAGTGTGATGTTGCTGGAATTACTGATATAATCCTATTAGTGCAACAGATGCAAGAGGGGTCTTATAACGACACTAAATAGGTCTCACAATGAAAGAAACAGGAGAGAATTCAAATGGCAGAAATCTTTCTGCTGTGCTCCTGCCATATAGTCTGGAATGATTTTTTTTTCCCCTGGAAGGTTAACTGTCTATAGCTAGACTTTTATTTAATATCTTCTTGTTGTCCCCCACCTTTTTGCCACCTCAATAATTACTTTAGAACAGCTTTGCTTTGGTCTAGAAAACCCCCAATAAATAAAGCTGTAGACTGTGAAGCAATACTCTATTTGGTGTAAAGAATCAAGGTTAGTCAAGATTTTACACCTATTACATAAACAGGGACAGGAGAGGTGTTTCTTGCCCTGGTATATTTGCAGACATTGTGGATGAGAAGAGAATGAAGGAAATAAGACCCCAAGTGAGATGAAATACGCATCAGAAAACTTCATCCTTTCGCCCCTTTTGTTACAAAGGTTACCATGGTCCTAGGAAGGGAGAGAATTGAAGGCAAACAGGAGAAGGTACTGTATTATGAGGGATTAAAATGTTTTTGAATATTTTTCTTCTCTCTGAGTCAGCCTTGGTGAGAAAATTCCCTGACTTATGCAGTGCGTGTGTGTGGTATGCCGTGTTAATAGTAACGTTCTCCCAAATACCATACACCAGAGTAGACTCTGCCTTTCCTGTTTAGCATCTGGGGATTCAGCCATTGGGCTGCTCTGTGCAGTTTCTGGTGATAAAGATTTCCGGAGTATAGGATTTCCTGGTGATGACAAGGTCAATTGTGAACCTGGGTGCAGATAATCAAAATGGTTTAGAGATAAAGATCCCTGGCTTTCAAGTTGAGAAACCACCTCTGCCCTTTGTTTTCAATACATAATTTCTGGGTGATCACAAGAAAACATTGTAGCACCATTTGGATGTATTCTCTGAAGGAAAATTCCTGTTTTAAGCCAAAGGCTGCAGCAGCGAGACTGTTACTGCCAAAGTGAATTTTTCCCTTCTTTGTTCCTTTTGATAATCCTGACAGTCTTTTGTGTATACACACAGCTGAAAGCTATGATCACCCCAATTTTATAGATGATGTAACTGAGGTTTAGGGACAGAAAGAACCTTCATCCAAAGTGTACAGGACTGCAGAGAAGCTGGAACTGAAGTCCCAGACTTCAGATCCTGCTGCCTTTCTGCATGGGCCGCTGGGTCCCTGGGAGGGGAGACAACTGTTTGCCCAGGAGTAGCTCATGGGTGTGTGTGTGTGTGTGTGTGTGTGTGCGCGCGCGCGGTGTGTATTCAGGCCACGAGGACTTTTGTCTCCATCTGGAATCACTGGTCTTTACAAGACACAGTCCCCAAGAGACTGAACTAACTTCCTTCCTTCCTTCCTTCCTTCCTTCCTTCCTTCCTTCCTTCCTTCCTTCCTTCCTTCCTTCCTTCCTTCCTTCCTTCCTTCCTTCCTTCCTTCCTTCCTTCCTTCCTTCCTTCCTTCCTTCCTTCCTTCCCTCCCTCCCGCCCTCCCTCCCTCTCTTCCTTCCCTCCTTCCTTTAGGAACACTTTAAAAATCGATGTGAGAAGAGAAGATGTGGTATCCCAAGCTATGGCATCTGACCCCTGAGGCGCTGCCAGCTGTGTCTGTCCGGCTTGCTCTTCTGCTTGACCTGCACTCCGGGGAGGCGCCGGGCTGTTTAGCCCCCGTATCCCCTGGCAATCTGTTCAGAAAAACAGACCAGAAGGGCTGCCGAGGGCTGCACCAGCTTCAGAATCCTGCTGCCATCTAGGGATGAGATGCAGTGTCTTCCCGAGGCGAGCGCAGAGCGCGGAACCGCTCGGCCTCGGGCGGGGTGCCTGTTGTCCCTGCCCAGGGGCCTGGCGGCTCTGCTCCGTGAATCCCAAGTTACACAGATCCGGGCTCGCGCCTACCGCAATCGGACCCCGCTGATTCCACCTGGATCGGGACTGCAGGGTGGAAGCCGGGGAGCCAGAGAAAATGCAGACAAAACACTGAAAAGGAAGAAACAGAGCGGGAGCATACAGCTAGGGAGTGAGGGACAGACAGGCTGCAAGGACAGGGACAGAAAGGTGGAAGGAAGCGGACTGATAGGGTCGTCAGCGAAACCAGACGGTGCCTTAACGTGTCATGCACGACCCTGTTTCAGGAACCTGGCCACTGTCATCACATGCAGCTTAACCAGATCCAAAGCATCAAGAGACATTATTTTCCATACATCATTTAAAAGATTTCCTTTTGCAAAGAGGAGGGGGGCGGATACTGCCTTTAGTAACGACTGCAGAAAATCCAGACGCAGGAAACTTAACTGCAGAGTTCACTTTACACATAGTGCTATGGTGCAAGCATCTTTTTCCACAAACAGAACAATGGGGCTTTCAAAGAAGCGGAAGGAAGAGGGTTGGCTAGAGAGAAAAGGAGGAGGGGGTGTGGATTGGGGAAGGGTACCTGCGGTGGACTAGGAGGCCCTGCTGGGAAATTTCAAATCAAATTCTTTCTGAAAGGAAGTGTTATTAAAAGTAACTTTATAATCCTTCCAGCCAGAAGGCTCATAAAAGCACACAATTAAGCCACACAAATGACAAGAGCATTTTCTCCCCTACCTGTTTCCCCCTTCTGCAAGTAATTACTACAGGCCAGTCTTGTCTCATTTTGTGCAAAACAGAAGCGGAGTGCTTTGGTAGGTGCCAGCTTCTCTCTTACCCGCCTGCCTTATCCTTCCCTGCTGCCCCACCTCAACCCCCTTCAGCGCTTGGTACCAACCAGCCTGCCTGCAGATCCAGCCAAGAACAAAGGGGCGAATTTCAATATTTCTTCTTTGTGCAAGGTTAATTGAAAATCAAAAAGTCACTTTTCAAATGTCATATTAAACTCACCACTGCATCAATTTCCTTTTGGTTCCCATCTCCATAGACAAGAAAAAAGTGTTTTGAGGGATGGTGGGGAGGCGGGGAAAGTAGGGACACGACGAAGGAAAAGAGGAAGAAAGAAGTAAAGGGATTAAAAAGAAATCACAGATACACACAGACTTTGATTGCAAATACGCTAACGTGCAGTGGAAAATTGTTTCCCAGAGTGTCCTCCGTCAAAGGCAGCCTTTGCATCCGATACTGTTACTTGATATTCTAGAGACAGAAATGCATCCTAAACCTAGGGAGATTAGGCCTCCATGTTTTTATGTTTTAGTAGATGGATCACAATATGATTGTCATAAATGCCGGGGTTTAAGATCTTAAAGGGTAATGTAATAATCTGATCATCTTCGTTCCCCCTTCCCACTTTTTATTCCCTTCCGAAACACTCACACACACACATTCTGTGCACACAAACCACATCTCGTAGCTGGAGACACCGCCCCAAGGCTCCAGACCAGCCAATTTTTGTCACAGGGTACTTTGGAAGCTTTAGGCTGGGGTTTAGGTACCGAGCAGCCATAGCTTTACTGCTGTTTGCTTTCTCCAGCTTTCCTGGGACTCATTTCTCTCATCTACAAAATGGGGCATCAGACTGCCTCCTAAAATCACTGCTCAAACTCTGTGAGGTGCTACATGAACAGAACAAGTACATATTAATCATTTAACCAATTCTCAGATTCCCTAGACCTGGACTTATTCCTTATTCTTCCCTGTGTTACCAAGGTTTACAGAATGGCCAGGGATAGGACTCTCTGTTGCCAGGCTTCATTGCATCCATTGTCTCTAGGTCTCCTACATTTCCTCCTGCTCTGCTCCAGTCACTTGCTAATCTTCCCTGAAGGCAGTTACGTCCCTGCCTAGTTCTTTAGCCTCTCTGTCCAATGCCTGTCACCTTGTTTTTGCAGGTTCTGGGTTGTAACCCCTCCTATGATGCGCCAATGAATCTACTCCCCAAGGATCATACTGATCATGATAGGCTGCCTAGTGGGAGTCATTGGATTTGTCACAAATTGAACTTTTGAACATACCTACAAATAACTTTTTAGATAGTTAGGGGAAAGAAGCAGAATTGTGGAATAAATTCTGAAACAACCCAACTGCATTTACGTTCATTCTTTTCCTTTTCAATATTGCAATTTTGTTGTGATACCAGATGTGATCATCGACCTTAAGTGAAGGGAGGTAAGAAGAAGGTGACAGCTGTCTAAATTCATTAGAATGTATATACAGAGGGAAGCACTCTAGAACATTGGCCCTCTAGCTTGTGTCAGAATTCTACTATCATTTCCTTCTTTGGTAAGATTAACTAGATAAACATTGTGTTTTACCCTTTGGGTTTCTACATATTAAACCTGTATGAACACACGCTGTATCCTGTTGGAAGGTATTCTATCTATTTGCAAGTTTTCTTAGCATGCCCAGATACAACTGACCACTTTTTTCTTTGGGAAGCACTTCTTCTCATATAAGGTTCTCTGGGCATATCTGTAACAATTTATTGTTCGTATTTTGTTGAAATATATGTGTCCTCTCCCCACTCTCTAAATATCTTGACAACAAGGACTGTGTTGTCCACCTTTCTCACCCAGGACCTTAGGGGTAGATGCTTAAATAAATAATTGTTGGAAGTTGAAGAATTATGAAAAAATAGTGGATCTTGGGCTGTATTAGATAATATTTGGACACTTTCCAAAGCAATTTAGTAATTAAAAAAAATCTTGATGGTTGTGTTGGGCCAACAAAAAAATAGTCAGATGACTAGATGGATTAATACCTTCAAACAATTATGTTTGAATTTGCTGATATAGTTCAAGTAGACAAAATATGTATGTATATTCTAAAGTGTTCTTTTATTGGTGAGGCTGCTTACTTAACATATGGTTACATTGAAATTGTGCTGGCATAACCTAATATTCCTTTAATCCACTTGGGTTTCTCAACTTTATTCAGAACTCCACTCTCACAACACCACTCCGAAAACAAAAGAGAGAGAAGGGAGGGAGGAAGAGAGGGTGGAAAGGAAGGAAGAAGGGAGAAAAAGAAATATTAACTGATAAATCTACGCTGAGTTTGGAGTGGAATTCCAGCAAACTAGCTGGGGGACATCTCTAAAAAGCATCTTTTAAATCTCTACACTAGAACTTTGGTATAGAACAGCATATTACTGTTACTAGTGTGTTAGATTTCCAAAAAGAGATGTTCTAGACTTTTTATTAGACTCTAATGAATGTGAATCAACAAATAAATACATGAGTGACATTTACAATATTTATAATGTTTGTACTAAGTATTGGGATCTCTGGTTATGTGTAGTGACAGGGATGTGTGACAACTTGGTTTCAGTTAAACTGGAATCTTGCCCTGACATCTCCTATAGGCTTCTGTATAACCTTAGGGGGGAACTGCCCCCCAAAAAAAAACCCGAAATCCATCAGCTACTCTTTTTTTTTTCTGGACTACGGTGTGATAATCCTGACCTCATACATGGACTGTGGTAAGAATCAAATGAATTAACATCTGTATAATTGTTGTGAAAATGGAACTAGGAAATGCATCTTAAAAGTACCTGATTTTAGTGACTTGTGTGAACATACTGTATGGTTACTGCATGGGGGCTTTTTGGTTTTCCTGTTCTGGAGACAGGAGCTGGCCTGTGGTTTGCTTGAATCTCCAAAAAAATTGCTCATTTAGAGTTTGCCATATTACAAATGATTTTATTTTACTGTGTTCCAATGACGCCCACCTAGGCTGAAATCTCACAGAACCAGTCTCACTGAGAAGGCGGGTACCAGTGCTGCCAGGTCTGAAAGGGGAGCGAGCTGTGGCACAGGCGGCACAGCTAGGATTTGCCAGGCTTGTGTTTCTGTTCATTTGCCTTGCATGTTTTTTTTTTTAATTTCCTTCCTCTTGCTCTCTCTCCTTTCAAAAGTCTCTATATCCCCCTCACTGCTAGTATTTTGTGAGGTATTCAAAATGTGTATTTAATCCATCCAAGTGTGTAGTCTCCAGTGTCAAAGCTTCCGCTTAATGCTGAGTTAATGCCCGCTTGTGCCAAAGCTTAAAGCTTTCAGTGCGGCCCCGAAACCAGCTGCGACACATCTCTAGCACACAGGCTTCTACTCCAGAGACTCCTGCATGGAGTAAGTGCATTATTTTTTTAAGCTTTTTCAGAGCAATCTCAGATGTGTGTAGAGTGTAATTGGGGATCTGTGAAAAAAATTATATTTGAAAGCATTTTATAAAAATTACCTCCTGGAGTGGGGTGGGGAGGTACTTCCTCGAAACTCTGTCTTCTAACCATCTCATGGCCCCAGAAACAGCTCTATCACCTTGGGTATTTTCCATTTTTTGGTTGTTGTAAGGATGGGAGGCTTTCTACATTACAAACAACCTGTTCTGTTATTAAAAGCTGTTTTAAAATCCTTTTAAAATCTATTAAGCAGATATTTGCTTCTATACCACTTATTGATGCTTGGCATATTATAGGAGGCCAAAGTACTTGTACTAAAAGGAAAAGAAAAATATTTCCCTGGCTGGTGTGGATTCATTGGTTGGAGTGTGGTCCCCTAACTGAAGGGTTGTGGCTTTGATTCCCAGTCAGAGCGCATCATACCTAGATTGCAGGTCAGATCACTGGTCCAGGTTCCTGTGATCCCCAGTCCCGGTACCTACATGAGGCAACCAATTGATACTTCTCTCTCACATTGAGTTTCTCTCTCCTGCTTCCTCTCTTTCTAAAAGCAGTTAAAAAAAATCCTCAGATAAGAATTAAAAAAAAAAAGAAAATATTAATCTTAGTTCTGTCTTCCAGCTATACCTAATTCAATAAATTCATCTAATTCTTGTTCTACGACACCCATCACATATGTGAAACCCACTAAGGTGCCCAAGTGCTCTCCCCTTTAGAGTAATGCTGGCCAGGGCTCTCACTGTCTTCTAAGGAGACCCTGGCCCCAGGATTGGGCATTCCCTGCTGACCCTCCTCCAGACATAGGCTCTTTCTCCATGTGGAACAATGCACACCTCAGGACCTTTACTTATCATCTGGAAATGAACCGTATTTTCCTGCCTTGTACAATGTGGACAATTCTTTTAGTAAAGTTAGAATTTTAAATTTAAATGTCAAAATGTATATTATTCTGACCCATTGAGCTTTTCTTCCACTGTTTCTTTGTTGACAGTATTTCACGTGAACTTTATTGATCTAAAAAATGGTGAAAAATAATAAATGTTTGCTAAAGAAAAAATTTTAAACTAAGAAAGCATAAAAGAAAAAACTAAATACCCATGATTATACAACCCAGGAGAAATAGTAGTCAGTAATTCTCTGTCTCTGCCTCATGCCTCTCTCCCATAGAGGAGAGTCAGCCGAGACATGGGTATTAGGTTCATGTGAGCAAATGGGGTAAAAATTAGGTTAATTTAAAATATATAATACAGATCTATTTTTTAATAAATGTATAATTTTATAAATTGAGATTATATTCAAATAATTTTATAATCTACTTTTAAAATTAACTCTTCACCTTGAACATACTCTTACACCAGTAAGTATTCACATAACATCATAACTCGTACTGACTGCAGAATATAAAACACATAACAAAATCATTTTCATGGATTTCCTGTTATGTGAGTGTTATGGGCTGAATTGTTTCCCCTTTAAATTCCTATGTTGAATTCCTAAGGCCCAATGTTGAAGAATTTGACTATTGAAGAAAAGGTCTTTAAAGAGAAATTAAGTTACAGTGAGGCCAGTAGGGTGGGCCCTAATCTAATACCACTGATATCTTTATCAGAAGAGGAGATGAGGACACAATGGCACAAAGAAGAAAGGCCAAGTGAAAGGGAGAAAGGCCAAGTGAAAGGCCAACACAGGGAGAAGAGGACCATCTAACAACAACATTAGACATGGAAGAAACCAACTCTGCTAGCAACTTCTTCTTGGACTTCCAGCCTCCAGAAATGTGAGAAAACAAATGCCTGTTACTTAAGTCACCCAAGTAATCTGTAGTACTGTGCTATGGTAGCCCTATTAAACTAATGTAGTGACTAGCAGTTTTCTCATAATATTTGCATTAATACATAATGCTTATACATCCTGGTACATAAATAATCATTTACATCATTGATTATTTTCTCAAAACTGATGCCTAGAAGTGGAATCATTTCATCCAAAAGTGATTAGTTAGTTTGGAATGTTAACAAATTCCAAGTGTTAATTAATTCAATTATTAAATGGATTCATTATTTAGAATATTGATTATTCTATTATTCTCTACAGGATACTGATCATTCTTTATACCTTTCTTACCCCACAAATGGAATACATTTTATTTTTTATCTCCATGTTAAACTAAACAATTTTCTATTACCTTGAAGAGAATATTGTAAAGTTTTTGTCTTACAGTATGCAGTCACAGAACGTAGAAAATATATTGAAAAGACAAACTGTGAATACATTTATACAATGGAATACTATTCAACAACAAAGAAGACTGAACAGATATATGCAACTACTTAAATAAATCACACAGGCATTTGTAAAGCAGAAAACATCAGTCTGAAAAATTTACAGTAGTATGTGGGTGCTTTTGTGTGACATACTGGAAAAGCTAAAATCTATATGGAAGTATTAAGGTTGGGGATGACTTTAACCATAAAGGAACAGTAGGACAGAATTTGGAGGTTTTATTAACTGTTCTGTATCTTTATTTTGTTAGTAATTGCATGAATTTATATCTGTTAGAACTTATAAACTGTACACCAAAAGTTAATTTTATAAGTATTTCAATTAAAGTTAAAAATATTTAAATATACAAAATATTCAAAAATCAATATTGTTCATGTCTGAATATAGTAACATTTGTGGGATTTTTTAGCTTTAAAAATTATAATTTGCCTTGATTTCTTTTATTATGCCACAGAAATATTAATTTTGTACCTGGTGTTTTGTTCATAATATTGTGTTGTGTTATTTATTTATTTTGTTTGATAGTTTTGTTTTTAAGTGAAAATTCAATTTGATAGGTCTCAAGATACCCCCAAGCCCTCCTGAAGTGCAGGAAGAGACATCTAATTGGAGATGCTGTGTAGTAAAAGATGAATTAACCTGTGTTTGTGTGTTTTCTAGGGACCTCACTCTAACATTCTAACATCAGTCAATGGTTATGTACAAGTTCGCTGTCAGCTACTGTGTGTACAGAAGTTAGATGTAGAAGATCTCTTGGATATCATGAGCCTATGGGCAGAGCCCTGAAGGAAAATGTGTAATGAGACTCAGAGGGAAGAAGGTAGGGTTTAGTGATGACAGAATAATAGAAATGCCTTGGGAGCACCACACAGTGTCCATTTCTTACAGGGGACTTCCTTGGTCATGCTGCAGAAGGGGTGTTTCAAGGGCTTCAACCATAAAACATAGTCAGAAGGGCATTCTAGGCTATGGTGGCAAATGGTGGAAGAATTTCTGTGATGGACTGAGGATGGAACTGGTTTCCATTTGCTATGCAATTTTCCTATTTTCTGTATAAAGTGTTTGTTACTTTGAGTGGAAATGAAGCACTTTAGCAAAGGTCCACTAAGAGGGTAAGATAACCCAGACATCAATGAAGCATAGCTGTGCTGCAACATCTTGTATTAATTCTTGCTTTAGATTAAGGGTGATATATAAAGAACAAGGACCCCACAGAGAGAATCCAAGCAGTCAGAGATTCTCGGGTCCTTGGGCTCTAACTAAGTAGGACCGAGATGCTTTACAATCTGATGGTTTCTTTCAGGCAAAAGCTGGCTGCATTGGATAGGAAGTTTGGGTCCTATTTATAAATATGTAAAGGAGAGAGACAGCACGTGGACTCAGAGAGTAACAACTACTGGTCACCATGCCTTAAAGTGGCTCAGGATGGGAAAAAGGACAATGACACCTTGCAAACAAAGTAGAGGAACAGATGGGCTCAGCTAAGGAAGTATACCTACGGATCTTCAAGATATGTTACATGTTAGAAGTAGGTAAATCTAGCCAGAATTGGTGGTCCCCACTCACCGATTAGTGGTATAATCTCATGGTGAAATTGGAGCATCTGGATATCACCTCACTGAACAGAGAAAAGATACATTACTATGATAAGGTACAAAGAGAGGGGAACGTACAGTGGTTAACAGGTTCAGTAAGATTGCCTGGGTCTGAATCGGGCTGCCCCACAACTGATTACTTTTTTTAACTCTGCCAATGATTTAATCTCTTTAAGCCTCAATGTCTTCATCTGAAACAAGAACAAAGGAATCAGAACTATCTCTCTTTGATGTGTTGTGGAGATTAAATGGAATATGTGGACTGAGTGTTTTACACAACACCAGCCATATAGTAAACACACAACTGCTATTTCTGTTGTTCTTAAGCATTGGATTTGCTACCTCCAATGGAATTTATCTTATTCATACATGTGTTACTATAGTCATGTGCTGCTGAATGATGGGTATATGTTCTGAAAAATGTCATTAGGCATTTTTGTTGCTGTGTGAACATAATACAGTGCACTTACATAAACCTAGATGGTCTAGCCTTCTGCACACCTAGGCTATATGGCAAAGCCTATTGCTTCTAGGTTACAAGCCTGTACGGCATGTTACTGTACAAAACATGAGATTAAATCAAGCACAAGAGAAAATGATACAATCAAAGGACGCGGTGAACACGAGATGTATGAGGCTGCTGTGGGTATAACAGACATACTGTGTTACAGCAAATTTCTTTAATAAGCAGAAAAAATATACTCTAAAATAATGATAAAAGTATAGTACCACCAATACATAAACCAGTAACATAGTTTATTATCAAGTACTACGTACCATACCTAATTGTGTTATATTTTTATACAACCAGCAGTGCAGTGGGTTTGTCTACACCAACATCACCACAAACATAATGAGTTGCACTATGACATTACAATGGCTATGACATCACTAGCAAAGGGATTTTTCACCTCCATTATAATCTTATGGGACCACTGTCATATACGAGGTTGCTGTTGACTGAAATGCAATGTGGCACATGACTGTATAATGTTTGGATTATGATAAATGTCTAATGAATGTTTTGTCACATGGGAACTGTCTGAAATTTAAATATCTTGATTAGAAAGTCCTGTGGTTCCACCAGGAAATCCTGGATAATGGCCCTGGAACATGCATTCTATAAGCACTGGTGTTGTCAATGGGTGATCTTGGAGGTCAGAGTTCATAAAGGTCACTGGTGGAGTGTCTCTTTACTACAGCAGGTAGGGTGTGGTCAGCGGGAGTTAAGGGAGAATATGTCAGAATGTCAGAGAGAAAATCACCATGCTGACCCAGAAGACTTTCTAGTGGTCTCTAACCACTGGGTTGGATATGATATTTAAAGACAACTATTTCTGCAGAATGAGAGAGACTCGGGGGAGAGAGAGAGAGAGAGAGAGAGAGAGAGAGAGAGAGAGAGAGAGAAAGTGAGAGCTGGGAGGGAGAGAAAGAAGGGGGTAGGGAGGAAGGGAGGGAAGGATTGAGAGACAGAGGAATGGAAGGAAGGAAGGAAGGAAGGGTGAAGCAATGTAGGACTTCCTTCTAGGTAGGACTCCCATCAGACAACCTTGAGATTCTAGGCTTCATTAGGTTTAGTGAACAATTCTGTTAACATCTTTGCTAAAGTTCTGGTAAAACCCATTCTCACAAACTTTCATCAATTTTTCTTTTCTTGGGTACAATAGTTAAGATGGCAATAGCTTATGTCCAGATGTAACAAGAAATCCTCACCACAGGTTCCCAAGGTGTTAGCAAATAAGAGCTCAGACAACTCTCTTTTTCAGTAATAATCTTTGCATCCATTTCATTGATGTTAATTTTTAAGAAGAAGAAGAAACAACAAACCTGTGAGATTAAATAATGATTTTCTCATTTTTATATCCCATACTTCTTATTTTATAGTATCAATATATGTACTTGATGAAATAACTCCCTAGCAGTTTTCTCTAGGGGAATAAAACTTTTCTGACCATCTCAGGAATATAATTACCAGGAACACTACTACTAATTAACAATTATACAGGATATTGATTGTGCTCTTCCCATCCTTCATCTCAGCCAAAGTTTATAACCATTGGTATATAAATCATATTTACCTTCTCTCTGTTTGACATAAACCTCTGCAGTCAAGATTCTCACTCTGGTCCTGCAAACACAGATGCTCATGTTTTAACCCTAACTAGCTGATTAACAAAGCAGGAAACAATAGAAAGCAAGCAAGCACTGCCCATGGAGGCAAGGCTGCCCCCTGAAAAACCTGAAGCATCCAGATTTGGCCTTTTTCCTGTAAGCCAACTGCCTCCCTTAGTTACTCCTTCAAACACACCTAAGAGAGAAAGCATGCTCTCTTGTGAAGGCAAATGGAAACTGAGGTGCAGTGAGATTCAATACTTATCTGATGTAGAGGGGGCAGAGTTCAGAGGGAAGATGGAAGTGAGGTATTCTTTATTGTAGCATGTGTAGTTCAAGGAACTAGTGTGTCCAACCAGTTAGTCTTTAGAACCACAGAGGCCTGGATATATGTGGCTTGTATTAGCATTAGCCAGGGCCTTAATAGGAGACTCTAACCATTAAATACTTTCATTACTACCATTTTTAGTGTAGTCATCACTCTTCTTTCACAGAATTTACTGAACTAGAGCTATTTGTCCATTTACTTGATTTCCACACTGGATTTTGTGGCAAAGATGACATTTCTCACCACTATTCAGCCAACAAGCATGATCATTTCACAAGACGTGCTTAATGAACAAATAACATTTCCTTGTTCGGCCCTGAATATTTTATGCACATTTTAAAATTTAATGGGCTTACAAATGATGTAAACAAAAATTAAAGTCAAAATTTTTATCTAGCCATATGAGGTTTTTTTAAAATAAGCAACATTGGAATTGGGGATGAGTAACTAAGTGAGTAACTTAGTGAGTAACTAAGTACCCAATTCTGAGTAGAAATAAAAGATGCTCTTCAAAACTTGGTGTAATATAGAAGGCCAAGCAAGTTGAGGGATGTTGGTTCCACCTGACCACAGATCTGGTGGCAAGTTAACCATGCTGATGGTTATAGTCATTGAATGGAAAGTTCTCAGATATTGTATCTGACTTTTAACTTAGAAAAATCAACAGAAACTGAGAGGGTAACTGAGTGGAGGGAACATACAACAGACTCCATTGTATCTTTTGGAGGAAAATTGTACACAGAGTTGGGTCTGCTACTCAAAGATGGTGAACATAGTTCTATTTGGAGCACTTAGGAAATAACTGGAGTTAGTAGTATTAGGGGCTGGGATCCTTTTGCAAGAAGTTTACTTGCATAAGCCTTCAAGGATGGTATATGAGCACTTTGCTTCTTTGTATTTGGTGTCAGTAATTTACGCTTGCCCCAATTGGTGGTGTCTGAAAATTTTGGAATGGTTTATAAAGTGACTTTATCCTCTGTATCACAAACATCTGATTTGTCTATCTTTCCTCACTTGTCTACACTCAGTCCACTATGTTTGGTTTCATTAGCAAACACATCCTTAAATATCTTTACCTAATTATCCTACTTGTACTCCAAAAGCAGCCACAAGGCTACTCCCTGGGAAGTCATGTTTATTTGATTAATTTCTGAAATGTTCTCTTTATCATGAATTTCTCCCTTGATGAGATTTGTCTAGTCTGCTCATCATGTACATGAACCATCTATGCTAGTCATTTGGTAGACTTTGCAAATTTCTTTAATTTTAAGCTCATGTGTATGCAGGCACGCATGTGTGTGCACACACGCTTCACTAGGATTTTTTTTCATCTAATTCATCCTCTCCCTTAATTTCCTTTTTAACACTTCATGCTGCCCTCAGATCTGGGAGTTCTACCTGCTTTCTTGGGTGGAACATAGCCCCTCTAATAGAATAGTTCAGTCTCCTGGCGGATCCATCTCTGCTTACTGGTCTACCACAGTGAAGAATCAGTTCAATGAGAGTTTACTAGAACCACAGTGCTTCCCTGCACTCAACACTCTAGATTTCATATATTGCCTTTTCAGCAGAATTCCAGATGCTGTGCCCACACCTTAGGCTTTAACACCATATGACAGGTCAGTACTTCTGATCTGATTGCCTATACCAGGCCAGTTTTCCCTGTAGTGTATCCTCTTGCTGCTATCAGACTCCTTGGGATCAAACTCACTCAAGTTGCAACTGCCCCTCACCACACCCAAACATTTGTTTGAAAATAGTGAATTTATATTTTATTAATTTAATCCTTTAAAATTAGCCTTACAATGTACTCCTTCTTGACCACTAATTTAAGATCCATGTATCCTCTCCTTTGTTCTCTGAAGCTCATCCTTCTTTTCTTTCCCTCAGTTTTCTTACCATGAATAATCTACATTGCAAATGTAGCAGTTACTCCTGATGCTCAACATCAGTGCAGTCCTTTCAATGATCTCTTTAAATTTCCCTTCCTCCAGGCAGGTGGTAGAATGGCACTTCCATATACCCTTTGAGGTTGGACATATCCATTTGACCTTACAAATTAACCTGCTCCTTGCTCCTACTTCAGGAATTGTGAAAACATAGAAGTAGAGCCTTCCTCAGCTGATCTTCTGGTTGGGTATGTTAAGAGTGGAGCCACCCAACTAACCCCTGATAAACAAATAACATCAGTAAAAAAATAAACTTTAATGTTTCTTGTCCCTGAGATTTTTTGGGCGATTTGTCATTTTTGCACAACCTAGTCCAATCTGGCTGATATATTGTCTAAGCCCTTGAAATCCTAAGTTACATTGTTAATAGGACTATACCACTTAGAAGCAAGACTCTCCCTCTATTTTTTATTTTTTTTATGTATTGAAAGAAGGTTGGAGATATGTAGGCAATAATTCATTTGTTCAATATAAATTGATTGAATGTACATCCTTGTTTTAGCTCTTGTGATAGTGATTTTCTTTAAGGAAGAAATGTGGGTGATGGGAGTGCTTAATGAATGTAGTCAAGGTCACTTGGCCTTGGTAAACTGACTCAAATTCCTAGACCAGGCATATTTATTAAGCACTGGTGAATCAGAGGTAAACTAGATAGCCTATGGATTCTAACTTATAGGACTTATGGTTTGCTGGAAAAACCAGACAAATAATAAGTACTCATAATGCAATGCCATAAATGACACAAATGGGAAACTATAGGGTACATTGGAAGCACAGGGAAGAGATATTTTGGTAGGTAGGAGGGGAGCATGGACATGTTTCAAGAAAATGTATGTGCAAAGCCAAACTTTGATATCTGAGAAGTCAACCAGAAAAAAAGTGACTGGTGGTAGATAAAGGAAAGAGGTCAGCTTTATTTAGGAAGTGGATTCCAATTAGAAAAAAAAAAAGAAACAGCATTTATAAAACTCTGATGGTGTTAGACTTTTTGCAATTTAGAGAGATATCAGGGTTTATCATTATGCCCAGTGCAGTGCTTAGTTAATGATTTGAAGATTTAAATTGTAATCTAGTTTTTAAAATGAATTATTTTTGGCTTCTTCAACTATGAACCACCTTGAGTTGGGACATAAGTGCATTATTAGGATACGTAAGTCTAAAGTAACCCTCTGAGTAGAATTGTCTCATGACTTCATTCTTTTCAGTCTCTGTTGCCTCAAATGTTGGCCTCTGTTAGCACAGTTTTGGAAAAATGGAACCAGATCTTACCATCTGCGGACACACACACACACTTAGACACACATACAGCAGTCCATTTTTTGTTCTTCCCAATTCATTCCATGTCTCTCTCTGATAATTTATTCATCCAAAGGAATTAACCCAGTGAAATGTATATTTGGTCACGATTCATTCAAGGAATACCTAAGTGTCTATTTTATAGAGTATGTTGATCCAATTCATAATGTTTTAAAATGTATTTTTTAAAAGGTGGTAAGACATAAAATGAACTAAGAAACATAAGTGGGGTTTATGAAAAGCATCCAAATACAGCCATAGGGTCTTACAATTTGCTTTATATATGAATACATAGTTATCTTAAATAACATAACAAGGTTCAGCTACTCACACATTGTTAAGAATAAATACTCAAATATGAATGTTTTTTAATTGAAATCAATTGCTTTAAACTTTTTCTTCATTTGATAGTATTTTCCCAATTTTTTGTTCACTCTGAAAGTGTTTTTTCACTTTCTCATAGGTGGGGCTCTGCCAAAGAGGTTCTTATATGGAAATCACCTGAGAACTCTAAACTGAGTGCCAGGGTGGACTGGTGTTTATTTTAGTGGGTTTCTAAATTCCAAACATTGGAAGTTGAACACAGAAGGAGGCCACTCTGGCCTTGAAGTAACACCTGTTGTGAGCTGGTCAACACGCAGGTCACACACAGATTTTTTTGGTGGTAGAGAAGTTGGGGTTCAGCTCGCAGGGGAGTCGTGTTGTGGAAGACTCAGGAGTGCAATGGGTTTTACTTTTTAAGCAATAACCCATTAAAAATGAAAATGAGAAACGGCCTTTGATCTGTGCTTGGAGCCCTAGAGAATCAAAACCAAAAATGGAATTAGAATTCCACAGTCTGAAGCTTTGTGACCAAATTTATAATCCACAGCCATCCTTCTGACTCCCTTATTCAGTCCATCATTTTTAAGATCTGAAATCAGTTTCCTTAGTCACTATAGGTTTTACATTAACCTATCCAGGTCTCCAGAATTACAACATAAATCAGATACATAAAAACAAAAACAAAACATTCATTGACACTAACTAATTTTATAACTTATGAAAAGAGGAAAGGAGAAAAGGTTGAAAACCTTCATATTTACATTCAATTTATGTCAAAAAAGAGGTTGAACCCATGAATAAGAAAATGCATGCCAAGATGTGGGAAGGGAACAAGATGATGTTTCCTTAGATTTATGAAGATCAGCATGAACAGAGCTAATATGGTCTCCCTACAGCAGAATGCTGTGTCCTTTTATAGAAAGT
Source organism: Phyllostomus hastatus (assembly GCF_019186645.2). Classification (NCBI taxonomy): domain Eukaryota; kingdom Metazoa; phylum Chordata; class Mammalia; order Chiroptera; family Phyllostomidae; genus Phyllostomus; species Phyllostomus hastatus. The sequence goes on from NW_025333960.1 coordinate 33,068,588, forward strand.
TGTGTTGTCTAAACTCAGATTCAGACCAACGGCTTCATCTTTAAAAAATAAAACAAGCACAACCAACAAAAACAAAGCAAAAATTAAACCACATAACCATAGTGATAAGATAATAATTACAATTCAACCAAAATTGAGTTATTAAACAGCACAGTAATTCTGAAAAGGTCATACCATTTCTGTTTTTATTCAGCATCTTGGGTGTGGCTCAAATCTTGAAGAGGCAGATGAAAATAAGGCTATGCCTGTTCCTGAGAATATTCTGGCTTTTTTTCTCTGATTAAAAATCACAACTGCTTCTTGGTGGTAGAAACCGTGTATCTCAAAGTCACCAGTGAACTGGGTTTGCATGTGTTTTCATTTTTAAAAATAAAAAAAAAAAACCTGAGCAAACCTTTCCTTGTGCATTAAGCCTTCTGACCTTTATTGAAATAACAAAACAGTCATTCAAAGGACACAGGGATGAATTAAAGGTAACTTTCTATTTGCCAACACTCAAGGCGGGGTAGGGGCAAAGCTTGCCTGCTTTTCTCAGAGGGCTATTCTATGAGAATGTTTGCAAAACAGTCCTCTCAGGAGGGTTGTCGAAATATAATTTTTTAAAATTTAAATGTCTAGATATAAAAAACCCTGATATGTTAACAATGAACAACTGCATTAGCAGACTTAGGATTGCCCTAAAGAAACAACGCCTACAAGTATATGAGGAAACCGTTTAGAATCTTGAATTTAAGTAGCAGTGTGGACTTAGGGAGGCCAGCTAGAGGTATATATGTGTTTTGTAGTTGGTGTTGGTAGTGCTGGACAATCTTGTTTTATTTTGTTTTCAGTCCAGAATTTTCCATCAAATATACAAGATTCTGGAAGAAAGGGGATTGGCAAGTCCTAAGAAATCCTTGAAACAGCAGGCATAATTATTCCTCTATTCCGTGCCTAGGTAATGTGTAACAACTGTTAGAGTTTCTGAATTTATCTTCCACCCCAGCCAACTTTCTCTTCAATCTATCTAATATATTTATTCTATAGTTATCTTTGTCATTTCTTTATTTATAAAACATGAATTATATACCATTCCTACAAAATCAGGTATAAAAGTTTGTTCAATATTCAAGGGTCATAAAACGTGGTGCCATTTTCACTTTCTATGTAGCCTTGTATTTTTGGTCTCTATAAAACTTATTTTCCAGAAAAAGTGGATTCATTTCCATTGTTACATTATTTTGCTTTTGCATCTTTGATGACATGGGTCCTTCTTCCCTGAAGCTCCTATTATGCTGCCCTGCACAAAATTCTGGCTACATACATACCACACACACACACACACACACACACACACACACACACACACTCTCCAATTGATTCAACTTTGGGAAGGTGTCCAGGTTGACTACTCACTGATTTCACATTTTGGAGGCAATGTTTTGTCTTAGTGTTAAGAGTTGTTCTGGAAGCTGTGCCAAGATTTGGAGATAACTTTATTTCCACTCAGTTAATACACCCTTGGGAATCTGTTAAATGCATGACTTTGATATGAGACATTTGAGACTTACATTACCTTATTTTCTGTCCTTAGAGTTATAATTAATAAATCACATAGTGAATGGACACTGTATATGTAAGACTATTCACTGTCACAAAAGTGGGGAGAAAGTCCTTCTTGAGGTTTAGGACTGAGTGGGAGATAAAAACTTCACTATGTTACTTTTAGAGTAATTCTGAAGTTGGTCACATGAGTATCCAAATATCCATTATTTTAGAAAGATAGCAGAGAGTAGAGCAGGAGCCCAGAACCTTAGCCTCTCATTTCTAAAATAACAGATTTCAACTACACTCTCAATGTTCTCCTCACAAAACCACTCTCTGATTCTGGAAACCCAGAGGTCATGTATTAGATGCCAACAATAAGAAATATGATTTGTTTCTCCAACTTCATATTAGAATATCACATAATTCTTACTCTTATTTTATTGTTATTTAATTGTGTCTAAAAACTTAAGGAAGGATTCAATAAGGCTGGGTGGAAATGATAAATTTGTATCAGTAAATCTAAATTCTAGTGATCTATCTGCCACTGCTTTATTTATAAATTTAGAGCAGGCTTTTATTCTATGTGTATATGTCTTTTCACTTGTAAAATGGGATAATAATAATTACCATACAAGGTTTAATTAAATCTAAATTGAGATATTTGACTTGATCATATAGGTATAGATATATAGATATACACATATACTGTCATTGGTTACATTATTCTTAGAGTTTTCTCCCCTTACTAAATATCATATGTTGTAAACATCTAAACATCTCTTTAGTAACTATAAGATGTATTATCCTATAGACTATAAAAAGGCAAAATAAACATATGTGTATTTCTGTGTGATACAACTAAATAAATCATGACATATTTTTCTCTGTTCTTTTTGACTTGCTTGAATATAGGATGACTTTCTACATAGTTTTCAGTGATGGACCAAATATAAGAAATTGTCCTTCAAATGTTCATAATGAGATGATGCTGAGCTATGCAGATTCATTGTCTTGGTAAATTTATAGAGTTATCATAATTCCTAAAATATACTGTGGCTCTCTTTTATAGAGAAGACTCCAGACTGATCTGGGAATATGGGATTTTAACCAAAATAATGCACACTAGCCAACAAATCTTTACAGATCAAGTTACTCCTAATGAGAATAAGACAGCTAGCTTAAAATAAAACCAATTAATAGTCCTTTGTGGAAAACTAAAGAATTTTCACTCAATTTAAATGAAACAGAAGGAGGCATTTTATAAAGGTATTGGGTCACATGAAGCCCAAGAAAAGGCATTTGATTTAGCATTTAAACAACTAGGAGGAAACTAAAAATCCATATAATTTTTTTCTCATCTTTTTCTCTTTATTTCATTCATTTCTGCAGACTGACTACTTATATTTCTCTAACCTAAAACATGTAAGCAAATCTACCAACAACTCTCAAAATATGAAGCAGGGCCTTTGTGTCTGTTCACAGACTTCCCAAAACTTTGTCGTGTCAAAGATCAAACGTGTGGCAGGGAGTGTCTAGCATGTGTAATGGACTCATCCAAAAGTCAGTTCACTGATTCCAAAACACTGAACTAGATTAGCATGTGAAGCTCCTTGTGAAACTCCTTAGATGATTTGGGGGACAGGAAAATTCCCAGAATGAAAGGGTAAGGATGTTCATTACAAAGTTCCAATGAAGAAACATTTCCTGATTTCTTTGTCCAAATATCTCTCTTTTGGATACCTCATAGTTTTCATTTCTTTGACTCAGACATATTAGTATTTGTTTATACATTATAATATATTGTTTTTTATTATACTGATACATACCTTGTTGCCAAGCCAAGCTACAAGTGTTTTGGTTTAAGATCATGTCATATTTCTGTTGGATATTTTAGAAGGCCTAGCATGGTGCTGAATCCATAGTAGTTACTTTATAATAACACTTCACATAGATTGTTTTGCATGGGCAACTACAAGCATGTGTTTAGTTTAATCAAAAGTGGCTTAACTGAGTTTGTTTTTCCACATCTATTTCTTTGAACTCACAGAAAGGTCAAGTAGTCAGATCAATAGAAGCAATCATTCCTGTTGAAGAGAGTTCTAACCCTTTTCAGTAATATTTATATTTTCAGTAACACTTCCATAGGTGTGAGAAGGGTACGAGGAAGGGCAAGGGTTTAAGATATAGCTGCAGGGAAGAGGTTGGCAGCAGGAAAGAATTGACTGAAGTAGTTAGTCAACTAGTATGACATCCCAAACCTCAAAGGAAAAGAGTGCTAGTAAAAGCAGAGTAGACTAACACTCATCATGAACTATCACTTTCAAAACTTTTAAACAATTATTTATAACCCAGATAGGGTTTTGAAAAGTCTTAACAAAAATGTTCATTTAATTTAGAATTGTCCAGACCAAAAGTTTCTAAATAAAATGTTAAGTTATAAGTATTTTATAAAAGTATCTCCATCTATCCATGTATTGATTAATATGGAGCCTCAAATATGTGCACATTTTTAGTTAAAATATTTAGAAGTGAATGCATTCCAACATTTTATTAACATTTTTTTTCAACAGTCAGAATACTTTGTTTTCCTCAAAATAGTTTACAGACATTCCCATTTACTACTTTTAGCAAACACATTTCTCTGTTGGAGAGAGATATAGAGGTTATTAATTTTGCTGTTAGCATTATGATCAATATTATTGCTGATTACAATCATTTCAGTGTCATTATTTCTAAGAAATCTTGGAATACTAAGATGATACTAGCCACTTCATAAAATGGTATCTTTAATATTTCATGTCTCTTTTTGTGAGTTACCACCCATTGCTATGTATTTGGTATTTAAAAAAAGATGTGCTTCTGATTTAATTATCTACTTCTAATGTGCTCATTTGAAAATTTAATTTTCTCTTTGTTCCCAGGAATACTTTTTGATATGTCTAATATAGGGATAGTGACAAATGAATACTTTCTAAAGAATCAGACTCTGTTTCAGAGACTGTTAGAATAATATATTTATTATAACAATATAATAAATTGAGAAGAACTTGAGTCTTTTACACAGTTTTAGAAATGTTTCTCCTATCAGCTATAGTTTTCACTTTTTAGAATAAATCATAGCTAATGTCCTCTTATGCGATGGTTTTTGTTGGCAAACAGATGAGTGGGAGTTGAGAACTCAGGTTTAACCTACTTAAATCAGAGGGGGCATTAGCGCAAATATTCTTAAGTAAGCATTCATTGCCTAATCAAACGAAACTGGCTTACTCAATGTTCAGTAGCATGTCTTTTCAAATCCTGGCTCAGGCTCTTGACTAATGTGAGCTGCTCAGCCTGATCCCATTGGGGCTGCAGAAATCTCCTATTTCCTTTCATTTTCGGGTATGCAGCTGCATTTCTAAGCCACGACTACATTGTTAAATGAATCATTGATTTGGAAAATCTGAAGTGACCTTCAGCTTGTTCTCAAGCTCTACCTCAAGAGAAGAGAGGCAAAAGCAGCAAAATATTGGAAAGAAGTAGTTTTTGTAAATGTATTTGTGGCAGGTAGAAGGTTGGAGACCACTTTATATGTGTAGAAGTGTGCGTGTATATGTGAGAGATTATATTCGATGTTCAGAAATGATATTCTTCCTAATAATCTGTGTTTTGAGCTTGGCTCAACAAAGTCTTCTGCTTATAGTACAGAGGCAAATACTGCCCTTGACTTCTCAGCAGCCCCGTTAACTATATGCTACTCAGCAGATTGAAATTCTGTATTCAAGTGGTTTGGACAAATTCTGGGTACTTACCCAGTCAGTACAATGACAGTTTTACAGAAGAGTCAATACTATGAAAACTTGCATGTCTAGAAATTCTACTTCCATTACTTTTCTCTAACATCACCTTTAATTTCCACTTATAGTTATGGGGAACGTTTTGACAACTGTAGACATACACCCAACCCCATGGAAGCAGTGCAGCGTTCCTTTAATACTGACTTGCTCCTCTTCATAATGGGTAACCTAGTTAGACATACAAATATTCAATGAGGCTTACAGATTACCCTGATGCAAGAACTCAATGAAGTTCACATAAGGTCAGCAGAAGATGCAGGTATTATATCCACTGAGTCACTAATTTGTCTCATGCCAGAAGTGTCATTTATCAATATAGTCCAATTAACCTCACTCTCCTGTTTCCTGAGTCCTTTTCCCCTCAGGTGCTGACTGTTTCTGAAGGTTTTTCTAACTGTAGCAGCTATTGGAAAAAGAATTGATAAAAAAAATCCACCCTTAGGTATAAATGACTGACAAGTCTCAAATCTTTTAAAACTGAAAGTATCTGTAGTTTACTATGAGTGAAGGTTTCTATTGTGTTATTGGAGCCATTATCAAGTTTTCTGAGTTCCACTAAAATGAGAGAACAAGTTAGGTCCTTTTTCACAATACATTTTTTTAAAGAATTTCCTAAAAAGTGTAGTTTGTTTACTAGTAACTCTATTTTAGAAGTAAGGAAGCATAGGTTCAGAAAGGCCTAGCAACAGACCAGGGGTAACATCTGACCTGTGTGTGTGGCACTTTTCTGATCCAGAAGCTACCCAGTCATTTCCCATTTGTTGTGAGGCACCAACTTCCTTTTATAAATTTCCAAGATCAAATCACATTGACAAACTTTTCTCCTACCTCTGATATGTCCTAACTATCTTCTCATGATGAGTCATTTTTGCTCTCCCTCATCTCATTCTTAATGTTCAGGTGGGAGTGCCTATAAAAGGCAAGCCATCAATATCTGGGGTTAGACAAAGTTCCGTAAACCAATCTGCAAGCTGGAGCAAAGCTCCTTGTGTCCTTAACTGTAACCTTGGCACATGAAAAGTGACTTCCATTCCATTTTACCAACGTTTTGGTCAAAGATCAATTGCCATTGTAATTATATCATATATCACAGGATGGGGAATCAGTGAGAGGGCAGGCCCTCTAAACTAATACATATCATTAGCATTTAAAGAACATGAAAAACAAATTGAACATTAGTCCTCATGTAACTCTTTTTTCTAGAGAAAATAATTTTCCAAATTAAAATGAATAAATTAATGAAATTGCCACATGTCTGAGAATAAACCATGTTGGCAATGTCATCAAGCCTTCAGCAAAGTTGAGCTCATTGTACTTCTCTGTCTGATCATTATAACATCTAATCAAGGGGAGCTTAAATACTTCAGTGAGCTCTCAAAATAAATTTGATCTGCACAGCTCAGGTCTCATGGATTCTAAGGGTTACCGACTAGGTGAAACATGTTTTTGTTTTAATCCCTGCCTCAGCTCAAAGAGGATTAATGCTCATAATTCTCCCATTCCCATTTAATTGAGAAATGAAGTTTGAAGAGGCACCTCCTCCAACACTCCACTTTGAAGTATGACCTACCCACTATCTGCACAATACATCTCTCTCTGCTCGCACACACTTAAACACACCCTTCCTGTCCCAAAGGAGGAAAAAATAGCATTGTGTGCAAGTGTGTGTATTTGTGTGTGTCCATTCCAAAACACACAAAATTGTTGTTTTCTCTTTTCCAGCTTAGAATTACCCCAGTGAAGGCATTCTCTGGCAAGTTCAGTGTCTCAAATAGCTGTGACCTTACTTTTCTCTGACACTTTAATAGCCCTATAATATAAATATGCTTTTAATAAGAACAACTTAATGCTTACATTCATGTTGTATAATTGGGATTTTCACTTTTGCTTTTCCACACCAATAGGGGTAAAATATCTGAAGGAAGGAAAGAAAGAAGGCAGACACTATACCTTGAAACTATTTTCTGAGCAGCTGGATAGGTATTAGAAGCAAAGGGCTAACATTTTGAATACAGACCCCTCCTGTGTCCTAAGATAGACCCAATGCTAAGATCTAATATAGAAAGGGTCCAGAGAATCACAGGAAGACAATGGTGGTCTCACTTTTTCCATCCAAGCTGATGTGAGAATTTAATGAGAGAATCCTGTGAAGTGCTTAGCACAGGGCTCAATACACAGTAAGGCATCAACAAATGTGAGCTGCTATCATTTATATAAATAAACATCTTACATCTACAAAATCTCACACCTAAATCTTAAGGCTTCATAAGGAGTATATCTGACACTTAGTCTTTTCTAACCTAATCTCAAAAGTGACATATAATCACTTTGGTAACCATAACCTATTGGTCTAATGTGGATGGCACTACCTAAGGACATGAATACAGGAAGCAGTGACCATGGGAGGCCATCTTGGAATCTGGCTACCATAACTACCTGAGGGCTGCTGAAACTTTTATCAAGCTGCTTTCTCTTATGTTTTAACCTTCAAGGACCAGGTTTGTGTGACATTGCTGTGAGTGAGATTTCAGTAAATGCTAATATACCCAGAAACAGTAATATTTAAAAATTAAATATCTGTTATCAATTTACAGATATTTCCATGTGACATCCCACTTGAGCTTTAAATAACCTTTTAAAATAGTCAACAGAGTAGATGCTGCTGTAATATTTTCACAGATAAGGAAACTGAAGATCAGAGAAATTTAATGATTGGCCCAAGATTTGAATTAGATATACTCTTAGCATTCTCATGGTATTTCTGCTGCTAGGCTAAGCTGCCTTGTATATTTGTTAAGAGCCCACCTGCTTATGTGTTGGGCAGAAAGATTGGAACAAATCACAAGTGTGCGATTTTTATCTTAGAGATATTTTCTCTACTTTTTAAAAATCACTAGATTTTAGCAGCTGGTATCTGCTTCTTTTTTTTTCTCCCATTACTTGTTACACATACATACTCATACATATTTACTTATAGACGCACATGCACATTCTTCTATTTCTGTTCTCTTATATTAATAGCAAATTAAATTTCTTTCAGAAAATACCATGGGTCATTGTGTCACAGAGAAGTCATGTATATACATAGAGGAAAGCTATAAAATTTTATATATATATAAAATATTTTTATATATAAAATATATATACATATAAACTTATATATATAATTTTATATATAAAGCTATAACATTTTATATATATAAAAAATATTTTATATATAATATATATGCATATAAACTTATATATATAATTATATATATAAATATTTTATATATAAAAGATATATATATATAAGATATATACATATAAAATTATATATATATAAAATTTTATAGCTTTCCTCTCTTTATTTTAAAATAATTTATAAAATGTTATATATTCAGGTTTCAAGCATAATTTTTCCTGTTTGGGGGAGGTTTTCAAATACTTAGATTTGAATTGGTAACCATTTGTATGAGAAGATGAGTACTAATGGAAAAGCCCAGAGTGGATTTGGGAAATTATTATAAGCATTCAGCCATAGGTTTGGGTGTTTGACAAAGAACCTATTCAAGGATGAGAAATCCCCTATTTCTTTCCTGTATTTCTTTTTCTGAATAGAGCTGGATTGAATAACAAGGACTGATAAAGGATTCAGAGCCATTGCCTTACTAAGTAATAGTGAAGCCGTGTTCTAACCATTGGGACCCAAATTGGCCTTCTGCACCTATAAGTAGGCAGCCTTTTGTTGACCGATTTATGATGGGGGGTTTGGAGGAACAGATGGTTAAAAAGAGCAAGGTCTCTATAACTTCCACTCTTTCTGCAACATCCTCTACCTCAGCACCAATTAGGCACACTCCACCTAAATTCTGCATAACTGCAGATTTGTTTGCATCTCCAGACATTTTTCCAGATATTTTCCTTATGCTTACAATACACCTCACCCTTCTTTCTGCATATTCAAACCCTAGTGGCCCTCCCTAAAGCCTCCTCAACTAGTAATACATAGTCATTTACATCCTGGCTACTGCTTAGGAATTTCAAAGTGCTTTAACATAAGCTAATTCAGTGATCCCCACACAATCTTAGAAGTTTAGCCCCACAAGTATTGTCTTACTGTTTTCATGGATGAGAAAAATATCAGAGTGGTTCAATTAGCCAACAAGGTCACAGAGCTAAAAAACTAAAGTAGCACTGGAGTTGATCCCTCCTTGACTTAAACCTACTGCTTCACTTGCATTGGCAACCTGCATGAGATTTTCCTCTTTGAGCTCTTGGAGCTCTTGGAATCCATCCCATTCTAAAGTAGCCTTTAGGTACTAACTGCCTGGCTGTGCATATAACTCACTGATGACCCAGAAATAGATTTATCCTCCACATTTTACATGCAACTTCACTGGTGCATGCCTTCTTCCAGTGCTTACCCAAGGACTGCATCATGGGAACAATAGATCTAACAGGAAAGAATGAGTTAGACATTGTGGGTACTTTTCTCTTTCTTGATCTCAGCAGTCCTTGAAATAGGTAACAGAGTTAGTTGAGACCTAGAGTTAAACAATTTCCTTCCTTCTCTCTTTCCTTCCATTAACATAGCTTACCTACTGTGCGATATTCTCTATGTTAGGCCTTGGGCATTCAAGTTGAATCTGGCATATTCTTGATTTCCAGGAACTAAAATTTAGTAGGGGAACTTCCACTCTTCTTTGAAATAAAAACAAACATAAGCATTGATACGCAAGTGGGAAAGAAATTACCCATTTCTTCCACCTACATTGCATCAGGAGTAAGCATATGACAGTGTAAGTATAGTATGCAATCCTCTTGGAGGACACTCTGAACTTGAGTACCCAACTGTAATGACTAAAATTTATTCCCATTAAACTGAGCATTCTCTGTCTGGACTTACATTTGTAGATTGGGGATTGTGAATGTTAGGTTCTCCTTCTCCCACTTTTCTCCTTTAGAATCTAACTTGAATGATAATAAAATTAAAAAAAAAGAAACACAATATGAGGTTTATCAAATACTTGAGAAAGTCTTTTGTTAGTAGGGATGAAAGAAAATCATGTATTCTACTTCTATCTAAAGTATTTTGTGAAGGATATGAAATCATTTTGAAAAGTTCAGCTCTTTGACCAGTTTTTTTTTTTTTTTAATAGATCAGGAGACAGGACTTAGAAATGCCCATCTGCTGTTTGCCTACTCAACCATGGGCAAGTAGAAGTGTACCTTCCATGAGTGTTTTCAAGAGCTGCCCAATATTTTGTGCCCAACATGTTGCCTTTTAAAAAGCATGATCTTATGTTCAAAATTCTGGCTCCATTTTCAGAGCTTCATATCATCATCACTTACTGGCCTTGAATTCTGTACTGTTCCTGGTTGATATTTCATTAGATGAGCAGTCACTGAACAATCACTATGAATAAAGCACTTTGGGAAGTTTAGTGGTGAGCATCCATCTGATGGGAAGTAACATGGAAACAATAGCAATCACACACAGCACAATAGAGATAGTCCTCAAAGGAAGTAATATGAATGGGGGTGAGGCAATAGGGGTGAGGAGAAAATTCCCCCTTGTTGGGAGCTTCATCTCAAAAAAGCTGCAGTGAAACTAAATCCCAAAGAATGAGTGGGATTGGACTACTTTCCATTGGAAATGGGAACAGAACAGCCTGAGTAGGTAAGAACCTTGACCATGATTTCCCACAATTATGCATTTTTGGGACAATATTAATATTGATTTTCTGTTCCATATACTTAGTATATTCATCAGATCCTTTGTTCGGTCCTGAATGCATTTTGTCATATAAGAGCCTTCTACACAATTTGAAAATTATTTAAAAATAGTTGATACTTTCACACAATCATTTTCTACACTTAAATTCTAGATTTAAAATCTAGGCCCACTTTTTTTAATTTATTTTTTTTTTACTATGGTGTAATACAATGCTGCTTTTTTGGTAAATTCTCATATTCCATGAAAATCTCATCATCTCATAGTGACATTTCAAAACTGCCTTCATAAAATTAGAATGACTCCAGAATGCTTGAAAACAGAGAGCAGTTATTCCCGTGATATATGATCTTCCTGGACCTCTACCTCATAAACTCCTAACTTCTTTTCAAATCATATAGAAAGACCAATTTTTCCTTCTTTGTACACAACATTCATTTTTTTCCTCTCTCTGGGCCATTATTTATTATTTAACTTGGTTACTGTATTATTTAAAGAAAAAAGTAGTTTGCAATATTGCCTTATGGGAGATGCTATACAGGATAAAGCAATATTGATTGCATTGTAGCTATTAAGTACTGTTCTGAAAACAAGGAAGGAGTGTGAGATAGTGAACCAGGGCAAAAATTATCTTCACCCTTCAACAAGCTAAAAGGGAAATAAAATTAGCAAATCACCTTTCAAGTAATCCAAAAACTTTAGAATTTCTTCTTCAATGTTTGTAAAGCCAGCTTCAAAGTTTAAGACAATGGGCAAAATCACAAAAAAGAAAATGGCCCTCGAGGAACAAAGAATTTACCATATATTTTTAGAAGGTATACAAAAAAAAACCCAACCCAAGATGCATTAATTTAGCCCCAATCCACATTTTCAACATTAACTACTAAGTTCTTTACACAAATACACTGTCTGGTTAGACTGTCTGGAATTCTTCATTTATCTTATCCTGGTTCTTGTTGATGACATATTCCTTCTTAAAATGTCAGATTTAATAATTTATAAATTTTTATATACTTCCATTCCTGACTTTCCTTCATTAATGTAATTGAATCTCTGTTCTTGTTGTGAATGTAGATATTGGCGGAATATTATTACTAGTAAAGGTTAACCAAGTAAATAGAGATTCTACGGGTTAGGTTTCACAAAGAGAATAATTCTAAATGAATTATTCTGTAAGAAGACTTAGGATGTGTAAATAGCCCAATGGAATAAATGTAGTCAGTAAAACCCAGAATGGAAGAACACATTTTTTTATAAAACTGAGAGAAAAGAAACACATGACAAAAAAGTTTAGTATGAAGTCAAAGCATAGGGACAGTAGAATGCAGAGTAGAGAGCACAGGTCAAGAGATTAAGTGGGAGGTTATGTCTGGAAAAAAAATCAAGAAGACGTGTAATTTATCACTGACACTTAATTGGCCTCCATGGTGAGATGCATAGAAGTACCACCAGTTTTTAAAAGCCTATGAGATAGGGCAGACAGAATTAATCAATCACATCTCCAATTGGATTCATCCCTCTGTTAGGTGCTGTGACAATTGAAAAGATATGCTTTTTTAAAGGAAGTTAGAAGGCCAATGTAGCACATAAATCAAATAGAAAATACTCTTACACAGCTCAGAATATTGGTTTCCATAGTCCATCTGAAACACCTTGCTCATAGTGATTGATCAGTAAATACTTGTTAAATGAAAATAAAAACGGTTGGTGTTTTATAAATTCTATGTACTACAAAATTTGAGAAGAGGAGAAATTCAATGAAGTGTAGATAATGAAGAAGGCCTAAAAAAAGTGGAGCTTGAATTATGCTTTCTTTTTTTTAATCATTACCTAGGACGTGCTTATGGAGCTTAGAGAGAGGGGAAGAAGGAAGGAAGAGTGAGACAGAGAGAAACATATGTGTGAAAGGCAGAAACCTCAGTCTGTTGCCTCTCATCCATGCTCTGACTGAGGCACAATTCTAGGCGTGTGCCCTGACCTGGAATTGAACCCACCATGCTCCAATCAACTGAGCTACACTGCCTGGGGCTGAACTATGCTTTTGATAGTAGAGGAGACAATAGGAAGGAAGACTGGATTTGTCAAAAATTAAAAGAGATACATAAAATTATTTCATGAATTAAATCGCTGTTCAAGGGTCACTGAACCTGAATTCAAGGGTCAAAATCCCAATAGTCTAATCTCATTTATTATTTGTTCCAGAATTGTACCTGATTTCTCTCTCTCTAAGTAATACCCCACTTATACATGTTTCTGGTTTTTCATAATGAATACCACATAAATGTCTTTTCCTACTTGCTCATGTACATAAATCCATATGTAAGGACAAAGTCATATCCTCTTGAAGCCATGTCAGAGATCAAGAATGATGTCAAACAAGCTGCACTTTAGACTGTGAAAGGAGAGGACTACAATCCTAAATTCCATGGTTTCAATCCGAAGCAAAAGCTTACCCCATTGTACCATTGTTTTTATTTAAATGACACCAATCCAAAGACATGCATGCATTATGGTCAAAATAAATAAGTTGATTTCTATATATATATATATATTAAGGATTTTGCTAATTTGCACTGATACAATGAAACAATAAACTCAATGATAACAACAAAATAGCTAATGAAGTTGATGATTGTTAAACTTTATTTTTGATAATGCATGTGTGTTTATTTAGACGAATGCAATGTAAATTATGACCAGCTAGTATTAAATATCTCATTTGAAGTGTGCGCTCAGTGAAGGAGAACTGCTGAGATGTGAACTCCTCATGCTGCCGTTCACTGTGGGAAGAGGCAGACGTGAGGCCCACAGTTGTCTGTGGCCTGATCATTGCACAGATGATCTCCTTGTGAAATGAGAAATTGATGTTTCTATCTGCATACATAGAGACACTAATGGTGTCTTCTGTCAAATTAAGAGAAAAAAAACAAATACACTATGCTTATAGCATTCATTCATATACTCATTCATTCATATACTCATTCTTCTATTTATTAATATGCAATAACTTTGTAAAACAAAATTGAAAAAAAACATAACATATCATCATGAGTATCATACTCTAGGAGCACAAATAAGTAAAAGAGAACTAAATTTTATCAGGTATTAGGAACAAGAATTATGTTAAGTGTATTGTATATACTCATAGCATTGTATTTAATCTAAACAAGCTAAGGATACACAAGCAAAGTAGGGATTTGGATGTGACTTTTGAGATAAATCTTCCTAATAAAGATGGTCACTAAAACAAGAGTGAAGGTGTAGGATTTGCATGTTATTTCCTACTGTACTGGAGGGATATGAGCAAGTCCTCTGTATCTTAGATAATAAAGCACATTTGACACTGTGATGGGAGAAGACATGAGAAAGCAACTTGGATCGCGTACTCAAAGTTTTTGAAATTCATTTTAAAATAGAAACTTCTGCTATGAGCAGAACAAAATGCTAAATAAATTTCATATTTTAGAAATAAATAGTGTAATTAATACTGACAAATTGGAGAAGAAGGAGACTGGGCATGGGAAGTGGTTGAAATACCCCATCATGTGAAGGTCTGTGAACCAAGGGAGTTAGAACAGAATTGTAGAGCAGGGGGTGAGTTAAGAGATGTTTCAGAGAAATAAAACAACTGAACTCTGCAACTATCTGTGCTAGAAGTTGTTATTATTCTCTGACAATTAGACATAAAACTATCAACTTTTGTTTTACAAAGCTGATTGAGGCACTTGCAATAGGTGTGCGGCCACAATGGTTTCCTAACAAACTGTCTTAGTACTTTGCTTACCCTGATCAGTACAGATATAATTAATTATAGGTATTCTGAATCACGAGTCTGCCTCAAGAAGTTGACATCATAGTAAAATACAGGCCAGAAAGCACCTTTTCCACAGGCAGGGGAACCAAAAGACATTCAAAGGTGTGGAGCCAAGCACTCTCTGATTCTTCTACTACTTTCTGAAATCAGACCATACTTTCAGACCTACTTGATGGAGAGTAAGGGATGGTTGTAAATCACCCGGTGATCCTGTTAAAAATACAGACATTAATGAAGTACATCTTGGCTAGCACCTTAAAATTTGCATTTCTAACAAGCTACCAGGAAATTCTTATGATTCTGGTCTAGCTATGATTCTAGTTGGGTGGTTACAGTAGAAAGCCTTCCCATCTTGAAGCAGGTTCTGCGATTCTAACTGTAACATCTTGATTGAATAGGGCTCTAGTTCTCTGATTTCCTACATAGTTTAGGACCAAGGACACTTCTTCTTCTTCTCCTTTTTTTTTTTTTTTTTTGCACATGATAACCATGTAGGCCCACAGTAACCAGTAATTGCTGAAATCTTGATAAATGTGCCCCAACATAACTATAAGAGAATAATTCCATTAAATACTCATAAACCATCTAGACTTAGAAATGTTGATTCCAACTCTTTCATACTTTTCACATATTCTTCCTTCTGGCTCTAGAAGGTTTAAATATTTTTAAATTAGCTCATTCTGCCCTAGAGGTCTTCATTTCTTCATTTGTTTTATTTGATCACATTAGCTTATAAGCTGACTAATATTTTTTTGGATGTGTTTGGGGACAGAAATACAATAATGAAATTAGCATTTCCTCCCATAGAAGTTGAGCTTCAGTGTGGACTCTGCTTAACTGTCATCTTTATTTTCTTCATCGCAGTTCTTTGTACTTAATAAATCCTTAATAAATATTTTTGATTGATGTCTACATTTGAAATTTTCATTAGTTATGTGGGGTATGAAATAGTTGGCTTCCCAAATCTGTTTTTATTTTCTCCATTTAGAACTTGACTCAATTCTTTCTTCTTCAAAATGCTAGTAAGTATCTCGAGTTTATCCTTTCAGCTTGGAGGTGATAATTTTCCATTTTGAGGGAGATGAATGCTATGCTCCAACATTTGAACACTTAATTAAAGCACAAAGGATGCTTAATTGGGGTAATAAATGCAATTAAACTATATAGAATGGAGAAACTGCTGCTCAATTTTTAAAGCAACAGAGAGGAGATGACCAGATGGGTTAATGAATCAGTGTTAACTCTCATTTGATGAACACTTTGAGAGTGTCTGATATAAGAAGACTATAAAAATGCCATCCATTGTTGTTTTTATGCCTAGATAGAATTTCATCTGGGCCCTACTTTCTTAAGCCTCTCCATTTAACAAAGTTTTCATTTGCAAAGTTGACTTTTGCTCTCTCAGAGTGTAATTGTCTGGTTTCTATCTCCCAGTAGTAATTTAGACTATACTACAACAAAAGAAGATAAATGTCAATTTTAAAATTTTAAAAGAGATTTGTTTACATAATGAGCAATGTACTACTTTATTTCTTTTAAGAGAAAAACATCTTTTGCTTTTACTGTTGTTAAACTCTGTGAATGCCAATATTTTTCTGTAGGAGAGACTACTATTCTCCACATTATGTCGCTGAGTCTCAAATTTTCATCAGCCATTGCTTTTTTAAGCCAAACATATACTTTCTGTAAAAGAAGCTATGGTTACTTGTGATGACTTTTATTAATATACTCTGTAAAAATGATTGAGCTTCTTCCTTGTATGTAGTGTATTATATATTTTTTGTTGGAACAGATTTCTGGTTGGAAAAAGAGTTAACCAGTACCTGATACTTAAATGATTAGAGGAGTTAAGTCTGGCTCCAAAGGTACAGTTAGTGACCTCTCTGGTGTACATACACCGATGATATCCCAGTGGCACAGAGTAGTAGGAGAAGACAAAGATCTGCGGCCACCATTACTCTCTGTCAAGGCTTTACACAAAAGCACTGACTGTGCTATAATAGGAAATCAGCTTGCCAAAACATTACAAGAGGCTGAAGCTTCTAGCTCACTGAAATTCTACCTAAATTATTACATGCTTGGGTGGCTGCAAGAACAACAGATAGCTTTGTAATTAATACAAACCATGTCAGCCTCCCTCACTTCCTTCTCATTCCATGCAGACCAGTAATGAGGCTCCTCTTGACACACAATCACAACACACTGACAAACCATCTTGGTATGTGAAAAAGACACAGAAAAAATCAAGAACTGTGATAATGCTAGCAAGCATAGCTCCTCTTTGTCTGTGACTCTTGGCCGGAGGCGCCCTCATCCCCTGGGCTACAGACAAACTTCCATGCCCGAAGGGCTCTTATGCTCTCACATAGAAACCAAAAGTTGTTATCTAGAAGAATGAGTTTCTTCTTTTCTTTTGTTATTGCTGAGAAAATACTGACAATGAATAATTTTCTAAAACAATTACACATTCTACTGCTTATTTTTACCACTATATGATGAAAAAGCACCTATCAAGAAATTAGTTTTTTTCCCCTGTAGCCTCATCCAAAAGATTAAAAAAGATAATGATGTTAACTCTTAATTAATAAAAAAGGTAGCATTTTAACTGATATACCAGGAAATGCAATCCTTACCACTGTGCTTTATTAAGTCCGTCCATCAGCATCACCATTGGATGACATGCTTAGTGTACTCTTTCCTTATATAACTATGCGAGTTGGTACAGGTAATATTTAAAAGCATGAAACACTGTCATTGAGCCTGCACATTTCTTTAATATAATTAGTGAAATAAAATTTATATGTAGAAATATGAAAAATTATTGAATGCAATACAATCTACCAAATGGAAAATACTAACAAGATACAGGGTGGGAGATTAGTGACTGTGAACAGTATTACCATTGGGAGAGCAAAACAGGTACAATTCCTCTAGGAAAAGTAGACTTCAAAGATGGGGACTTCTAGATAAGAAGATATGTGTGAGAAGCAAGAAGACTCTATACTTGTTTTAAAAGGTCACTAAGAATGTTCTTATAATATGAAAAGCAAGAATGTTCTGCACTGGAAATAAAGTTGATTTTAAAGAAAGGAAGACATAACGAATAGAGGTTACAGTTAGAGACCATGAAACTTACGTTCTAGACTTTTAGAGAAGTCTAACATGTGAAACAAAATTGAATAATTTGAAAAAAATATGTAGTAAGGCTAATTGCTAAATCTCATGGTATAAACTCTAGCCTTCATGAGAATTCACACTAAAGAAATATCAGTGAAAGTGGAACAATCCAGTAGGGTTTCCTGAAGGTGATAGGTCTCTCACTTTGACTGGTAGCTAATATTTGAATTTATAGAAAGAAAAGAATAAATACCAGTTGGAAGTAAAGTAATATAAGACATGAAGTCAGTATTAGATATTGCATATTTATGGGGCAATAAAAATCTTACAGATATGATGCAGTACAGAATAGTATTCCACTGAAGTTTAAAAAAATAACTGATAGGAAGAGTTACTTAAGGTTGATTAATCAAAAGCAGTGGTTTCATGCTTTGGCTTTTACACACCAAAGAAGCTGTGAAAATAAAGCAACATGTTTATGTGGCTCCAAGAACACACTGAAATGTGTATCTACAAAATAATGAGTATATGTGCAACATACATATCCTTTAAATATGCAGAAATGTGACTAATACAGTGAAAACAGATTTAATAAGTAAAATCTCCTTATAATCTTATGCCATCTATATTTTCTCAACTAACAGGTATGGGTATTATCTCATACTAAGGGATGCATTCATTACTTCCTTAAAAATACTGCCAACTTACATATCATTTGTTTTTCAGTTATCAAATATGAATGCATGTCAGATGCTTAACATTTTCATTTATTTTACTTATTGATTATTTGATATTTAATATTTAATATTATTACTGAGTTATACTAACATAAATATGACCATTAAATTGATATATTTTGTTGTCATTTCCCCTTAAAGTTTTAATAATTAATTCAGAATCCATTTTTAATGTGTAGAGTTATAAAATACATACATTTCCTAATGAAACTAAGACCTTTTAACTCCATTCATCCCCACAGAATTTGATTATTTTCTTCATCAAGTCATATTTGTAGTGCATTTTTGAAGACCAGAAAGTGAAGCTATGTGTAGGATTTAGCTGAGAATGGCACATTTCAAAGTCAAACAAGCTTGTTTCATTACCCCATGCTTTGGATTTTCATCACTTACAACATGTCAACTTGCTAAGAACAAAGATTCCATCCTCCAAAAGGCACTAAATATTGAAAAGCTTTGATGAGATAGAGTAAGTAGGATAGAAGTGATATAGTGAAACAGCTCAAACTTACCATAAAACAAAACAAAACAAAACAAAACAAAACAACTAGTTTCCAATCTCACTCCCTGTCCCAGACACACATCTGTCTACTCCTATAACTCAATTCTGCAATAAGAATACATTTTTCTTTTTTAAATAGAGAATGCTGGTGGATAGGCACTCGATAGTGGGATGTCTAGTATCTTAGATGTTGAATTAAAAGCATTTAATTGAAATTGCACTTTGATTTATGAGCTTTACTTCACAAGCTGCCTTGGAGGGAAAGAGTTAACTTAGCAGACCTGGACTGATCAAACCTTCAACATTCCAAGACAGGCCTATCTTGAGGACAGACCCTTGGCTAATTCTTAGGAGATAATCTCAGGCTGATAATAAGATTGTTTTGTATGCCTGAGGCCTTGAGCCATGCAAACCAGTTTAACCATATAAATTTATTCTGACAGTGTGATTTCTGGTAAATGCTTGTTTTTCATCTGGAAGGGCAGGGAAGTGGAGTCTGAGCAGCTGAGAATAGTGACTAGACACAGGCTGACATGACTATACCCCAATCAAATTCCTGGACACTAAGCCATAGGTTAGCTCCCCTGACTGGCAAATGTGTGACATGTGTGATCACACATTTTTGCTGGGAGAACTAAACACATTCCCACTGGCAGGGACTCCTGGAAGCTTGCACCTGGTTTGTCCTGGGTTTTACCCATGTGGTATTCCCTTTGCTGATTTTTATTTGTGCCCTTTTGACATAATAAACCATAGCCTTCTAGAGAATTATCAAGCCTGATGGTGGTTTTGGAGACCCTGATCACACTACTTTTTCCAATTCTCAGTAAAAACTTCCCTAATTTGACCCTCATTGCTTTTCTTCTACTCTGAACTCTTGACACTTACCATCAATACCAAACAGTTTAAAGGTTTTGCAGAGCTCTCACTTGAATTATTTATTGTTTTATATATTGCTCTTTTCTCAGTTAAATTAATTGCTTATTTTAGCACAAAGGCTGTGATTGCCACTTTCTCCCCAAAACTTGCAATGTTTTCATTAATAGTCAGCACAAACTAGGCACTCAATCAATGCTTTTACATTAATGATCAGCCAAGAAACTGATGGAATTAACGGTGAACTAGAAATCTCTATTAGTAATTGATCTAATTATATTTGTCAGCCTATCAGCACGTGTTCAGAAGTATTCTAGATTATTATTACTGGACTGCCTCAGCACTGATAAAGCTGATTTCGGCCAGTTTGTACCTATGTGCCTCACATATAGTAAGTGCCAAATATTTATGGAATCAATGTGCAGAATAGAAATCTATTAGATTTTGTAAGAACCTTAGCTGATTTTTTTTTCTAAAGACTGAGGGAGGACAGACTTATGGAAACTCTGAGTTTGAATTAAATAGTTTAATTTGAAAGATTGTTTCAGGTGCCTGAAATAATCCTGCTGGTTACCTCAATCATTTATTTTAATTTTTATGTGCTGATGTAATATAATTTAGTGGATATTTTATATGGCATAACAAAATGTCTGTGCTATATTAGAAGTAACTTTCATGTAATTTTAAGTATTAAGTAAAAACTCTTCAATATCATATTTTTTAAAAAATGTACATTTGACTGTAGAACCTTGTACATATAAAACTCAACTCAATACATGAGCAGAGAAAGGATGTTAAGGCGTTAACACTAGGTATTATCAAGCTTTGGTGAAGGTGGATTTGGTAAAGGTGATAAAGTTGAGGAGAGTAAATTTTTTAAGTTCAAAAAACGTATATTTTTGGCTCATTTCTTAAGTCATATTACTCAGAAACCTGAGATAAGTGCAAAGTGACCTGTTAGGGAACATATTCCCAGAAGTAATAGGTGAGAGATGAGGGATGGCAAGCAGGAAAGGAAATGAAGGTAGACAAGGATGTGGTTTTAAGCCAAGTCCTGCAGAATGAAATTCAGTCCTCGCCACAGGGGCACTGGAGTGTGCAAGGTGCACCTACCTCAGAGTCGTTGCTTCTGTAGGTAAGGGAGCTGAGCTGTCATCCCATCAAGTTATTTGCTAAGGGCTGCCCCATGGATCTAAACTCCCAGGCATCTCCCCATTCTTTGTGAGCACAGAAAAATCTCCTCCCTTTTCTCCAGAATATTCCTCTAAGAAGAGTCAGGGGCACAGACCATGAGAGGCAAAATGAAAAACTATAAAAGGGATTCAAGGAGATTTGAGTGGAGCACTGACAGTATCTACTACTGGTTAATAAAAATACAGTTGTGCTATAAAATGTGATCAGTGGGTTATTTGTGCTTCAAATAATATTTGAAAAATTGTTGAGCAAGAACTTATAAATGCTTTAATATAAATATACCAGCCTTTAATCAAGTAGTGTTATTGGTTGTTAGGAGGTAGAGATCAGTATAGAGTATGGAGTGAATCCAATGAAAAAGAGTAAATGGTACAGAAAGAGGAGCCTCCAACCAGAACTAAGACAAAAAGAAGTTTAAATCAATTATGACTTGAAAAGTATTTTGGCAGGAATGTGTTTTTTTTTTCTTACAGGATAAATATACTATAGGTCCAGAGTTTAACTCTGAGAAATGTGAATACTTCAGCTGAAGAAGGAAACTTGAACCTACAATACATTTAATCACTATTGTCCAAATAAATATGATTTAATTAAAAGCTTGTATCGTATAACTGCTACATTTGAATAGTCCAGAGAGTATATTAGGAATTATTTTGAGTATTTCATTTTGGTCTTCATCCTCTCTTTATTTTGTTTGCGTAAGAGTTTTCTTTCCTAATGAGTTCTATGAGAATTTGGAAGGAATTTTTCTGTGAAGTTCCCAGAGTGGCCAGGGTTATAGAATGAGAATTCCTGTGAGTAGTGAATTGTAAGGATGAATTAAAAAATTCTGCTCATGTACACATGGGCTTTTGTAATGTGACTCTGCCACTTCTGTTCTCGAGATGGTTTGTATTTCTCTACCTTTCAGGTCTGGGTGTTGCTGTGATTTGCTTAGACAAATAAAATTCAGTGAAAATAACACATGATTCCCAAGTGACTAAAACCTTGTAGCTTTTCTCTCCCCCTCATGTAACCTGTTGCTGTCATGGGAAGAAGCTTGCACTAGCCTGCTAAGGATGGGACTATGCATAACTGCGTCTTATTAAGACTTCCAACCTGTAATTGAACCGTCAGTTGATTATAGCCACATAAGTGACCCCAGGAAACACCAACAGCAGAGACACCTAGCTGAACCCTGATAAAATTGCTGATCCACAGAATTTTGATAAAATAAAGTGGTTTTGTTTGAGTTACTTGATTTAAATGACCAGGCCACACAAGTGTGGGGCTTGGCATTTGGTTTTGCACCGAGGCTGCTATAGATATCATGTAGAGAGACCTCCTTGGTGCTTTTATGCCAGAGTCTCTTGGGAGGTTGCTTAAAAAACTCTTTGAAAAATATGCAATCAGAATCAGGGTTTATTTTACTCTTCCTACTCACCCCTTTAATTATAAAGACAACCACATACTGAACCTGTACCTTAAGCAATCAAACCCAGGAGTCCCTCTGAAACATCTCTTTGAGTAAGCACTTAGTAAAGCCTTTTGAGAGAAACTGAGAGAAGAAAATGCCTGTTTATTGCTTGTCTTTCTATTAATACTTTTCTATCTATTGTCTATTTATTATCTATTCTATCTTTATCTACCTCCAGTTAAAAAGTAGTCTAGTAATCGCCTGATATGTTGATTTATCAAAAAAGGAAACATCAGCCCATTTAGCACGATAAATACATTTGATGTGTCATGATAAGACCTTTTACAAGGCCTGCTGTGTCTCTGGCAGACTCTGTCTCCCCTTGACAAACAGAAACATTGCTGCTTTTTACAGTCAGATGTTTTGGGCATGCCTCTTCTTGGTTCTGGTGCTCTGGGCTGGGCAGCCTGGCACGGGATTGAGACCCCACACTTTTCAGGGGGAACCTTTGAGGCTGAGATAGCCTTCCAGAATCTCACCCCCCACCCATGGGAATGGGGCCAGCCCTTTTCATAGCTCCACCCTTCCTACCAGTCCCAATGTAGCTTCTTCTGTAAATTTTTGGTTTTAAGATTTCTCTTCAACTAGTCTTTAATTGGTTATTCAGATTGATTACTCTGTATTTTAGTTATAATTTCAGTTTGGTCCTAGGAGGAGGTGAGTATAACATCTACCTACTCTGCTGCCATCTTGGATTTTCTTACCACCTTGAAAAATATTTTTAAATGCAATGCTACATCCAATGCTTTCACTAATCATAGTAACATTTATATGTATAATATAATAATGTATTTATGATAGCCTCTCTTTGTTCATCTTTAAGGTAATTCTAGAAGAAAAAATAAATCAATAAAATCAAATTTATTCCAATGTCTGCAATGATATGTACTTTAATTTTTATTCAACCAATTTCAGCAAATAAAATTTAGTAAATAAATGCTGCTCTTTTTTTTTCCATTTTTTTCTTCCAGGTCTTCCTCCCTTCTTCTCCCTATTCTCTCAGTCAATAAATATCAAGTACTTATTATGTGCATGGCACATTCTAAGTCATTGAAGATGAAACAGTAAATAGGTCTGGTAAAGTGCCAGCTAACAGAGCTAACTCAGAGTAAAACAAAAATACCAGATACTAATGAATGCAATGAAAAATAAACAGCATGATTTGGTAGAAAGTAATGAGGAAGATTTCCTATTGTGAGTAGCTAAACAGAAGCTGAATTATAAGCTAGAATCAGCAATGGTCAAAACATAGACGTCATTCAAAACAGATGGTGCAGCCATTGCAGTGACCTTGAGAAAGAACAAGCATGGGGTGATCTAAGGACTGATAGCAGGCCAGTGGGGCTCGGACTGGAGAAACCATTAAGGAAGAGTGAGACATAAAATAATATCAAAAAGATGGGTGTCACCTGATCATATAGCCCTCTCTGTTGCAAGGTATAAGTTTATATTTTATTCTAATTGCAAGAAGATACTATTGGAAGATTTTAAGCAGATAAAAAGCATTTTCTGACTTACAGTTCTGAAATTTTCTTGACTCGTGTGTGGAATAATTCACAGGAGGGAGCAAGATTGAGGAACAAAGTCTGATAAAAATGCATTGAAGTAGTACAAGAGATGGTGAAGGCTTGAAAGAAGATGATCAAAGAGAAAATAGATAAAATGTGGAGAATTTGGTTTTTACAGCCAGAGGTTTTGAGGCTTTCTTTTCCTTCATTGGAGCACCCTGGGTTGCTCGGTCTGTGTTGCTCCCCAGTTGTCCCTCCCATGGGAGTTACAGTGGTGGGAAAAACTCCCAGTCTCACAAGAGAGTTCATCTCAGGGTCCTAGAATGTACACAAACCCATCCACCTGGGAATCAGCACCAGAAGGGCCCAATTTGCTTGTGGGTAGTGGGGGAAGGGACTGAAAGCATGGTACGAGCCAAGGAAGTGGCATTGTTCTCTCCCGGATGCCTTCCTCACATATAGTGCCACAATGCAGGGAAGAGGGTTGCCCTGCCCTGGTGAATACTTAAGGCTCTGCCCCTTACAACAGGTACCCCAAGACAAAGACATATGGCCCAAATGAAAGAATAGATCAAAACTCCAGAAAAACAACTAAGTGACGAGGAGATAGACAACGTATCAGATGCAGAGTTCAAAATGCTGGTAATCAAGATGCTCACAGAAATGGTTGACTATGGTCACAAAATAGAGGAAAAGTGAAGGCTATGCAAAATGAAATAAAGGTAAATGTACAGGGAATCTTCAATGAAGGGAAGGAATTTATTTATTTCTGTTATTTTTTTCCCTTTTTGGCCAGAGAACATAATTAAATAATACCATTGTGGATGTTGTGCTATATTGCTCAGACTTTCTGCTCTAAAATGAACCATTATATTTTGCCACGCATAATGCACACCCATTTTTTTTGCCCAGACTCACAGGAAAACAAATTTTTCATTTTGATTTTTAATTCAATTATTTATTTATTTATATTTAGATACTTTTTTATTATAAAGGAATTTTAGCATTTACTTTTTAAAATATTACGCTACAAGAAATTTTATGTAACAGATAATTACAAAATGTAAGAACAGATACAAGGTACAAGAAAAATTTGGTACAACAAAATAGATGATCATATTCCAGTATATTATTTTGCATATGGATCTTGTTATTGCTCTCTAGAATTATACTTTTAATGCATAAGCATAAATGAAAGAATTAAAAACATTTATATAGATACAGAATTAGTACTACCCATGTATAATGTGCATCCTTATTTTTCTCTCAAAAATTTGGGCAAAAATTGTGCATTATACATGGCAAAATATGGTACTTACACTTATGGATACTGGGAGAGCCAATGCTTGGCAGCTTTCAGGTGAGCCTCATTCCATGGAATGCCCTTGTCTAAAGAAACTAACTCACCCAAAGACTTGCCCCCTTCCTGTTAGTAGCATGCTTCCAATAACTGGTCAGAAAGTCTACCTCATTTGCCTCACATCTGAACATCACAGTAGAACAATCTCATCTCTCAGAGTTTCCACAGGTTTATCTCATGTCTTTTCTAATAACTAACAGACCAACTTTCATCAAATGTTGCTCCTTCAATCATCCACAACTATTGATCCCTGGTGGCTTTGGTCATGGTAATACAGCAATTGTCAAAAGTTTTGGAGATGTCAAATTGAGATGGTATGCTGACAGGAAGGAATGAACTAGCAGTGTTTAAAAATTACAGGGAGATGATAATTATAAGAGTTATAGAATTTAATGGCTGTTGCTGAGGAATATTTATATTTTGGACAAAAAAGGGAAAAACAAAAGGTGATTCATTACCGAAGACTAGCATCTTTGAGACTAGCATAAATCCCAGATAGCATCTTTGTCATAACAACAGAAAAAACCAGAATCAGGCCTAAGGCTTAATTGTAAGCATAGCAGAGTTGAATTCTCAACTTCAGGAGAAAAGTAGTAGAAGTAGCATGGGAATGTCTGACTTGATACAGTCAAACCTAAATCCCCAGATTCTTTTGAATCTTCTGGACTATAAAAGTGGTTCACCCACTTCTTTGGGTTAAGCTAACACATCTCCCAAACCTAAAGATGACCTTGAAAAACAACACGCCCTTACTTCCTCTCTCTTCCTGACCAATAGCCCCAAAACAAACAGGATTTAACACTTTGGAAAGAATCCTATAATAATACAATATTAACATATTGCTAGGATGGTCTTTGTAAACACAGAAAATAATGCCCATAGCACAGGGGTTAAATAATGAAAGTCCTTAAATAATTTTAGGACTGTATAAATATAACTACAATATAACTGTAAATATAACTGTTAAGGAGTTGAAACTGCATTCAGCCCTTTGAAGGCAGCCAAGAAGCTGATGTGGCCCCTGGTGAAAATGAGTTTGACACCTCTGCCATAGCGAGTGATACAGGAACGACAATACTACTGGGGTAGATGGGCAAAGAGGGATTAACAGGCTCAGAGATTGGCTATTTTATATACATCTAGAAACACATAAAATGTCCATGTCCTATAGGAGGACATGGAGGAAAAAAATCCTCTTTTTGTCTAAGCAATAATGAGTATCCTGGCATCACTGAGGAGCTCAGTGGTGGTTGTCCTTTGGAGATCAGAGGTGATGGTAGGATGTTACACAAACTGGGCTCACTCAGCATGGGGGTAGACTCGCCATATATTAAATGTCAGACATCAATGTTCATGAGTCAGAAAACAAGTGGGTGCAATGTGTATGAAAAGCAGCCAAGTCATAGTGACAGCCAGGGAATCCGTATCTATAGAGAACTATGGAGATGGTTCATAGAGGAAGACATCCCTATGGGCCAGATAGACAAGCTGCCGACAAAATTATTGCTTAATGTAGACAAAAGAGGAAATCAAGTATGGGTAATCAGGAAGGTAAGGGCTGCTGCCTCAATAAAACATCATTATTCACTTATCAAAATTACAGATGTCATCTACTTTTTATCTCCTGTAATCTATTCATTAAAAGAGAAACTGGATCTCTGGGGAAGACATCTCTACAACATTGGGGAAATATATATGGAAATGCTGCTCTCAGTCTTTCCCCACAGAGATCAAACCAGATGAACAAGATGTGGCTAGTACATTGAAAGCCTTTGGGAGACAGTTCTCCCTGGCTAGTGTTTCTGCATGTTTACAAGCAGAAGCCCTTTGTTCTGGACTTTTTAAGAATGTTTGTATACTAAAGAGACTTGGAAAAGAGAGTGTCTCTCTTCAGAGCAAAGGGTAGATTTGTTTACTGTCCACAATAGTAAAGACAGTTTCCCTCTGGGATGTAGGTGAGGCAGGCTTACTATTCATTTAAAAATATTTCTGTTCACTAGGCTTAGAGTTCCTTGGCTGTGATATGAACCTGCTGTGTGTAAAGCATTCACCTGGATCCCTTCACATCACCCCAGTAGGATTTGGTGTCAAGGAAAACTGAGGAGAACATGATACTCATGCTACTTGCTATATTTGCTAGTAACACAATCCTTCATCTCTGATCCAGGGGTTGTGTATCTGCATCCAAAACCACTGCAGGCTATCAATTTTAGTTTGCCAGTAGGATAAAATCTTCTATCCTTTACAGTTATTAAGAAGGCTTTCATAAGATTCATAGTCTTGCCACATCAGTTAAGTCTTTAGGTTCCAATATTCTGAGGCAGAGGACATCATTACTTTCCTCACCTCTCCATATTAACACAGAGAACAAGGAGACACACTATCTGATAAGTCTCTATGGGTTCTGGAAACATTTTCTACACACTTGGGGACATTCCTTTGACATCTATAGTAGATGACATTAAATGATGCCAATGGCGGAGTCCAGAATTTGAAGGAACTCTGTAGCATATCTAGGTATGGCATAAAGAGCATCTCTGTTAAAACAGATGCTGTTTGGAGTATATGAAAGGCCCCAGTAGGAGAATCACCATGTAGCCCATTAGGTTTCTGGACTAAGACCATACCAGTTGCAACAGAGAATGTTGAAAGCATTTTTCAGAAAACGTCTCCTGACTTAATACAAGGCAAGAGATAAATTACTTCATTATGAGTCATGGAGTGGGCTTGGGACCAGAAGTACCCATCAAGAACTCAACTGTGCAGTGCCACTGACTAGTAAAACTGGGCATTTTCAACAGTGATCCTTTTTTAAGATAGAATTATCACATCCAGAACGAGTCATAAACAGATGTGGAGCTCACAAGTAAGCTGCATCAGTAGGGGTCCCAGAAGCCAATGTGATCCACATATTGTACCAATGCCTCTTCCTCAGACTGTATCTCTGACAGTATGAGGCCAACCCCATATGACCGGCTAACAGGGTTGGGGGGAAAGGCTGTGTTTATTTCATAGGGTGATTGGCTCAGTATATGGCCACAAACCAAAAATAGTCTGCAACTGCAATACATCCCTTCTCAGAGGCTGCCAATAAAAACAGTAGTGAGTGGAAATCCCCCCAATAGTCAGAGGTTAGTGTGATACTCCTGGCTATTCACCATGTATAGAAAGACAGATGGCCTGAGGTTTGAAAAAAAAATGACTTGGCTGGTTGGTGGGAGCCAGGGAACTGGACATGGCGAGATTAGAAGATCAGGGAGAAGTAAGTCTGAGCAAGAGGAGTATAGAAAGACCTATGTGTGGGTCACAGTGTGTGAATATTTTTGTAATACATGCAAATGTCAAACAGAGGACATCCATTTCTGAAAAGCCACTACAAGACCAAGCAGAAAGAGTAACCCAGCTGACGTCAGCCACTTCTGGTCATTGGCCATCCTAGTGCATCTAGAGTTTAAGGGGGAAATCAGCATTAGACAAACAGATTAGGATTTGTCAGTTTCTTCAATTTATTGTCTATCTTTAAATCACATCTTAATTCCATCACCTTGATAGGTTCCCATTCATTTGGATGCATGAAAACTGGCTGTGCAATGGGATTCCATAGCCTCAACATCCCACTTTCCGAGCTGATCCTATAGACAACAATTTAAAAAACAAAACCACCAGACAAAAGGCACTCAAGGTAGAAAGGGTAGAAAAGTTACAACAGTTAAGAAATTTGATAAAATTCTTATAATAATACTTCACACTGCTCTTACTAAAATCACTGTATGTGTTCTTAAAACCATTTCACACTTTTCTTTGGGAGAATGGAGTCCACGAAACACTAATTTTGCTCTCCAGAAGATAGAAAGGTAGGATAGAATCAAAGAGTTTCTTATAACATAGGAGCTACATATTATATATATGTGTAACATATATACATATATATATACAGTATATATATGTATATAATGAACACAGGATATAGAATACAAATTATAATTTTGAAGCTGATTACATGTTACATTAGCTTTGAACATGAACAAATTACTTAGCCTCCCTGAATCTGAGAATATTCATTTTTGTAAATGGTTTAAATGAGGCAATTTACGGAAAGAACTATACGGGGCTTTGTACAAATAAAACATTTAATAAGCATAATGTAATAATATTTTTAGTATTTTTATGCGAAAATAAGGATAGTTGCAATTAAAATAGAATGTTGCAAGGATCAAGTGAGATAAATACATTATTTCACATTTGATGCACTAAAATATTATTAGATCTTAACTATTCTCTGTTGATATTAACATTTGAGTATTATTTACATTATGGCCACATTTTGTGTTAGCTTAATATTTACTTATACACATTTCTTATTCTCTCACCACACACAAAAAAATCAAATTTTTTTACTGTACATAAACTGTAGTACTATCAGACCTATTAATTCAATCTCAGACTGACTGGGATTCAGTAATAATTTAGACTGTGGTATTTTGAAATATCTTTCTTTGCCATTGAGTGAAAGTATTTACTGAGAAAATGGATAATATTAGTACCAAAAAGGAAAATTTAAGGTGCTTAAGAAAAATACACCCGTACAATTCTTTAATTATTCATATCAATAGGATTAATATTGAGAACTTACAATGTGTAGGCATTGTATTACATTTTTAAATTTAATTTTTTTCTATCAATGTTATACATGCTTCCAGTTTTTTTAAATTGCAGTGAACACACAAAGATTTTCTATAGAACTCATTATTTTAAAAAAGCAGTTTTCTGATGCTCTTCCCTCTTCATCTCTACATTTTCTGTGACCCAGATAAAACCATTTTTATTGGCCTTTTAATGTATCCATTTGCTATTTTCTTCTACATCTCTAAGTGATTTCCCCTTAAGCATATATGTTCTTCCTATCTTCTTCATCATTCATAAATGATTGTGCCATACTTCAAAGTAAATTTGTATTTAGTAATTTACATGTTAAATAACTTTTTTGTTTCTCTTGAGTTAATAATTTCTTTTTTGTTTACTACAGTTTTCTATTAATTTTCACTGGGTTACATATTCCATACTTTCCTACTTTGGTTGGAGTTTTATTTTAATGCATTAATATCGTTTAGAGCGTGTCTCCCTGCCATCTTCTTGAAACCGTTTTCCCAGGCGTCTTCTGCCTTCTTCACACTAGGGTGTGTGATCTCCAGAATGTAGCTGTCTTTGGAATTTCCCTGCACCATGATTTAGAGCATTTCTTTTTTATTTATTTTCTTGATTTTGGCAAAGCATATTATGCCCTCATTTTGTAAGAAAGGATGGACAAGAGAGAAAGTTTTGTGAGATCTCACATATCCAAAATGTCTTTATTCTGACATTTTGATCGATAATGACTAGATATAGTATCCTAGGTTGAAAATGATTTTATTTCAGAGCCCTGTACACCTTTCACCAATGTCTTTTAATTTTCAGCTTTGTTTTGGTTCTTCTGTTTTGTTTTAGATCTGATGTCATTTTGATTCTCAATCGTTAGTACGCAAGCTACTTCCGCTCTGAATGTTTTGAAA
The DNA here is from genome assembly GCF_019186645.2 of Phyllostomus hastatus. Taxonomy (NCBI): domain Eukaryota; kingdom Metazoa; phylum Chordata; class Mammalia; order Chiroptera; family Phyllostomidae; genus Phyllostomus; species Phyllostomus hastatus. The sequence continues at coordinate 33,099,780 of NW_025333960.1, forward strand.
TAATCTGCTTGCACTCATCATTCTGAAACTTAAGATGCTGTGTTTTTGTATAGATGTATTTTTTAAGATTTTATTTATTTATTTTTAGAGAGGGAAGGGAGAGAGAGAGAGAGAGAGAGAGAGAGAAACATCAATGTGCAGTTGCTGGGGGTCATGGCCTGCAACCCAGGTATGCACCCTGACTGGGAATCAAACCTGCAACACTTTGGTTTGCAGCCCGAGCTCAATCCACTGAACTATGCCAGCCAGGGCTTGTATAGATGTATTTTTATTCATTTTCTTGGACCCTCCATAGGCTCTTTCAGTCTAGTAACTCAGTGTCCTTGGTTCTTAGAATTAATTGTTCCTGAGTTATCTTTTATTGAATTTTTTCTCGGGTTTCTCTGCTCATTCTCTCTTGGACTCTATTATGCAGATATTGTATCTTCTACACTTGTAATTTTTATGTAGTCTCTATTTTTATCTCAGTATTTTGTTCTTTCTGAAAGACTTTTTAAGAAATATATATTTTTATTTATTTATTTTTAGAGAGGGGGAAGGGAGGGAGAAAGAGAGGGAGAGAAACATCAATGTGTGGTTTCCTCTCATGTGCCCCCTACTGGGTGAATGGCCTGCAACCCAGGCATGTGCCCTGACTGGGAATTGAGCCTGCAACCCTTTGGTTTGCAGGCTAGCACTCAGTCCACTGAGCCACATCAGCCAGGGTAAAAGACCTTTTTTCAAATTTATCTTTCAATATTTTTACTACATCTTTCATTTCTTTGATTATAATTTTCATTCCCTAAAGATCATATTTCTTCTAGTAATGTTCTTTTTCCATTATCCTTTTCTTATTTCATAGATTATCTATTTTTCTACTCTTTCTTGTCTGAGATTATTAAAGATATGTATGTTTTAAATTTATTTTTCCAACCTAGTCTCTTCTTCCACTTATTTGTTCTTATGTACTTGTTCTGACTTATTTTCTGGTTATCACTCGTTGTCTGCTTGCATTTATGAGTGTAAACTAAGATTCTTACTGGAACCTCAGAATTGATAGGAGGTAAATAGCAACTATAATGTTCACTCAAGGTAATCTAGTTTGGCTTTTTCACTGAGCAATCATTGATGTCAGCACATTTAGAACTTTTTCCATGAGCTAGTCATATTTCCCAGAGAAGGCTCTTGATTTCTTCTGGCTGCAGAGCGGCAACGTGGCTGAAAGTCTGCAAGCTGTGCTGGCAAAGAAGGTAGGAGTTTTTACAGTCACTAACATTCTGATGTGCAATATAGTGTCTTTCTCAGCTGTGATTGACATTGTCCTGTCTATTCTCAACTGCATAAAATTCCAGTTATTTGATGGGGTGAGAAAGGTAGTTACTTCCTAATGCAAAAGAAATGAAGGAATCTAAGAAGAGTCTAAGTCAGTGTTTCTCAATGGGAGAAGTATAGTGTTATTTTGGGCTGGACAATTCTTAGTTGTGTAGGATTGTCACATATACTGCAAAAGCATATCACTGTGAGGCCCAGTCCTCTGAATGCCAAATGCCACTCCCCCACTGTTAGTCATTGTGATACCCAACAATATATTCCCATATTTCCAGCCACTCTTGAAATAAAACTGCCTAGATTGAGAAGGGATTTCTAAACATACTTTCCCCCCTTTCCTTACTTTAAGCCCTGTATAAACCACCCCAGAGATACTACCAATTGCTGACATTTTTAACATTTCTGCCAGAGTGCCACAAATTTTGGAGGTTTTTAGGTTTTTTTCCATGTAAATTGAATTGTTTGTTCAATTTTCCCACTGCCAGTTTGAATTCAGCTTTTGGGGGCCAATAAATTATTTAATATCCATTGACTTTCCAGCTTCCAAATTTTATTGTATTTTTTATTTGTTTCTTCTCTTTGTGCATTTGTATAGTTTTTAAAAGGTTCCTTTATTGTCATTTTAGTGGGGTTTCATCAGGGAATGGGAGCTAATGAGCACATTCTACCTACTGTGTTTAACTGTTAGGATAAATCTCTGTGTACTATTTCATCTATGCTCACAACAACCATCCGAGGAAGAAACTCAAATTAAGTCTATTTTTTTTAGCCAAGGAATATGAGGCTTATAGAGTTTTATTTCTTGCCTATGTGCCCCTGCTATTAAGAAACAGAGCAATACATCAAAGCCAATGCTCTCACACACTGCTGCCTGTTCTCAGAGAGTTTTTTGAGTGATTTCTTCTGTTTGCTATGGGTGTAGGGTGAGTGTCAGGCAGAAAGAAGAGTGTGGACAAGAGACAGTTTCAAGAATTGAAGCATGGGCTCCTGCCCAAGGTCTCTTAGGCCACAATAGTCAGAGGCTTGGTTTGGCTTTGGCCTTCGAAACCCTGCTTACCTATATGAACGAAACTCCAGATGGCCTTAAAAGTTAAGCCAGTTTTTAAAAAGCCTCTTCAGATTGTGCCATATGTGAGTTACCATTGATACTGTTCTACCCCCCGTTCAGACTCTGTGCCTTATTTCTATTCATCATCATTAGATGGAAAACTTTAAGTATCATTTTTGACAGGGGCACAGACTTCTTAGAAAATCTGACTAAAGTAAAAAATTATCTCCTAAAATAATTCTTTCACATAAAAAGTTCTGCATACGCTTTTAGGGAATTTTTAGATTCTCTGAATCCAATGTGAAGAGCCCTAGAAGTTTATAGACTCTTTTAATTTAATAATAGTAGAACTATATTCTGAAAAGCACCCACCCAAAAGTTTTACTCTTTTGTATATAAGAAATAGAAAGAATAACATTTTTCCCCCAGGACTTTTAAAATATGCTTTTGAAATTGAGCCTTTGAAGCTACTGTAGGCATAAGTTATTTTAAGCCACTCTTACCATGTTTTTTCCTTTCTGTTCTAATGAACAAGTGAACCTCTAAAAACTTTAGTCAGAATGCAGACTGACCATGGGAAGGAAGATGGGATAGTTGTGTGGGGGCTTACTTGGTCTCCTGGGACTTTCTAGAGTGTTCTGCATTGATAGCATAACTTCAACATCCAACAATTTTCCTCCTGACATGTTATAACATAGGCAACCTAGTGTAAACTTCTGTCACTAAGTATGTTGTCATAGTTAGTTTTGTGTGTCAGCTTGATCAGACCATGGGGTGTCCAGATATTTGGTCAGACATTATTCTAGGTATGTCTTTGAGAGTGTTTTTGGATGAGATTATCATTTAAATAAGAAACCTGAGTAAAACAGAACACTCTCTTATGTGAGTGGGCCTCATCCAATCACTTGAAGGTCTGAATAGAAGAAAAAGGCTGACCTTCCATTGAGTAAGAAATAATTCTTCTTGTTTGCTTTCAAACTGGGACATCCTCTTTTTTCTTGCCTTTGGACTTGGATGAAAACATTGGCTCTTCTGTGTTTCAAGCCTTCAGAATGAAACTACACCATCAGCTCTCTGGCTTCTCAGATCTTTGGATTTAGACTAATACTACCCAGTTGCTTCTCCTGGGTCTCCAACTTGTCAGCTCACCTTGGAGATCATTGGACTTATCAGCTTCCATACATGCATGAGCTAATTCCTTATAATAACTCTAGGTAGATAGATATAGACAGGTATTCAAAGATAGATACCCATCCTATGGGCTCTGTTTTTCTAGAGGTCCCTGAATAATAGATACATGTTAGAGAGGAAGAGATACAATGGAAAGAGAAGGAAAAATGATTTAAAATATATGGATGAATATGTGGTTTAATAATGGTATATGAGGTAAGGATGGTGTACATTTTTCCTTTTAGAATAAAAGGTGTCCAGTGTCCTGATGTAAGCTCCCCAGGTAATCCCAGCATGCTTTGCAGAGTAGAGCTCTGTGAAGCTTCATGATGGATTTGTTGTCCACAGAGCCACCACTTCCCTGGACTTCAGCAAGCAAAATTTTTCATGTATCTGCCTGTCAAATCAGCATCCCAGCTTTTCCTGTTATATAAGAGCTTTTTTCCTCTTAAATTTTAATGGGAAGAAAGCAAGAATCTTTGTATTTCCCATTATATAAAAGTGATTTTGTAAGTTGATGGAACCAGAGGAAATGCACTTTAAATATATAATTAAATGTTTTGTTTTACTCTCTGCAGTGTAATATATCAATACTCATAAGAAATCATACCTCAGAGAAGGCTGAGTTCAAATTTCGTTTCCTTCTCTTACTAGTTGCATGAGTATACCTAACTCACTTATCTTGTCTGGGTTTCAGTTTCTTCTTTTGCTAAATACAGGAAATAATATTTTACATTGTTCTCCGTATGGAGCCCTTATGAAAAATAAATAGCATAATGCATATGAAATTATAATACTGTATGGTCTAATAATTATCAATAGTATGAATTCATTTTAGTACTGAGAAGAAAGAAAAAAGAAATGGAAAATTATTTTGCTAAGGGAAAGAACAGTTTTATGAGCACAAAAGAAAAAAAGGTGAATATCATTCATCTTAAGTCTCTAGTACTATAGTGTTTTCTTTCATATATGAGCTGATGCATAAACAGACCTAATACTTGTGCCTACAAGCATATAGGTATCCATGTTATAGATTTACATAAGCAGATTGGAACTGTTTGCTTCCTTTCTCTGAGCCTAGCTGGAATGGCTCCAGAATGAAACAGATACTGATTAATCCCTCAAACCCCCTACAGGCCTAAACATCAATGGGATTATCTCAAAAAGCCTAAAAAGAGACAGAAAGATCACAGAATGTTAGAGCTAGAAGCAATCATCAAATCCAGTTCTTCCCCATTCCTGTTTTGCAAACTCCCCAGATAGACAGATGAGTTGAATGGTCTGCCCAATTTCATCTGAGTAATCAGTGATGGAGCAGGTACTCCAGGTTGGCCTCTTAACTGTCCATTCCCTTGTCCCACTTCCCCCCTCGCACCACGCTGCTCTCAGTTTCGTGTTCTTGTCTCTGAAGCACGGCTTTGAACCTTCTGAGGGTGGTAGCCTTGCCTTTCTCTCAGCCCAGCTGGATCTGTGCAGGAAGGATCTTTCTGGCCTGGAGTTAAATGTTCGACGGCTGCTGGTGAGAGGGCACAAAACTGTGTTCTGAGCCCTGGGGAAAGGCTGTGATTGGGAGTAGGGGAGTCTATGTAAAGACACAAATTATTTTTATTTTCTTAGAAATCTTTTCCTGGGAAGGGCACTTTCCAGGCCTCTTGTCAGGGTACTAAGGAAATGGTTTCCACAAAGGGATACCTGGCTCCTCTCTTTCCACATATTTAGGCTCTTATCTTTTGTTAAGGGTCAAACCATCTCTTTGTAAATAAAGCAGTTTGGGGTGGTATTGAGTGTCACTGACTCACACCCTGACCTTCATGGGAGAAAAATGGAAATTCTCCCACTCTTAGTCCTCCTCATAAAGTTTATGAAAGAGCAGTAACAGAAAAAAAATACACGAGCTACTTTTTAAAATACTTTATATTTTTTTAGAGAAGTTTTAAATTCACATGAAAATTGAGAGAAAATTACAAAGATAGCCCATGTATGCGCACATTAACTCCCCAGTGACCAACATCTGACCCCAGAGTGGTACACTAGTTAAAACTGATGAACCTACATAGTTTACATTATGCCATTGTTGCCTTGGAGGGGATAGTCTCTTGATTACATTTTCAGTGGTGTCCTCTGGCTCACTGGGTATTTGGGAGTGGCATAGTGGTGAGAGTGGAAACTTTGATAAGGAAGAAAAAAGTATGTTTTTAAACTTTGGTCTGTGTACCACTTTCTTTCTATACATTCTTTGCTATACATTCTCATTGAAAGGCTCAAAAACCCAGAGGAGAGTTGTACATTCTCTGGTTAGACTACAATTTTCTAATTGAGTATTTGCTGAGCCTCACTAGAGTCTTGTGAGGCAAACATTACATGCACTGCTCTAGTTGTCTAAGACCCATTAACATCACCATTGATAACACACACATACAAAAAAAAAGGAAACAAATTTGTTAAAGAATATGGAAAAAAATGACATATTTGTTTTTTATCCTGGCATGTGTTAGACTAGTACCCAAAATGGTAAGTCCACATACTCCTACTTCTTGATTTTTCCCAGTTGTTGATATTTTTCTCTTGACTTTGGCTCCTGTAGCCTATGCTAGTTCTTGGCTCATTCCTTCAGTGAGAACTATCTATGACCTGAGTTTCCATTTCTCAGTCAGTGATCCAATGCTCTCTACCATTTATTTTTAATGTATGTATCAAACAGCACATCTTAGCATCAGCTGGAAAGAAGCTCTTGATTGCCAGAAGTAACAGCTTTTAGTCTTATTTTATCCAGGCAAATAATATAATACCCTGAGATTAATTTCAGTTTCCTTAGTAGGAGATATTAAATTCTACTTACATACCATACTCAAAATGAAATTTTATCCCATCATCTACCACACCTCTTGTGCATTTCTGCCATCACAATTGTAATGTTTCTCAATCGTTCATTGTTTTCCTTGGTAGCATTTCCTATACAAGACTAAACAGATATTAGAGACAAATTATGGTTTTATTTCTAACCTTGCAGTCATCTTTAAATAGTTTCTCCTAAATTTTCAGGCACTGTAGAACTAAGATAAAGACTAGTGTAAGATTAGAAGAAAAACTGCAGATAGGAACCACTCCTTTGTTCCCTTTGCAGAATGCAAGTTTTCCTCATAAAGAGAGACACTGAGCTGTATTCTGCCAGAGCCAGATGTATTCTGTCCTTGTATCTTGATGGGGTATTGGACAACTAGAGCAATGCATGTAATGTTTGCCTCATGTTCTAAAAGTCCTGATGTCCCTTTTGCCTAATGCTCTCATTTTCAACAATTTCATTCCATTTTCTTTGAAGCTAACTTAGTTTAATACCTCATGACCTCAGACCCCATAAACACCCTTAAGACTTGTTTTTCCCTCTCTAATCTATCTTGTTCTAACTACAGGCTTTCTTTTCCCCGTGTTTACTGTCCTAAATAACATATTTTTTGCCTAAGTTCCCAGGTGAGGACCCTGAGGTGGTTTCCCTTGGCCGAGGAAAGAATCTGTGCAATCCTGAGTTCAGTGACATTCCCAAGCACTGTCATCCAGTGCTGTCCCTCCACGTGCACCAGTGCCCTGTCCCACCAAAAATTCCAGGTAGGTTTCAGCTTTGGTCTATAATGCACATCCACACCAGTTCTCTCTGCCTGAAAAGTTCTGCTATTTTTGCCATGTAGGTCTAATGCATCACCCAAGTCTTAACTCAAAGTTTCGATTTTTATTTTTCTAGGAAGCCTTCCTTAGCAATCTGTAAGAACTTCCCTCCTCTTATCACCCACATTTATTACTTGCATTAATCATGTTGGCACTATTAATCATTAGTGATTCTAGTTATTTTTTCATATGTGTCTCTTTTGTTTACCCAGCTATACGGTAAATCTCACAAAGCAGTCAGAGTAAGCTCCCAAAAGACATATTTGATTATATCTTTTCCTTATCTAAAACTCTCCAACAGCTCCTCATTGTGGCTAGGATAAAGTCCAAATGTAAGGGCCTTCAGTACCTGTCTCATGCTCACCTCTCTAGCTTCATCAAGAACTTGGTTTACCATGTCCTCTAACTCCAGCTTTAAGATAGTAGATCAACTTTACTGATTTTAGGTTCTTGCCTCCATTCTTATATACAATCAGCAATCAGATCCTTACACTTCTGCCTGCTAAAGGACTTCAGAATCTGCCCATTTTGTCCCCAGTCCCTTTGCCACTAATATAGAATACAGCAACATTCACTCTTCTCTGAAAGAGTGACTTGCCCTTCCCCTATGCTGAGTAATTTTATAGAACAGACTGTTGAATCTGAAGAGATTCTGAGTTGTCAACATAGATATTTAGAGTGTGAATTTTTATATGCACATGCTGGGGTACAAAGTAAGGTGGGAATCATTGTCAAATTTTAATCATAAGAATAGATGATGGAAAAAAGGAAGAGGATACAGTAAGTCAAGAAGATGGTATAAGTCAGAATACCAAATATATTAAACATTGAATAAATGAAATCTGATAAAGAGCAGCCATGAAGAGAAGAGAACCCATCTAGTGGGGTGTCATGAGAGACAAGAGAAGAAAGTGATATAAAATAGGATGTACAGTGCTGAATCCTGAGAGAGATCCAATGTAGACAGACTGAGAGGCAATGTTTTATAACCTCTGTAAAGAGGAACAGGTCAAATGTATTGTGCATTCATTACATGTCACAAACTTGACCTATAATAGTTTGCATAAATTTTCTAATTGAGTCAGGTAGATTATTGCCTGTGAAGTAGGATGGGAGTGAGCTGAGAAGTTCTAGTGATGTATAGGATAATAGAGACTATTTTTTGAGTTTCATTTTATGGGTGTTGTTGTTGTTGTTCAATTGAGAGAGACTTGACCAAACTTGAAAGCTGATGGGTGGGACCTATACAGAATTGAGACTTGCAAGGGAAAGAGCAAATAGAGAAAGTGAGTTCAGTTAAGAAGACATGAGATGCCCTGGTTGGTGTAGCTCAGTGGATTGAGTGCCAGCCTATGAACCAAAGAGTCGCCAGTTTGATTCTGTCTAGGGCACATGCATGGGTTGTGGGCCAGGTCCCAGTAGAGGGTGCAGAAGAGGCAATCACATATTGATGTTCCTGTCTCTCTCTTTCTCCCTCCCTGCCCCTCTCTAAAAATAAATAAATAAAATCTTAAAAAGTAATACATGTGACAAAGGATGCGGAGCCCAGGCAGAGAAGTATTAGCCAATAGCAGAAGGACTGCAGTATCTTAGCTTTTACCTCTGAGCAGTGCTAGATGAATGCATGGGGCTGCTTGGAAGTTGACAGGTAGAAAAAGATGCCATTTCCTTCTAGTGGTTTCATTCTGGATCGAATGCAGAGGATAAACATTTCCTGTCAGATGTTAGAGGTGGTGAAATCATCAATTCATTTGTAATCTGAAGATCTGGGTTCAAATTCCACAGTTTTGATGCTTTTCTTACAGTATCTGAGCCAGCCTTTTGTTTTAGCTACTAAACCAAGTTCATACCTCCCATTTAGAGGGTCGTCATGGCAACACATAACCCAGGGCCTGTCACAGAGTAGGTATTCCAAAAACTTAAGAGTTAAATCTGAATCTACATTGCCCTCCACCTCACCCTTTTAGCTTGTTGAATTAGAAATCAGTAATGAGCTGTTTCAAAGCTTTCTGCCAACAGACACTGCAAGGATAAAAAGAAAGAAAAAAAAAAAGAAAGTAGACCGTGCTATTTTCCGTGGAGAGGAAGGGCACTCTGACTTAGTGCCCACCGTGCCCGGGGCTATTAATGAAGCCTGGCTCCTTTTTCTCATCATTGCAGCCATTCAAAAGGAGAAAGTTCTTCTTGGCAAGGAAGTGCTATTTTCAGAGACAAGATTAGGCTCATTTGGGGCAGGAGTCAGGCTTCTTTAGTCCCGGCACCTCTGAAGATTAGGTTAAAAGGTAAGAAGGAATGACTCAGAATAATTGCATTGCTTTACTGTGAACTTTAAGATCTTTTAGTGGAGGAGTTTTACAAGCAATGATAGATAGTCATGGAGAGAGGAAAAGTACAAACCCAAGGGACAAGAACAGCAATGCCTGACTAAATTTCCACACAAAAAGAAGCTTGGCTAGCCTTGTTATTTTTTTTAACCACCCTCAATTTTACACGAATATTTCAATAAACCTTCATCTTTCCAGACTATAAAAACAATTTTTTCCTATCTACCTTCACTACCTTCACATGTCTTCTAGAAAGCAAATTTTAGAGATCGTATTCTGAGACCAGGTATATGAAAGTACAGTGCTATATACACATGGAGAGTTCAATTATTAGTTTAAAATTGGGGAAAATACGTGTTATAATGATGTCTCTGGTCAGAAGTCCATATCTTACCTCCCAGCACTAATCAAACAAACTACTGAAAAATATTTATCGATCCCTTATTGAGCTTTTTGTTTAATGCTCAGTTTTTTGGGACATGTAGCAAAAAGAAAACTATACAGTTTCTAGACTTAGGGTTTTACAATGTGCTTAGAGAGAAAAGGCATGGTTCGACTATACACCTGAAAATAAGCAATAACACTTAATCATAGATTTTTTAAGTACAATCTGTACTAATTATCTACTTCTTTACTTGCTTCTGTTCTACATTTATCCACTCAGGTCTAATAGTCAGACACCTGGAAGAAATCCTTGATCTCTCCCTTTTATGATCTCCCATGTCTGGTTAATTACCTATTATTTCTATTCCAAAATATCTGTGGAATGTGTCCACTTATTTCCGATTCCTACTGCCACCACCCCATTGAGACCACCACCTATTCTTACATGGGATACATCAATAATTTAATAACTGGTTCCCTGACTTCCAGCCATACCTTTTGCCAATGCATTCTGCACCATGAGCCAGGATGATCTTTCTAACTGCCAGATAAAACAATGTCCTCAAGTTCACACACAGCCCCAATCTTTCACATCTTTTTTCTCATGTCCATTTAAATCATCCTGTTTAAAATCATCTCAAGACAAAGGATGGGTCTTAACACAAAGCCTGGGCTCCTTTTTGTGATTTTAAGAAACCTGCTGCTCTGGCCTCAGCTTGAATCACAGGACTTTTCTCCGAACACTCAAGAGAAGGATGTACAAATCTGGTCCCACTGACTCCCTTTCTGCTTCTCCTCTATCCTCACTCCTGGCCATGGTTCATTTTTTATCAACATAATGGGAAAGCCTGGCTCCATTACCTTGTGCTTCTATTGTGTTCCGAACTCAGTTCTAACAATTATCAGTTTATTGTAATTGTTTATTCTAGTCTTTGCCCTCCTGCCCTCCTCTCTGTCCTTCAATAAGAGTAGAGCTCAGGTTAACTTATCTGTTATGTTACCATCTGAAGCTGGATCAGTCCCTAGCATTCAATAAATGGCCACTACTTAATAGTTAAGTGAATAAACATGGGACTAGGTAAAGGTAAAAAGGAAGTTCTGTAGGAGAGGGATAATTCTGATCTATGAACCAGTAGGAAGGAATTGAGGTTGGCTTGGGTTTGGAAAGCCATGGATAGCATTCCATTCTGGGAAATCACAAGAAAAAAAGCATTAGAAAAGAGGTATTAGCATGATGATGGAGAAACCACCTGTCTGGTAGAAGCAGTAGGTGGATGTTGGAAAGACTTAGAAACTGGAACACTGATCTAGTTTTGTATGTGCATATATGGAGGGGGGGTAGTTAAGAATATAAAAGAGCTTGATAACAAGAAAGAAATTTATCCCTGATGAGGTAATAAATATGGAATATTTAAAAACATTTGACCTAGAGCATCAAGAGATCTTGCTACCATTCTTGAATTGGAAGAGAAAATTTTTATCTGTGATTAGCAGGCAGGTTGCCACAAAGCATAAACTCACAAGCCTTATAGTCTGATGGCTAACTTTAAGGCAATGTGCTTTATACTGATCTGTATGTCATTAGTAAAGTTATTTAACCTCTCTAGGCCTCAGTTTTCTCCTCTGAAAATGGGGATAAAAGTAATTGTATCTACATCATAAAGCTGTCATGAGGAAAAAGTAGTATAATTCAGGTAAAGTGCTTGACTCAGAGTAAACATTCAATGAAAGAATGAAAGTACCTATTATTTTCATGACATATCATACTTCTTTTTATTATTTTGCATTCGCAGTTTCCATTCTAAGGTAACAAGGTTCAGCATGAGTTATACACCCTTGTTAAATTAGTTTTCTGATTGTGACTTTTGATTAAATGTCATGTAAGATTCAAAGTAGAAATAAATAATCATGCAGACAAGATGTTATACCACTAAAGAACCACAGAACACAAATGAGAAAAATTTTACCGTTTGTGTCACTGTTTAATTCACCTGAAGGACTGTGAGTCATTCAGAAGAACTTGATGTTCTGTGAATTAGTAAGTAAGTTTACTCATTTGATCAAATATTCAAAGATGATAAATCAACAATTGTTCTCTATTCATTTATGACAAATGTGATTCACACAGCACACGACAGCATTGATGACAGCAGAGACTGCTTGGCCCTCAAAGCAGTGCCACATACGGGACCCCATAGAGATGAATTCACAGAAGTATGCTCTGGGATAAGACATGGAGAAACAGGAGGCTCTGCGGGGATGAGGAGGTGGCTGGGACCCAGGAGAGCACGGGAAATGAAGTTGATGAAGGACACTGGCTCTGACAAAGGTGTTGGGTTTTTCCAAGGCAAAGTTCCAAGGAAATAGCAAGCTCAACCACAGGTCATAAGTGTAAGAAAGTCCAGTGGTGCATAGAGCAGCATCTTTGACAGCAAAGTTGATTGTAATCAACTTTGTAATTCTTAGTCAGAATACCACCTTGCTGTGCAAAAGCAATTCATTTATGGTAGATTCCCAGCCAATGCTGGGCCATGAGGAGAGAAATTCAGCTCTTTGGAGAAAGATCTAGCAGAAACTAGATATGAAAATAAGATGCAATACAAGTTGATTGACACCTAGGGCCACAGACTTAAGAGTGAATCCCCCCCCCCTTTACTAGGCAGGGCAAAAGAGAAGAGGAAGGTGTAAGAATTACATGTGGCTTAGTAGAAAGGCCAACCGTATATTTCAATAGAACACCCTCAACAGAATCTAAAGCTCTTCCTTATTCCACCAGGTATTGCAAATACTGTTTGCACAACCACCAAGGGCCATCAATATGTTAAGAATTGTTAACTTCACATTTCCTAACTGATACATTTCTCCTCTCTGTCAACATTGGCTCAGAAAATAGGACCATGTGGTTGCAGCCATAAGAAAGTTCAGCTTTAAGGACCCGAAAAGTGGCACACATAAGAGAATCAAAGCAGTGACTACAAGCCTGCCATTGTACAAGTCAGCAGACCTATGCATTATCAGACAATACCACATTATTCACTAAGGAGTGTAACAGAAAAACCTGTATCTACTCTTAGTGCTCTAGGAACCTTTTTGGTAAATTGTATGTTGGCTTGAAGATGAAATAAAAGCTTTAAATATTTCTGATTGAACTATAGTAATTATGCACAGATACTTCTTAAAAACATTATTCTGGTTAATTTGTAATTATATATAAAACTTTTGAAAAGAAAGAATAACTACAAAAAAACAAAGAACTATCTTTCTTGTTTACTGTTTCATTTGCAAATGGCTCTCTATGTTATCAGGATGGTAAAACAGATTTTAAAAATATAAGCATTACTTTTCTCTCTTTTGTTTAAAAACTCTTTTATAGTAGCAATATCACTTTTGATTTCTTCTCCATTGTTACTGTGTTTCTTGCAGCAGTTTGTATGTGCAGATTATGCAAATATTATTCTGAATATTGATAATTGCTATGTACTTTCACTATTTACAAGAAAAGGCATAACTAGATAATTCTTTGAGCCAGTAGCTTAATATATCACTGAAAATTAAAATAAAATGCTATTGAACACTTGAAAGAAGCTAATAGGTGCAGCTGATGGCTCAGTATCAATAAAAATATATTTTTAAAATATGATGTTTAGCAACTATCTCTAAAGGTTATCTGTCTTCATTAAAAGCCAAAACAATGGACTAAAACTTTTGATAATTTTCTTATGTTTAATTTCTTTTTACTTTCTTTAGGTGACAATGTGGAAACTAAGATCACACCTCTTTAGCTATTTAAGCATATAGCTTTGCAAAATAGAAAAAAAAATAACACTAAGAAAATGTATTAAGGTGTCATGCTCTTGGGCTAAATGTGTCTTTGTAAGTCTACAGGAAGAACTTTTCCTCTACTAACTAGTGAGCTTATGTTCCAGGAAATGAAATGGACAAAAAAAAAATATTTTCAGTTGTTTTGAAGAACAAACACAGTGTTAACTCATTTTTTAAAACTGCTTTTGCTAATCTGCACGTTCAAAGTGGAGGGGCTGAGGCTGGCTGGGAAAAGGGAAAAAAGGAATGAAGAAAGCACCACACGACTGTGCTCGTCTGGCACATCTACAGTGGAAGGAACGCGTTAGCTTGCCTGCCAGGATGGTTAAGTTAATACTTAACTAGTATGTGTACCAAACAAAACGTAGTTTTGGGCAGCACATTTATTTTTTATATCCCCCTCACTGTCCACAAATAAATAGCCTGGTTTCTGCCCAAAATATTCAAGGAAAAGGCTGTGCTTGCCTGGGGCAGAGAGCAGATGCCTTGACTTCCAGCATCCTTCCATCAAAGCCGTGCAGTTTGGAAATTAAAATCTACAGCAATAATGAAACATATTAAAATGCATGCAAAGTCTTGAGGGCTTATAATATGCTAAAAACTGGCAATGCATGTTTACATCCATATATCAACTTGGATGTGCTGAAAAGATTTAAAGTGTAAAATATGCAAATATGTGTCATATTGTCACACTTGGTCTCTCTAATGGAACTCCCTTTCATCTCAAGTCGTCTTAATTTCATGAATATTACATGGCCCTCACACCTTTTACTCCTGCTGTTGCTAGGCTGAGAAGATTATGAAAATATGTTAATAGTAACTTTCATCAAATAAAAGTTGCAATATTCCAAATAAAGCATTTTTCCCCTCCTCTTAAAATACAAATGGTGAAGGGTTTCATGCTATTTTGTTTCCCTGTGGGAGACTAGATAACTGTAGGCCAATTAAATTAATGAGAAAAGACCATGTGAATGGCAACATTTGTGCATAACCCTGGCTGGTTGCACATATAGACAGGTATGTAGCAGTATTTAAAATATTCTTGAAGAATGAAAATCATCCCAGCTCTGCAATACTGATAGTTTATAGAAATGTGTTTTAAATTAACCTGGTTCTACACAAAACCCATGGCTTTATATCTAAATGTTGAAACACTATGGGGAGTCTAAGGAAAAAAAGAAGTTTAAGGAATCTGTCTTCATTTATAAAGGGAATGGTTGATGATAATATTGGGATCTTGGATAACAAAAAAAAAAAGAAAGAAAAAAATAATGATAGACTCTATCCATCTTGGAAACATTGTCCCCAAATTTCTAGAATGACAGCCTTGTTCCGTTATCCTGACATCTGCTGAAAAGCTCATTGTGACTTCCCTTACTGACAACTTTCATGCTTGGTGAATGGCAAAAGCAATGGAAACATTCTTCTCTGGACCTAATTTTAACCAATGGGTAAGAACTGGTGGCTCTGTAGAAATGATAAGAATCTCAGACTGAGTGCCATCCTGGATTTCATAATAGGGAAAAAAAAACACAAAAAAGCTTGGGGCTTATTTAGAATTTTATTTTAGAGGAGCACTGTAGTTAATAAATTTGAAGGAAAGATCATTTTTAACCTGCTAATGAATCTTTTAAATAAATGATTAAAAGATGGGCAACTAAAAAGAAAAAAAAAGGTTATTCTGACAGTGTTTTTGCCCGTGATTGAAATGAAGAAGTTAACATTTGAAAGGAGCCAGCTCTGTGACCCAGGAAACTTTCATGTGGGCTCTGATTCTTCAAAGTCTTTGCACAGATGATGAAAGGAGGGATACACACAAGAAGCCTGTATATGGAGACTCATGTTGGGAAGGCTGCCGTGCAAGGTGTGCTAGGCTCCAAGATGCTGAGGGTAGCAGCAATAATATTGGAAAGTGCGTAGTGCAGGGAGACTGCAGGGAGCATGAGCTGTGGTGGAAGAGCAATGGCATGATGCTGACAGACAACAAAGAGGAGATAGAACTTCATAACTGCTTTTTCCTAAGTCGTTGCTGTTGTTATTGCTCTTTTTGTTTGTTTTCTTTTGTATTGTTGCTGCTTCCCTAAAAAAAGACCTTAGAATTGTTAGACAAACATTTGTAGCCCTTGCTATGTAAAGCCTGAAAAAATAAGCATACATATATTTTCATTTGATTTTACTCTTTTTACTAGAGGTGCCTCTTTATTTCAAATAATATACAGAGTCTCGAACAAAAAACGCCCCTGTTTTATTACAAAATCATAAACATGTAATTCTTAACAATATCATACTCAAGCACATCATATGACAGTTTAGGTGAAATGTTCAAATTAAAACTATAATTTTTACACCCATACTATTACCCTACCAACCACACTCAAGTAAGCATTACTTCTGCCAGACCCTAAGATTATCTTAGTGGAAAACTTAGAAATTTCCCCAACTGGGATAAAATCAATGTTCTATATTTTTGTTCCTCACTCAAGGGCAACATCTCTCTATGTATTACACAAAATTTAGACTATTTTCTTAAAAGAGTTTTATATGCTATGAGTTAATGCTGAATATCTCATGAATAATTTCCAACATTATTCAGAATGCCTTATAAATCTCAATCAATTGCTAAATGATGTTTTATAGTATGTTTTTCATCAGCATTTGGATATTTATTTTATTTTAAAATTTGCAAAATAATAATGAAATAAAAATATTGTTTATGCATCTTTTCCCATATTTAAATATAGTTTTAGATAAATTCCTTCCTTCCTGTTAAGGGGATCAACACTTTACAAAAGAGCCATGTTTACTAAGTGTAAAGAAATATATCATAAAGGAGGTAAGATAAATTATCCTTTAACATACAATATTTCTTCATTTATTACTTTTTTTTTTGCTTTTTGGTTTAAATGTATCAAGTAAATTTTAAAGGAAAAATTGGTAAGACTTCCCTGACTAGTAATGCTGAACTAGGTTATTCAAAATAAACTCTTTTTGCAAAACAATTAAATGGACTGGAAAAAATTAATGATACCAAAACTCATTAAAGAAGGTGTCCAGCATGAAGTTTAAAATAGCACATTATTCAAAAGAACAGAGTGATATAAGTTAGAAGTGAAAGAGGCAGATGGTAGAAAGATACCAACTCACACTTCACACACTGGAAATGTCTAAAACAGATTAAGAAATGACCTTTCTTACTCTGTTTAAAGAAGTAAAGAGCAAGCTGATAATCCTCGCAGGACTGAGCAAAGGATGTAAGGGCAGATTTGGAGAAAACAAAATAGGATTGTAAAATACAATTAAGCAAATTAAAAACTCAGTGGGAAGGTTTAACAGTAGAAATGGCACATCCCAATTGAGAATTAAGATACCAGAAGATAAATAAGAAGGTATTGTTTCTGCTAAAGCACAGGGAGAAACCAGCTATAAACTTCAAGGGACAGAATATGGTTTTAGGGAATAGACTATGTCCAACAAGAGTAGTGGAGAGGGGACTGGGCAGAGGTAATAAGCAGAAAGATAATGGCAGAGAATTCTTTAGACCTGATAATAAACTATTTCACAGGCTCAGCCCCAAGCAAGATAAATTAAACAGAAATTTGTACCCAAAGACATCACAGAGACATTGTTGAAAATGAAAGTCAGGGGAAAACCAAAGTTGCCAGCAAATAAAACAGATCTCTTTTAAAGAGCGGCAGATAGACTGGTAGCTCTCTTCACAAATGCAACAATTAAAGCCAAAACCCCACGGAATGGTATCTTCCAAAAACCAAAGCGAATCAACTACTCGTGGAGTCTATATGCAGTAAAAATATGTGTAATGATAGATGTAAAAATCGGGGCATTTTAAAACAAAAACTGAGAGAATTAATCACCAGAGATCCTTATAAAGGGCAGTTAAAATGTGGATTCCAGAGAGAATGTGACTCTTGATCAAAATTTCAGTGATATTTTCTCTGTGAT
Source organism: Phyllostomus hastatus (assembly GCF_019186645.2). Classification (NCBI taxonomy): domain Eukaryota; kingdom Metazoa; phylum Chordata; class Mammalia; order Chiroptera; family Phyllostomidae; genus Phyllostomus; species Phyllostomus hastatus. The sequence continues at coordinate 33,117,456 of NW_025333960.1, forward strand.
GCAAAAAAGCAATGAAAATAGTACCCATGTGATGAATGTAAATAGGTATTGACTACATAAAACATTAATAATAATGTCATGTTTGTTTATTTTTAGAGAGGGGGGAAGGGAGGAAGAAAGAGAAGGAGAGAAAGAATGATGTCACAGAGAAACAGCTATCGGCTGCCTTTCATGTGTGCCCAACTGGGGACTGAACCGCAACCCAGCCATGTGCCCTGACCTGGAATCTAACCAGCAACCTTTCACTTTGTGGAATGATGCCAATCAATTGGGCCACCTCAGTCAGGCCATTTTTAAGTAGAATCAAAATTCCGGACATAATGCCATGAGACACACATCTCATGGGTATAAGCAGAATTAATGATAATCCAAGAAGAAAATAGAGACTTTATTAACTTTTTACTTTTGTTAGACTTAGCCATAAGAGAAAGAAAGAAAGGGCATAACTATAGATAGAATAGAAAAAAAATCACAAAAGAGGATAATAGATGTAAGTCCACACTGTATTAACTATAAAAGATAATCCAGGTAAAAGACCAGCATGTTCCTGCCAGCATAAAACAGCAAATGCTATCCATAGGAGATTTGTATAAAGCATAAGGTACAGAAGGGTTGAGATTCAAATACTACACATCAGACAACATAGATTTTATGGCATAAAACACACTGGCAATTGAGATAATTGCTTTATAATAATAAGAGTTTCAGATGACATTCTCTTCCCATTTGCAGCCTGAGGTAAACTCTCAAATGATTCACTTGACCTAGAAAACCCCGCAAAGTCATGTAAATCAAGAGGTTCAAATCTTTGTGTTCACTTTAAGAACACTTGTGAAACCGCCCAGGCCATCAAGGGTATGCATATCCAAAAGGCCACCAAGTGTCTAAAGGATGTCACTTAACAGAAGCACTCTATGCCATTCTGTTGTTAGAACAGTGGAGATGGGCCATCAAGGGTATGCATATCCAAAAGCCACCAAATGTCTAAAGGATGTCACTTAACAGAAGTACTGTGTGCCATTCCGTTGTTAGAACAGTGGAGTTGGTAGGTGTGACCAGACCAAACAGTGCAGCCGGATACAGGGTCAGTGGTCCAAGAGAGTTCTGAATTTTTGCTGCACATACTTAAAAATGCAGAGAGAAATGCTGAATTTAAGGATTTAGATGAAGATCTCTGGTCACTGAGCATATCCAGGTAAACGAAGCTCCTAAGAACATAACAGGGTTTATGAGCAGATTAATCCATCTATGAGCTCTGCCCCCACACTGAGATGATCCTTACTGAAAAAGAGTACATTGTTCCTAAAACAGAAGTTGCACAGAAGAAAAAAATATCCCAGAAGAAACTAAAGAAACAAACACTTATGGCCTTGTAGTAAATTCTTCATAAAATGAATGCTAATAAAAATAAAAGCAGAAAAAGAAGAGTTCCAGATGATGACGATATAAGCATTAATATGCATACCCTTAAAAATATAACTACAAATTATAGACCAAAATTTATTAAGTTAAAAATTTTATATTTACTGTGAAATATATCTCAGTAATTGATATAGCCAGTTAATAATTGGTACATAAATAGAATTTATCTAATGGACATATATAGAAAATTGCCCCAAGTAAAGTAGACATTTTTTCCCCAAACATAAGAAGCACATTTACCAAAATTTTCCAGAAACTTTATCATAAAACAGCTTTTAACAAATTTCAAAGAATTTATATCATAGAGAATGTTTTCTCTAACTACTGTGTAAATTTGATAGACAACAGATGATAGATACATAGGTAGATAGATCCTTAGATAATATGCATATATTTTTAAATTAAGAAATATTTTTAATAGCTCATGGATTAAAGAAATAGAAATAGAAGTTAGAAAATATTTTAAGTTGAATTATAATGAAAATACCAGTATTCAAAATTTGTGTACCACAGCCAATGCAGCCCTAAGATGGACATTTACAGAATCTTTAAAAAAAATATATATATATGTATATATATGTGTGTGTATTTTTTAGAAGAAGCATATATATGTAATGTATACTTTGGGAAAAAGTATTAAAACTAATTAGTTCTCTAGCTTCTCAAAAATAGAAAAATAACAAAGAAAATAAATTTAAGATTATGTGAAATAGGTAATAATGAAACAGTATAATATGTTTCAAAAATTTATGTAGAAAACAAAACACACAATACATGGACTCAACACAATTACCAGTTAGTTCTTTGAAAAAAAATATTATTACATTGACAATCTTCTGGTAGGATTATTCAAGGGAGAGAGGGAGAGAGAGAGAGACAGAGACAGAGAGAGGGAGAGAATGACAATGGAGGGATAAACAGGTGACACAGATAAACAATATAAACAATAATGGGGATGCAAAAGCAAATCACTATAGATTCTTCAGACATTAATTCGAGTTACATGTCACTTTTAACATTGACAAGACGGAAATACAATAATCTGTGAGGAGGGACAACACATATTTGTTAACTACAGTACAATCTACCACATCTCATAAAATTACTTTTTGTTAATTAGCACAGACCAGTTTTAGTCCTGTCTTCTATAGACAAGCTCCCTCCCTCTGACTTTTGTTTAAAAAAAAAAAGAGGCAAATAAACCATTTATTGTATGTGTGTGTGTGTGTAAGGATGTAGAGTAACTATTTTCTTCCTGTTTTAAGTGGATGACATATGCATTTCTGAAAATGCATAGCCTGTGTGACTTGAAATTTTCCCTATTCATGATTATGGATGACATCTATATTTATGATCTAAATCTAGCTGTGTTGCTTTACGTACCTCATAGATGAACTCAGTTCCAATTACAAGTGACTGCTGGGAAGGAGCCAAAGGCTGCTGATATTGGACCTCTCTGCTTCTTCAACATTTATAGCTGGTATAATAAATGTACATGTACAATACCACTCTTCACCATGACCAAAGGACCTCTGGACAAGCTAGCCCACCAGTCCTGATTCTTAAACAGAGATTATCAGTGACGCTGTGGCAGACCTTTCACTTACAACCATGCACTTTTTCAAAGTGTTCCTTTTATTATCTGTCCTAAAGCTCATCTATTTTTAAATGCCTAGACTTATTTTAAATGGAATAGCAAAGCTTGTAAGGTCATGCAACTCCTGATTACTATTGCAATAAATCAACCTAGATTCATTTTAATGAGATACATACTTTCTTGTTGATTTTTTCTTTTCCTTTTCTTTTTCTTTTTCTTTTTTTTTCCTTTTGATGAGGGTTCATCTCAGTGCAAGCATTTCAAAGCCCAGGGTTTGGTAATTGGTTGAAAGATTCTCATTTTTATCTCCTGACCCTGCTCTTCTTAATGTCTGCATGCAGCAAAGTAAGAGTCATTTAAGAAATCAGAACAAATGGATTCATAGTGAACACCCAGAATTAAAAATGCACCCAGAAAAAGCAGGTCATGTTTTCAGGTTTATTTTCCTTCTGCATAATTCATCGCTACAATGTGCTCACAAGAGTGATATGCCCAGTCACGAGATTTACCACTGATAGTGAGAAAAGAACAAATAGCTGTCTGATTATGTAAACAAGATAGAATGATTGCTAGCAAAAAAAGGGCAATTTTTGTCAATGAATTGTGAGTTTTGTTTGAGTTATATCAAACAACCTGTAGACAGTTTTCTTTTCCACTGTATTGATTTATCTGAACAATTAATTTGGTTGTTGACACAGGCAATGGAAAGAGAGAATAAACAATCATGCTTATGATTGCTTATAATTTTTACATCCTCAGGTAGACAATTGGGTGAATGTGCCTAATATCGTTAAGCAAATCCTATGGTTGCACTTCTGAAACTCTTTTTTAACACCAGTGTAGTTGCATATTATTCCAAAGGACACATGAACAAAGAAATGTAGTAATATACACAATTTATTATCTTGACAAAGGGTCAATTGTCCCATACTTTCTGATCATGCTATCTCATGAAAAAATGCCAAGACAAACAGAGCTGTACTTTTAGTGGGGGTTTCTCAAGCACATCTTTATTTTAACAGTAGTCCTCTGTTATATAGTTCACCTCTAAAGGATTACTACTTTACAAATAATAGTAATAAGTATTATTATTAATATATCTTATTCTTAAAGCAACTTAAATTTTTTAATGTATCATTTCTCTTTTAAATACTGTATGATATAAGTTACTCAATCAAAGTAAGATTAGGACTGGTGTTTTTTTACTGAAATGCATATCACCTTTTACAGTATGTCTATCATCAACAAAAAAATCCTAATTTAATTTTCTATTGATCATTTCATTTGCTGCAATTGTCTGTAGATATTATTCGTATATTTTAATCAGAAAATTATCATATTGGGAAAAATAGAAATCAAGTGCTCACATTTCAGTGTATATAAATGAAGAACATAAAGCCCCAAGGAATGATGCTGATGCCAAAATAAAAATGAGTCCCTGTTTTCCTGACCTCTAACCTGGTGTAATTCCTACCAAAAATTGGTTTTGATTGTCAGTCTAAAAGAGAGTCATACTAATAGAAGAAAGATCCAGAATAGGAATTGTCAATCACACTGAAAATCAGGGTATGAGAGTGAGTTTTGTCTACTAAAGGATAATTTCTTTCTAAAGATCAGATTGTTGTACATAAAGGCAAAGACTAACAGGCTAGATGAAAAACTATGGAAATAGAGACAGCAGAGAAAGGGATTTTGATTTTTCTAGTTCATTCTAGAGTGATACAAATGAGAGCACTTTTGAAGCATGAAATAATTTAATTAGAGAAAAGCATAACTTTACCTGGAGGCTAATTCACCTATTACTTTAATGGTAAAGAATATTCATCGTTCAGCTGTGATTTGAGAATATGATGCACTTAGCACTATATTTAGTAGTGACACGAGTGTATCTTCACAGGCTTACAATAGATTGGCATAGCCAGCCCAACAAAACAAAAATAAAAAAATTGTGAAAGCGCCTTACATAACTATCAATGTATGCAACATTATTTTATTAGAACCACTGTGATTCTGAAGAAGCTTATTCAAGCAGCTAAATTCAGCCCCACCAAAGGATGCAATCAGAGCAGTTTTGAATGGAGACTGGTGAAAAGGTAGATGAAGGGAGACAGGAAGATACTTAAAGGAGAGTAAGAGATGGTCAAGGTAGAGGAGGCAGAAATGCTTAGGACCACAGGAAGGCTCAATAAGATAGCCCAGTTTCCAGCAGAAAATACATGCTGAAGGACTTTCAGAGTGAGCAACCAGAAGGCCATTAATAGGGCAACTAAATAGTGGTATTTATGTTTATATATAATAAATGTCTAATAGATCATGGGGCGGCGGTAGATTTTTGTTGGATATTGGTAAGTATCTTTAAATTGTTCCTTTGTAAGAGTGTCAGAATCTTGAGCTACATGGATTTTGATATTAAATTTAGCTTCAAGTAATATTTGAGCATAGTTATACCATGTTATCAATGAATAATATAATGAGCAAGTCATCCAAGATTTTTGTTATTTAGGCTATTTCAAAAACTCTGTGACAAATGGCTTTAAATTGGTGACTAGTGTTATTTAGTTATCTATCAGTATTTAAATATGTATGTTTACTATATGATGCAAAAAACAATATGAGTGCAGACATTACACTAAAGTGAGATAAATAATCATATTGACTTAAAATTTTAGAAACTGAGGCATATTTCTCATTTCCTGTTTTATAGGATACATGGTATTTGTGTGTTAATTAATATTTATAATTTATTATTTTTCTAGATATTCCATTTCTAGGTATTATCCAATAGCCTTTAACACATAGGTTCATACTATCCTTGTATAAGATTGTTCATACCAGTTTTATACATAATAGTATAAAACAGGAAAGAACACCTATGTGTATAAATAGGAGAATGAGTGGAAAAAATTCTCGATATATTCATAGAATGGAACACTACTCAACAAACAGACTACTGATATAATCAATAGCATACATGCAAAAATATTATTCTGATTCAAGAAGCTACAGTAAATAATACTCTTTTCAAAAGAATAAATAATGCATTTATATGCATACCAGAGTAAGCATAACTAGCCTGTGTTGATAGAAATCATTTTTGTGGCTGCTTCTGGGGTGAAGGGGTTGACTGGGGAGGAGAATAAGAGAGCATTCTGGGTGTTAGAAATCCTCTAACATTTGATATGTATTTGTCAGACAGTACACTTACGATTTGACAGGTTGCTGTATGTAAATTTTACTATAACAAAAATCAACATCCATTGTTGTTTTCTGTCTGTACTTGGCTCACACTGGAACCCATACTGAACCTATCCATATGAAAGGGTCTACAGATTTACATTCTCTTCACTCTTTGGTTAATGGATGGTTGGGGAGATTTTCTTCCTTGATTTTACAGAATGTGTATTTATTGTTTCAATATATTTTGGAAAATTGTTGTTAGATTCTCTATAGAAGAGAATATTAAATTTTATCCCTTTATCTAACAGATTTCTGAATTTAGGTTTTAATGGGGTTAGATCTAAATCACAATGTTCACATAGGAATTATAAAGTGGGTTATGAATGATGAAACCTATTGACTATCCTTGAACTATTCAAATACGTCCAAGTTTTTCTTAACTATTAAATATAGTTTGCATACTTTTTCTTTATTTCTCCTTTTCTTCTTCACCACATAATGCCATACAGCTCTGGGCTGATATCACCTGTAAGAACAGTCTCTCTCTGAATATTTCAATCAACCACTTCAGTGTTCTGGTCTATTTTTCCTGCAAATTGCTGTAAATTCATCTCGGAAGGAATAACACTACCAACTTGTACTCAAGTGGCTACATTTGGACAATGAGTTCTAATAGTACTCTTGAAGTTTAAGAAATTCCTGGGTGGAGAAGAATTGGATGCTGGGCAGATAAGAAGCATCCGAAGCCTGTAAGTTGATGTTAGAGGGCCATGGCGGGATAGAATTCTCTTTCTCAGCATCTGGAGCCACAGGCACTGGTCTTATTGCTATTGTTCAGGAGCCTATGAGAAACCATTCAATTACTCTGTTTTCTCATCTGTCAAGTGGAGGTAATGTTTACCTCATCTGGGAAGGGACTAAATAATTTGAAATGTTTTTATAAGCTTTCTATTCCTATGTAAATTATTTATTCTGGTTAAGATGTGATTTATTTCTTCCTTCAACTCTCTCTTCTCAGTTTCAGTAAGAAGACTATGGTTTGTATTAGCATTGCCATATTTAACAAATAAAAATAAAATATTTTGCTTGTCAACTCTATTTGTATATACAACTCCCTTAAAATATGTCAGAGAGCATTCGAGTGGCCTGAAATGACCCTGTCACCTGAGATAGACAATCCCCAGCCTTCCTGGTTCTTTTGCCAATAAAACCCTGACTTCACTCTCAGACATTCCACAGGATTCAAGGGTGAGCTCAGGCTTTGATCATTTTGAGCATTTATTAAAATAGCTATATTCTATAGCTATTTAGCATATTCTTTATGCTATTTTATGACATTCTTATAATCTGCTAGCCACTTTTTGGCTAGAGAATGCATAGTGATTATTTAAACAGACAATTAGTTTTCAATTGTCTGTATAAAATAGAGACTTGGTTACGTGTGCAGGTTGCCATGATGTATATTCTCTTTAGGTTTTCTGATGCTTTCTCATCTCTGAGTGTCCCAGTGATACTTTAAAACGAATCACACCAATCAGCAGATGAGTCTGATTGGTAAGACAAAGCCTCAGAACTGACCACCAGCTTGCCCTGCAGCTCTGCAGTGATGACACTTCAGGGGAAGAAGAGTGATTCTGTCCTTTTCAAAGTTACTTTGCTCACTGTGGGGGAGGAATGAGCTGCAGTGCATCAGTTGGGAACTACGCTGATTGTGGCTTACTTACAAGCAACACGCACCTCCTTAAGATGGTGCCGGTGACTCACACTATTAAGAAGAGAACATAGTGTAATGGACTGAACTGCATCAGGGCAAATGGTAGTTAAAAATTACAAACAGTTCTGCAAAGCTACGGTCTGCTAGGACAGAAAAGGAGCTGCCAAGGCAAGCAGTGCAGGGAGTCAGCCATGAGTTGAGGAAGTGGTTTTCTACCTTTTTCATCTGATGGCACACATTACCTAATTACTAAAATTCTGTGGCACACCAAAAATATATAAACTTTTGACAAAAATTAGATACACTCTTGATTCATTACTTTGGAGGGCTATTGTTGTATTGGCTGCTGTCATTTTTTTGTGTGCCATTCTAAGGGAAAAGAGGTCAGTGCCCCTGAGTAAATAATCAGGTACTGAATATTTTACAAATTATGGTGACACACCAGTTGAAAATTGCTGGTCCAGAGAATCCTTCCTCTTTGCAGCTGCCTGATGCTGAAATCTGGTCTCCCTGGACACGCTGGCTCTGAGCAGGTGACCTGGTCCTAGGGATTGTCAGTGTCACTGACTGTGCCTCCTCAGACCAAGACAACCCGATATATCAGCTTCAAAGACTTTGGCATAGCAACTGATACATAAAGGAAGATGGTTTCTATCATTCAAAATCCAGCCAGATGTTATACACTTTTTCTGGGTTTTCATTTTCTTAAAAAAATGGTCCAGCATTAGAGCCAGAACAATGGAGAGCTACATCTGCACAGGACAGCTCCACCATTCTGCTGGAATTATCCTGCACTTACAACTAGTCATTGGAGCAGAAAAATATGAAGCTAGAGGGAGTTTTAAGAATCATCTAGTTCAAGGCTTTTTTTTAAGTTGAGAAAACTTTGGCCTAAATATAGCAATTGTTTTCCAGGAAGTCATACCAATTTGAACAGAGAATTCCTATCTTTTACTAACTTGCTTCCAAATAAAATTATTTTTACATGGGAAATCTGTTAATATTTTGACCTATTAATGAAAATTCTTAAATAAAATATACATTGTGAATACATGTACTTTAAAAAAATTTAACCAGAAAAGAAAAATACAGCATACAATAGATTTTGTAAACTTACCAAGCATAGTTTTTATGCGTATGTGATGAAGAGTGTGGAAAATGTCCTTTCCCTTTTGCATACAGATAAAATTTTAATAGCAAGTATCAATGGTTCTAAATTTTTAGCACATATCAGAGTTACTTTGACAGCTTAAAACAGATAGCTTGGAACAAGTCACTGAGTTCTTGGGGCCCAGGAATTTCTTTTCTCAATAGCTTCCAGCTGATCCTGATGCTACTTTTTTGAATATCATACTTCAGGAACAACTGGTATGTATGATATAAAGTGTAAAATTCTAACCTACAAATGAGCGGATTTTTATCCTTGTTCTGGCTCAGACAATACCCATGCAAGTGATTTTAACAAAATAAATTGGATTTTTTCACCAGTGTTTTTTAAATGTGAGGACAAAAAAATTAAGTTGATTCAGTCTAAGCCGTTGATACACAGCTGAAGTTTTCCACTAGCCAGGGTACTGAGATACTTCAACCAAAGTCTATATCTAGATTTTCATGCTCTGTGATTCTGCCCCCAAACATTGAGTGAGGAGAGTAGAGAGATAAATAGACTTCTGGCTTGCATCTGAGTTGGAATAATTTGGAGGCATATTATATACTGGCTCCCAGAGTTCCCTGGTGGGATGGAGTTGCACTTGCCACAATAGTAACCGGTCCAACTGGGGATGTGATTGACGTTCAGTCTTTTTTTGCACCCTGATCCTGACTGAGGTCATCTCCAACACAAACTACTTTCGTTTCAATTATTGTTTTAAGAACTGATTCTGGAGAACACAAACCAAGACATTGTCTTTTTATTTGTTTGTTACTTTAATTATTCTTTATATTATGAATAACAATTCACTATTATTCTTGCTCTTGCTTGGCATTAATTTAACCTATTGATTTATGGACAATTAAAATATTTGTCAGCAGTTTTGTGCTTTTAATGTAACTTTGATCATTGGCACTTCAAGTTATAAGTTTCCTTGAAGAAAAGTTATGTTAGTATCTACTTTTTAGACCCTCATATTTGATGATCAACAAGCTTTATGTAGGACAGTGATATGGTCACTGGGAGTAATCTAATTCTTTAAAATTCTTATTCAACACGTGTGTGACCTTTAGTTAAAAAAATGTTTGTATTCAGTGCATACATTTGGGGGCTTTACATTAGGTTTCTTTATGTAACTTTTAAAATCAAACCATAATAAACACACAAATAATTAGAGCAGGAACTGACCCAGGTTTATTTTTGATATAAGCTCTCTATATATGAGTAAATATTTTGATATATATATGAGGTTATATTTTTATATAACCTCTCTATATATGAGAAAACACATTTTTGGTATGAAATAAACTGCTGGGCAGGGCAGAATTTGAGATATAACTAGGAAGAGAAGCTTAGTGTCTTAATTTCTAGGGCATTGTTCTCACTGAAAATCTGGAAAGTACACTAAAAAGGCTTTGAATTTAATTTTAATAGCCAGAACCTTTTAAAAGAGTAAGAAATTTCCTATGGAATATATTGTTAACATCTAGAATTTCTTAAACTTCAAGAGTACTATTAGAACTCATTGTCCAAATGTAGCCACTTGAGTACAAGTTGGTAGTGTTATTCCTTCCGAGATGAATTTACAGCAATTTGCAGGAAAAATAGACCAGAACACTGAAGTGGTTGATTGAAATGTAAAGAGAGAGACTGTTCTTACAGGTGATATCAGCCCAGAGCTGTATGGCATTATGTGGTGAAGAAGAAAAGGAGAAATAAAGAAAAAAGTATGCAAACTATATTTAATAGTTAAGAAAAACTTGGACGTATTTGAATAGTTCAAGGATAGCCAATAGGTTTCATCATTCATAACCCACTTTATAATTCCTATGTGAACATTGTGATTTAGATCTAACCCCATTAAAACCTAAATTCAGAAATCTGTGAGATAAAGGGATAAAGTTATTCTCTATGTAAAACCACAGTTATCTCCTTTCTGTCCTGGACATTTGGGTGGAATTTACCCTACTACCAATTCCAGAGTTGACCATCATTGACTTAGTGTATTGAGATACAACAATGGTTGTGATGAATGGTGCAGAGGGGTGCTCATGATCTAAGCTGCTCCAAACAAGAGTGAACTTCACAATTTTTTCTGAACTAGAAACAGCGAAGTATACAGCCCCGGGAGCTATTGACCGCCATATTGAAACAGAAAGTCTACAGAAGATGGAGGAAGAAAAAAGAATTAGAGATGAGGAATATAGAAAGAGATACTATGTACTCTTCTCAGTGTATGAGAGCTCAGTTGGTCTTAGACAAGTTCACCTTTATTTTGCTGAACCACCTTCTCACTCACTCTCATCCCAGCTTACATTAAGTGCATTCTCTTTATTCTGAGTTTTCTTTAATGTGATTTGTAGTTCTCAGTTTACATCCTCTGTTTTACATTTTTGTGATGATAACTCCTGACTACCTAAGTACAAAATTCTAAAAGAAACCTTGAAACCAGTTTTGCTTATAGAACAAAGAAACATAGATTTTTATCTTTAGAGAAGGAAAGCTAGAGAAAGGCCAACTCATTGACAATTTAAGCTGACATTACCATCTAGCCTAATCTCTGTTTCAAAGTCTTTCTCTAGATTACAGTTTCTTCTTCCTCAAGAAGTATTTCCTGGTTGATGCCAGTTTCAATGACCTCTGGGTCAAAGAGCCTCTATTACTGTGTGACCTAGTGTAGGAGGAACCCACTTGACGGGCAAACTGAAGATGTTCTGTCAGACACAGGAGGTTTGCTGCTATTCATGGAAATAACTAACACGGAGCTATGACTGCCCCATATTTCTGGTTTTTTGCAGTTAAATGCTCCTCTTGTTTAACTAGATAAATCCTAGGGCTGAAAACAAAAATTAGGCTAATGTTGAAGGTAAGATGGTATATGTAATAGCACATTGTGTTGGTTTTCTATTTCTTTTTTTTTTAGATGTTATTTATTTATTTTTAGAGAAAGAAGGGTGGGAGAAACAAAGAGAGAGAGAAACATCAATGTGCAGTTGCTGGGGCCATGGCCTGCAACCCAGGCATGTGCCCAGACTGGGAATCGGACCTGTGATGCTTTGGTTCGCAGCCCGCACTCAATCCACTGAGCTACGCCAGCCAGGGCGGTTTTCTATTTCTGTTATAAAAGTAAATAAATAAATTGAAGACTCTATCCTGAATCACAGTGCCTTGTTAAAAGAGGCATGTGGATTTTAAGTGGTCACATCTTTCTCTGAGTCTTTAACACTGCCATCAGATACATGCTTATATTATATTTTCTATTGCAAGTTTGTATGACTTGCATTATTCAAATTTGCAAAGATCGGCAATCTGGATGTTTCATTTTTTTTGTATCCTTCACAGTGCTTAGTGCAGATTTTCACTTGTTACACAGGGACGAAATGTTTCAATTCTTGTGTCTGAACACCTGGATTGTATTGTTCTCCTAATACTTAGAAGCTCTTACCCTATTTACTCTGCCCTATTATCTACACAATGGGGATGATAATGGTTGTTGCTCAGACCTCACTGAATAGATGAAGACTTCATAAAATAATGAACATGAACTTATACTTCACAGCAAAGTTATGCCTCATCTATAGCACACCTTGTGATCTCTCTGCTTCTACTCCTACTTTGTATTTTTGAACTATTTTATACCTCTTGTAAAGTGTAGGTAACTGATCAATAAGCAAACTGTCTTGTCCAGTCAAGTTTCCTATGACTTCCCTCTCCCCGGCAGAGAAAAAACAATTTTGCATCTATGGTATTTGTATTCAATGTAAATTTGTGCTTTTCTGACTTTTTCTTGGAACAGGCAATAATATCTGTCTATTTTCACATATGAGAAATATCAGATTTTTAACATGTTTATTTTTCATAGCTGTAAGAGATGACTTTGCCTTATTCTGAAAATTACTTTTTAACTTTCAGAGATTTTCCACCAAGATGACTAATGGATTCCTGTACCAGAGCCAGGTAATCTTCCTCACCAGAGGAGGCCATATTGAGGGTAATTTATGCAAAAGCATATCTTTTTTTAGGTCCCAGACGTGAGTACAAAGAGGAAACAAAATTTTAATGACTCTAGATTTCTCTGATGTTAATTTTACTCTCTACTATTATTTTTTTTTTTACTTTTTATGTTGGGAATTTAGTTTTATAGACTGATTACTTGATGATTTCTGTACAGGTATTAATTGTTCATAGAAATCTACTTTCTACTGGGTGAGAGAAACTGGAGACTCTGGTTTATTAATATTTTTGTTTAGAAGTTGAACTTCATCATTTAACTACTTCGTGACTTGTTGTCTTTGTTAGATGACAGACAGAGACGCTTGCCTGAGCTCCATTCAGGTATGAACTTGCCGAGTGGGAAGGAGATCAGTTCTGTGGTACAGTGGTACAATTCTGTGGCTCTTTATGTACTCCTGATCCTTGGATGACTTTTAGAGTTGAAGCTCTCTGTATTGGCTGGTATGTCCTAGAGTCTATAACTCAGACCTCTACCTCTGATTGTATAGATTCATAATGGTTTCTTACTTCTAGGTGATATTGATAAATTAGGCTATGAAGTCTCTTAAAGGAAATTGTTTTGTTTGGCTTATAGAGATTAAGTACTTATATAAACTGAACATTCCAAAATTTTTCAGAAAATAAGGAAATTGAACTTTAATTCATTAAATGGGCACACATGTATTTTACAAAAGCAATTTAGAAATATTTGAATAATTCAAGGGAACATAATTTAGATAAGTCAGGCAAATGAGACTACTTAAATATTTTTTGGTTTAATATAAACAGCTGTGTGTTCTATGATTTATCAGTATTAAATATAATACAAGTGTACATTTTTCTTCTCTGTGTGTATGTTTTCCCTAAACTAATACAAGTTGCTGATCAAATAAGCTAGCATTATTTCTACTTAATGTTCACAATTATGAAAAATGTAATTCTGTATTTTGAACATCTATTAAGATTAACTTTATTCTCACAGTAATTGTGCTTTGTAGTTGTCAGCTTGATGAAAATTTCTAAGATCTTTAGGTGACTTAAATCCTTGGACTGATTGTAAATCGAGTTAATTAGTACACATTCATTGGCTATTTAGATCATTTCTAAGTTAGAGAACTGAAACATTGATTACTAAGCATGATTTTAAGTTTATGTGCTTTTGCTTCTTATTTTTATATGCTACCTAGAGGCTAAATCTTTGGGTCTGTTAATGACTGGGTTTGTTATTGCCACTTTGAGAAGCTGTACTCGAAGAGAGGTGGGTGTCTGAATAAAGCTAGGTTATCTGTATGCATGATCTCTGCTCGTCTGCTGCAAATTCCTGGTGTCTGTCAGTTCCCAGTCACCCAGTTCCCTTTTTCTCAGTGAAATAGAAGTTACTTTAGTTTAAAGTCACAGTCACTATAAGCAAATGAGAGTGTACTAAGAGTAGTAGTGGCATAAAGGTACAACTCTGTATGTGAGACGATGTGTTCTTGTTTAGTAAGGGAAAAAGAGAACACACAGTTTTGTTCTAAAGTAAAGTGACTGTTCCAGAATAACAAGAGGGTAAGGAGGAACAAAACCTGAATGGATATAGAAAGTTGTAGAATGTTCATGAAAGAGAATTTTATTTTCTTTGGATTATAGCGTGTGCAAATTAAGAGTGTAAAGAAGCTATGAAATGTAAAATCTTAGCAAAGTTTGCTCAGTTTTGCTGGGCTTGTTTTCTTCATTTCCTGTGTATTGCCTTAGCTTGTGTACATAATTCTGTGTAATCTGCACAGGTTATGTGTTTTATCAGAATACTATTCTGTGCTTTGTGTTCATTTTATTTTGACTTAGACCATTTATAAAAACATAACAACAAAGGCTCCACACTAATGATAGAACTCAAGTTATTTACAATCATGCTATTTTTATGTTTATTTTTAAGTGTTTATTGTCACTTTCAAATGAGTAAACAAGGGTTATTTCTATCTTATGTGTTTAAATCTTATGACAACACATGCAAATTTTTGGCCTTCCTAAAATTAAATCATAAATGTAAAATAAAATAGAATAAAACACAATGAAATGAAACTCTTATATTTTTTACACCAAAAACTGTTTTTCAGATTTTTTGAGGGCTCCTGAAAAATAAAAAAGATTTGTTCTCCTTGTAAAAGAGAGATAGCAAAAATAGATTTATTTGGTAATTTAACCCTAATGGATTTCAGGGGAGGAATTGTGAAATCTGAAGAGATGCTCCTTGGTTCTTAGGTTACATTTTTAGGGGTGCATTGTTGTTAATATAAGAAAATTGCATGGTTGCTAGAGATGTGTGAATGCTCTCCTTTCCCAGACACGTTTCTGTTTATCAGAGTCCTGGTGCTGCTTCACCTTATGATATTAGGTAACAATGTTTTCTTATTCTTTGTTTCCATGCGTGACTGAAATCTCTTATTGATTATTGTCACTTTCATGGCAGAATAATTATTTGCATAGATTTCATAAGAATTTACTATCTTTTTACAGGAAGTATTTGGAAACATTAGTTGATATGGTTAAGTCTTTTTCTGGAATGTCATATCTGACAATGTTCAGTTAATCAGTTATAAGCATCCACTTTGAAGTAACTAAGTTTGCCTTTTTGTCAATGCTCATGAAGCCCCTTTGAAACAATTGGCTTGGTACCTTGATTTTAGAGTTCTCAGTCTGAAAAGTGAATAAGAAAGGTCAGTTCTAGGCTGGTCCAGGAAGCTTAGAACACTATAGGACCTTGCAAAGTAAGGCATTTCCCCAATTTATACTGTAAGTGAAATCTGGTAGGTAGAGTTTCTTGGCTTGGCTTTCTAGACTAAAGAGGCTAGTAAAAATCCAGTTGGCAATTCCTCATGCAAATTTCTAATGAAACAAATACTTAAAGATCCAGGTGGTAAGTTAATGCTCTTGATGCACCTATGTCAATAAGCAGGCTAAATCTAATGAGACCAGCCATATTTTGTAATCAAGAAAAATATTTGAAATTATTTTTTTATCAAAACAGCAGATACTGTGGAGAAATATGTCCTAATGTACATCATACTCTTCTGAACAGATTTTAGTCCTGTTCATTATATTAAACTCTTTTGCATCAGTTTGCTAATTGTAAGTAATGGATAGGTAAACTGCATCTTCTCCATAGAGTTTCTATTGATCTTCACTCCCCTTTGTAGAAAAACCAGTTTTGTATTTATTTGAAATGCATTTCTTTATTCTGTGCGTGTGTGTTTTCATGTGTGTGTGTTTACCTTTTTCTTTGAATTAGTTATATCTTCCTGGTTTCTGCATAAAAAAAGTTAAAACTTTAATGTATATTTATTTTTTGCATCTGTATAACAGTCCTGATTTTATCTTTTTCTGAATATATTCTCATAGTACTATACAATTGTCAGATGCTAGTAATCATTATCATCATTCTGGATCTGCCCTTAGTCACTTCTTAAGGACCATTAAAAAGTATAGTAATAAAAAAAAGTCCAAAAAAACCTCATCACTGTGATTATTTCATGAAATGTAGATGACTATTTTACATTAAATTAAATGTTTTATTCCTTTTAGAAAAGAAATCCCTTTATATCCCTTTGTTAACTGGAGGAGTGATTTGCTCAGTGGGAGCATAGTATTTCTTAACTGTGTCTCGCATTCACTATTGTCCCTCTGCCCAGGCCCTCATCCAAACACACTGAGTGTCCTGCTTGCCTTGCCTTGCATGAGTTCTCAAAAGCAATTGTGAAAAAAAGAGAGTTCTACCACCAGCTTTTTCTTTACTTTGGGATGATTTTCATTAGACCTTGTTCATTTAAGTATGTATACATTATCTTGATATTCTTACCTCACGTGTTTTTTTGTATTATTTATTTTTTTCTCTTTGTAATCTTTGTTTCTATAACTTTAGCAGTTTTTCTTTCTTTCACTGAGAACCTCAACTATATTTTTGTGTCTATATTGTTGCTATTGGAAACATTTTAGTATGGCCCTTGGAAAAGTAAAATACAGAAGAAGACACTGAGATTATTTCTACATAAAAATATGTATTTTGTGTGACATTTTTATTATCATATCATATATAAGTCGAGTTTCAGAAACAAGATAAGATATACATAGAGATAATCTATGAGTTGTCCCACATCACATGAAAGATGAACACAAGTAGTTTGTAGTCTTGGTGATGAGATTGAGTATAATACTCAAAGCAAGCAATGGACAATTTTGGATAGTTGTAATAAGTAGATACAGAACTTGAATGGTAAGGTAGTCTGAAATGGTTTTTTGGTCCCTGAGGTATTTGAATGGTGCTTATTAGCATGGCTTCATCTGTAAATCACAGACACTGAGAGTACAGAAATGACTCAGTGTCAAAGTGCCAAGTGGGAAGCAGGTCTCTCGGAGCTGGAGCTGCCTGCGTGGCATCTCTGCGTGCCATGTGCCAAGTCATGGCCTGGGCCAGCTCTTTGAACCTGACTGTCACATTCATATAATAAAGAAGACAGCACTTCCTAGAAGATTGTTTCAAGAATTGGGGATAAAATGTATAAATGTCTTAAATCTAATTAGAGTTTATGAAACAGTAGTGATTATTATTATTTTTAGAAACAACTGTCCACAGGCTTCATTTTGTAAAGGGGCATGTGTGTGATTCTGTCTCTGTGTGCATCTGGGAGAGTCCTTCTGTAAAATAGAGCATTTCATTACACTGAATTACTTCGTGTTTTCTATAGGGAGAAATGTATGTTAGCCTCATCCCAGTTGCTTCTTTCTCCTTATCTCTGCTTTTCAGCCTTTGACCGTCATGAGGTCTCTCTGGTCACTTTGACAGAAGTGAGGTCCAGAAGCTAGGACCTTCTACTTCTGGAGTTAAAGCTTGACTGAATGTGCACTGTGTAAAAGCAAATGCTGTTATGTTGTTTTCTAAGGCGTATCAGGGTGGGGAGAAGGAGAGTTCTGTGAAGGGAGAAGGTAGGTTCTACTGTTATCTAGGGCTGAGACCAGGGCCAGGACCAGAGCTGAATGCTCCTCTAGCCTTTTGGTGACATATGTACTTAAAATAAGGGCATCTTGGCCCGAAACTTTCATTTGCACTGTGGTCTTTTGAAAAAAAGATTGTCATGGTTTATGTGTTGCCTAGAAGAAAAATGTTTTACGAGGCCAAGAAATTTCAGTGTTTCTGTGGATTTACTATAAAAAATGTGGGTAAAGCAGATAACACCCAGTATGGCTGGTTTATTAGGAGGAGATTATGTGGAAACCACTATATGTATAAGTTTTAACATAGACATTTGTGGTGAAGGCCAGATTTGAGTTATTTTGTCTTCTGTCCTAAATAGGGCATAACCAGAATGAATTGGGAGGATAAGGAGCAGTTGTCCCAGGTACACAGAATATAACTTCCAATGGGGGAATTCAGATGGAGATACATTCAGTCTTGGTCTTGGTCTAATCCAGTCTCCAAATCAATCAATATATCTCTGAGCTACATTTTCAAGACTTGTTCCACTATTTATTAACCTACAATATATCTCTACCTTAGAGAAATAAGATCACTATTGCTAAGGTTTGGTTGAATAATATTTGCTTAGTCTCTACCAGGTGCAGGGTGCTATACTATGTGCTGGAAGGATACCTAGGAGTATGAATGTAAAAACTAATTTTAAGGAGTTTGTAGTCCATTATATAAAAGAGCACTTTGGAATATCATTAGGTGTCCCATATGGATAGCTAACACATTTGGATGTTGAATGTTTATTGCGTGCCTGTTTCTATTTGGTGTGAGTGACCAGTTTAACCCATTTACTGTTCACTACCACCCTATAAGTCTGGCAATATTGTCATCCCATTTTGCAGATGTGAAAACTGAGGCACAGTCCATTTCAGTACCATGTCCAAGGTAACAATTAGCGAACAGGATTGCTAGGGTGTGAGCTCAGGAGGTCTGATTGAAGAACACGGGAGTGTATAAGTGCTCTTAGCCACTCTATACATAGGAGAGACAATGCCTGCTTTCAGAACTAGGAGAATTAAGTCCCAATGAACTGGGTCTCATACAAATGGCTTTGAAAAAGGAGAATATATATTGGACTTTGAAGGATGGATATGATATGTTGGCATTTAAATTAGCATTGTAGGAAGGAGACAAGGCCAATGACCTACTTGGGGGATAAAAGTTGTCAGGGTTTAGGAGTTCATTGTTTTGAAATATGACCATCCATCAATCTCCATCCATCCATCCCACTCCATATTCCCATCTCACTTTAATTCTGAGTATAAGTCTAGGCATAGCAATAGGATGAAGGTGTGAGCCATGAGGAATGATATAAGCTGCTGCAGGCTGGGAATAAGAGGTGGTTATGAGAGCTTATAACCTCTTTCCTGTCATGCTGATGGAAAGAACTGAGTCTAGAGGAATTGGAGTATGAAAAATCATGGGCTCTACAACTTTCACTTCTACCTAATACAATCTCAGTAATAGATGGCTCGTTTAACTAAAACTTTTAATTCCATATATTTAAAATATAAAAGGAGAAATGGTTCTCCCAAAGAATTATGTTTATGTTCTTTATCATCTCTGGAAGAAAGGGGAGAAGGGACTCTATTAGAATTTGCCTTCTATATTAAAAGTCAACCTCCATTACTTCCACCATCTTATTGAGAGGGTGGCAATATTGCCAAGTTAATATGATAAAGTCAACTGCATCCCAAAGATACCTGGTATAAAATAATCATAGAACCCCAACTTTTAAACCGGGAAGAAACCACAGGAGTAATGTTATTTATTGTACTGATGAGGAAAAAGTCTTTCCCATATCATATCTCTGGTTATTGGCAAGGGCTTTATTGGAACATCTTCCTCTGCAAGTAGGTTTCTTATCACACAGAGAGCTCATGCATCATTTCATCAGGTATGCTTGCATGATGTCCAGTTAAAACTGGCATTGGCATTGATACTTTATTATTAATAACAAATATTTTTTTAGTGAATCTATAAACTCCTAGAAAGTCTCATTACCCCATAGCTCTCATTGAGTATCTTGTGCCCAATCAATGCTTTTGATTAACTGACATCAAGAAGCAGGGCAAGGAGACCCAAATTGGATGATGGGTGCTTTTGGATGATGTGAGACTTAGCAGATTCTTCATCTTGAGGCATTGGATGGCTACTCCAAACCTGAAGATTTGTGTGTAAAAGGAAGTGAAATAGAAAATTTACTTTAAAGTTTATGTGAACAAGAGGGAGTGAATTCAAAAATTTACTTTAATCCTGACATCAAAAGAATATCTATGGAATGAAGCATCCTATTAAATGAAACTCAGAATAAAAATAAATAAATAAAAGTTGGCAGGAATATCCTTTGCTAACAGAAGCTGCTGAATCTCCGAAACCTCTTATAGAGATTAATCCCTTCCTACAGGCCAAAATCTAATTATAAACCATTCTAATTAGTCAGGAAGTAGGACTGCTGTTCTTTTTTGAGGAAAAAGGCTAGGAAACGATGCTACCGCTGCATGAGAACTTCAGAAGGAGGCAGAGAGAATTTAGGTGTTAATGTAAGTCAGTTGTTGCATACGATAAAGTTTATTTGTTTGCATCAGTTGGCTACTGCTTGCATAGTTTTATGGGGCATCTGCAGTTTATTTTGCTGCTTTAGGTTTGCTATAGTTCTAGTTTTCATTGTAGCAAAACTAAGCGTTATGTGAAATATTATTTTTACTTTACTTTAAATGGATTTTCAAAACTTTCAAGTGCTCTAGGGCAAAAAGAAGAAAATCTTCTAGGGAAAAGCCTTAATATTCCAGATATAATGAGTTTGTTTTACATTATCTTGCTTATTTTTTTTCTCTGAACTATTTTCACTTGGGTTCCTTTCATATCCCAGTTAACAAAGGAATTGACCAGAACTAAGAACAGCCCTAGAGCAATAGCTGAAATTCCGCTGCGCTTGTCAGATACTGTTTGACCACTGATTACTGCCCAAGGGGAATTTGTTTCCTTTATAAACTTTTTGGTGGGTTTTCATCATCATGGAAACAGCCTTTTTCTCTCTCTTGAGAATCTTCAGAAGGGTATTGAGGAAAAGATGAGCTTCTTAATTTTCTTATTATTTTAAATCTTGGGTTTGTATGCATTTTAAAGGCTGAGATGAAAGAAAACCCTCTCCAGAATACTGAAATCTGGAAAAGAGTGTCATTATTGATGATACAAAGGTGATCTACCTGGAAACTCTCCCCAGGCAAAGGTCTGCATGCCTCATGCTGGATAAGCAGAATAGGACACCGTCCTTTTCCTTACCTTTCACCTATGGAAAATATGCAAATCAATCAAGTCAATATTATGGGGGGCAGCTTGCAATTAAATATACAGTTATTAGTAAGAGTCTTATCAGGAAATAGAATGCATGCTAGGTTCAAGTGAAACTAATGAAGGGCTTTTTTTTTTATAGAGGTGTGGGAAGGTTTAGGGGGACAAAGGGAAGATAGGGAGGCACTCAGAGATTAACAACCATCTCAGGCATTTAGGGACTAGCAACCCACTTTTAGGGCCAAAGGACTTCAGAGAGGCAACAGTGCTGGTGGTACCCCCTGGGAACTGGGGGTGCAGAGGGAGCATGCTGTAGGAGCACAGGGTGGGACAGATAGGTATAGAGGAGTGTGTGTGTTTGGGAAGGGTCAGGTGCAAATGCAGAATAACCAACACTCAGGGAATGAATCTATGGATTAGCAGGAGCTCAAGGTGTATTCCTTTTTGTTTACATGAAAGGAAACACAGAAATAATGAATTTTAATTTTATTTATAGGCTTTAAAATTTTTAAATTTTTATTTAAAATTTGCACACTGGCCTTGCTGCTTTTCTTTTAAGGAGTGACTTATTCTCTGGTTTGTGCAGGGGCAAGGTCAGTATATGAGAAATAGTGCTCTTTAGATTTTGCAGCCTAGGTGCTTCATTTTATTTCCTGTGGAATGAAGTAGTGATATAGGTCAGGTCAAGCTGGAGTGGATCTGACAGAGATTCCATTTGAGAAGTCAGGATCAAAGTCATACAGGGACCAAGATGAGGAACTGCACACAAAAATGCAAATTTAGCAATCTGAGGAGAGTAGAACTAATTATTTTAACTAGCCCTGTGTTCTTCATGGTGACATTCTAGTCACACTGAGTTTCCCATTTCTTCCTTCCTAGTCACAAGCGTTTTGATGCTCTCCCTTTCAAGTCAGGTGCTTCCATAGCTCTGGACACAGACCTCCATTTTTCTGTTCAGTCTACCCAGAACATTCTCCAGCCCAGTCTTCATCTTGAGGCTCTTACTTTATTTTTAGAGGGTCAACTCAAATGTTTGTCCATATCTGTGGCTCCTTCCTCAAAAATAATTATTTTCTTAGCTGAATTATAAATTCTTTTAAGACTAAGGGGCTGTCTTAACTGTCTACATATTGCACTGCATACAAAGTCAAATAACAAATAATCTAAACTGTAGTGTGGAATGCTGATAATCATTTATGCTGACTATCAATATTTACAGTTCTTCTAAGGACATGGTAGGATTGCATTTCTCTGCCCTTTGAAAGTTAGGTATGAACATCTTAGTTGCTTTGGTCAGTGATCTATGATGGTAACTGATAGGTTTTTATGTCAAAGTAGAGGCCTTTAGAACTAGAACATGATTCCCCACTTTTCCTTCCAACTTCCAAGATATTCCAGCTGTTGGAACTTCATTAATTTGCCTCCCTGAATGGATAGGATATACTGTAGCTCCTCCCATTGACCCAAGATGGACATGTTAGATAAGTAAGAGTGGGAAAACATTTGTTTTAAGTCACTATAAGTTTTTGGGTTGTTTATTACTTCAATCTACCTCATTATAACTACTGCAGTAGTTTTAGTAAATACCAGTGTTTTGGACTGAATGTTTGTGTCCCTTCATACTTCATACGTTAAACTCCAAATCCCTGAAATGATGGTTTTAAGAGACAGAGCCTTAGGGAGGTAAACAAGTCCTGACAGTGGCAACTTCATGGATGCAACAAATATTCTTTTTTTAAAATATATTTTATTGATAATGCTGTCATAGTTGTCCCATTTCCCCCCTTTCACTCCCTTCCACCCTGTATACCCTCTCCCACCCATATCCCTCCTTTAGTCATGTCCATGTGTCATACTTATAAGTTCTTTAGCGTCTACATTTCCCATACTATTCTTACCCTCCCCCTATCTATTTTCAACCTACAATCTATGCTACTTATTCCCTGTACCTTTTCCCCCTCTCTCCTTCTCCCACTCCCCTGTTGCTAACCCTCCATGTGATCTCCATTTCTGTGGTTCTGTTCCTATTCTAGTTGTTTGCTTAGTTTCTTTTGGTTTTGCTTTAGGTGTGGTTGTTAATAATTGTGAGTTTGCTGCCCTTTTACTATACATGTTTTTTCTTTATCTTCTTTTCTTAGATAAGTCCCTTTAACATTTCATAAAATAAGGACTTGGTGATGATGAACTCCTTTAACTTGACCTTATCTGAGAAGCACTTTATCTGCCCTTCCATTCTAAATGAAAGCTTTGCTGGATAGAGTAATCTGGGATATAGGTCCTTGCCTTTCATGACTTGGAATGCTTCTTTCCAGCCCCTTCTTGCCTGTAAGGTCTCTTTTGAGAAATCAGCTGACAGTCTGATGGGAACTCCTTTGTAGGTTACTGTCCCCTTATCTCTTGCTCCATCTCGGATTCTCTCCTTCATTTTTACCTTGGCTAATGGAATTATGATGTGCCTTGGTGTGTTTCTTCTTGGGTCCAACTTCTTTGGGGCTCTCTGAGCTTCCTGGATTTCTTGGAAGTCTATTTCCTTTGCCAGAATGGGGAAGTTCTCCTTTATTATTTGTTCAAATATGTGTTCAATCTGTTGCTTTTCCTCTTCCCCTTCTGGTACCCTTATAACTCGGATGTTGAAATGTTTAAAGATGTCCTAAAATAAGGTTCCTAAGCTTCTCCTCATTTTTTTTGAATTCTTATTTCTCCATTCTTTCCTGTTTGGTTGTTTATTTCTTCCTTTTGGTCCACTCTATTGTTTTGAGTCCCAGTTTCCTTCCCATCACTATTGGTTCCCCATGCATCTTCCTTCATCTCTTTTATGGTAACCTGCATTTTTTCATCTACTTTGTGCCCAAAATCAACCAATTCTGTGAGCTTCCTGATCACCAGTGTTTTGAACTGTGCATCTGATAGATTGGCTATCTCTTGGTCTCTCAAAAGGATGAGTCCTGGGGCATTGATCTGTTCTTCTGTTTGAGACATCTCTCTCTGTCTCTCTCTCTCTCTCTCTTTTTTTTTGGTCTGGTCACTCTTGTTACGGTGAGGGGCAGAGCCTTAGGTGTTCACTGGGGCTGGGCACCCCAGTAGCTAGATTGTGACGTTGCATGTGTGGGTGGGGGTGGGAGGGAACAATGGCGGTAGCTCCATTCCCCTGGGACCTTAGTTCCTTCTCCGGGATCCCTGGTTGTGCGCTCTGCCCTGTTCCACAATCACCGCCTCACTGGGTCTGCCAGCTGCCACTTGCGTACTCAGGGTCCACCCGCTGCGATCTTGTGTGCCCCAGATGCCTTAAGCACTTCCAATTGCCTTATGTACCCAATTCTCCTTGTTCTCAGCATGCTGCAACCCACACCTGGCTGCTCTTCTCCGCCCCTCCTACCGGTCTGGATGAACGGGTCTGCTTCAACTTCTTGGCTGTCCAACTTCCATTCAGATAAATTCTCTGTCAGTTCTGGGTGTTATTCTGCCTCTAAATTGTTGTTCTAATCTTGGTTGTGTGTGGAGGTACAGCATGTCTACCTATGCCTCCATCTTGCCGGAAGTCCTACAACAAATATCTTATAAGAAGAGACATGAGAGCTTGCTTCTACTTTTCTCTGTTCTCTGCCACGTTGGGCTATAACAGTAAGACAGCCACCTACAAACCAGGAAGCTGGTTCTCACCAAAACTCAATCATACCAGCATGCTGATCTCAGACTTTCTCCAGGACTATAAGAAATAAACTTCTATTGTTGATAAGCCACCCGGTTTGTGGAAATTTGATATAGCAGCCCAAACCAACTAAAAATACCACGATCTAGTCTGATGGAACGCTAGATACCAATAGATAAAAATAAACAAACAAAAAAGTTCTCAAACAATGTCACCTAAAATAGTGCACAAAAGCAGCATATAAGAACCTTAACACTCGTGTCTGCAAAGGAGATTAATAAGCAGAAATATATCAGGATGAACAGAGATATGGCTACACTCTAGTGTGTATGTGTAGAAAGAGGGAGGAAGGGGCCGTGGAGAAATCTGTTTGTCTCAAATAGAACTTTTGAGATGGAGAACTGTTCTGGAAATATAAACGCATAAGTAAAGCTGGCCCAGATTATCAAGTGAGAGGAGTTCATAAAATCCAAGCATCAAAGGATTGGAGAAAGATCTTCAAAGGTCACTTGGTTCATTCACCTCCTTTCAAGTAGGATCACACCAAAACCATCCTAGAAAAATGAGAAGCCCTTTCATTTTTAAAGCTTTCTATAGAAAGAGATTTTCCCCGACAGAACTGTTTTTCAGAGAGTGTTAAAATCTCTGTTCTGAAAGATATGCCTCGCTCACATTCAGGACACTTAATATAACACCCAGCATCTGTATTGGTTTCCTAGGACTGCCACAGTGAATTGCTGCAAATGAGGTAGCTTTAAATACAGAAATTTATTTTCTCACAATTCTGGAGCCTAGAAGTCTGAAATCAAGATGTCAGTAGGGCCATGTTCTTTCTGAAGACTCTAGCAAAGAATCCTTCCTAGCTTCTTGGAATTTTTTTGTCTTCTAGCCACATCACTACCGCTGTAATTTCTGTCTTCATTGTCACATGGCTTTCTTCCTTGCATGTGTCTCCATGTGTCTTCATCTCTTCTTGTAAGGATACCAGTCATTGCATTTGGAGCCCATAGTAGGGCAGTGAACTCATCCTCACTTATTTAATTACAACTGCAGAGACACTATTTAAAAATGAGGTCATATTCTGAATTTCTGAGTGGACACAGATGTTTGTATGGATACTATTCAAAATGTTACAGCACCTTTGTACCAACTGTCCTGAAGCTGAAAACATCTGATTTTCTTAAGAATTGCACCCATAATTGATCTTTCTTGTAGTCAATGTGAATTTTATAGTGCATCTAATGAAGACGATTTTCATTATTTTTCTTAATGGTTTAAATTAATAGAAAATCATTTTTAAGTGTCAATATAGATATAGCCACAGCAGTAGTTTGAATGGAAAGGGAGAAATCAGCCTAAGACAATGGAATTGGACTTGGAAAAATAGTAATAATCCAATCACACTGGTTGATTAAATGAATAAAATAAACATATTTGATACACCTGATAAGTCAAGTATATTATGACATAGTACATAGTATGGGGTTCTCTTGGCCATGAATACTGCAAAAATGTAGAGAAAAGCAAAGTGGAACATGCTGAAGTAATCAGGAAGATTTTAGGAAGGAGCAGGAAGACATAAAGGGTAGATAAGATTTTACAAAAGACATATTCTATTGGTGAAACTACATGAAAGAAACAGTAGAATGGGCAAAGTAATGTCAGTCAATAGAACCAACTGGCCACAAAACACTAACCAGAGAAGAACACTTGCAAAGAGAATTGCTGGGCTTTTGTTTATAAAAGTGAACCAGGGCCTGCATGTGGAAAGACTTTCAATGTCAGATTAACTCCAAGTATCATCCTGTAGGTGTTGGAGAGGTCCCGAAAGTCTTTGAGCCCTAGAGAGACACGAAGTAGATGACAGGGGGTAAGATAAACTTGGTGACAGAGTGAAGGTTATGTTTCGGGTACAGGAGTGGAAAGATCATCACAGTGGTCCAGCAGAGTTAGGAGGACTTGTGTATATTGAATGTTGTAATTAATCACGTGGCTGCTATCACATGGAAAATTACTCCTTCCATAGAGGTTATTCCACTAAGGGAGTTGTGTGGTTTTCTAGTATTGGTCTTAGAACACACTTACTTTCCTTTCCCAGGTACCTTTTCATTCCTCAGGATATAAGAACATCACTACCACCCCCAAGGTGTGAAATCTGCTGCTTTGGCTGTTCTCCACTTAACCTGAGTTTCATTTAAAAGAATAAAGAAAAGTACATCCGCAGCCTTCACTGTTGGGGAAAATCTCCTTATTCAGCAAAAGATAAAGTAAGGTTGCCCTGTTAACTCAGCCTTGCAGAACACATTCTGTTGGCATGAGCTTTGTTCCTTTCACCTCAGGCAGGTGGTAAAGGTGTTTTGCAAAGGAGGATTCCAAATTAGGTTAAGCACCAAAATAGGGATACGGCCTGGCTCACCCTGGTCAGGAAAGACTGTACTGCTGAAGTAAATCCAAGTTCAGCTCTTAAAGCCATGTTGCAGTGCAGCTCTTGGGAGAATAAACACAGAAAGGTTGACTGGGATGCTTTTCCAAACTTCTTCACACTGGCTTTGCCCTAATGTTCTAGGGCTCAGACACCCTGATTTCCTGTCTTATTCCAGCCAGACATTGTTCTTACTAGATTATTTTAATGCCACTTCATTCTCAAAGCATTGGATTTACCCTGGGGCATGTGCACTTTAACAGGTCTAGGAGGTTGAAATTTTAATAAGACAAAGATGATATTTGAATGGTAAAATGCATGATCAAACCACATGTACAGATATTTTATATATTTGTGCACACATATACACACACATAGCTAGGACTAAACATACCCAAATAAATTTAGTATTAGCAGTTTTTTAATTTCTTACTATAGAACTTTTAGGAATTAATTTTTTTAGTCAATATCCTTCTTAACTAAATTCACTCAAATTGTGGCATGTGCCTGTAGTGCATTTTCACAGTCACATACTATCCTTTGTGTTATTATACAACAAGTTATATTAGTTTTCTCTTAGTGAGAATTTGTATATATGTTTTCTTCTCCCCAGATTTTTGCTCTTATAAATGGCGCTGTTATGAACATTTTGCTGTATATCTTCTGGTAAATATGCACAGCGTTTTCTCTGGGTATGTACAAAGGAGTCAGATTGCTGGGGTTATAGGTTATGTGAATGTTCAATTTTGTGATAATATCAAACTGTGTTCCAAAGTGGTTGTACCAATTTATACTCCTACCATCAGTGTTAAAAAAATCCTATGGATCTTTTAAAATTTGGAAATACAGCTATTATTTTTAGCCAATTAAACATCATTAAATATAAACATGCTTTGGGTTTTATTTACATTACCTTTGTTACTAAAGGGTTTGGGCACCTTACATACTTAAAGGCTATTCATGTTTTCTCACATATACCTGTTTTTTAATGAGTATGCCACATTGTCGTTAGGTCTAATGTCCTTTCTTAGCACATCTATTCTGGTTTTAAAAAGGCCAGAAACTCATTTTCATTTCCTTGGGTTTTTCTAAATAGTGTCCACAGAAGTCTTGCCAGCAAGTTTCCTCTGTAAGACAAATGGCTTTTATGACTTCCTGTGTCTGTCTCCTAAACTGGAAAGTTGATAGGAAGAGTCTGAGTTTATATGATGTTATGATAGGCACAAAGCAAGAATAAGTGCATGTTACTTAATTTCTGCTTTTTAGGAACTTGAAGTCTTGAGCAGTCAACTTTGTTTTAAACCCTCACTATTTCTCCTACCTCTTACCAATTTAATTTTTACTTGCAGGTTTTGTTTTATTCTAGTCTAAGTGGAAGTATACCATAATTTTCATTTATCACTCCCCAAAATGTGAGATATTAACACACATTTTAACATATTGGTAATCATTGTTAATACACATCAATAAAGTAATAAATATTAATCTAATCATATTGAGTGATCACCTTCGCAGGGGAATTTTTCAACTGCCCATTTGATTTTGTGCTTCCCAGAGGCAACCTCTGTCTGACCACTTTTCATATAACAGTGACTGAAAATGTATACCACGTTCAACATTCCTGAATTATACTTCAGTTGGAGGCTTTTCAGAATCTAACTTCAAAGCCATTCGGAAGAAGAGCTTTGTGAGTTACTCAACTTCAAAGCATACTTGAGATTATTTAACATCATTAAAAAGAGCAATCTAAGAGACAAAGACACAGGCAAAAGTTAAAGTAATCTTAAAGACATCATACCTCATTGTCTTTCTTTTGTTCTTCCTCTCAGTGCACTAAAGGTTGTCACCCAAACGCATGTCCAAAGAGCATGTTCTGAGGTGTGTTGTACGTATGTGAAGGGGAGAGGTGTTCTGTACTCACGGCTTGGCCTTATCATTTCCTCAGATTTCTTTGCTCTATCTTAAATGTTCCCTCATATATCTACTTCCAGTATATTGACTAGGCATATGAATTCTTCCTTAAACATATACAATAGCCTATTTCCAAAAATCATTCTATGAGGTACAGCTATCACAATATCTGATAAATATCCAAAGTCAAGGACATGACCTAGCAAATCGGAATGCATTCTTTCATTGTTTTCATATTTTAACATTTATCTCTCCTTCATTCAGTAGCATTTGTTAACCTACCTCTACTCATGGCAACCCTTCTTATTTTAATGCTCTCATTCTTATCCACAAACTAAATTTACATTTCTTGCTATTATAAATTTTATTTTGTTGGGAAACATTACTTCTGGAAGACTGAAGCCCAATGAACTCCCAAAGACAAGACTTTCAGAGGGAAAAGCACAACTTTTATTCAGACTAGATAGAAAGGATGAGAATAGGGAGAAAAAATATATTTGGATATGGTTTTGCATCAGTTTGTAAAATTGCCTGTCCATTTTCCTCTATCAAAAAATTTCAGTAGAGGATTTAAAATATCACTGAGCTTTCTTGGTTGAGTGTAACTCTACAAAGACATTGAAGTATTGTGAATGTATTACATATAGAATATAGGTACGTGGGTATAATATGATATTCAATTATATATGTGTGTGTATATATATAGTTAAATTGTTTCATTTTATGTGTGTTTTCATTTAATTAGTTAAAGTTGTAGAAATCTACAGGAGCCAAAGACTTTATAAATCATTGGTCCACAATCCTTATTTGATAGGTAGGGTGACCAAATACTTTACTACTCATGTGTAGACACTTTTGAGAATGAAGAGTTATACTATTAACAATTAAGCAGTGATAATAGGGACTATGACAGGCAATGAGGAACAAATTGTCACCCTTGTCTTAAGGTGTAGGGGACTTGCATGGCTTGGTCACATGCCTTTTAAGTGTCACACGACACTAGAAACCAAGCATTCTGTTAGAAATGTATTGGAACAAATGGTTTAGTACAATCTGATAATATGTACCGATCATTTTGCCCAAGGTCTGAAGATAATTCACATCATAATGATAACCTCAGATAAATGACATTAATGTTGCATTCTCCCAGCTTCTCATTGGACTTGAGATGGTAAAGAATTTTGACAGCATGGCTTCCCCTTGGGCAACCCAAGCCATCATGAATAATTCATTCTGATTTAGCCAACTTGTCAATGAAAGACATGACGATCTGTATATGTAAGCACTCTTCAACTCCCTGGGTGTGTGTGGGTGTGTCCTGGGTCTCACGCAGGGAGGGCTGATCGACTGAGTTTGTCTTTTCTCCATCATTATTTCCACTGTTCTACTTAGCACTCTGGTATATGAAAGGCAGGCTTACTAGTTTTTTTTTCCTTTGTCTTCAATTTATCATGTACTGAATACCTATTGGGTATCAGAAATATGCTAGGCCTTTCAAATATACCACAGTTATTTATAACATTTTGAGATTTGAGTAATTTCTCTTACCAAGTGAGTCAGATGAAGCTGTTTCTCCACCTTGCAGGCTTCCCACTGCACTGTGGACATTAAGGTTACACAGGAAGAAGTCTCTTCAGGGCTCTTTCTGCCAATTTTCTCATGGTCGGTGAAAGATTTCTATTTCAGAAATCACTCCTGTTATATCGCCATCTTCATTCACAAAAAGAAAGCAAAAAATGAAATTTTTACTATATTTAAATATTCCTACTTAGGAACAGTGAAGACGTATTTGGATTTGCTTATGTATTTTACCAAAGGAAATTTGTGGACCAAGTGTTTGAGTCTTTGTTTCATACAAACAAGATCTATTGAAGAGTTGTATGGGTATAGACCTTCCCTAGGCCTTACTGGTGTCTTGTTCCAAAGATTAATGTCTATGAGAAGGAATAATTCAAGGACATTAATGATTCCATTGTAAGAAGTGGGCAGGTTGTAGCATGGCAAAATTCAAAGACTGTGTTTTCAAAGTTTCAAGTAGTAAGAGGAGGCATACATTTTTCAAGAAAAAATAACATTAAAGGTGAATTTTTAAGAGATGGATAAAGTTTTGACTCAGGTGAATAAAATTCAAGTTTTCCTGGCGGAAAAAAATAGCATGAGTTGCAGCATGAAAATAGGAAAATATACAAAGGATTATTTATGATCAGGGAATAGAAAAAATCAAACCTTTGCTGGAATCTGGGCCCAAGAAGTAAATGGTGTGAGATTAATAGTGACTCAAATTACTTTTCAAATACCTTTTCAGGAAAAATTTAAAAGGACCCATTCTACTTGTTTAATAAATATGATTTTTAATATAAGAGAACTATTAAGATATTAGGCTTTGTTCTTTTTAAAGCTGTGTCATGAATATTATTTCATTTCATTTTCATAATCCATTTATAGTATTGTAAGGCCATTATTTCCATTTGTGGGGGGATAACAGATAACCAAAGGATGATTGGTAACATTGTGGGGCAAGTAATGTCCTCTTCTCTCTCCCACTGGAAGCAAAGTGCTTGGTCAAAGAGCAATACATTTCCACACACAGGAGCTTGCTTTCCTGTTGAGATTTTATTCGAGTTTGAAAGTGGGACAATGATTTTGTCAGGAAAGTTCAGTGGATTAAGTCACTGCTTCAACCATGCTAATAAGGCTGCCACACTCAAACTGTGAGCAGAGCCTTGCCAACTCCAAGCTGCCGCTGCCCGGCAATCTCATCAGTCCACCTGCCGTGCACCTAGCACTTCAGTCCCGACTCCTAGGCCTAATAGACTGAAAATCAGCTCTGGCTGAAGTCCTTGGCCTCCTGTACACAGACGCTGTTGCCTACAGTTCTCACTGCCATCTCCAGGCCCAGCATCCATTCCCTCTAACACAACTGACCAGTTTCTAGGCTGGCAGAGAACATTGTGCAGATGGGATCGGTATGAATATCCAAGTGGAAAATCAAAGCAAATACAGATGGGAACACAAGGTGTAGACCAGAACCCTGGATCCAAATGTGATGGGAGTTTAGAGAGATTGAACTTGCTAATTAGTGACCTTGAAAACATTCTCATTGCCTAAATAATAAATAAACATTTATCTGAGCTGGTTTTACTAGTAAATCCAATTCAGGGAATATGCCCAAATGCAGTGGATTCAGCTAGTTTTAATCCCTGAAAAGGCAATGGATTCAGCTAGTTTTAATCCCTGAGGGTCAAATGTAGGTGCATGAAATTGTAGGGCCATACATTATTTGCATATGATTAGCATGTAATTCACACTCTTCTATTTAGGCTCTGTTGCTTTCTTTGCTCAGTCTCTTTTCACATGAAAATTCATTTTTTTTTTGGGGGGGGGATGGTCTTGTTCAGCTGTTCCCCAGACTTGTTTTATTTTTCCCCCAAAGTCTTAACAAAAATACTCAGGTGAAAGAATGTATCCTTGGAATCCACCTCATGAACCACAAATCTCCTAGGCTTAAATTAGTGAGCACTGCGAAGTGTTCAGAGCTCTCTGAATTGTCCTGCAATTCTGTTCAGAGGTTATTCTTAAAGGACATGCCAGTCTCCCAGAGTGCTCCTTTTACTATAGAAAAATCTGGGTTTGAATTGTGGTTCTCCATGTTTCTAGCAAGTGAGTGAACCTCTCTGAGTTTTCAATGCCAGTGGCATGACATGGGAGTAGAAATTACTGTCTGTGGTCCTCACGTGCTGATTGTTAGGATCACATGAGACAGAGCGTGCAGATACGTATGGTGAATGCTGAACATGTGTTTGATTTTTGATACTATGTTCATAGGAAATTTAGCATTGATTTTTGCTTTTTAAAAAATATGACATTAAAACAAATATTTATCTTTATTAGTGAGTTTTTTCATGAGTCTTACATTTTGCTCCTGAGGTGAGTATCTTAGTCACCGCATATTCGTGCTCAACCTGGACATGCACTACAGGGTCAGAGAGCAGAAAAGGTTTCAGTGAACCACATACTGTTGTAGGATAGGTGAAGAGAGCTACTGAGTGCACCAGATACCTTCATCAGCTCAGAAAAAGTCATAGTACCCCAAGACATTTAGAAAAAAAGCATTGATATGGTTAACTTTGAATGCCTCTCTAGAAGAAACTGTTACTTTTGGCCTCTCATTGCCCATGAAGATGAAGAACTGACTTCTTAGCTTAGCTTCCAAAATCCACTAGAGTATATTCCTCTGCCGCACATTTAGTCTTAATACTTAAATCACAATTCATCTGCCCATTCAGTTGATCGTCACTATAGCTCAAACACCCTGCTCTCATTTCAGAATGCAAAGTCTTGACTCCCTTGTTCTTCCTTCCTGGATTTATTTTTCTTTTGAGTAGAGAAAATACTAACCAGCCTACACATTTCAACGGAATCCTTATTTCTCTGCTACAACTTCCCGGCTGATTCCAACCCAAGATGACCTGCTTTCCTAATACACACTGTGAGTACTACCTCATAACACAAGAGATAAACACAGTCGTTGTCTATCATTGCTCAGTTATTTTGTGTATATGTTTCGCTTATTTTTTTCCTGCAGCCAGCTGGTACTGTCCCAAATGGCAGAGAACATGTCTTACTTAAGTTTTAATACCCACTATGAATATTTACCTATGAAATTTTATATACACTCTCATTCACTAACATGTACAAATGTTTTCTTTCTGTATGAAGGTCTCTAGCACTCTCATACATCTCAAACAATATCATTCATCCCATATAATGTCTGCCCTTAAGCATTTAATTTAGAGTATAGTTATATCTTGACCTGAAATATTTCTAGTAGTTTCTTGTGAATTAGTTGAGTTCCCTAACTGGATTACTAGTTCCTCTGTGGCAAGAAATATGATTTTCCCTTCTTTTGGGTCTTTAGAAATCTCCAAAGGACACTTGATTTTTCTGGCAATGCACAGCATAGTCTCCTAAGGAATCAACAGATACCTCTGTTTAGACTAGAAAAACAAAACAAACTAGCATTAACTTTTCCACAGGGGTTCTATCCATAAACTTGCTTCATATTTGAGGCATTCAATCTTTTTAATTTGATTAAATGTTTAGGATATTTACCTTTCCTGCAAATGCCCCTGAACCATGTAGATGAATTTTATGGTTTAAAACAATTTTCTTTCATAAAGTCAAAAATTGACAGAAAACTTTACAAACATATATCCTCCCTTTATGGTCTACTCCTTTTAAACAATATCCCATTTAAAGACTAATAGGAATTCTTTTGAAATTTGATAACAGTCGTAACAAAGGCCATCTTTCGGGCTGTGCCCCTTTTTTTCCAGGCAGACAAGCATGGGGATGGAAGGTACTGAGTAAACTTCATCTGTAATTAAACCTCACAAAATATAACTTACTCTCAAACTGGAACAGGATGTCAACGACAGATCAATACAGGGGCTGCAGGAACGGTAGTCACCTTATGAAGCTTAGCCTGGTTGCCAGGACGTATTTGTATCATGTTTATCTCCAACTTTCTTACAGTTTTTCTGATTCCATGGCTTGCCAAGAAATTATTCTTCCAGAAAGAAGATATGATTTCCTAAGTTTAGTCAAGTGACCTCACTTTACCTCCAAATGAAGGAAGAAAAGGACCCTAAAAGAGAAATTTGTATGCTGAAATTCTACTTCCAACTTGCCTTGCATCATCTTACAGCATACAACTTTTGCTTGGAGAATCATTTTTCTTCCCTGGTGGAATTCATTGTTCATCTTAGTGTTCCTCCTTTCTTTATATTAACCACCGAAGGATTAACTGAACCTGTGTTGTACTGAGTGTACTGGCTGATATGCACTAATTTGTAAATGTTCAGGAATTTTGAAAGCCAACCTTTAAAAAAAAGTACTTACTAACATTAGATTACATTCA
The DNA here is from genome assembly GCF_019186645.2 of Phyllostomus hastatus. NCBI lineage: Eukaryota > Metazoa > Chordata > Mammalia > Chiroptera > Phyllostomidae > Phyllostomus > Phyllostomus hastatus. The sequence continues at coordinate 33,152,707 of NW_025333960.1, forward strand.
CTTTACTTAAATATAGTATATTAAAAACAATAAAAGAATGCTCAACACATAGCTTCCTAAATATTTTACTATGTTTCTATTTCTATGCTTTTGAGGATAGTTATATTTATTCTGTCTCCACAGTGGCAATGCAATATGATGGTGTACTGCACCCCATTTCTTCCCAAGCCCACCTTCAGTTGCAGTCAGTGGTATCACATGGGTAGCTTGAAATCTACAGAAATGAGTAAACACTACAAATTAGGACATGATTTATTGCTTTGTTGATTGTCTTGACTTAAGGAAGTGATGGAGCAAGTGTTACTGCTTCTTTGAAGTTGAAGTTTCTTTTATTAAAGTATAGTTGTCTTACAATATTATATTAGTTTCAGGTGTACAACATAATGATACCTTATGATGTGATCAGCATAAGTCTGGCATCCGTCACATACAAAGTTATTAGAATATTATTGACTATATTCCTTATGCTGTACATTGCATCTACATGGCTTATTTATTTTATAAGTAGAAGTTTGTACCTCTTATTCACCATCATGCAGCACACTATCTGTATCTCTTAGGGTAATTATCAGTTTGTTTTGTGTACCTATGAGTTGTTTCTGTTTTGTTCATTTTATTTGATACCACAAATAAGTGAAATGATATGGTCTTTGAATTTCTCTGTCTGGTTTATTTCACTGAGTATAATACCCTCTAGGTCCACCTTGCTGTGATGAATAGCAAGATGTCATACTTCTTATTGCTGAGTGTATATATATATATATATATATATATATATATATATACACATATATATATATATCACATATATACCATTCCACATACCACATCTTCTGTATTCTTCATTTAGCAATAGACACCTAGGCTGTGTCAATATTTCAGCTACTGTAAACAATGCTGCAATGAACACAGTGGTGAAAGTGTTATTTACACAGATTAAACTTAAAAATGTGTTGTGTCAGTAGCCCTTATATTGAGAATAGCATAAAACTGAGGAAATATTTTTACATTATTTGAAAACTATTATCAAATTAAGTGAAGAATGTCATTTTTGAAAAAGTGAAATCTCTTCATGCCTTCAGTATTTCACTCTCTTCTTACTTTTGATAGACACAAAATACCAACCTGTATCAAATTCAAACTCTACTAATTAGTCATTTGCGATCATAGATTGAACTCAGCTATAAGAGATCACCAAAAAATTTTAAGAGCATCATTTGGCTATATAGAATCTGCAATAACTATTGTATATTTGCATTATTTGTAAATTATGTGCCATATTTTATTTAGTTTTTAAAATTTATAACAGAAATATGCATTATATTGTGCGTGCACGCGCGCGCGCATACACACACACACACACACACACACACACACACACACACAGAGTTGGGATGCATGGATGGGAGAGGAGCCAAACTAGATGTTTAACCAGCACAGTATTGCTAATGATTAATGTGTTCTGATATCATTAAAACCCTTATGTTATAAAGATATAAGATGTGACCTCCTCCTTCATTCCATCATTGTATTTTGTCTTAATTCATAAATTCTTGATCTTTCAAAGGGCTTCCTATCATTACATTTACCAGGAAGGACCCACCAAATTGGAATTTATTTACAAAAATTTGTGTATTTATTCTTACATATTTAAACTTCAGTCACCTTCAAAGTATTCTCCCTTTGATGCAATGCACCTACTGAGACATGTATTTCCACTGCTCAACACAGTTTTTGAACTTGTCATTTAGAATGCCTTTTAGTGCTTCTGTTGTTTTTGTTTCACCTCTTCCACATTGGCTAAATGTTTCGCTTTGAGGAATTTTGTCATGCTGGGAAACCAAAAAAATTTACTTGGGGTAATACTAGGTGAATAGAGAGGGTGGGGCATGGGGATCATGCTGTTTTTGGTGAAAAAACTGCTGAACACTCAGTGCAGTGTGGGCAGGTGCACTTGGTAAATCACCCATCATGAAATGGGGACATGCATTGAAAGAGTATTAAAGAAAATCACTGGGGCCAAACACAGCCTCTCAAAAAAATTCCAGCTACTACACTGCTACAGATGGGTTCCTAGGACACTCATCTGGGGGGAAGTCTATACTATAAGGGGCTCACTCTCCAGAGGATAATTCCAGTGGTTTGGGGTCCCCCTCATATTGGTGAAATGATAGGGAGGAAAGTTCCACTTGTTGGATGGTAAAATTGAAGACTTTATCCTATCCCCTTAAATCAAAGCTTATAAAATTTTACTACCCATATGTTACTTTAAAAAAGCTTTAGCTTGAATTCCAGCTCAATTTATAGTTAAATGTTAGCTGTGGACAACTTATTTTACTTCTCTGCAAATGCAAAATAAAGGAATTACATTATTTTACCAGTTCTAAAACATCACGGTGCATCAAAATTACCTGCAATACTGTTCAAATGATTCTTTTCCTCTAGTCATATCCACTGAAACAAAAACTATAGAAATGGAACAAGAAATTGGATCACACAGTCCTCAAGCAGCTAAGACATGGAACCCCTCAACTTCTGGGTCATAATGGTAAACTGACTGGAGACGTTATGGATGCCAGACATGTGTATATGTGGATTTTTAATAATTTACTCATTTTTCCTGACTCATGTCTGTTTCTTCTCTCATATACACTTCTGGTATGTACAGCCTGCCAGCTAAATATTTTACATAAAGATTGATGGATAGATAAAAATACAAGAACTAAGAATCTAGTAATAGGTTCACATTTATATTATCATTTGCTTTGCAGTTGAAGAGCCAGGCATGTCAATGGGTACTGAAGATTCAACCAATGGTACTAGAATAACTAGATATCCTTTTAAGAAGAAAAATCTGTGTATATGTATGTTTGTGTATGAATATCTATCTCTACATTCTTTATGTATTACTGTATATATTTCATATCATATGTAACAATTAAATAAAAATGAACTTTAGACATAAATGTAAAAGCTAAAACCACAAATCTGTTTACAAGAAAACAGAAAAACCTATTTTCCTGACTTGGAATAGGCAAAATTATATTAAGTAAGATATATAACAATGACCATAAGTTTTAAAAAATGCAATGATTACTTACAGTTCATAAAAACTTAAAAGTTTTGCTCATCAAAATAATTAAGAAAATGAACCAGCAAGTCACAGGTTGAGATAAAATAGTCACTAGATAAATATCTGCCAAGTGATTGGTATCAAGAATGAGTAAAGAACTTCTACAACTCAAAGTAAAAAGACAAACAACTTAATTTGGTAGGTGCCAAAGTATTTGAACAGACACTTTGCAAAAAAAGATAAAAATGGCCTCTGAACACATGGAAAAGTGGTCAACATAGAACAGTCTTCAGAGAAATTAAAATTAAAATCATAACAAAACACCAGTATCTATGTACCAACTTGTTACAGAAATGGTCAACAGTGAATGTTGGCAAAGATGTTGAGCATCCAGAACTCAAGGGTTGAGAGATGGGGTTGGGGAGTGTGGAAGAGTTGGGACAGAGGCAGGGACTGACTTAGATGGGTCTTGGGGGAAGTTTCTAGGGTGTGGTTGATGGTCCCTATTTTGATAGGATAGGGGTTTGGATTATAAATGTGCATGCATTCGTCAAAACCCAGTTAATGTACTCTTAAAATTTCTTTAGATGTAAAGTTTTGCTCAAAAGTAAAAATCTATAAAGCATTGCACTGTAATTAATCATTTGCATGATGAAATATTTAGAGGAAAGTATAATGCTATTTGAAATTTACTTTGAAATGCCTTAAAAATCTTGATGGTTCATACAAGGGATTCACTATAAAACTCTTTCAACTTTTCTATATGTTTAAAAATATTTATCCTAAAATGTTTAAAAAGTTAAATATATTGTTCTAGCTAAAATTGATTAGGAGATAACTATGTGCCCTTCACTATTCTAAATGCTTTACATGTAAAAGCACTTTCAGTCCTTACAAGGATACTTTAGAGTGGATTCTGTTTTTATCCTCACTTTACATATGAAGAAAATGAAACACAAGTAAATTAAATGACAAAGAAAAAAACAAATAAGCAAGAACTAGTCTTCTTTTATAGGAAATGGGATGGGATACATAGAACAGCAACCTGTGCATGAAAGAGGTGCAGATACTGGAAGAAAAGAAACATATAAATGATATTTGTTTGATTTTGTACATTGGAACTAGTTAATAAAAGGGTAGATAATGCTCCTATCTGAGAGCATAATACTATAGAAAATACAGATAATGCATACAGATTAATGATGTTCTATATTCTAAAATATAGATGTCCTTTGGCATATTTGGATAGCCCTGCTTTTAGGGACTCTACCAGCTAATTAATCTCATTAATAATTTTCTTTTCCATTTCACAGTCTTACTAGGTTACTGGTAGCCCAACTAGCTTCTGGGAAGTTTCTCAGAAACATAAGGAGAACAGGGACCCAGCATGGACAGAGAGGCCTGGAAAGAAGGCCTTCCTACAGATCTCATTCCTATGTCTGCCTATGTCTCCAAAATCTTAAAGATTGTAAGAGTTACAATAAGCAAGAGGATGAATGTGCCTCTCAAATTGGGGTTCACAAACTAGGAGCAGCATCTAGGAAACTTGATAGAAATGCAACTCTTGGATCTTATTCTATATTGACTGTGTCAGAAATTCTGGGGGTGGGAAAAGGGATCAAACACACAATCTGTGTGTAAGCTCCAGAGATTCTGGTGAACACTAAAGTTTGAGAGCCACTAGCATATGAGAAAGCACTGGAAGCTTTCTGTACTCTGTTTTGGCAGTCACTCAGACCTGTTTAAATTTACTGTGGGAGAACTTTCTAAATCTGCAATAAAATGATGGCAAAGTAAGGTAGCAATGGCTGTTCCAATATAATTTCTCATGTATTTTTTAGTCTTCTCTTACTCTTTGTCCTCCTCCTCCTCCTTTTCTTCTTCTTCTTCGTTACTATTATTCTTAATTTTCTTTTAATCTATACCACTCTTGGGATATCAATTACCCATTTTCAGATGTCAGAGTCTCTTTTTGGACAATAAGCTCATTGAAAATAGAGGCTTTGCCTACAACATCATCGTATTCTTTAGAGTATAACACTCACAGTTGGTAATCAATAAAGATATGTTATTTAAATCACAGAATAAATGAGTGAGTGAGTGAGGCTACATATGAGTGATGAATTTCTGATTGGGAAATGATCACCCTCTTAGGAAACAAAGTAAACATTTCCTATGATTGGATCATTGGTGGCCTATTGATGACAATTTTAGAGTATAGGTAAGGTGTGAACCTAGTTATGTAGCATAAGAGTCTTCCAGAAAGCATACAATTTGGGTTCTTGCTCTCATCTCTCTCTTCAGATGGGATGTCACTCAGATGAGAAGTATGACTGAAGAAGAAAGTGTGACCACTCAGAGGTAGATCTGACATCCAGTCAAACCATGAACCCCCAAATACTGGCACACTTAACAACATTCTGTTGTTAAGAAAAAGGTTTTGTATAACTTCCTTTTAGTAGTATAAAATTTAAATGTATTACTTAATGTAACTTATTACAGAGTCAAAGGTACATATTAAAATCAATTGCAGACTCTCAATAAGACAATATCTACTGAGGTTTAAAAAGTAAATTAAACATTTTAGTTATAATATCTGTATTTTCTCAAAAGGCAGAACAAAAAGAAATATTACTAAGAGAAATGTTATCTTTTAGCCATATTATTGTTTTAATTTGTCTATACCCTGTTCCTATTTTCACTGTCAGAAAGAAAGTAATTGAGTTGTCAGTGTGTGTAAGTTAGGTGTGAAGAGTCACATTATATTCACCAATCATATTATAGTTGCTCCCTTTAGTGAACACTCCCTCCTCTTTCTCAGACACAAAAGGAATGTAAGGCCTAGGTAATCACATGGTAGAGTTAACAATTAATAACATTATAACAATAAATGCTAAATTTGCTGTTCCCCAATCTAATGTATCTTTTCCAAAATTTTTAAAATATTTTAATTGTGAAATAGCCTGCATCAAATTAGGTCCAAAAGAAGTAGAGAGAATGAAATACCACATTAAAAAAACAACCCTGCAATTTAATGTAATATACAGAGTCTTTGACTTCATATAAATTAACATATTTTGTATTTAAATAACATTGTTAACAAGATTGTGCACTATTATATTTTTGACTGATATCTATTAAACTTTATAGTTCTGATTGATTTAACCTGTTCAATTTTGAGACAGAAAATCTAAAAAGGCTTCCTGAAATGTTTTGTCCAAAAAATTGCCCTGGAGATAGATGGTTCCAAGAATTTGTGTACTGGTTCACCAACATCTTTGCTAGGTCCTTGTCTCATCTTTTCAATTGCCTAATCAATGAGTGAGTGAGATCTTCTCTTGGCCACTAGACAGCATCGACAATGTTGCATCCTCGCAGTGGCTGTGTGAAAGGGGCATGGGTCAAGAGTCGTCTTCTTATGGTTTATAATGGAGGTAAACTTTTCTTAGCTGTCTCCAGCAGACTTTCCTGCTTGTCTTATTGACTAGAATTGGGTCAATGTGCCACTGCTCTAGACTGAAAGGGCTGGGAATATATCTGGCATTTGCAGCCTCCATCTTGAGATGCTGACTTTGAGAAGAGAAAAGAGAAGGTATTAGCCAGGTACAAAACTGGCTAATACAATAACATGCCATGTTTCTTAAAACAAAAGGCATTAACTTAGAACAACTAAGTAATTACTAGCAGAATTTAAGATTCAAAGACCACAGATTTTTTTAAATAAGGAGGATTTATTGATCTATTAACCCTAAAAGTATATATTAGAGTAATCCTTCTATGGATCCTTTTCTTTCTATTATTGATTTTCACTTCCTGGATCATTCTCAGAACTCTTATTTATTCCCAACATAAAATAAGTGAGAAAGCAAAGGTGATATAATGTGACGACCAAACTGAACCAGACAATTTTAAGTAAATATAGCCTTAAAATTATGGAAAAAGTTCTGCCTTGCCTCTCCCAACAAAAGAGAAGGGTCACTGATTAAGGCAAGTTCCAGACTAGAAGTTATAAATTTAGAAAGGGAAACAGAATATGTGAGTTTTCTCCATTTGAGTTGAGATGTGACCCTTAGTTTTTAAAATTCTTTAAACAGTCTGCTTCCTGAGAAAAATAAGAACAAATTTAACTATATGAAGGCAACCACATATACACACACACACACACACACACACACACACACACATCCATAGAGACATAGTCCTGTGTGCCCATATATCAACAAAATGTCACTCCCTCACTCCCTTGATGACAGCTTGGTGAATATTTCTTTCCTTTAGCAAAATTCTGATGAACCAACATTTCAGGTTCATACAAACAGATTCCCCATGGAATGAATTTTTTATTTGTATCATTATTAATATTACTCAGCTCTGAGAACGATGCCTTCAAAAGATTCCACTGCCCTTTGTTGTGTGGGAGTGTATGTGATTTTGATTGGCAAACTTGCACACCTCCTCTAAATTTCCTTCTGAGCTTGTGCAGTTAAAATAATTATAATAAAATCTATTAACTGCTTGTTACTGCAGGGGGAAATGGCACTGCATCCAAGCTTCCATCTGCAACCATTGATTCTGAAGTGGTGAGTGACAGTTCCCTACTGCCTAAGTAGGTTATAACAAGCTAGCTTCAGGCTGCAACAGCCAGTAGAGTGCAGAGGAGAAACGACTGGCCTCCAAACTTGTCTTAAGCCTCAAGAAAGAAGGAAAGGGGGGAGTAATCTCTGCCAATAACTGTAGTGCCTGTTCTCGCATTCAGCAGCAGGAGCTTTGTAATTGCCAAATCTCTTTAATTCCCACTCACACCTTGGGGGGACAAGGCAGAGAACTCTCTCTAACGGATAGTAATAAAACTATTATTCATCTAATCACCCACAAACATATGTGTTTCCTTTGTAAGGACTCTGTTGCCCTCATACCCATAAAACATACACATACAGAAGCCAACTCATGCAAATGAAAACACAATAGTGAAGACAATGCAAACCAAAAGAACAGGCTGCTTTGCAGACATACAAAAATTTCACCTCACGTTCATTCTTTATACGTATAATTCCAAAAGATTTCTATCAACCCCACACACCACAGTGAAGGCCCAGTATGTAGTGATAAGGAGAATCCACCCTATTATTTATGTCTTTCAAATGAAATCACTTCATTTGCTTCAGTTATTGACCTGAATATCAGGTGAAAGTGTATTTCAAATCGAAACTGTCATCATTTCTCTCTTCGATTTTGCATATGGCCATATAGATGAGCTATAGAGGCACATATAACCATCTGTTTATAATCTTTTTTTCATGTTTCTTTGTGTGTTTATATCATGGTACAAACTCAAATTATCTGATTTTTCTCTGCCCATTTCTATAAAACACATGCATACACACACACCCTTATTGTATCAAATGCTCCACAGGAATTATACTTGTGTGCCTGGGTTAGTATTCCAGTATTTCTTGTTAAAGAGTAAGAGATTAATTCTCTCAAGTGTGTATGATTATAAAATAATGAGGTTATGATATGGGTGGGGAGTATAGGTATATCAATAGAAATTAGTGCTGCCTTCTAGAAGACAGTTTAAAAAGATTTGCATTGGTTACAAGACTGAAGTTCAATATCTTTGATGTGTTTTTTAAAAGCATATTTTTAATCATGTTGAAAAAATAACTGACATTAAATTAAATGTGATTCAAAATGGTATCCCATCTTAGTCTCAAAACTTGTCTCTCAATACAGGTTCACCGTTTTTCAAAATGAATCTATATTTTAAAAATTAATTTTCTACCATTGAATTTTCCCAAGAGAAGGTGCCATTGACTGACAGGTAAATTTAATTGTATGAAAGTATAAGTATTCTCTTTTTGGACATTTTACATAGGCAGGTCTCTACAAGGAGAATGCTCTAGAAAATTGCTGCAGTTACGTTGATAATTCAAACAACTTATAACATTCCAATGACAATAATCAGTATTTCCATATTTCAGGTAGAAATATGTTTTTAACAGAGGTTTCAATGGGCCAGTTAAATTATATAAATGTATTATTATTTTTTCAGTTAAACACACACATATCTTTGGATTATCTATACTGGTTCAAAGTTCTTAACAATTTTTGAAAATGTTAACAACATAATACCATTTCCATTGTGTGCTACTGCATTGTGTTGAATACAATTTTACAATAGACTGGGTAGCAGGATATATTTACCAGAAGTGAATTTCTTCCTGTATTCTCAACTCAAGTAAGTGTTGTGAATTGAAAGTATCCTGACCAAGAAATCTGCAAGCATAACCCATGGACCCATAAATATTTCTTGTACTTAACAATAGCAGAATGCTATCCCCATTTCTCTTCAGAAGCATATGGGACTTTACACCTTGGAGTCTGAGATACACTGTAGTACCTGTTGCTTCCTATGCAGCCTTGGTGAAAGGAAACCACCTGCTGATACCTTGATCAGTATAGTTGGGAGCACATAGAAAAATCTCATCTCAAACATGTCCATTGGACTATGAACATGGATAACATGAATAACGAAGCCCTACAAAAATGTGTAGTTGGAGATAGCATAGCAGTGGCTCCTATTTACACATGCACATATTTAACATGTACTTCTTCTGAATGCCCTTACTAAGTTTGCTATGCCAAATTTCTAATTGTGAGAGGGATAACAGTAATGATTACCCTTTGATCTAACATTTACTGACTCTTAGAATATACTTTATATCTATTATGCTAAATAATTTACTGGTCTATTTATAGTAAGTCCTCAAAAATAATCTATGAGGCAGATTTATTAATCCTCCCATTTTAAAGATAAAGAAACGGAGGCTGAGAGGCAGTGACTATCCCAAGGGCTCAATCTTGATAACTGGAAAAACCAGGCTGTCTTAGTTTGGGTTCCCTTATAAGAAGACTCTAGTCAAAGTCTCAATAAAAGTAGTTCATTGGGAAGTATAGGAAATGGCAATACAGATGGGGATTGAAAAGTAGAAGTGATGGTGGCCAACATTCAGTGCATTATCAAGTAGACACTTACAATCATTGACCAGTACTTTATCTTGTGGGGAAACTTTTGCAACAGCAGACTACATTCCTCAGATTTATACCAGTCCAGGTGGGAGAGAGTTGGGATATGTATATACCAGTTCTACCTAGTCATTAATTGAGGGCTTCTGGGAGGAGTGGCAATAACTGTAGTCAGAGTACCCTTTCTCTGCTTCAGAGAAAACCTCCAAACAAATGATGGTGTTGGCAATTTTCCCACTGAAGTAGCAAGACTCCAGAATATTAATGGGACATAGCAGTGAATTAAAACATAGGAGTTAATGGCTCCATGAATTTGTAGAGGACAGAGATAATCTGGTTGGAATGCTGTATTGGTGCATGTGTCTTAAAACTGCATTTTAATAACAATAATAACTTTACCTTGCATTTTATTTGGGTTTGCTTTGATTATGAGAACAGAATTGATAGGTATTTGGGAATTTTCACAGCTCCAAGCCACTCCATGAGATATTGCTGCCTGATTTGTACCCAGATCTGTCTACAAAGCTCACAGCCTTAACTATTCTACAAATATCTCTGATAAGGAATTCAACAGAAATTTAAAAAAACTCATAAACAACAGTATTGTGGTTAGCAGAGGGAAAGTGGGGGAGGGGAAGTAGAAGAGTGTAACAGGGGAGATAAACGGTAATGGAAAGGGACTTGACTTTGGGTAGTGAACACATAATACGATATAATACAGATGATGTACTCAAGAATCGAGCAACTGAAACCTATATAATTTTATTGACTGATGTCACCCCAATAAATTCAAACATATTTTAAAAAGCACATCTCTCAACTGGGGCAAGTGGACTCTAATATCTCCTTTCAGAGGCTCTCAGGTTTGAGAGCTCCATGCCCTTCAGTCTTCCCTGCATTCATTAAAGACCCTATGGCACTTTCAGTAATGACTGTAGTAGCAATGCACCCACTAGATCTGTTAGGGGAAGAAGAGGTTAGTGGTCTCAGGGGAAGACACTCATTCCTTGTTAGCCAAACTATCTCCTCCCTTGCAGATCTGACACAAAACCTGAAAATTCACCAGCTGGAACTGGGATCTTAGGGAAACTTATGTTACCTGCAAGGCTCCCCTCTGCTTGTGTGGTTATACTTTGACTGTAACTTTTCCCATGGCAATTTACATTTTATGAGTTTATCGTAAATTAGATTTCTGGGATTAACAAGTTTCTAGAATTGTCCTGATGTTAAGAAAAAAAAAGATGGGATTATTATGATGGAGATTAGTTGTTCAGATACAGTGAATCCTGGTTCAGTGGTTTCATGTGGGCCCTTGGACAGGATGAAAAAAACAGGCAGGCACTACTTTCATGACAATGATTTCAGAACAAGAGCCCCGAACACAAATGGGATAGGGGTCCTTAAAAATAAATTCTACCTAGTTTTCAGGTTTCCCAAAGGCAAATCCTTCTTTAAGATCTATCCTAGAACTAGGAGGCAACTTAGACTCATGAACCATTAGACATAAATATGACAGCCAAGACCATGAAATTCAATTATAATTACAAGAGAAGCTAAAACCCTGAAAAGGTAAGTTAACTGCCTGTAGGAGTAGGATAGATTAGGATTCCAGAGACAAGGAACCTTAATATTTCTGGTCCTCCTACACATCCTTGCCCATTAATATAATTACAAGGTTTTGTGTGTGTGTGTTCTTTTTTCCCTTACAGATTTTAGCATGAATACAAGGTAGGGACAGAGAGAAAGAAAAAATATATTAAGTGGGGTGGAGATTGGCTTAGGGAGGGACGAGGGTGAGGCTGGGTGGAGGTGGGGAAAAGGAGAAAAAGCACAAACAATTGTAAAAACCTAAACAATAGACATAAAATAAACAACCAGAGAAAAGAGAAATACTAAGTAGGAGTAATAAAAGAAGTAAGGTGGGCACAGAAAAAAAAGGATTGAAAAGTAATGCATGATGGCATGGTAGCTGTTCTGTTCATGATTAGTAATGAGTGTATACTGCATTGTAAAGAGACTCAGATGGAAGGACTTCCAAGTAAGCACCCTAAGATGAATAATACTAGAAATCAGTTACTGAAAGCTTTCTGAGAGCTGGGGTATCCCCTTTGGCTTTCTGCTGCATTCAAGGTTGAAAGATCAGAGGCTATATGTTAGAGAGATGGAGATCATCAAACAGGCATTGAGTAACTGGTATCCTACAAAAGGTCATCTCAAGTTAGTACCAGAGAAATAAAAAGATACAGTAGCTAACATCCAAATCTCATATAATGCACAGATGTTGAACTAAAGGCGATTTTCTACTCAATGTAAATATTTTCTTGTTTTGCTGTATTCACTGGCTATGGATTTCTCTAGGGGTATTGATCCTATGGTAAAGGAATCAATTCAAAAATCACTCATGAAATCAACTAGTAAGAAAATACAGTTTCTTGTGTAAAAAAACATTATAACTCTAGAAAATAAAATCTGGAAAACACAACTTGAAAACTATTATTGAAAATCAGTGTTTCCATGCAATTCAATTATATTTCATTCATATGCATTCAATTCAATCTCTGAACTTGGTGTGTCCCAACATGGGACTATTTATGTGCTAGATGCTAAGAGGACCACAGAGAAAAACACTCAGCTAATACTGACTTTTGAGGAGGTTCTAATTTCTTTAATGAGATCAGGCACAAACACATCGTGCATCTGCCAACAGTGAGTGAAATCAACACTGTAGGACAAGCGAGAGGTGCCGAGGGCCCTGAGAAGTAAGAGGATTAACACAAAGAAGGTGAACCTCAGGTTAAATTTGAGGGATGAATTTGATTTGAAGGATTGAACAAGATCATTCAGAATTAGGGGAAAACTCATGGTCAAGGTACATGAATCATAAGTAAGAACAAGGGTGAGATACAATGAGGGTATGCTATTAATATTAGGAAAATAACTCTGTATACCAACACCGTGGCATACCGGATTTCACATATTGACGAAAGCCCAACTGAGTACTTTTTAAGAGATGCACACAAAGAATGTAAAAGACCTGGAAAGAAATACAAGTTAAGAATATAGTGATTCATTATGAACCGTTCTCTAGAATTGTACAATTAAACATGGAATGTGAGAGCTGGATAATTATATCTTTTCAAAGAGAAGCTGATAACATGTAGAATCTTCTTTGAGGATGGGAAGTGTTGCTTATTTATTGCGTCACACACACACACACACACGCACACACACAGAACTATGGCACACTGATGGGGATTTTTAGAAACCTCAGTTTCTAAATTTCCAAATTTCACAGCTTCTGCTAACAATGGATAACTAGTTATCCACTAGTGAGCTACACATATTTGAATAAAAATGTCTTTTTGCATAACATCTACCTGTGTCAGAGAAAGACCACACTTACTGTTCTGTGGTGTATCTCAGAATCGCTCAGCATTTCTGGGAGTCTGTTATCTAAGGCTCTATCTGTGCAGGCATTGAAGTGAAAAGTTGAAGCAATTGACCAGTATTCAAGACTAAACAAAAGGAAGGACAACAAACTCAAAATAGAGTTTAAAACAAGCATTTTAAGGTTGCCTATCTAATCACCTCTGATTATTTGCTTGTGTCTCAATGGGCAAATAAATCTCATCTCCTCAGTGCAGCACAAGTAAAAACTCACCATTATCAGGCAATGGGAGCACAGAGTCATTAAAATCTACTTCGAAAAATCTTAAAGAAAAGCAATCTCTAAACACGAAGTTGACAAAAAACTATAAAGGCAACATTTGTTGCAAACTATTATATTTTTCTAATGCTACTTTGGCTAACTAGGAAGGTTATCAGCTAGGAACACTATCAGCTAGGAATAACTAACCCCTAAATTGGAAGCCCACTGAGCTTAACAACATGGGGATCTTGTTAATTTTATTTGTTTACTTTTTATTTTTGGCCATAAATTGTTTTTTCTAATAACATTAATGAAAACAAAATTGGATATTGTGATTGAAAAATAGTCTCCCGCTTTGAAAATAAATGTGTCTGCTTCATCTTGATACTTATTTTCGCTAACCATAGGAGATCATTATGTGGTCAGAGAATTTGGTTCTGTTCATGTTACGTGAACTATTTTGGTCTTCATTTTAAGGGAAATTATTTGTCAGAAAATCTGTGTGGACCAGGTCTCATCAGACCACTAAGGAAAGATGAGACCCGCCAGTGTGCTTAGGAATCAAGAACTAAGCTTTACACAGAGCCTGCATTTCCCAACTTTTTTCTGACTTCATTGGAGACTATGAGGCCCTCTCACCCCCATATACTCTTGTATGGCATGATCAAATGTGTCAGTTCTATACCATGTGTGATTTGTTTCAAAATGTGTCTCCAATTTTTATTGCATTTGGGAGTTGTTTTTGTTTACACATCTCCAATGCTTTATAGTATTGAGTAAAAAGTTATTGAGTAAACATCTATGCTCTGATGAATACTTTGGTGTCTTTCATGTTTTTGTGTTGTTATGTTGCTGTTGTTCATATTACAGAATAAATGTTCCTGTGTGTATCTCTTGTGTGCATAGGTGGAAGAGGCTCTAGTATGCGCCTGAGAGAGGAGCTGATGGGTCACATCCATGCACAGGCATGACTTGATGGGAGGGTATCGAACGGTTCCTCCAAGGCGTTGTATTAACACCAATACCAGTTATGGTGGAAGGTGCTTTCGTTGCTCCACATTCTCATAAATTTTGGATAGTTTCTTATGGATTTGTGGGTAAAAAATGTTATATTTTGTTATATTTATTGTCTAATTTGATTTTTTCTCTTTTCTACAGTGCCTGTGCATTTCCTTTTCCTATGGTAATTGGTTTATGGCACAAACAATAAAAAAAGTTATTTTTAGAAGTAAGGTCGTTTTGACATAAACATGAAGTAGTTGTGTCAGGATGTCATCCTCTCACTTGTTGTCATTAATAAGAACTTGTAGCTTGGCTGTTGAGGGGCCCTGCTGGGATATCCACAGGAATATGTGGAGCAGCCACTATGGCCAGGGGACATTTAAACTATAAATAACAAGAGTTTGTGTGGACCTATTCAAGAGCATTCTGTCTGGGTAAGTCAAATAGTTGCTGACCTAGAAAGCTCTGTGAAGACCATTAGGGCAATAGCTGCTGCTGTGGTAAAGGCAACTCTTACTGGCAGTGGTCCTGGCAAGAGCTGAGCAAGGCCAGAGAAGGAGAATGTCTTAGCTGCCCTCAGTTCCTAAGCAATGTGTGCTAGCAACAGGGGATTTATGTTTTTGCCCCGGCAGCTGAAAGTCAGCCAGCAGTTAGTTAAGTCATCTCTCTGGAGACCCAATCTTATAGAAAACAAACACCTCAACTAAATTGGGACTTAATTTCTTTTATCTCCTCTTGCCTGGAACAATAGAGTAATTAATCTATTATTGGAGTATGCTATTTTTTATTGGCTTATTAAGAGACATCACCCTGCATGCTTTTGGCTTGTGAAATTCCTACAATGAACTTGTGCTAAATAAATGGACAAACTCGGTCTCTGAGCATAATTTGCTGCCCAAAACAAAACAATCTTTTCTTCATCTGTGTCTTGGCTATTGATGGGACTTTGTTCTTATACGTATATATTAGAAAGAACTTAGCAAGTGTATTATAGACCTCTTGGTACTTTAATTAGAATTACGTTAACATAACCATGTTATATCTTTTTATCTCTTTAGGTCTTTTCCAATGATTCTCCATCAAATATTAAAATATCTCTATGAAAGCCCATGCAGAACTTATGATAAATGTATTAATAGATTTATGACTCTATTTTTTAAATTTCATTGTAAATAACATCAACATGTTGAAGCTAATTTGTTAAAGATATATTAAAGTATCAATTAATTTTGTAATTGAACTTATATCTAGACATCTTGCTAAATTTTCTTCTGAATGTAGTTTTTCCAATATATCAGTTGTAGTATATCATATATTACTTTTGATTTATGAGAGATTTGTTTCATTATTTTTTAATTTTTATACCTAATTATTTGATTTGCTTATAGATTTGTCTAGGAGTTGCAACTATCTCACAATGTTGAATACATATAATATTTGTGGATTTTTTAATTTCATATTTTTTCTATAAATCTTTCAAGCATAATTAATTTATAATTTATTCTAATATCTTCAATCTGTATAGTCTAAATTGGCCCTATAACTATTACTATTTTATAGCTATTACCACTGATGCCTTATATGCTTGGTGATTTTGA
The DNA here is from genome assembly GCF_019186645.2 of Phyllostomus hastatus. NCBI lineage: Eukaryota > Metazoa > Chordata > Mammalia > Chiroptera > Phyllostomidae > Phyllostomus > Phyllostomus hastatus. The sequence goes on from NW_025333960.1 coordinate 33,169,055, forward strand.
GTTGGGAATTATACTTCATTGAAGTTAATCTGTGGGATGCTGGACATATTACTCCAGAAACTTTTGCATTGTGTTCTGTTGGGACCCAGAGTGTGACACTGGACCTGCCACTATTTTTATTTCCTTTTAGTAGATCGGTTTAATATTTCCACCACAGATTCATCTCCTTAACATCACAGAAACCAGAAACTGGTTCTGTGGATCCCAGAACCGGTGTCATTTACATTAGGCTTATTGTCTCCTTTGCCTACAATCTCTTATTTCTTTAAGTAATTATCATTTATTTCCCTACTGAGGTTTTAAAATTTTGTTATTTTCCCTTAGAGTTCTCTTTTGCTTTCATGTTCGCTCAGAAACACTTTCAGAGTTACATTTGCAGAAATGTTTCCCCCATGTTCCTTCAAAGTTTTTAGTCCTCCATATTTCTACCAATCTTTATAGAGAATCACTTTCTTTTAAAAAATGAAAACAAAATGGAAGCTCCTACACCTTCAAAAGTAATCTTAATCACCTAGTTCTTTATTTATTTTGAATTGAATTGAGGACAAGCATGCATTTTTCTGTGTCTTAAGCCAATGATTCAAACTTAATTTTTATAAGAATAAAACAGAAAGTACCTATACAAGTCTTATTTTTAACTATTAATTAGAAAGTTTCCTTTTATAGTTTTAAGGACAACTTAAAACTTTGTATTTCTTACCAACACAGGTGATTCTAATCCAAAGGGTGTCCAAAGATTACACTAGAGACTCATCAGCTTATATCCATTTTATACTCATGATTTCTTTTCTGCCCCTATGCCTGGAATATGCTTAATTTCATCTCCCCCTTTCCTTTTTGTTCTTTCTAATTCCATAATCCTACCTAAAACTGACATCAATGTATGTGGCATCTTACCTTGCATGTCCATATTATATATTTTATTTGTATGTTTATTAATTTATTTTGTCACCAAAGTATTCATAGAAGGACTAGATATTCTTGTATTTAATTTTTTGTACCCAGGCACATTGCATAATGCATTGGGGGAACCCAAAAAATGTATTCTGACCAGCAGTCCCTGCTCTGGTAGAAAAATAAAATATACAGAACACACATATTTCTTTGAAAACCTAATTCTATCCTAAAAATTGAAGCAATGTTAATATCATAGACACAACTATAGAAGGAGATCCTACCTTATGTTAGTCCACTACAAAGAGCACACCATATCTGTTGTCAGTCATTTGATCTCTACAATGGAAGTATTTGCTTTGTTAAAAAGGGAAGTAGAGCCAGAAGTGGAAAAACAGATTTTATTGGAAATTATTGCAACAGGGAAAAAAGAAACCACTATAGAACTGGCCTCAATTCTAAATTTAGCAGAGATATTTGGGACTTATAACCAAGTAGAATGAAGGGGTCAGTGGATGGAAAATTACTAAGAGGAGCCATCAAAGGTAAGGGGATTCTTACTAAATACATTTAATAAGATTCTTGCCAAAGACAAGTCAGGTCATCAGATATCTAGAGTGAGAGATGAGGATTTGACCAGATAGGTATTGAGGTTGAACAGATGTCAAGGGTGGGGAACCTTGCTAAACTGACTTAACAATATTATGGCTAAAACTCTACTCAGCAGTCAGAAGATAGGACCCATGGAGAAGGCTTAGTTGAGAAGAGGGCTTGGAGGAGCTTTTCTAAAATTTGGTCAAGGAGAGTGTTTTTTCTTTTACCCCTCAGCTTTACTGATTTTTTAACACTGTTTATCATGATTGCTATTATAATACGCATCTATGAGAATAGTTTACAATGAAAACAATTACATAAGGAGAAACCCTGTAAAGGTTTTATTAATATGCTCCCAAATACAGTTCAAGAAGAGCTATAACCTGAGGCCAATTTTCTGTGTCAAAGGTGACAAAATTAGCTCTTTAAATTAAAACATCCACAGTATAGTCAGCATAGCTAAGACACACTCTTTCATCTCATTACTGCTGCATATAGCAGCTTCCTTTGTGTGGAGGGATGAGTGTCCAACTTCAAAGGATGAGGATTTAGTAGGACTTCAAAGGTGACGTGACAGATGGTACATGAGGAAGCATGGCCCAATGCCTAGTCTCACATTAAAAGGTGTTTTTTTTTAAACATGAACTCTGTTGACATTTACACATGATTATGAGTATGGCGTTTCATCTGCCCACGCTTCTTTGTTGTGGTCCCCTGTTAGTTATCCACTAAACATGAAAGGATGCCGGGAGCCATCTTGAATAAGTGGAAAGTTACACAAAATGGCATTCAGCAACCCTTTAACAAATATCCGGCTTCATTTATTCCATTCTTCTTGTCAATAAGGCAGACAATTTAAGAGTTATAAATAGCAATTCTATTTTACTTACCCAATTTGATATCTCTTTATTGCATGCTTGCCATGCATGTAACATTGTATTAACTGCTCTGGGGGATTTAAATGAAAGATATTCCATAGTGACTGCTTAAGGAAATCCAAGTGAGATTTTAAAGACACATACACGTGAAACAATTTAAAGTCTATGCGAAGTGCTCAAATCCATGGTGCACTTACTGAGACTTTGCCAAGAGGAAGCACACACAGAACATGTTTGTAGGAGCTTTCACAGAGGAGGACCCTGTGCCAGAAAACTAGTGGCGGGCAGCTGCTGAGTTACTCTCTGTCTTAGGCAGGTAGGACTCCTGAGGGAAAGGGAACCAGGGCAGAACAGAGTAGAAGGAAAAAGATGCAAATAATGATGCCTTAGGGGTTTCTTGTTTGTTTTTGTTTTGTTTTTTGGTGTGTATGTATGCACAAATCATGAGCATACAACAATTTTAGAACTATTGGCCTTGTTTTTACTTTACATGTTCCTGAAATCTAAGCTAAAAGTTTTCAAAAAGAAAAAAAACAAAGAAAAATATAACTTTCTATAATTTTACTTTTTTAAACATCGAAAATTTAAATCAACCTTCCAGTTGTGAGTTCGTATCATATTCCTGGCTATTGCGGGTCTAATGAGACTCCTAGGGAAAAGGGTAGCAGCGAATTCCCTGTATGCAGTCATTTCTCTCTCCTTCCACACACAGAAATACAGCAATAGTAACTAACAAATTCTTCCTTTTTGTAAACCATGAAATGAAAAGATCATTCATGCCACAGAGCTTATGCATATGGACCATTTAAATTGTTTTCTGTTAGTGTAAAAAATATCATTCTTAATTTATTTGGCATTTCATTATTTTGGTTCATCTAAATAAATGAATTCTGAAAGGTTACTGTGGTGATACCTATCAAGCATCTTATCTGGCAATGAGTATGAGAAAAAAATGGAGGCTGTGTATACTGCAAACTCTAATCTAAATGTGTCATTAGATGGAGAACAAGTTGTTAATGTCGCCCTTGAAGTCGACCTTGTCAGAAAGAAATGTAGACAGTGCTCCACAATCTTCAGTCTGAACTATCTTCCAGACTTTCTCATCACCCTTTTCTTGATGTGGAAATACATCACTGCTCTTAACTAATGTTCAAAACATACCAAGCACACACAATTTTTCATATCAGTATAACTACTGTGGCTACAGTGGCCAGGAGGTGACATTGTCTTTGGAGGACTGTTTTGTCAAATATCAAAATAAACACACTACCTCCACCTATGGAAAACTCCTTGAATATATTAAAGGGTTATATTATGCAGGAAATAAACCTCACATGTACATATAAAGTCAGCCTGATGTTAAAAGGAAAGGTAGATGACAGAAAAAATTTTAAGATGGCCCATCATTCTTGGGCTGAACAATTGGTACAACTTGGAAAAATTGGGTGCAAACTGACTTTTCACGATAACATTTAGGTATTTGGGCAGAGCACATCCTCATTACATGTTAGAGGAGCCAAATCTGGGGCATGATCTATCCAAATTGAAGATTAAGCCCTTTGTATATAAAACCTACATTTTTTCATATGCAAATATTTTTGTGTTGCTATACTTCTAAACACTGATATGCATATAAATATAATTTTAGACAATACAACTTTTTGATGAATATTTATAAAATTTCCTAGAATATTGAGGAGTAATCTATAGAGCTAGGTTTTAGAATCTTTTCTAAACTTCAGAATTATATAAAATGAGAAAGTGAGGTTAGTCTGTAGCCCATGTTTTATTATCACAAATTGTATGGTCATATTAAATCTTCTTAATTCCTTCACTCCTTTAACAAATATTTTATTGAACATAATATACTGAACATAATTACAAAACAAATGTAAAATTTGTCTTTGTGGAACTTATAATCTAGTTATGGAGAGAAACATTTAACAACCATACCAATAAATATCTGAAGTCTGTCTGGAAAAAGTCCAAGCATCCTTAATATCATGAGGACAGTTTGTACAATATCGATATAACCTGGCAGCCAAGGAGAGTGGACTGGAATGCGCATGTATGAATGACAACTTCACTGTACTAGTTAGTGGAGGTGGTAGATGCAGTTGAATGAGCATGTGTACTGGGTGACTGCATTCAAAATAACTGAGCAAGTAGAGCAACAAATCTGCATCAAATTTTGTGTTAAGATTGAATATTCCTCATGGGAAGTATTTGCAAAATTCCGAAGGCCCAGCTATGGTCAACTGGTGATTGGCAGCTTCATCATGACAATGAACACCTCATGCATCATGTCTTATGCAGTGTTTTTGCAAAACAGCAAATCACCCAGGTGAGTCAACCCCCTACAGCCCAGATTTGGCACTCTGCAACTTCTGGCTTTTCCAAAAACTATTGTAAAATCACCTCTGAAAGGGAAGAGATTTCAGACCACCTATGAGATTCAGAAAAATACAATGGGGCAGCTGATGGTGAATGGGAGAACTGTGTGAGGTCTCAAGGTGCCTACTTTTAAGGGGACTGAGGCATCATTATTCTCTGTACATTTTTTCTTTTATCTTGTATCTTCTTCAGTAAATGTCTCTATTTTTCATATTGCATGGCTAGGTACTTTCTGGATAGGCCTTGAACATGCATGTCATTGAAGAGATTGGCAAACTTCTTACTGGACAAATAGCTAGATCATGTTTTCCATATTTTCCTGCAGTTAGATGGCCAGTATAATAAAATTGAAAGCAATATACACAGCTTCCAGTTCTGGCCCATAAAAGTCTCCCATGAATGTTGTGATTTTTGATTTCTCTATATTTACCATATTAGTATAGGGGACACAGTGATTTTGGGAGTCATGCATTGAAAATGCTATGGTCAAGAAATGGAATGAGCCTGGGTCCTTGAATCACTTCTTAGAGAAAGGCCATCTTCAGGTTAAAACATTTACTTGGAATTTGTATTAGTGAGAAATGCATTATGCATTTTTTTATAGTAAGTCAGTAGTTAATAATGCCTAGAAAATACATAAATTTGGACTTTCAAGTAAGCAGCTGCCATAAAAGAAAAATAATAATACTAAAATATGTGATGTTGCATTAGTAGTTGAGCACTTGAGTAACAGGAAGTGAAAGAAAATTTCCACTGGCTAAAAAGATAGATATCCATGCTGTGTGGTGGCAAAACAATTGGTAAAACTGTCTTTGCAATAACTTACAAGAAGGCAATGTGTGCATTAAGACTATAGCTACAAGGCAAGCGGTTAAAAAAGCCAGAAAGTTGGGGTGACATGGCCATTATTGTCTGCCTTTAATAAGATGTTATAAGAAAAATGGGTTCAAGCAATGCAAAAAATCACTGATTTTCACACAGAATTGAAGAAGGATTCAAAGAGTATTACCCTCCTTAAAGGGTTGGGACAGCCAATAGCTTCTGGACTCCAGAGAGAAAAAGGAAGATTGAAAGTCAACATGACACAAGAAGGCTTTTGAGCTGAAGTAAATGACTCAGTTCTGCATCAAAGACCAAAGTAAAATAAAAGTTTTATTTTCATAATAAGCTTTTTATTTCAGATTGTCTAAGTCGCTATTAAACTAAGAGACTTAGGTATGAGGATGGTGAAGCAAATGAATGGATGAGCATAAGAAACATGCTGTAGGAAAATGCTGCACCTACGTACTGTCAATAGCTGTAAAGAGGCTGTGATCTTACCTTGCTTAGGAGCTAACAATTTGACAGTTTCATGGATTCTGGCAGAAGAATTCCAGGTAAAAGACAAGGAAATTTTTACTCACAACAATAGTTATAGCTGAAGATTTGGCTTTTTTCCCCCATCAGCTCCCTGTGTCCCAGTTTCCGCAGAGCAATATGAAAGCATCTGTACACAAAGTAGGCTGCATTACATTACAGGCTCCTAAACTGTGGGAACCAACATATTTTATAATGGGTAGCAAGCCTGCTAGATTGCTGCTTAAAAAAAGATACTATCTCTATTTTAAGATTTTAAATGAATCTGCTCTTTCCTTCAGAGCCAAATACTTTCTCTACATTCCAAATCTCTTTGCTACACAAACATCCTGGAAAAGATATTCCAGGAGCAAAGGTATGCCATGACTTTTGCTTCAAGGTGTGCACAATTGTGATAGTCGTATACAGAATACTTCCCAACATGTAACAGACCATAAACCTTTCAAAAAGCAAATAGATCAGAAGCCTACTAGCTTTTTGAGGAAATTATATTAACAAAATAGCCACAAGCCTGAACTGAAGATTTTTAAAAGATGTTGAGTCATTATGAAAAAGCAAACAAAACAAAACAAACAATAACAAGTTTTACGCCATCAAATTTGTGAAGTGTGAATGCTGTATATCCCCAAGGAGGACTCTGCAAAATGCCTACTTCTGCTATGGCAATGGAAAGTAGTAAGTGCAGGTTTATTTCTCAGAGTATAGATATAAGGGTCATGGAGAACAATGAAAAAATTCCTCCCAAAAAGCAAAGTCAGAGTCTAAGTAGAAAACATCTCTGTCATTTGAACTATTGTATTTTGAGCACTTGTGTGTAAAGAAATACCTTCTACTACAACTCTAACATATGTAAGCTATGATAAATATTATACTATAAACATAAAAATTGAAATACTCTTATAACTGAGGAAAGCGATTGAGATTAGGATGTCAGATGATATTTCTCTGAAAATCAGCTCTTAGGTGAACAACAGAAGATTAGAGATAAGACTACTCAAGGTGATTAAGTATACTTTAATAGAAACATTAATGTTTCTATTACACATTTCCATGAAATGGAAAGAAAAAATAATCAAATACTGAGAAAAACAGTGAGTTATAGGATCTCTTCAGTTGGCCTAGCACATATGTAACTGGAGTACCCCAAGAAGAGAAAAGAGGAGGGGAAATAAAAGAAATAATGGCCATAATTTCCTCCAGTTTGTTGAAAATTATAAAGCCACACACTCAAAAGGCTCAATGAACCCCAAGCAAAAGAAGCATGAAAACTATATCAAGACATATGATGATCAAATTGTTTAAAAGAACTTACAAGGAACATATTTTTAAAAACAGCCAAAGAAAAAAGTTAATTTTTGAAAATAGGACAAATAAAAAAGAATGACAGAGGTTTTCCTTCAGAAATAATGAAAGAGGAAGAGGGGGGAAGCATCTTTAAAGCTCTGGAAGAAAAACTGCCAACCTATAATTCTATAATGAGCAAAAACCTCTTTTAAAATAGCATTAAGTGGCTATATTAGGGCAAAGCCATGGTCTCAAATTTTGAGCCCCTTTAGAACCAAGAAAAGAAGAATAAATTAGAAATAAACAGAACAAGTAAAATTATAAAATCAGACCAGAAATATAAAATAGAAATCAGGAAACAGTAAAGAAATCAGTGAAATCCAAACTGATTGATTCTTTGAGTAGAATCAATAAAAGTGATACACTTCTAATCCAAATAATCAGGAAAAATTTAGAAAAAACACAGACTACCCATATGAGGCATAAGAGATAGAACATCAATAATGATTCTAGTGTTTCTATAGCCAAACACACCAAATTATTCTACAGTTATTAAAAGGATAGGAAATATGATGAGTAACTTTAAGCCAATACTTCCAATAATATAGACAAAATGAACAAATTATTTGAAAGACCTAAGGTACCAAAGTTCACTAAAAAAAAGAGGTTAAAACTAAATTGCCCCATTTCTATTAAATAAATTGAATTTGTAGTTTAAAACTATTCCACAAAGACCCTCCAAACCCATATTTTTTGGCAAACTCCACTGAACATTTGAGATAAATATAATAGCAATTCTACAGAAATTCCCAGAAAAATAAAGAAAAGGACTGATTTACAAATTATTCTATCAGGCTAGCATTACCCTATGGGTGATAGGATAACACTAGCCTGATAATACTAGCCAGACAAAGATATTATAAGTAAAGTAAAATACAGAGCAATATTCCTCATGAATACAGATGAGAAAATTCTAAACATAATTTTAGAAAAGCAAATCAAAATGACATAAAAATGATAAAATAATATGACTACTGAAGTTTATTCTAGGAATTCAGGGTTTGCTTAACATTGGGAAAATAAACAAGTTTAATTAAAGAAGTTAACAAACTAAAAATATATGGTTATTTCAATATATGCAAAATATATTTGATAAAAGTCAATATGCATTAATAATAAAAACTGTCTGCATCCTAGGAATAAAAGATAGTTTTGTCAACTTGATGAGTATCTACAAAACCTATATTTAACATTATATTTAATGTTTAAAGACAAATACTTTTTGAAACTTATATAAGATTGTTTGTTAAAGACTAATGTTTTTTTCAACAGTCAAAAACAAAAAATACATATCTTCTCACACCACATCTATTTGATATGTAGCAGAATGTATCCATCGCAATAGGGCAAGAAAAAATAAAATGTATTCCCAAGTTAGAAAAGAAGAAATAAAAATGTCTTTATTTTCAGAAACTTGTTTATCTATATTAAAAATCTGATATTATACATAAAACTAACTTGAATGCATATAATTAGAAAGATTACAGGAATTAAGTCTAATATACAAAATTTAATTGTATTTCTGCATACTAGCAATGAAGAAATTAATTGAAATGAAAACACCTTTACAGTAGCACCAAAATATTAGAAATAAATGTGATTAAAGATGTGCAAATCATGTACTAAAAATTTGAAAATTTTACCAACAAGAATTTCAAAAGTCCTAAATTAATGGAGAGATATATCTTGTTCATGGATTGCAAAACAATATAATTTTGTTATCAGTTTTCCAAATCGATCCATAGATTCAACAAAATCTCAACAGCCTTTTTTTAGAAACTAATAAGCTGTTTCTAGAATATAATTAAAAATTAAAAAGGTACAGAATAACCAAAGCTGATTTAATAAAGAAGAACAAAATTACAGGGCTTATAGTATTTGATTTCAAAACTTATTATGAAGCTACAGTAACAAATATATGCATTATTAGTAGCCATATTAAAAAACTAGAACATCTAACCAAAAAAATATCAAGTCCAAAAATAGACCTACACATATAGAACAGCTGAAATTTGGCCATACTACAAAAGCAACTGGGTGGGGAATGGATAACACTTTCAACACAGGATGTTAGAATAACCAGGTATTAATATACAAAATAATGAACTTTAATCCATACCTTTCTCTACAACAAAGTATCACTACACACCTACTAGAATGCCTCAGTTGAAAGACTGAATATACCAACTATTAAAGAGAATACCAAGAAACTGGCATTCTCACATAGTGCTGATGGGAATTTAAATTGTGCAACCATTATAAACACCCTGAAAAACAGCTATGACAGTTCCTGAGCAAGGTAAATCCATACCTACCATATGATTTCTCTGTATTATTCTTAGGTATTTACACAAGCATAAAAGAAAAACATATCCAAAGACATATCTAAATGTTTATAGTAACTTCATCTAAAAAAACAAAACTGGAGGAAAAACAACCCCACAAATATCAACAAATGAATAGATTAAAAATTGTGATATATCCATGTGATAGAATACTATTCAGTAACAAAAAAGAATTCACTATTGAAATAACTGCAACATTAAATCTCTAAATAATTGAACAAAAGGAACCAGATTCTATATTGTATAATTAATGATTCTGTATTGAATAGTTAAATGTCTATAAAATTCTAGAGAATGCAAACTAATCTATGTTAAAAGCAAGCAGATAAGTGACTCTTTTAGATAGAGAAATGGGCAGGAGGGAAGAATTACACATGATCACAAAGAAACATTTGTGAGTGATGAATTATTCATTATCGTGGTTGTGATGGTTTAAAAAATGTATACATGTGTGAAAACATTACACTGTGCATGCTATATAAAGTTGAGTGTATGCCAATTATACTTCAATAAAGCTATTTTGTAAAGTTAAACAAAACAAAACAAAAAAACCCAGCAATTACTATGAAGAGTTAGAAAATGAATCTCACAGTAAGATCTTTCCACAGTACTGATCATCCAGCGTGGATGGATGTTCATGAATTTTAGAGGAATGACAAATTGCATCATTTGCCTTTCTCAAGTAGAGAAAAGCAGAGAGAAAACTGGTGAGGAGAAGGACAACAGCTTCATAAATTCAGAGTTAAAGTTTCTAAAGAACAGGAACAAGAAAACAAAACATAAACAGACTGATAGATACAAAGAACAGACTAATGGTTGCCAGAGAGGAGGTGGCTTGGGGGCCTGGGTGAAAAGGGGAAGGAAGTGAGAAGCACAGATTGGTAGTTACAGAATGGTCATGGGGATGTCAAGTGCAGCATAGGGAATATAGCCAATAGTATTGTAACAACTATGGATGGTGCCCCATGGGTACTGGAAATACCAGAGGGAAGACTTTGTAAAGTATGGGATTGCCTAACCACTATGCTTTATACCAGAAACTAATACAAAATAATATTGAATGTAAATTATAATGGAAAAGTTAAAAAACTGAAAAAAGGCTTAAAAGTAAAATAAAGTGTATATAACTCAGCGGTTTACAGTCAGAGATGGTAGATATTCTAATGCCCAAGTTTATGGAGCAGCTTCTGCTAGAGAAATTTCTAGTGTTGTGACAAAATTAAAAGAAACTGTGGTGAAGTACATTCTCAAATCTGGCACCCAGAAGTGGCATGTCACATTGGCTCTCATATTATTTGCCAAGGCAAAGCACCTGGTTAAGCCTGACATCAAGGAGAAAGAGAAGCATAAACACACACGGATATATAAACAACTAAAGTGCACAGAGGGACACGTGTTTAAACCCAATCTTCTCTTTCAATAAAATCTCTTTACTTGCCTCACCACAAGGAAGAAACCACAAGAGTCCCACCAAATCACAATGTCAGTCTCAAGTCCAGGATCGCAGGATGATATCTGTATTAGTTATGATTCTTTAGGCTTCAGATTTATGACCCTAAAAGTCCAGTTGTCTAGCCCCCTCATGTACAATATATGGTATAGAGGCAGGGATATGATAACTGAAATAAATATTCCCAATTCAAGGGGGAAAAGTGGAGGCATGTAGTGTCACTGCTCTGTACTAGTCATGATATTTTGTTGGGCCGAATTATGAGGGGCCTTTACCTTGGGCTTTGGGAGTATCCTGATAGCTGGTTTGGTTGCCTACAAAGTCTCTCCTTAATTCACTTTTCTTTGGGGAAAGTTTTTTATTGCTGTCTGAGAAGCTCTTTGATCCTTTTTCTTGCGTTTAGAAAGTCAGGGGTCCCAGTAGTAACTTACAACTCAAATAACTTGTTTCTTTAAGGGGTAGCTCCTTTAAAAAATGTGCTCTGTCTCTTAACTCTTTGATTCTATACAATTCTGTTTACCAACTGGCATGCCCACAAATCTTTTTGCACTATTTCTCTTCCTTTCCAATTAATCATGAATGAGTACATTTTGCTTTTCAAAGGCTTACTTAGTTTTTCTTGCATTGGTAGAAATGACCATGTAGTTGCAGCTTTCAATATTAGAAGCTCCTGAATTTCTGGACTCTTTCTAGTGCCCGCCGCTTTGTTTTTCCTTTTTACACTCAGCTATCTTTAGTTTGCTTTTTCTTAAGTCATCTATCTCTTTGTAACAGTCCCTTGTCAATTACAGTCTATGGCAACTAAAGCATGCTAATAAAACTCTGGTTCACAGAATTAGCTTAGATCATGCCTATGATCACTTGGCATATTTCTTGTCTTCCAAGTTACTGCAGGTGAATATTTGATCAAAAGTTTGAGCATTTCAAAAACACTTTTATATCTCATTAATGATTTCCTTACCTTTGTTTCCATGGGCTCAGTGTCCCAGCTTGTAGGTATTTTGTTAAGTCACAAGAGCGGTCCTCTCCTGGTATCAATATACACAGCAGCAAGCACAGGCTAAGGGTTGCTTCAGTATCCAGCAACTCCTACATGCTCAGGAGTCTGCAACAGCAAAGGGTTATTTCTTGCTTAGTTTACTTGTTCACTATGGGTCAGGAGTGGCTGTTTCACAATTTCTTCACTCAGTTGACAGCTATTTCTATGACATTTCTAAGTTCATGGCTGAAGAAAAAAGAATACAATTATATATACACATATATATGATTCCAATTAGAAATGCTAGAGGTCACTCCAGTTTTCATTCATTGGACCAAAAGAAAAATCACATAATTTTGCTGGACATTAATGAGGAAGAAAAATTATACTCATCAGACGAGGAGTATTAGTAACTAATTTTAATTGTTATACAATCTACTGCAGATTATTACGGTAAGAAAGCATGTGACTGCAATGATAGACAATGGAATTTAAGCACTATGAAAAAGGATGCAAAGCAAGTAGGGGTTAAATTTTTACATGAGATTTTGGGAACTGTATTGACCCTAAAATCAGCAAGTATTATAATAGGGCTATTTGAGAAGAAGAGCTAGAAAATATATAAGAATTTGATTAGGAAAAATGATCATTAACATTTCCAGAAGTATTCTCTGATTAAATCAATGCCATAATACCACTTTTCTTGGATTTGGCATTCTAATGTGTAACTTGTCTCTATCTTAGACATTCGGGAACTTAGAAAATGTCAATAGGAGTACAATTCACATAGAGTGGCATGCTGCTTTTTTCCCTAGTGGCTTTTCTGCAAATCTTAGAGATCAATATGGATCTGTTTGAGTAGATTGACAGATATTAGTTGCAAAGACAACTGAAATTAGTGTATTGATTAGATAGAAGTTTTTCCATCTTTGAAGTACATTTGACATCCTTATTGGGTTAATTCTTCAAAAATCTCTAGACGTATGTTCAGGTAGAAAATGCTCTATTTCTTTCTCACTCAGTTGTCACTTTTCAAAAAGAAAATTAGAGTATGACAGTAATGCATCAGAAATAAACTGGTTACTAAATAAAGAGTTGAATTTAGACATTTTCTTAAGGTGGGAGGTTTTAAAACTAATTCAACAAACATAATACAAATTTGGTTCAAATTTATACTTCATGAAATGTATAGAGAAGCTACACTATTTAAAACAAAATCCACAAATGTCAGAATCAAGTCACAAAATAACTTCTCTTTTCTTTCTTTAGAAAAGATAATTGCGAGAAGGAATAAAATAACTGAGAGGAATCCATTGTATTGCATGACCAAGAAAACTTCAACTGTGCTATTTATTAGTTTACACTGTGTCAGCTCTGCCCCTATTTAAAGGACATAGAAGTCATTGTGTTGTAGCACCCCAGAAACATGGGAACACCAGGAGAAAGAGGCAGCCATCATCCAGAAAACAAACAGTGAAATGAATTGCTATTCATCACCTTTCTAACTGTTTTGCTGACCTATAGACTCCATCTACTTTGAGAGGTTTCATGCACAATTCTTAATAGAGTACAAAAGAAAAAAGCAATGTTTGCAATTTCAGAGCTGGAGTCACCCTCCAAAGGTTTCCCCTAGAAAGTAAAGAATTGTAACTCTGTTATCTTTGTGGTCAAATTTCTTTTTCTTTTGGAAATAAAAGAAAGTTCTTTGAGCATTTTTCTTTCTCATCAGCCCTGAGTGATAAAAGATAGATACTAACAAGCAGAATTAGACTCTCTCTCTGCGCCTATCCTTAGATCAAAAACACCAGAGGTAAATCAGTTAGTTTGTCAGCCATTTTTCTCCATTAGAAACAGAGAGCCTGAGGTTTGCATAACTCCTAGTGTGCTCCTACCCCAACATAATTAGGAGTGTCAGTAACTGGCAGGTCAGCTCTACAGTGTGGATATGATCTATGGAAAATGTCAGTAGGCCTGTTTGCACACTATACCCGATGCACGTATCTTTTCAAGAAGGTGAATCCATGGTAACTGGTGGTATTTTATCTTTCATTCCACCTAAGTATAGCATTTTTAAAGGCCTCTCATGAGCCAAAACCTTCAACATTTGTGTAATGCATCAGCTATAATCAGCAAACATTTTTGAAATCCTAATAATGGGCTAGTCATTAGGAGATACATAGATAAAAATCTTTATGGTTAGTTTTGTGTTTCTTCCAATTGTACCATAGTGTCCAGACCATAAGGTAAGAAGGCAAGAACCTTGCGAGTATAGGATGGTGCAGGTGTTAAATCTGTTTCCACAGCTAGAGTATGCTAGTTAAATGCCTGCAAAAAATTCAAAAGCATGGGAGGTGATGTCTTGCACAAACAAATCCACATAGAAAAGATCTCTCTTGCTATTCTATATAGCATAAGTAGTGGAACTTTTTTGTTTGTTAAATTTTGTTTTGTTTTGTTTGTTTTTTAATCGAAGGGATGACTGTAGACTAATGCCATACTTTCTTCTCTTGTTAACCCATACTCTTTGGTGAGATTTTTGGATTGGTTAAAGGCCCATTTTACAGGCACAATTTATGATTAATCTTCTAAATGTATTTGGGCTGATGTAACAGGGTGCAGCCAAGAGGGCGGTCCCAAATAGGGATTTGAAATGGGGTCCAGAACACAAGGTATCCAGGAAATATTAGGATGCCCTCATCCCCCGCCAAAGGTGTGAATTGGGGGAAGGGACAAATGGAGCAGGGCCACTGAGAGCTGTTCTGCATAGCAACAGCTTTGCAGCTAACCTCTGGGGTGGTCATTTAACATATCTATAACTGGTTAACATAACCTTTAACTGGTTACACAGATATGTTAAATAGCTGTGGCCATGCTCTGAGCCAGGGGAATGGAAGTAACTTCCCCACCAAGATGTAACTAGGGGTCAGGTTCCCTGAGTTACAGTGCCTGCGTGAGAGCTTGGAGAAGATTGGCTCCATGACATGGGGCCTCACCTGCCCAGACTCAGGATGGCTGCCCAGTAAAGCTGGAAGAATATGTGAGGGCTGGCAGGTGTAACTGATCATAGGAGGAGTTGGAAATGGGGCTGCAGAGGAAGATTGGCGTGGGGATTTAAACCCAGACTCAGCAGCCATTGCGGGAGAGGATCACGCAGCTTTGGCTGAGTGGGGATTCCTGTGGCCCTGGGAGAGAGAACCACGTGGCTGGGGCAGTGGAGAGAGAACCTTGTGGCTTTGCCAGAGTGGAGACCCCTGCAGCTTTAGAAGGGGGAACTACCACCCGGCTTTAGCAGAGATCCCGGCAACACAGCTGACGGTGCCGGGAACCGAGGGAGGCCTCCCAGCTGAGACGGATTACTGAGAAGAACCGGGGGCTGCCTGAGCCAAGGACTTCTATTTCTTTTCCTGAGATATGGTACTCCAGACTGGGCAAAGGGGGGAAGGAAGTACTGTGTGTGTTTGTGGGTATTTTAAGGGACTTTGGGATTTTGATGAAGACATTAGGTCACTACTTTAGGTTTGTATAGCATTAAATAAACATTTCCTTTCCTTTTCATGATGAATTATCAGTTATAGGATATATATTTTAGTTTGTTTTATTTTCTTCTATTGATTCTGTTTTTAAAATATGGGGAAGGGTTGTGTTAAGCAAGTCACTTTTTCTGACTAAGGAGTGTCTCTGGATCCAAGAACTACTCTGCCTATAGAAAAGTGGAAGGACAATAAGGGGATCACCCAGGCACCAAACAGGAATTTGGCCTCATCAGCTAAGGATGGCTGATCAGACTAAAAAATGGTTAATAAAATCTATTCAGCAACACACCTATATTATTTTGACTATATTTTAGAGCAGTAATTCTTAATATAAACTCATATAGAAGACATACCTTCTAAAGAAAGTAATTCAAATAATAGCCTTCATCTAATGCCCATAATATTTAATAAATGTACATAATTTTCTTAAGATTTCTTTCCATAATTTCTCCTTAAAACATTAGAGCGCCTACTGCAAGTCTGTGAACAACAGCTATTCAAATGAAGAACCAAGTCACACATGAATATTGAGGCAAATATATGGAAAACACCTAAAACAAGCCTCTTCAACATCTTTTATTTCCCTCTCTTGAGTGAAGCATGGGTATTTGGTTAAGATTTTAAAGTGTATATAGCCATATGTATTGCTCCATTCATATAAATGTACTTTTAGTTCATACAAAATTATTGATATTTTATGATGTTCAGTTCGAAGCAATATAAATTCAGGGCTATACATATCTAAATTTGAAAGCATTTGTTCTACCTTTCCAGTTATTTGCTTAAATATGTTTTCCAATCCCAGTTCCTTTAAGTGAATGGCCCAGGGTAAAACTACTGGCATATGTGTTTTTGAATGACATTTCAATTAAATCTACTTACATAAAAAGATGGGCACAGTCATACTTCTCTACAAAGAATGAAACTTTTAAGATCAAACTGGTAGAATTAATGTAGTCAAAGTCAAAACATATTTTGCATATTCTCTCATTAGAATAACAAACTACTAAGCAATTGATTGACCATCCAGAAGTTGCTCTTAAAGAGATAAAGGAAGAGACAGGCAGAGACAGACAGAAAAGAAAGAGAGGAAAGCTATACAGACATGGTTCACTTTAATTGTCAAAAAAATCTATTGCAACACTGCACATAGTCCACAAGATTTTACTTTTTAATAAGACTTAGTAACTTGCATTAGTATAGTTTTTATATTATTAAAGTTACAAGAGTTGTGAAAATACATTATTAGATTGCTTAAATCTTGCTTAAAATAAGTAGACACAGAACAGCATTTAAAATGTTTCTTCTTTTTTTTCCTATGATTCCAAATCCTTTTGTGATATTTGTTGTTACATATTATATATATACTATCATAGGTTGGGGCAAAAATAGGTTTACAGTTCTGAGTATGCAAAGCAAAATTTATTCTCATATTATTATTTATGCATATTATATTATTTCCAACACAAACAAGTGTAAACTTACTTTTGCTGCACTTTGTATGTCTGTATCTCACATATATATGTATATAAAAGCAAGACTATTAAGGTAGCTACCATCTTTGAAAGTGTCAAAAGGTGAAAATTAGACACTTTCACTTTGCCTGGAGAAGTTGGCAGGAATTGATCTAAATTCAAGGAAACATACATCTTAGAAGGAGAGAAAAATTATTAAGCAGTTAATGTGGTCTGAAAATACACACTGGCAGACACCAATTTAGCTCGGTGACTAGCCAGAAACCCACGGTCAATAAAGAGAGATGCATTTATGTTTTTACATCTTGTTAAACATTTGATTAGGTAATCTGCAAATAATAGAATGTCCTGGATGTCACTCTTCGCGTATACTACAAAGCTAACAAATTCATGATATTAATAGTAAGTTTTTTGAAACACACTTTTGTAGCACAAAACCAGAACAAAATGAAAAGGATGTGTAGTATTAAGGCGTGTATGTATTCATGAAGGAAGACACATACAATCCTGAAGAACAAATTTTATGTATTGACACCTATCATCCATGCACTTTTATCTTGTCACTGAGAAAGACTGGGCCGAAGCTTTTAGAAATCAAATGTGAACTCATTTTGAAATACCAGCAGTGTTTGAATTTTAAATTAACCTATTTACAATGAAACTATGCCTGCTGATTGCCATCATCTTCAGGAAAATTAACAGTAACGATCATTGGTGTCATAATGCAATTTCCCCGCAAAAATCACATAGGCTTCATTACTGTTTACATAAATTGTCATAAATACCAATTATGGCTGAACATAAAATGTAATGCTCTTTTTTTAATCATAATCAGACAATTGTTCTTCTAATTCATATGCTAGGGGAATAGGGTTTTGATTCAACCTTTGTTGTGAAGGAAATGTTTTGATGGTAGTTTTGCTTGAAGTGCCGGTTGGCTTCTTGTCAAATCACTCACTCTCCATTTGGATCATGCAGCCCTCGTCCCCATTCAGCGTGTCCTCTAATATATTGGGAAGAACATGGAGGCGTGCTAATGGCAGATGAGGGAGATATACACGCAAAGTGTCCTCTAGACTTCAGCTGAGAGGTGGCTTCCGGTGGGATTTATAACAACATTTGGTGTAATTACACAGAAGCCCCCATAAAGAAATAATGCAATAACAGACCTGTTAGAGGAGCGCATTTGCAGCACCAATTTCAGCTTCCCCCATAGGTCAGTAGAACAAATAGCCAGGAAAGACAATACCCTGTTAAACAGCTCATTTTCAAAACAAATAAGAGTTAAGTTGCTGGCAGGGGAGTCCAAGAAAAGGCCAGGAAGGAGAGATTCAGCATTTTTATCATTTTGGTCTCTAAGAAGGAGATAAATCAGCTCTGAAGGTTATTTAGACAGAAGTCAGAGCAGGGGACAATTCTTTCTGAAGACAAAAGTCCTATCTTTGCTTTCTATTACCTGGCAAAGCAAAGGCGAGAATCACACCATTTAGGGCTTATGTTATCTAGTGGTAGAACTCTTTCTCCTTGTCTACTGGTTTATTTTCCATCTTTCTTCTTGACTTGCTTACTGCTAAAATTTAACAATAATGTCTGCACGAAGTTCCCACCTGCTTCTGATTCATAGCAGTTCTTAAGAATTAGAATTAGAAGAAAAATCACTCCATGGATCCTTTGAACAGTGCAGCCCATGTGTTGGTGACCACACACCACTGCCTGTATCTGCTAGAGATGGTGGCTGCTGATCTGTTGCTGTCACCACCCCCACCTCAAAACTGGGCAATCTTTTTTATTCTAATGAACCCTGGCAATTGGTCCTAGTTTTATCCAATCTTATTCTGGTTGATTAAAGCAAGCTACCTTAATATATCCAGTCAAGTTTAATGAAACAAAATTACAAGTGTTGATCTAAGAAGAAAATAATAAATAAATAATAAATAACTGGTAGGGATTTCTTCTCTGTGAGAAATTAAAGTGGAACAAACAGAAATCCAGTAAAATTAGCTGCTGTTGTATCACTGTCTAAGCTAGAAAAAATGCCAAAGGTAAACCAACAGCATCAGCAGGAAGGAGAAAATGAGAGTTTTAATTTTTTTTTCATCTTTCATAATCTCATGCATTATTGGTAACAGGGTGAGACATTTTAATATGGTGTGATCATCATTAAACGGCAGATATTTATCTTATCACAGTGCATTAAACTCCCAGAAGGAAGTGGGGAAAGCGAGAGCAAGCGAGAGACACTCATGAACTATTTAATGAAACACTATAGTCGTGGTGTTGCTTGATTGTTGTTAAAAAAAAAAAGGATGTTGGACCAAACTGGTTCCAAATACACCTAGATTGCACCCGGGGCCCATGGATTTTGAGAAGTCTCTATGGTGTTCTGACTTTGTTTAATAATTTCTAATTATGTTCTACAACACAAAATTAAATATTTCTATCTCCATTGTGTGTACTTATTCATGAGCTGGGCATTAATCGTAAAACAATGTATCTTGTTGTTTATTTATAACAGATGCGAGTATTTATGCTGCTGTGTTCAAGGTTCCCAGCTAGGCCTCTATTTGTATACTGAGCCGCCTGATTTTGCATGAAAATAGTTTCTGAGCTCTAGAGTTCATTTCCACTCTTGTGTTTAAAACAACACCAACTATACAACTTTTCTTTTTTTTATGAGGAAGAATTTATGAATAACTAAGAGATTTCTGCTGTGGTCTCTTACCATCAGGGCAGCCAGAATACATTTTGGGGACCAAGAAAATTCAATTTGGGATTTGCATCACAGTTTAAGATGCTGGCTTCTTGCAAACAAAAGCTGCCTGGGCCATGGAGATCTTTTCTTCTGAAATACATTTGCATACTGTTAATTTTCCATTTATTTATTGACTTTTTAAAATGTATGAGTTTGTTGAGGTTGATGCGGACCCCAGCTCAAGGGGTCCGCAACATTGTGGATGGGGGAGAGACACTCACACGGACTACCAAGTCCTGTGGAGGAAAAGGGCGGGTGGCTTCTCTCTCAAGGGGAGCCAAAAGCCATGGCCTCTGCCATGACAGGCCTTTATTTCTTTTTCTAGTCACATTATATGATGGTCCTCATTTACTATGCCCCTGTCGGCTTTAGGTGGTTACCTTTTATGGAAAACAAAGGAGCCAATGCCAGTAATCACATCACAGAAGAGGGATATTTGCAGATGGAAAGGTAAAAGTAGTTGAACCACTTACACTCATCCTTAGAAGGTTTAACATGGATTTTAGGAAGTTACTTCGCAGTAAATGTTTGCTGAAAATCAGGGTAAGGGAGTATTTTAGCAAAAGCAAGACTCGAAGCGGCCTAGATACATAGCAGACCTGATTCCCCACGGGAGAACCTATCCATGGGTGTGGGTCCTGTGCATCTCTGAGTGGGAACAGGGCCCACACCACGCAGAATGGTCTCCTACAGGAGTGGAGGGGAAAGTGCTTCCAATGTGTCCCTCTGTGTCTGCCTCAATGTTATATAACTTGGTCAGTGACCGTAAGAATCCCGTTAGATATTTTTAAAAAGGATATCTTTCCTTTGCCATTTTATTCACATAGTCGGCAATAGACTAAACCTAACTTAGGGATTCTACTGATACAAAATGCAAAAAGTCTTCCTCCTATGCTATATCCCATACCTTCCCAATTCTTCTGCCGAGGGCAACAGTTTTATCAATTTTTTTGTGTGCTAAGAGATTTTTTCCTATGTCTACAAAACCCCCAAATATATATTTCTTCCCCATTTTAATACAAATTTCAGCATACTTACTGTTTATCACTTTTCCCCATTTAAGCTTATATCTTGGAGATTGTTTTGTATCAGGATATAAAAAGCAAACAAACAGAAAACCTCTCTTGACTTCTTTTTTAGTTGTATAATATTCCACTATTTGATATGCACAAAGTAATCAATAAAGGACCATGTTTTATTTCTAATCTTGTACATATACCACCATGATTGCCTCCTACTTTTAAAACAAACATTTGCAGCCCCACACAGAATGAGCCGCTGGTCAGTGCACAATTATCTAGTGACGTGGCTCTTTGTCAATGTAATTGGAGATTAGGTAAACACAGCTCATTCTTAAGTACAGTGTTTAAGAGTAGCAGGCGATTGATTTAACTGTTTTCAACGTGGAGAAATAAATTAGTCTTTAAAGAGCATTTTCTTTGATAGTCCAAGTGGGAAAAGTACTTACATCTTTGCTACAGTGCTTTAAGACTGTGGATGCATGATAGGGGGCCCACTAAGGGACTCTAGTCTACAGGTATGTTTTGCTTTGCTCAGTTAAAAAAATAATCAAAGTAGTTGATTCCTTGACTAATTTAAAGATTTAACATAAAAACATCTATAATTGTAGCTTCTCCTGAAAAGCCTGATGGTCTGGCAAGAGCCAGCCTCCCCTCCTTCAAAACTATAACCTTTCTAGCTGAATAGCACTGCCCTCTTCAGGGAAGAGTGTGAGGGCCAGGATTCTCCCAGACCTTCCCTGGATGACTTAAATCATTATCGCCTGGACACAATATAGGCATTTAAGTTCGCCACACTTGGACTCCAGTGTGTAAACCCACAGAAAACCTGAGAATCAAAGTCTGTATCTAACACCATGTAGGATAAGTGCTCCAATAACAGTACTCGGTACTGCATTGGTAATGCAGAATATAAATTTACTCATGTTAAGTAAGAGTAATCTTGGGCCCCACTGGGCATATTTTTTCTTTCCATACTTTCAAATATGCCTGGCTTTACTCAATTACACAGATACCTGGTATCATTTCCACATCACAAGGGAAGACTTCTGTAACTGGCGATACAGAAGGAAGTGAGGAACAAATGCAGGTGCATCATTTTGGAGACTCTAGTGCCACCCATAGATGGTGCACATTTTTAACCATATGAGGAAAAATAATGTAGGGAACCTGGGGGATTTGGAAAACTGAACCAGCATGGTGTTGAAAGATATTACACTTCCAGTTTCAAACCTGGGAAAAAGAAAATACCCACCTCCAGCCCACTGTAGCCATCCTATCTCATCTAAAGAAGTGAAAACAAACAAACAAACAAACAAACAAATAAACAAAAAACCTGAGAAGCCCTTGTGATGGACACAGACCAGGAGCACAGGCTGACTAAAAGACTGAGACCTAGTCTTTGGACTATAGAATCTTCCCTCCTCCTCATCTTAACCATCACATCACTACAGATCTATTAAACTAAGTTCCTTTTACCCAGTACATGATGTTCAGTTTTCATCAAAAATTGAAAGGCATAATACAAGGTAAAATACACCATTGTAGAGAAAGCAAGCATCAAAACAAGACTCAGAGATGGCAGGGGTGTTGGAATTATCAGACCAGAAACTTAAAATAATTATGATTAACATGTTAAGAGCACTAATGAATGAGAATGTTGCTTAAGAAATTGGAATTGTAAGAATTGGGTAAGTAACCCATACCCTATTGTCTGGTACATTGTGCACTGTGCATTTGTGATTGACCTTGGATACCAAGGAATCCCACTCATTGTGGAGAGAAATAAAGGCATCAGGACAGGGAAGGGGAAGAGCAGATCAAGGATGGGCAAAGACAAAATTCTGGAGTGGAGGGGGTACCGGGGCAGAGCTGGCTTCTGAGACCAGAGACCTGCTGACAAAATTATCCAATTGAATCCAGGGTGAGTCCAAAGTTGACACATGCCCTTTGAGGGCCATGAGTTTTCACTCATGGAACACGGGAGTGCAGAGACCAAGATGCCAGCCCCAGGGATTGTAATATATACCCCATAGCTCATGTCCTTTCTCTTTTCTTAGCCTTCCCAGGTGTATCTGAAGATCTACTACCTGGACCCTATGGCACTTGAATTCCACAAAATAAAGGGATTCCACATGCAAAGGAAAGCCCTAAATATTTATTTCCATGTAACTTAAATGCTGTGATTTGTGTTCTCTAGAAGGAAGGTCACCAAATTAAATGCTTTGTGTTCCTTCTTCCCTGCTAATCATCTCTCATAGGAAAGGGTTCCATCCCTTGGGTGCTTGCCATATCTGCACCCTCACAGCTCTGGTCCTATAGGAAGGAGAGCTAGGAAGGAGCCCACCCTGGTGTCCACCCCTAAGTTTTCTCAGGAAAAGGAGAGAGCTGCGTCAAGACTCATCACATCTTAAATACAGATCACTGTGTGCCCACCACCCATAGAAATGAATACTTGAAATCTATATTATTCTATTAACCAATGTCACTTTAATAAATTTAATAAAAAAATTAAAAAAACAGATCAGAATATAGAAAGCATTTTCTAGTGGCATCTTTTACTAGTAACCCCAGTAATAATCAGACTGTGAAGATGAAAACTATCAAAAAGGACTGCTATCCACCCCTACTCACACAATCTGGAAGAGAGTACTTGTGCTGGGCATATCTAGGCTTTACCTCCAAGTCTCTGGTTTGACTGCAGGTATAACAAGGTTGACCAAATGTCACCTTTATTAGACAACAGTAAAGGTCCATAGCAAAATGTATTCTACAGTTTGAACTCACTTCAAGGGGACATATGTCTTCATTATGGGATATGCATATTTGGGGCTTGGTGGGCCTTCTGCCTTAAAGAGGCTCATGTCATAATGAGTGTGAAGATGGAAAACCTTTACTCAGTTCCCAGCACCTGGGGCTTGCCCCGAACATGAAGCCTCGGCCTCCAGGAACAATTCAGCTGGGCCTGGTCACCCTTCTTGACTGCTTTCCTGTAATTGTTTCAAGAGAGGAAAGGAAAGAAAAACAGCTCTGACAGATTTGGGAGGTTCCTGAGAATTAAACCTGCTAATAGGGTAAAAGTCCATTATTGCTTGAAATCTCCAAAGGTTTTATACTCCTCCCTCCCTTTCTTTCTGTTATTAATTAAAATGTGAAATTCTATAGGGAATATAGCCAACTGAGTCAATAGCAAGTCTAAAGCTTAGGCATGCAGCTTATTGTGCCCTTAAATAGTCACTGTTCTCCCTGCAGGTTTGTGTGGGGGTCTCTCCCTTGCCCAGTGGAATGTTGTCACAGGATACACTGGTAAAATAGGGCAATCACTGATCACTCAGGGCCACCAGCTGCTGGCAAATGAACCTTTTCAAAATTGAGGTATCCTTTTCCCTATCTTTTCCCATTCCATCTTGCTCAGAATTGCAATTTAAGTGAATGCATCTGCATCTTCTTGCAGATACACAGTGTACTGGGAGGCCTATGGAGGAACCAAACATAGAAACAAAAGACAGAGTGAGAGGAACCTGACATGGCAACTTCTTCCAGTAGACAGAAAAGCAGAAAACAAGGATGGTACTACACAACCCCTAGATATGTCACTTTTTCTATCTTTGTTTGAAAACGGAAATATTATGGTGATTTTTTGTATTATAGGAGTATAGTCAGAAATAAATGCATTATTACCTATGAATATGTTGGATAAATGGTTTTAAAAGGCAACCAAATAACTTCTCTATATCTAAAACAATGCAAGTACAGATTTTGAAGTTACAAATAAATTCAGAGGGCAAAAAAATGTAAACTGAGGCTATATTCTAGATTTTTTTCACATCTACAAATGCTCCCTGACTTATAATGATTTAACATACATTTTTTTCTATTTCACAGTGGTGCTAAAGAAATATACATAATAAGTTACATGAGATATTCAACACTTTATTATAAAATATACTTTTTGTTAGATGAGTTTGCCTAACTGTAGGCTAATTTAAGTGCTCTGAGCATGTTTAAGGTAGGTTCAACTAAGTATGATGTTTAGTAGATTAGGTGTATCAAATACATTTCTGACTTAGAATACTTTCAACCTAGGATGGGTTTATGGGGGAATAAACCCATCATAAATGGAGGGGCTCTTGTGTAGACATTCGCCCCCCAGCTGCTGGAGAAGTAGAGTGCTGTGGCCATAGCTGACAAGTGCACAGACTCTGGAACCAGGTTTCCTGAATTCACACCCTTGGTCTACTGGACACTAAATGAGTTATTGTTCCTTAGATCTCTTCCCTGTAGAAAGCTGATTATTTTTGGAGAACTTTGGCATGCTATCTGGACAGAGTAAGGGCTCCATTGACATTAGGTATTCTTTCTTCCTTAAGTAAGTGCCATGTATTCCTGCCTCAGTATTTTTTATTACACTCTCTTCCCTATGTTTGAACAGTTCCCCTGTCCTGCACATTTGAAACTGATGATTAATTTGATTTCCTTTGGGTTCAGGAGGTTTTCCCTGACTCTTCAGACCTATAGTGGTGTCTTTCTTCTCAGAGCTCCTAGAGTCCTTATTGATGGTCCTCAGTTGGAACTTAATTATAAACTACCTGTTGGTATTATTTTGTGTTTAGTACTTTCTAAGAAGCAGTATAAACAGTGGAATTAACTTAAAACTTGGTATCAACTGACATGGAATTCAGCTGTTTGTCCATCATCCTTAAGAACCTCAGTTAATCTTTTTGAGCTTCATTACATTAACCTGCAAAGTGAAGACGGCAATTGTGAGGATCTACAGAGAGGTCCACAACAGTTCTCGATAACAAGAAAAAACTGATTTACTGCTCTTACATGTGCCCTGGTCTATCCAAATTAAATATATGTTTTTTTAAGAAATGAAGCTCTATATATTTCAGAGTCCTACAGCATCTGGCAGAATGTTTTGTTCCTAATAGAGTCAATAAATACCTACTGATTGTTAAGTTGATATATTGAATAAATACATGAATTAGTAGAGATGCAGTTTGAATATGTTTCATGTCATGAATGAGAATAATTATAAGAGATACAGAGTACACAAAGCAGGTAAAATGTAGCCTAAAATCAATCCAAAGAAAATGATTGAGTCTTGAGTGAAAGTAAAAGTATTTGTGTCTTTGTGGTATATATATGTTTGTGTGTGTTTTGGGGGGAGAGGGAGAAAGAGACAAAGTCTTAAGAACTAAGAAAGAAACTTGATTTAAAAAGTTTTATATATATGTATGTATGTGTGTGTATACACATATACTTAAATTTCACTATAAGAGAAGAAAGCTAAGAGGAAATGTTCTCTAATCACATAGGGTACAACTGAGAAGTAGAAGAAATGATACATACATCTACTGCTTGCCTCTGTCTTACTGTGCTGATGAAACCAAACGCTTCTATGCAATTTCAATTTCAATGTAGGAGTGTTTCCTCCCTTTCTTCTCTCATCTGTCTCTTCCTTCTCATTTCATTAACTAACTAACCCTATGCTCATCCTTGATCAAATTATGGAACAAGTGGTTTATTTGGTGCTTGAGATCTGCTTCTGAGCCATCTTCCCACTTCAGAGTTGTTGCTCTTTTTCATTTAGCAAGGGTAAACCTAAGCCATGCAAAGCTGACACTTTAAATAGTTGGGTCTCAGGCATGACATAACCCAAAAACCAATGAGCTGGTTCTCTAGTTGGGATGGCATATTATGGAATGTGCTTTGGCATGATTACACCTCATAATTTCTCAAGGAGTATATAAACAAATTTGAAGGATCACATGGCAAGTTATTAATATAAGTAGGCTTTACACAAATCTGTTTCCCAGGGATAAGAATTATCATATATCTATAATTTCTGTCTTAGTGGTTAGATGCTTGGAAGGCTGGCAAAACCTTGTACCTTGAACAGGAAATTATTTAGAGTAGTTGTTCTCAATGCTAAAAGCTACAAAAGGCTCCTGTTTAAAATTAATATTTTCTACCATCTAGCGTAGTACACTTATAATGAAATCCATGAATAATATAGCTTACAACATGCAGATTTTAAAAAATAATATTCAAACTTAAATTTTAAGAATAATAAAAGGTATATAACATACAATAAGGTAATATATATTTAAATACTTTAATGCACAGGCATAACTATACTAGGAAATGTAATAAAGTAGTAGGCTGCTTTCATTTACACATATAATCTTCATGAAAGAATCAACTATAAATTATGCTAATACAGTGTGTGTTATTTGTATTCAAACAGCAGGAGTGGTATTGTCACTAGTGAAATGATTTTCTGAAATGACAAAAAACTCTTGATAAAAGTTCTGAACAAAACAAAAAAAGGATCTTCCTTTGATTTACAGAATACTTGAATTTATTAAAAAGCCAGTGCATATTAAAGCTGACTTTATATATAAAACAGATCTAAAGTCTATGCTTATATACATGAAAGACTGGGGAGGCATTCGACATTTGTGCAGGACCTGGGATATGTTTTTTGCATGTGATTTTCTACTCATGGCAATAGATGAGTCTCTCATTTAATGTCCCACCACCAAATTCCAATAATGCTCATCAATATTTTTAACAACAAAAATGCCTCAAGCTGCAGTCCTGCTTCTATTTATTATTTTGGCAAATTAAGATTCATGGAAGTATAATGTACCACAAATTATGAATGGGCATGGTTTTTCTAGGACCTTTGGGATCAGCAAGAAACAGCAGGGCTTCAGAGGGTTGAAAGAACTAGAAACAGGGCAGGTAGATTCAGTGTGGCATGCTGGACATTTATGAGACCATCTCACCATGTTCATTGTCCACAATTTCCCATAAAAGGATTTCCAAGACTGAATATTCTCCCAAGAGAGATCTCAAACTATCACTTTGTAAATTGTAATCATTTTGTTAATCTAAGTCCGACCAAGAAGTAATCAATAGATTTGATTTTTTCCTTAAGAACAGGTGTACTTTTGGTTAACTTTTATGAGTTTTTGCCACTGATCCATACTTCACTTTGCCTGTGATTAATGGTAATCATAAAGTCTCCTGCCATGGTCAATTCAAGGTGAACTGAAAAATTATTTCCTCTGGACTCTTCCCAATCCTTTTCTCCAACTTAAAGAGTAAAATTCTCACTAACATGCCATCCAGCCTAGACTCTCCTGGAATGGGATTAGCTTTATACCAACATCTTTAGGATATCTCAGCTTGAATATCTTCAGGAGAAGAAAACTCACCACTGGATTCAGAGTGGTACAATACATATATGAAAAAACCATTTACTTTTTCATAGTTTTCTTTATTGGAGTCAACTTTAGACTCTTGCCTCGGAATCTCAATCAGCAGAATTTTGACAAAATTTTAACTCTACTCCAAACATCATAATACTGTGAGCTGTTTCTCCTATTGTAGCCATATCCTTCAAAGTTCCTTCCCTGTATGTACCATGCAGGAAAAGAAATGAATGACTTATGTCATCCCCTTTATTTTCAAATGCTGTATGTCAACAGAGCAAGAAAAAAAAGTGAAACCCAAACAAAACAACTGTTTCCCTTAGTTTTTGTCTTCTCTGGCAAACCTAAGCATTAGGCAGATTATGCAGAGCAAAGATAGCTGGAATATTTTTTTTAATCCTTGCCTGAGGTCATTTTTCATTACTTTTGGAGAGAGAGGAAGGAAGGAGGGAAGGGGAGAGACAGTCAGACAGACATATGGGAGGAAAACGTCAGTCTGTTGCCTTCTCACCTGCACCCTCACTGGGGTTTGAACACACAATCTAGGTATGTGCCCTGATTGAATCCACAGCCTTTTCGTGTACAGGATGATGTTCCAAGCAACTGAGCCACACTGGCAAGGCCTATAGCTGTATGGAGTAAATTTTATAACTCTAGCACTTGCCTCAGTAGTAGTCATATCTTTTTGTCCTCAGAAGAATCCTTTCTAATGACATGGAAAATAGTACAATGGGGTATCTTCACAGAGGATGCTGGGACATTTGCCTTTAGTAGAAGTTTCCAGAAAACCCATTTCAGGGATCCTCTTTGCATGTTCCACATTTGCTTGAGCCTCCATATGGTACCAGGTGTTTGCTTTTTGTCTCTTGATTCATAGTATGCATAACATAATTCTGTAATTAACCAAGTAAATTTATATTTCATTAATCATATGTTTTCAATGTTCAATAAGTATGTAATACATGTAGAACATGTTATTAATCACAAAGATATATATTTGAAAATTTATATGTATAATTTATTTGTTTAACTTATGTCCTACTATTGTTTTACATGTGATTCGTAAGTCCTTTGCAATGGATTGCCAGCATTACTGGCTCTCCCTTTCCTTGGTCTCCCTTAAGCCACCCATCAATCTCAAGAGGGCCATCATACCAAGGAATTTACAAAAACAAAGAAGGTTGAGCTGTAGTCACCAAACATGTATTTCCTACTATCTCACTATATACACACAGAAAGCTCAACTTTGGAGTAACCATTCGCTAGTCTCAGAAAAGATTATAGCCATCCTCACGGCAAATGTTGATGGCAAAGTTACGGTGTTTCTGGCATTGTCAAAATTATTGAAATAAATAGTCTTTTAAAATTCTCATAATAATTCTATAATGTAGATTTATCTCCTATTACTAATAAATAATTCAAGGTGTACAAGATATAAATAATATTGCCAAGGTCACACTGCTAATAAGTATAAGAACCAAGAGTTGAAGTTGAGCTAACCAGAAACCTTATACTTGACCTCTTTCTTCTGCTTACAGAATTCTTTAGCAAACGCAAAGCTTCTCATTCATATTAGAAATTCCACTGCGGGACCTCTGTAGAGTTTTTCATTACCCCTTGTTGATCCAATCAGGAATAAGATGCTAGAAGAGATGGAAGTTAGGTGACCTTCCTAGCCAGGAGGAGGAAAGAGGTATATAAAAACTTCCAGGGACAATACAGCCTTATTGACTACCTACTGCAGGTTCCACTAAAATTATGACAGGTCCTGAGAGAGCTTCCATCAGATTCTGACTAAAAGGGGACCATAATATATCTTCCAGGGCTTTACTGAAGGCCTCCCTTTCCGTGATTCTGGTTCAGTAGAACCAGCCTTCTGGAACTCCACCACATGACAAGATATCACTAAGTAAAAAGTCTCTGCTTATAAGCAGCTCAACATGGGCGAGAACTACAATCCTGGATGGGATTTAATTTATACCCATAAATTGGGAATCAAGAAAATTATTTCCTAATAATAGATAAAAAGAATAGTCTGTTGATTCCATTGTGTGATTTCTAGAATTATAATGATTCTTTGCTCCCAAATTGCGTCCCCAATCTTTTGCCTAAACTTTTAAACTTTAAAGGGCTAGAGAATCATGATGTCCTTTAGTAGGTGAATGAACAAACAAACTATGATACTTCTAGACAACAGAATATTCTTCAGTACTAAAGAAAAAGAGCTATCAAGCCATTAAAAGACATGAATAAACTTAAACATATATTACTAAGTGAAATAATCCAATCTAATAAGTTTACATACTGTATGACTCCAATTATATCACATTCTGATGAAGTTAAAACTATGAAGATAATATAAAGATCAGTGTTTGGCTGTGGGAGGTCAAGGAGAAGAGCTGAATAGGTGGAACACAGGATTTTTAGGTCAGTGAAAATATTCTGTATGAAATTATAATGATGGATATATGTCATATATTTGCCCAACCCATATAATGCAAAACAGCAAGAGCAAACACTAAGTGAAACTATAGACTTCGGGTGATTATGTTATGTCAATGTAGGCTCCTCCTTGGTTAAAAAAAAGTACTATTCTGGTGAGTGATGTTGATAGTAAAGAGGCTATGCATGTGTGGGGACAAGTGGTGGACGAGTGGTACCTGCCTCTCAGTTTTGGTACTGTCAAATTAAGACCACTCTAAAAAAATTAGTCTTAAGAAAAAACTGGAAATATTATTTCTAATATTTATGACAAAGTATAAATGACTCATATCAGAGTAGGTGTTTTGGTGAGCAGGATACATGGCATGGGAAGGAATGAGAGAGAATTACTTTGCTGAGAAGTGAGACTCTACAGAGACACTGGGCATTAAAGCAGAGGCAGGGAACTTGATATATAGCTCCCAAATCTTCTCATAGTCTCCCTCTGCAGTCTAGACTAGGAGAAGTCATGAACTTGGTACATCTGAATTATTTTCATCAATCTCTTTCCACGAAGATTTCTATTATGTTCGTTACTTTCTGGTACATCAATGCTCACTCATTATACTATCTGGACTCATGAACAAACCTCTGTTTATATACTTGTGATTCCTATTTTATCTAATGAATTTGATTTAAGTGAAGTAAGAACAATGCCCTCTATCTTTTTATATCCTCCACACCATAAAGAACACTACTTAAAAAAATCAATAAGTAAGTGCTTGTTGAATGACTTCTTGATAAATCAACATATTGAAACAAAGAAAGTAAAAACTGGAAGTGGATTTAGATACTAACACAAACCACATGATGCATTTTGAAATTCAGAAATGTAAGCAACATGCCCAAGGTCACACCAGTAGCTGGTAGCCATCCAGGACAAGGACTCAGGTGTTCTAACTCCCAATCTAGTATCATCCATTATATCATGAGCTGTCTCACAGAACCTAACAAATTAGGCCTCAGAAATGTTATGTTTTCCATTGTCTTCATTTTTCTTTTAAATTTGGCACACACTTTTTGTTCATTGGACCATCTAAACTTCTACTTTTTATTGTTCAAGGAAATTGTCCCCAGAACTATCAACAAAAATGACAGGGATATCTATCTGTCTGCTCATTCATCCATCACGCACCCCAGTACAGTTATTTACATAGCACAGTGACACTGTAAGCAAACACAGCAGAGCAAAAGAGAAAGAGGAAAGGACAAAAAAGACATCTGGGATTTTTATGAGCCATTTTCCTTACAGTGTGCAATATCCAATAAGCATTATGTATACAGTAGGTATATCTGTCATGGTCTATATGATGCTTTGGTGATAGTGCCTTTGCCATTATCAATAGAGCCATTATAAAACATACCACCCCCACTTCTGCTGAGATGCATACATTGGTACATTGCCAAGTAGTTGAATGTGATGAAGAAATCTGCAACAGTTTATTAGATATTATTATGCTGACAAAAAACAGCAGAAGCTTTTTGCTGAAGAGACAAAGAGATTCGCAGAACAAATGCCTCTGATTCATATCTTTAAACTGATTTCTTGTATACCAAGTTGTTAATAAAACAAATTCTATAGTGTGGTTCTGCCTTTGTTTCATTAGTACCATTTCACATACACAAACATACTCATGCATACAGACACAATCACACAAAACTAACAGGAAATACACACTTTCAGAGGCTTACAACAAGAATTTAAGATTGCTAAGCTAGTATTGAGCTCAAAGTGGAGCCCTCAGAAAGTCAGGTCCCTCTTGTCTTGTGTATCCTCTGAGAACACCAATTAAATGACTGAGCACATAGTCAGTCCTCACCAAATTGACTGAAATATTGGTTATTTTTTAAACTGTCACAATCTGTGCAGATTCTGTTTCATAGCCAGGATAAATTCTATGGTCATCAAATGATCAATTTCTTCAAGGAAGTGAGTTAGATCCTGAAGAAAAGGAAGGCAATCCAGCAGCTACAAGGTTTTAGATTGCTATTTTGTCTTTCTTTTTTTTTTCAGACAGTGTGTAAGGTGGTAGAGTTGACAGGAAGGAGGGTTCTGTTTCATTAGTGATAATTGTGTTTCTGTGCCATGAATCTGAGAGGAAACAAGCCAGCTCTCCCACAGGCCTCCCCCACTAATCTCTCCTACAACACCACTCTTCCATCCAATCCTATACATGCTGCGGTCCAAACTGCACTTCAACCAGAGCGAACCAGGACTAAGATTTTTCAAATCTTCAAACTCTGGACTCGTGCAAAGAGTTACAAGTGATGCCTGCTTGTCCCTTCAACACAGCTAAAGGAAACTTTTCTTTACCCTCCTCCCTCTTTCTAAAAATGAAAAAAGGAAAAAAAAAGAATTCCTTTTTGCTAGGAGAAGGAAGGAGCAAAGGAATATCAATGCCATATGGGCTGGTTTGGAGCAGAAATCCCTATGTTTAAGGGCTAAGGACATGTAGCATATTTATTTGACAGCTATGGAGTATAAAAGAATTGGAGAGAGGAGGATGTAATTTTTACAGGGTTTTTTTTTTGAGGTCATAAATTAGATCTCCTCTAATATCTTTCCAGATGTGTAACTAAATAATGGAATTCTTTTTAAAAAATTTCTTTTGACCATTAAGCTGCTTCCTGAGTACAGGATTGAAGAGAGAACTGACTGTGATTTAGACACAAAGACTTAGAAGTAGATCTTTACAAGTTATCTATTGCTCACTCACACAGGACTCAGGTCTCAACTACGTGACTATTGGAAGATTTTGGTGTGTCTCTGGTTGAATACTTCCAATGATAATATTTCATGTTCAGCTGAAAATTGCTTTGTTACAACTTTATGCATTAGTTCTAATGATGTTCTCTGGAGGTGCATAGAATAATTCCCTTCTACACTGTCTTCCACTAAACTACATGATCAGTACGTTTGTTCTTATATCCCTCAGTAAGTGCATTCTCCTCCATTCTGAATAGCACTGATCCTTTCAATAGGTCTCTGACCATATTTCTACAACCTCTGATATGACTTATCCCGCATCTGAACATATTTCATGTTGTGAATGTCATATGGAAACCATGACTCTTAACCAAATACAACACTCATGATGGAGTCTGATAAATGTGAGTGAAGGGCTCAACAGGACAATTATTTTATTTTTAATTTAATTTATCTTTTCTTGGTATCATACCTCATTTCTCATCTCACATCCCATTGAATCAGATAACTGTCCACGTCCGATGATGAAGCTTTCATGTTCATCCTAATCTGTATCCTTTCATAGGCAGTTTGCACAGTCGGTATAATAATTAACTCTGCACTCAGATCTAAATGGGTTTAAATCCCAGCTGGACCATTCACAGGCTAAGAGACTTTGAGAAAGTTTATTAATCAATAAGTTTTTTCACTTATGCATTGTTTTTAACTAATGCACTAAATACCCCACCATGTATACCTCTCAGTTAAATGTTATCTTTCCAGTTGGGGTGCTCCTTTATTGCAGATATTTAAGGTTTTTAAAAAAAATTTTGTTAAGCCATTCAAAGTTTTCATAATTGAAATGGTTCAAACATTCATTCTTCTACCAGCCTTTTGACATCTGCCTGTCAGGTAATAATATGTCTTCCGTATCCTTGATAATTAGTGTTTCATGGACCAGCAATGTCAGCATCATCTGGACATTTATTAGAAGTACAGACTTTCAAGCTCCATCCCAGACTTACAGAATCAAAATTTGCTTTTAACAAATTACCCAGGTGATGCACATCAAGATTGAGAAACTCTGCTCTTAAATCATTATCCACAGAACTGAGAAAATATTAACCAATATAGCCCATTGGAGAATTACTTCTAAGTCAGTAGTGGCCAGTTAATAAACTCCTTGTATATAGTCAAGAAATATGGCAAGTTCTATGCCACTGGAACTTAAACTGTGTTACATCACTCCCTCAAAGTAGATTGCAAGGATTGTTTTTTAACAAATATCCCTCTTTATTTACTACCAGTTGGATTTCATCTCCTAGTGAATGTGGGCCAAGGCTGGAGAGGATGAAGGCACAATTTTTGTTTAGAAGGCTGATGCCTGAATTCAAATCTTCCACAGCTCTGTACTTCCAGTGTGACTCGGGTTACTTGCTTACCTTGTAATTCTCAGTTCCTTCATTGGTAAAATGAGAATAATGATAGTACCTGTCTCCTAGTTTCACTGAGAAAGTTAAACAAGATAATTAATGTAAATATTTTAGTAAAATTGCTTTAAATGTCATAAATGTTCCCTTCCTTTTCTGAATTCCTACCAAGCCTGTTATTTGGAAAGTTTGCTTTGGTTCTTAAATGACAGTTTTGTATGTTGTCTCCGTATTTATACAATAAGTGCCCTGATGATAAGTGAACTAACTTATGCAGGTATTCCTTAAGCTATGAACTGGCTATTTGTCTAATGCCCATAGGTGAGATGGTTTTATCACTGTCATTTTTCAGTAGAATCCTAACCTATTTCACCAATGCACACCCAAGAAATAATCAGGCTGATAATACCATGGTGTTATTGTTACTGGTCATACTAGAGCACATAACCACCTTCTATTAATAATTTTTCTATTGGAAGACCCATTTAATGCTCTTGTGTGGACTTCTACTCAATAGAATCAGTGTCTTTCTCTGAGAAGTTTGGAAGACAGAGATGGGAAGGAGGTGAAGGTAAGGTGCAGTGCCCACAAATCAAGCACATCCTGCTGGTATGAGTTTATTAAAGGTGATACTTGGCTCCCCCCAAACTCTCCTAGAAGTTGGGCGGTAAATACCACTAAAACAAGTAGAATACCCAGCCTTGGAACTAAGTGTCTTGGATTTTCTACTCTTTGAACTTAATTTAATTCAAATTATCTGGGCCTTTATTTTCTTATTTATGAAATAAGAAGAACTGTCAATATTCTCACAAGGTGGTTTAAAAAATTCATTAGAAATGTCTTTGTGTACCCCAATATCTAGGAAAAACATAAAAGAAGAAAAACAAATGATGATAGAAGTACTTCCCCCTTTGACTCTGGGGCCTTCTCTACACTTACAAAGATATGCACAATGTATGCTTTGGATATGCTTTATTATTGTTCATGGAAACCCCTGGGAGAGGTTTTAGAAGTAACTAGTGGAATTCATTTCTGTCAGCATCAAAATTGCTTTTCATTTCCAACATTGACCCATCATGGAGATGGCAGTATGATATCAGGGATGTTAAAAGCTGCCTTTAAGTAGCTCACCCACTGGCCTGCCATGGGGTTAAGTTGCAGTAATGGTATTATTCCTTACGGGCTTCTTGCGGAGCTATAGTTCTTCTTTTTTAAAAAAATCTGGGTCAAGGCTAATGTGTTATCCTAGGAAGGTTCATATATTAGCTAGTTAACATATTAGCAGGGGTTATTGTCTCTGATTAAGCCATT
Source organism: Phyllostomus hastatus (assembly GCF_019186645.2). Taxonomy (NCBI): domain Eukaryota; kingdom Metazoa; phylum Chordata; class Mammalia; order Chiroptera; family Phyllostomidae; genus Phyllostomus; species Phyllostomus hastatus. The sequence continues at coordinate 33,205,202 of NW_025333960.1, forward strand.
ACCCCCCACTGTCCTGTAGCAAAGAAAAAAACCCTGGGGGGATGGGGCACATGATGGACACGTTTTGATGAAAGAGGAGCGAAATTAAAAGTATGAGAGTAGTTTTGAGGCTAGTTAAAATTTTGGTGCCATGGCTTCAGGCATGAAATCATTAAGACTGGGTCTCTAGAAGAGGCTTCAAGAATTCTAAATACCCAGTTTATTATCTTTCTCAAGGGCCAAAAATTTGCTTGTATGTTGGATTCCATATGTTCAGCATGGGATTTAAATAAAAATATACTACTATTAAGACCCTTTAGATTCCTTTGTTTGACTTAAAATGAGTAGTTAAACTACTTCTTTGTAAAAAAGGTTGCTTCTTTATCATCAACATATAGAAATCATTTTGGGAAGTTCTTTTCAATTTTCATTTTATTTCTTATATATGTATGTATGTATTTTCACATGCACATGCAACTATGCTAGAATTATTTTTGATTTAAAATAAAACATCAGTTCTTCATGTTTTCTAATATTTTTGGACCCTGGAAATTTTTCATCTCATAGACCTAAAGCTGTAAGATGATAATATTGAAATGCAAGTCACAAGCTTCAATTAGGTACAATCAGAAATCATGCGGTGACTTCATTAAGTATCATTAAGAATGATCAAAATATTGCTCTTAGGAAAAATACATCAAAAGCATTGCATTTACACATTGATTAAACAGGATCTGCAATTTCTAAAATCTGGTATGAGAAAAAAGAATGGAGTAAATTAAGTGCTCATATCCCACTTAGCAACAAGGGAGTGCTTAGCAACTGGCAAAGGAAGAAATAAAGGGAGATGGTAGAAAACAAAATATGATCAGCCTCTGAAACTGGGGGAGAAATCAAGAGATGACAATGTAACTAATTGGGGCTGGAGGAGGGATTGCTGTCCCAGGAAGAGTGGGCAAGGTGACATCAGCCTGCTTTGTGTAAGGTGTTTATTTTTGTGTTTAGGAAATGAGTCTCATAATTAGGAATCGGCAGCACAGCAGAGATTCTCACCAAAACCAAGATGAAATACACGTCACCAGAGATGACATGTATGTACCCATTTATAAACCCTTTTCTTTTTCATTTATATACTCAAATACATATCCTAGTTCTCAGTTCCACAAGGTCTGAAGTCAAAAGGAGGCTTAAGGAAGATTTTATATTGTATCCCTTTGAGAGCACTTTAACAGTATTATTGTTCTAACCGTATTTGTTCTGTCTTCCCTGATTTTCCATTCACCCCAGAGCTTCAGCTCCCACTGTACACTTTCAATTGTCAATCCTTATTCAATCAGAGACACCTCTTCCATGGGCTTAAATGTGTGCCCATGCATATTCTTCAGGGCACTCAAACCTTCCACAACAGACCTCATTTCCCCTAACTGCTTCCCTCCCACCTCTGTTTACCACCCTATGAAGACCATCATTCCTGTAGGCACCCCATTCAGGAACCACCCTGTATCTTCTCAATGCTCACATCCCCCTATAGCTAAGTTCATTGGTTTTTTCCCTGAAACATATGTCAAACCTACTCTCCTTCAGAATCTACCTGAAATAAAAATAACCTTCCTTTCCCGAGAGCAAACTTGAAATTCTTAGCATCACATGAAGGTTCTTCATAATCTGACTAAACGGGCTTTTCCTTTTAACCTTGGTTCTGCCACTCTTCGCACACAGGCCATGTCTAGGGCATTTCCTGCACCTTGCCATGTTTGCTGACATCTCTCCTCCAGAACTCATGGGTGCTCTCCTTGTAGCATGCCCTTTCCATTGTTTGAAACTTGAAAACTCTCACAGCATCTTAATGTTTATCTGTTTATCTCGTTATGGTAAAATCCCATGCTAATTTTTGTTTATCAAAAAAAAAATCCCAAAGGAACAGACATGTCAGTAAAATAATTTCAGACATTACAAGAAGTATCTCTGGAAGTAGTAAACATTCCATGAATATCTGTTTAATTTAGTTAAATATATGGACAATGATCCAGTATCTCCAAAATTAAAACCTTAGGATGAGGAGTTTTTTCTATAAAGGACCAGATAGTAAATACTTTAAGCTTTGAAAGCCACCTAGTTTCTGTTGCCAAAACTGAACTCTTCCATTGTAGCATAAAAGCATCTATAGTGCTTCCCCACAACCCCATATCCCCCCAAGATTCGAGTGCGGCTGTGATCCAATAAAATCTTATTCATGGACACTGAAATTAGAATTGCACATAATTTTTAGGTGTTATGATTGTTTTTAACCATTTAAAACTTTTCACACAATTAGCTTATACAGACACGCAGACAGCTGGATTTAGTTCAGAGGCTGTGGTCTGCTGATGTCTACTATAGCTCATCACCTGTTTCAGATCCTTACTTGGAGAGCACTTTATATAAACTTCGTGTAGATTTTTGCCATCTACATTTTGCCTAGTAGGTGTATTATTTAACATAATTCATATCATTGTCTTATTCATATCATTCCGTTGTCTTACTCAAGCAGTCATTCTAGCTGTATTCCAACCAGAAAGTCCACCAGACCCCTAGTTAAGGTATACCTTCTCTACTGTATGTTAACTACTGACCTCTAATACTTGTTAAGATTGTGTATATTGAATAGGTAAAGATCTTAGCTCATTTTTTTCTAGCAATTTCAGAATAAAAATGGCCTCTGTGTGATCCAGTGTTTGACAACCATTTACTCCTTAAGCACATCCTGTGTTGTCACAATTAATTTTTCAGTAACTATCAACTTGCTTCTTAAGAATCCAAATTTTTTCCTGAATTGCAATCTTCTCATCTGTCAAAGCAATTTCTTACCTTATCTAAAACATTTTAATTTTTTAAACAGAGTACCACTTCTAATCTTCCTAATATTACTAGATTGATTTTACTAATCTTTCCTCTTCATCTTCTCCGATATGAAATCATAAATGCCCATGACCCTCTATGGAAACTCCCTTTCTTACACCCCTAGTATTCTATGCTTAAGATACATTATGATTATGACTTAGTCTCTTCAGGCATTTAGAACAAAATAGCACAGCCTGGCTGGCTTATCAACAACAAAAATTTATTCCTCTCAGTTCTAGAGGCTGGGAAGTTCCAGATCAGCAGATTCAGTGTCTGGTGAGGACCTGCTTCCTAGTTCATAGATGCTCATCTGCTGGCTGTGTCCTCACATAGAGGAAGGAGGAAGGTCCTCTCTGGGGCCTCTAATAAGGACACTAATCCCAATAATGTGGGCTCCACTCTTGTGACCAAATCACTCTCCAAACACCCCACCTCCAAACACTGTCATATTGGGAGCTAAGCTTCAACATATAAATTTGGGGAGACTTCAACATATAGACTTGGGGGAACACTTGTTCAATCCATAGCAAATACATGTAATAATATTTTTAAAAAGGACAATGACAAGAGAAAGGAGGAAGAGAAGAGGGAATGAGAGGATATGGAAAATAAAGAAAGGAGAAAAAGAGTAAGAGGAAGTCACCAGACAGAAATTAACAAACAGATAGGAAGGTTATATTATATAACATATATTTAAAAATTAAAAGCTATAAAACTAATTTACAATTATTATCTCCTCTGAGCTGGGAAATGGGAAAACTACTTTTTTAGAATGACCTGGAGAGTTTAATCAGTTAAAAGGGGAAAAGCGGCTCAAATCAGATTTTTAACCCCTTTTCCTGAATTATATTCTGTCCCAACATCTAATAGAAGGTATTTCAGACTGACAATTTTTCTCTCTCAAGTTCCATCTGTGTTCAAACTCTGGACATCTTGGGTCTTTATATCTGGATAGAATCAAATCCTGGTACAGCATCAGATTTTCTAGCCTCTTGCAATGGCATTTAGATTCGTCAGCTGCTATTTCAAAAAAATGTCCAAACCTATAAATATTAAACTACATTTGGGGGCCCTAACCTTGAAAGAGGGCAGATACCATTTAATATTGCTAAGGAAAGAGAAAAGGTGCAGGTTAGGCAAGGGAAAGAAACAAAAAATAAACCCAAAATGTCAACTCTGATTGATTAAAAACTAGGTAGGTAAATCAGCAAGGGCTGGTCCAGCATGACTGGAGACTGAGGTCAGACAGGGCTGTTTTAAAATTATTTGGTATTTTCAGAAATTGATTACTTAGGGAGAGCATTAAGAAGTAGCTGTGCACATTCATTTAATGGGCCAGTGCCTCTTGTACAGGGCTGGAATCGTCACATTCAATCTCATCTACTCCTTGTTAAGTTGTGCTTTCTTCTGGAGCATGTTTATTTATTACAGATGCTATAAGCATAAACTACAAACTAGAATAGTAAATAATTTTTTAGATGTGATTTTGTGAGCACCTTCTCCTTGTCCACCTTTGCACCCCCCAGCCCCCAATGTGACAAGAGCCATTGTTCATTGGCCTATGGATGTCTGTGGGCCTGAAAACAAGTCCTCTATTGTCCTAAGGTGCATTTCTGTGATTGGAGGGAACTGAGGGACAGTAGGGTGTTCTCCAGTTCCCTCAAAAGTGCTTCTTAGTTATCCATTCCTTGAAAAAACATTCCACTAGTTCTTTGAGTTAGGAATACCCTTTGCAAATATAAACAGTCTTGGGAGATGTCATGCCATAGATAGATAGATGATTGATAGATAGATAGATAGATAGATAGATAGATAGCCAGACATAGATATGATATCTATGTATCTCTATCTATTTATATATAACAACTTGGTGTAAATTCATTCGTTGATAACTCCCATGATCAGCTGAAAACAGGTTCTGAAGAAGAAGGTTGCTGTGATGCAGGAAAAGATGGAAGGGTATTTTGGAATATGGATGATGGACCAATGGTCTGTATCAGGGTACAGCACCTCCTGAAAATCTGTTAAGGTGAGAAGGAAGGAGTGTGGTGAAAGTGCACACACACGCATGCTCTACTTACAATCAGAAGTGTATCTTTATGTTCATGTTCCAGTCTGATAACTGCCTAAACGTCTTTATTTATCCAGAGACCATTCTGGAACTCCTATTGTGACCTGGCCAGTGTCCCCACTAGTAATTCTGCTGGCTTATTCCTACACCCAGTTTCTCTTTTCATTCATCAACACTAAGAACACACCATCCACATCCCTCCCTTTATATCTCTATACCACTTTCAAAATTTATCTGAACCTGCAATTCTATGAACTGTTTCTTATTTCATTGACTAAAATGGTCTTAATCTAATTTCATATTGATTGTTGTTGATGTTTATTTCTGTCTTCACAGTTGTGTTCTCAGATGATTTTACTTCTCTCCCATAGGTGATAAACTGTTTTATAGCAAGAACTACCCTATGATTCTTGTATCTTTAATATGTGGTTATGTCCATGACCCAATACTAATTAATAAGTCAAGAAATCACTTACCCCCTTTTTAAAATTGGCACTGTGAGGTGGAAGTTGGGTAAAATGTAAGTACTAACATCACTGGCATATCCTACAAACAGAATGGCACTCATTACTCCTCTGAGACTATAGCTTTATAGATTTCACATATTTCCCCAGAGTGAATCTTTCAGATAACTTTCTAAAAAGATAATTCCTTTAGGATATCTCCTTCATAAGAATAAAGACATGAAGGGCATCCACACATGTCGTATCCAATTGTGAAAAATGCACTCCTTCCCAGGCTTGTGTTTTTAAGCCATCACACTATGCCTTTCCTGTTGTCTAATTAGGCATCCTAAGGACCTAAAGTCCCCTTGTGTTCACCATGCAACAACTGTAACCCAGTGTCCCTGCATCACAGTATTTATCTCAGAAACAATTACCCCATAGCCAAGGCAGCAATGTGAATGCATCCCAGGTCCCAACCTAACAACAAGGGAGACCCTAAAGGCAGTATTTCGTATTCAGATAAAAGCAGGGTTCACAATTAACACATCACCAGTTTTAATAAACCTGATGAAAAGTAAGTAGATTTGATATGAAAATCAGATATACTTGAGATGCCCCTTCTTTGAGAGTCTCTCTCTAAATTAAGACTTTGGCAGGTTATTAAGAAGAATGCCAGTGCTTCAAAGAGAGTCAGATCCATGTTCTCTGCTGCCCCACAAGTGACCAGCCCCCCTCTCCTTCAGTCCAGATGGAGGTTTTTTTCTCTCAAAGTTGTTCAGGTTCTGTGAGTGTCCAAAAAAGGGAAGAAAGTGAAGCTTTAAGAACCTGCACCTGTTCAAAAAGCAATGCTGCTCCTGCAGCTCCAGAGCCCCAAACATCAAATACCTCCCTTTGCCAGCAGCTTGGCTATTCCCCAGACGTTTTCAATCTAGTTGGGTAAGACAAAAATTGCATAATTTGTCATTATTTTCAAGAGATGAGAGGTGCCTTCCACAATCCCTTTTGAGTTACATACAATGACGCTGAGCTTCCCGTGAATGCCAATGCCTTTTCCTCAGAAAGAATAGAAATAAAGAATGGGAAAAGAAACAACAAATTGATTGCCTGTAATTTGCTCTGGTATTTGTTATTGATGTATTCTTTGTATACATTTTAGGGGTTATTAGCAGAAAAATTATTTTCCCAGGTCTTTAATAAAGAGAGTCAAACGTCCTGGGAGAAGCTGGGACTGGAAGACAGGACTTCTGAGTCAACGTAAAGATTCAAAACAAATAAATCACATCAATTTAAGCAAGTCACAAGTCATATAATCATTCAATTTCCCATCTTTAAAATGCGAATTAAAATGATCTTCTCTAAATATATCCCATTTAATTATGAAGCTAAAATGAAAAAGAAAATGATAAGAAAGTACTCTAAAATGTTAAATATCCTCTATAAATGTAAAGTAGTTTCAATGAGAAATAAGGGGTGGAGTAGGATCCTTAGGAGCCCAATCATTCTTTCTAAGGTGAAAAGCTTCAAATCCAGACAGAAAGAAGAGTGAGGAGCAAAGAAAACAACTCAGAACCATCATTAGAAAGCAAGGGCATCCTAAATCTAATCTATTAAAGGCAGAGGAAAAAAAAACACCTAAAAACCTCCACCATATTTTTTTTTGTGTACAGTGCCTTTCTGCTGCCACTTGGTTACAACAATAGTGGAGAAAAGTGGGCCCATAAAACAAGATTGATTGCTGGGAAGATGATCAATTGCTGCTGTGAAAGAGGAAAAAACTGATAAATGTTTTTTTTTTCTGCTCTCTTCACAACCTTTTGCTAAAGCTGTGCGAAATGTGTCATGCATAAAAAGTATGCAATTTTCATGTAATTAGAGGAACACAGATGAAAATGAGTTCCATCAGAGCAATCAAGGATGGTAATGTAGGATGTATTTGTCAGTGCCTATTTGTCATGAAAGCAAAACCCAACAAGTTATATATTTTATTTTGTTTTAAATCTGATAATCATAAATGCCATTTGCCATGGCAAAATCTATAAATTTCAATAATTCCTTTTTATTTTGAAAACTGAACTTTTGGAACTGTAGATCAGAGCATTTTACTCTTTTAAAGAAGAAAATGCAATTTTATGTAAAACACTGAGGTTATAGGAGAGATCTACTCCATGGAGGGTTAGATTTACAGTGGGAGGTGATAGGTTTACAGTTTGCTGTACAAAAAGCACACTGTAATTTATTTTCTCTAAGATACACTTGCATCTTACAGTAGCATGTGTTTCTGATCCCATCCTTATACCCTCAGAACTGACTTTATTAAATTATTATACTCTTCTTGGGCAAGAAGACATACATCTTTCTTCCTTTCTTACTTTTTTCCTCCCTTGCTCCCTCCCTCTCAATCTTTCCTTCTTTCTTTTGTGGTCATCCATTTGCTTAGTTACTACATTATTTGAAAGTTTATTGAACATCAGAACTACGCCAGGAATGCTAAACTCTGATGACATAAAAATAAAAAAAGACTTGACCCATGTTTTCAAGTCAATTACACTTAGTGGGAACAAAGACACATAAACAATTAATACAATAAGATAGTATCATACTAGGGATAGATTTGGGAGATTACGGGGAGAGTTAGGTGAGTTTGTGTCTGTAAAGCTTATGGGAAAATTACTATTTAGCTCAGTCCTTTCATTTAGGAATTAGTTAGGCCAGTTGCGGGGAATGGAAACCCTGACAGAAAAAGAAGGAAAAAGCTGTGAGGTGCACTGGCAGTTTGTCCCGTTTGTGAATGAGCAGCTGATTATTTCTATGGTGGAAAGTGTGAGGAAGCAAGTAATGAGGCCACTGAAGAGAACTGTAGAAGGAAAAGTGAGGAAGATCTTCGTAGACCAGGCTAAGAAGTTTGATCTCTGTCTTCAGGGCACTAGAAAAACTTTTAACTTTTAAAGCATACATATGATACAATCAAATCTATGTGTAGATGGGACACTATAGCAGCAGTGTGAAGAGCAGTTAGGCATCTATTGTGCTAACTCAACTGAGCCAACATATACAATGGCCAATGCTGAAATTCCTCACAAAATTGACATAATATAGAAATAGGTTAAACAAACGTAAGGACTGAGGAAAAGAGAAGACTTTAGGTATTGAATGTAGGCAGTTTGGGTAAATAGCCATACCTTTACTAAATCAGGGTACACAGGTAAAAGGAGCAAATATACTTTGAAACATAGTGACTTACAACTTGTACCTGTTTAAGATAATGATGGAATATTTAAGATTAATAATCATTGTATGAACCATCTGCACAATACAAATCCAGATATTTTTTCCTTCCTGAAATGTTGTAAGCTTGTAAGGTTATCAGATCTCAGTGAGAAAACCATTCATTCACTCATTTCGTGCAAAAATGAATTTTGAGCAACTACACTGTCTGCTTAAAACAATGGTGAAACACAAGAGCTGTTTCTGAAATTACATCTTGGATTCAAACCCTGCCTATGCTAGTTACGAACTCTTTGACACACAGCATTTACAATAACCTCAATGAGCTTCATTTTCCTTATCTGTGAAATGAGAGTAATTATATAGACTCAATAGAATTAATTATGAAGTTTAAGGGAGATGGAGCACACAAAGTAACAGCTCAGTTTGGATATATAGTTTATAAAACTATTGTTCATGAAATCCAAGCCACTAATATGTATGTGTAGTCAATAAATATAAAAATACATAAATGCATGAAGGAAATTTGACCCAATTACTTTTTTTAAAATCCAGTGGCAACTAATGCTAAATAGGTGAAAATTGTATCTAAAAACACTTAGGAAATTATAATTTGTAGCAAATACAGCAAATAATCCTCACTGAACACTCACTACTGAGAAAATATGGGCTGGATTTATAATTACATGCATGTGTAGTAATAAAGATGATAAAATACACTGACTCATATTTGTGAAGTGCTTCCCTATTTACTAAACAGTTTAACATGCATCCGCCTGTGATTTTCTTCCCTTACTATTTCTTAAATGTTTGGTGGAATTTGCTTGTAAAGACATCTGGTCCTGGGGTTTTCATTTTTAGGAGGTTTTTTGACTACTGATTAAATCTCCTTACTAATAATTGGTCTGCTCAGATTTTCTATTTTTTTCATAATTCAGATTTTGCATGTTGTGTGTTTCTAGGAGTTTAATCATTGCTTCTAGGTCATCCAATATATTGACACATAATTGCTTATAGGAGCCTCTTAAAAACTTTTGTATTCCTGTGGTATCAGCTCTAACATCTCCACTTTCATTTATAATTTTATTTTTTGAGTCCTCTCTCTTTTTTATTGGTAGGTCTGGCAAAGCTTTGCCTATATTGTTACCTTTTCAACCAAAAAAAAAAAAAAAACAGCACTTAGTTTCATTGATCTTTCTTAGTATTATTTTTGTTTCCTTATCATTTTTTTTGTTATTTTTTTTCCTACAGCTAATGTGGGTTTTCATTTGTTCTTCTTCTAGTTCTTTGAGATTCAAAGTTAGGTTGTTTATTTGAGATTTTTTAATAAAGGTGTTTATTGCTATAAACTCCCCTTCAAAACTGCTTTTGTCATAAGTTTTGGTATGTTGTACTTTCAATTTTATTTGTCTTGAGATATTCTTGATTTTTCTTTTAATTTCTTCTTAGACCCATTGGTTGCTCAGGAGCATGTTTTATAATCTCCACACATTTGTGAATTACCGAGTTTTATTCTCTAATGGATTTCTACTTTAATACCATTGTTGGATATGATCTTATTTTTCTTACACTTATTAAAATTTATTATGTGGCTTAACATATGATCAGTCCTGGAGAAGAGCATCTGTCCTTTTCATAATGCTCAGAGCAGTTGCATTTCAACTGTATTTTCAGTGAAATTTGTTTTACATTACCATTTAAAATTGTCCTATAGCTGCTTCCTGATTGGTTTACAAGATTAAAAAATTGCAAACATAACCCGGGAGGCTTGGCTGCTGTTTAAGAAGTATACTGTGTTGCTGCCAACATCAGTTCTTGCCTGTTTTAATGACGCTGTTTCTGTGGTAGTCTCAGTGAACATGTAAATGAAATAAATGTATCATTTTCACCCACAGGAAAAAAAACACACAACAACCATCCAAACACCAAAACATCCTTACTTTCAAGATACTCCATCATGACAAAGTTTTGGGACCATTTGCCCCAGTTTAGAGACATGAAACAAGGCAACTTAATCAAAAATTTTATAAATAAAAGAAAAAAAATGGGCTTTTAAAGAGGAATGAGCAAATGTTAAATCAATAAAGAAATGATCAAGGTTTTATTATAAAATTTGCAATTTCAAACAATATATATGCCATTGCCTTTTATGTTTCCTGCTAAATCTAAACCTTTTTCTTATTTAAGTTTATTCACATATATATATAGAAGTTATGACATTATGATCACAAGTAGATTCCTGGCTTCTCTATGCAGAATAGGAGAACATCACCAAACTGGATGAGCAGATTCTACACAAAGTGAAATGGTGAGAACAGAAGGCTGTGCTCTACTGAGCTGCATCCTGTTGCAAAGATCAGGTGGCTATAGTGATGTAGGTCTATTTCAGGGCATTGTATTCTGTTACAATTTTCTGCTTGTTTATGCTTTCATTAATACCACATTGTCTCGATTACTGCAGCTTTATAGTAAGCCTTGAAGTCAAGTACTGGATCTTTGCCTCTTTTTTTAAACTTTAGAATCAGTTTGTCAATGTCCACAAATACCTTGCTGGAATTTTGATGGTGATTATATTGGATTTATTGATCAAGTTGGGAAGGACTGACATCGTGACACTATTGACTCTTCCTGTTCAGGAATATAAAATATTTCTTCATTTATTTAATTCTTCTACATTTTGTTTATTAGAGTTTTGTCATTTTCTTACATGAATCTTGTCCATAATTTGTTAGATTTGTAACTTGGTATTTCATGGGAGGGGTACTAATGTAAATGGTATTAATTGTACATTCCACTAGTTTGTTGCTGATATATAAGAAAGAGGTTAACTTATGTGTGTGAATCTTGTATCCTGTAACCTTGCTATAACTGCTTATTAGTTCTAAGAGGTTTTCCTTTGATGATTCTTTCACATTTTCTAGATGGCCATGTCATCTATGGACAAAAACAGTTTTATTTCTTTCTTCCCAATCTGTATACCTTTTATTCCCTTTTCCTGACTTATTGCATTAGCTAGTCATTCCAGTATAAAAAGGAAAAGTGAGAAGGGACATCCTTTCCCTGTTCTTAATCTTAATGGAAAAACTTTGAGTTTCTCACCATTTAGTATAACAGTAGTTTTAGACATTTTTTAAAAGATATCCCCTGCATTTCTAGTTTACTGAAACTGACTGCCTTCATCTGCCCGAACTGTAGACTCAAAGCAGTAGGAAAAGCAGCTAGATTATTCTTAATGCTAATACAGTTTGCATGAACTCAAACGCCCAGTGATTTGAGGCCTGTGAAAATGGGGTCTTGGTTCTAACTTCACAGCAAGTTAATGAGGCACCTTTAGTTTTGACCCCTTTATCTCACTTTCATAGCCACAGAACAGTACCTTGATTACTGGCCTCTTGCTTATTCTGAAATGCAAATTAGGTTTGATTTGGAGAGAAGATCAAGTAGTGTAAAGAGTAATGTGGGATTTTGGAGGCCATAGCCATACCCAGATACAGGCAAAGGACATTAGGGGCCTCTCATTAACTCAGAATCAATACCCCAAGCTCTGGTATTTGGTCCATGCAAAGATTTAAGGACAGCAAAAACACATTTTTAAAAGAAGTATTTTAATCTCAAGTTAGCAAGAGTTGTGTTTTCCCCAAGACCCAGATGGAAGATGTTAGGAAAGTAAGCTTGTCCCCGACCTCTATCCTTAACCCCTGTTGACAAACAAACCTAGACCACTGGGTTTGTTTATTCCAGAGTGGATCACCATCTGCTTACCACCAACAAAAACATTGCGGATTTCCTACGCCAGTGACTCTTGGGCCACCTGTCCAGGTATTAAGTTATTTGATTCTTCCCTCAGCCCGCATAAACTAGTGATCAAGGACCATGTCTTAAAATCTCCAGCCACAGGGAAAGAGAAAAGGCTTAGGGTTCAATGCAAGAGAATCTAAGAACAACAACAAAGAAAATGACATAAATCATTAAGAACACTTATGAGCCAGAAAATCTGAATTCTAGTAGGTGTGCTCCCAAAATATGTAACTAAATCACCTCTATTCGATTTAATACTGGTTAAAAGAGGGTTGTTGAACATATGTAAACAGAGTTCCTGATTTTTCAGTGCACTGTGCTAGGTACCACTGTAAAAATAAAGACAGGTAAAAGTGGCTCTTAACTTTTAAGGGTTTTCAGTAAAATTGGGGGTGTCTGACAAGCACATTGAATGGGATATGAACTGGGTGATGACAAAAAGAGAAGCTATGCAGAAGGGGTGAGAGATGGGGGGATGAAAAAGTATGACATTATTGTGGGGCTCAAATACCAGTTGCACTTAATAAAGTAATCTACGATTCTCAGGATGTTGCCTGGACTTGATATATAACTTTCATGTGGATACCACACTCCCAGAGGCCATGACATACATAAATAAAGAGACTTTGGATTTTACATGGAAAATGATACGAATTCTGTCCTTTTCTTTCATACTAAAGAAATCATAGGATAACTCTAAGTGAGTAAAAATTATAATATACTTGTAATAATTTAAAATTTCGAGGATGTAACTATTGTATTATCTATCATTTTAGTACACCTCAAAGTTAAAGAATTTATAACAATTGAAAAAGGTTGAGACAGAGTTTTGGATCTTTGAAGTTTTTTAAATTAGAAATAAAAAGGGTAAAACTCTGAATGATCATAAAATAATATTATTGGCATTTTTTATTTTAAAAAGAGGATAGAAGATATAACCATCTAAAATATTTAGCAATTGATTATCAAAAATATAAACTCAGCTGCTGGATATTATATGAAATGTAGATTTAAGTAATCTTACCAAAATGGATTTATAATATAGTAGAAGCACTTTACAATCTAACTGAGAGGATTATATATTGATATTTATTCTTTCTCCTGTCTTCTTGATTTTTTAAAATGACATTGTCTCAGCTAGACTTTCAGAAAATAGAACACAAGCAAATTCTGGGTCATTGCTGACAACTGGAGACACAGAGAGCTGATATTACCACTTGAACATCTCGAGCCATAATAGGACATACCTGAGATGCGGTCTACTGAGTTCAACTTACCAGCCCCAAACTGGCCTGGCCTCTGTGCCTGGGAGACAATTGGGAATAATGAGGGGAGCACACAGTTGTGAGGCAGACAGATATGAGTTCAGACTTATTTTATTCCTGGGCCATTTGGACAAGTTAATTATCCTCTCTGAGTCTCACTTTATTGCTTCAATGGGTAAGAGCACCTACTTTGGGTGAACACTATTCATTGTGTCTTATATTTGTCTGCAGGAGATTTAGATCTGCTAATGCATCACATCCTGACAGCATTGCTCAGAAATTAAATGAGATAATGTATAAACATTATCTCATGTAATAAACTTTCAATATATTTCTCTTTAATTTTACAGTCACCTGGTCACCTGACATTAACCCATCCATTCGATATGTTCCAATTAGAGAGCTTTGGGAGTTTACATAGAAGAAAACCTTCTGTCCAGGGCTCGGAATAGTAACTTCACCTCATGATCCATGTATTTCTTGGGCAATAACAAATGTTTAGATTCATTTCTCCTTTACTTTGCTTAGTGCACTAAAACCCTCTTCACCCATAAATAGGCTTACAGTGCTGTTTGCAGATAAATAAATAACAAACAAACAAATAAATAAATAAATTCCCAGAGCCAGCTTGGAGGAACGTTTGATAATCTGAACCATTACAGAGGTGAAATTTCATTACACAGATGGTGACATCCCGATGTCTATCATCAAAACACAGCAGGTAGAAACTATCAGCCTGGCCTATTCCCTTCTATAAAATTACACTTATATTAATGTCACTCCAGATTTCATTATGCAGAAAATAATACTGCACAGGTCTCCAGCACTGGGAGGGCTGTGGGGGGTGAGGGGTCGGGGTGGGGAGGGGAGAATGAAGGGGGCATGGGGAAAGAGACTGTCTGTGGAGAGGACTTGTGAATAAATCCGGATGAGGGCTGCCTAGGACTGGCCGACAGATGAAAAAGTGTATAATTGTATATATAAATGCATATTTTAATAGTGCTTGTAGACTCTGCTGCCAGTTCGTGCTGCTTCTTGACTGACTGGCTGCCAGACCTCCTCTGCAAGCCCATGATGGAATGCTTAAAAGGCCCTCCTGTAGGAAGCTAGGAAGTTTACGTTAATATTTATTAATGAAGTATGACAGGAATCTCCATTTAGCCAAGAAGATGCTACACCAATCCAGGAAAATGATCTTCTTTTGGGGGCAGGCATCCCCATCCTACCCCATCTCTCTCTCTCTCTCTCTCTCACACACACACACACACACACACACACACACACACACCTTACATAAACACATAGGCACCAGAGAGTTAATAGTACAACAAATTAAGAAACAAAGGAAAACATCTACTAATTTATTGTGTACACCTATACTCTGCTCTCAAAAGAGGGAGGAATGACATGAGGTTTATGTTTTATACCTGAAACTAATATAATATGCCAACTATAATTGGAAAATAATATTTTTCTTAAAAAGAGGGCAGAATAAGAACTACATAAGAGCCTGACAGGGTGGGTGACTTCTCCAACATGCCTTCTTCATTCCCACACAACCTCCTTTTTATTTACTTCCACCCAAGAGAAATCACTGCCATTTTTGATATGAATTAAGATGCCACAGTACTTTCCTAGCTGTACCAAATAACTTCACTTGGGCGTCTCCAATTTACCTCCCATGCTGTGGCAAGATTGTTTTTTCCATAATATAAGTCTGTTGTGTTTAGTTTCTTGTGAAAAATTTTCAGTGTTCCTTCTGACTTATCAGATAACTGAAAACTCAGTATGACCCCCAGGACACCTTCCCAAAGAGGCCCTGTCCATGTCTACAGGACATGTTTATTTTTTCAGTGTCTATATTGTTTGCCCTCCAGCTTTTTGTTTGTTTGTTTCCTACTCACAGATTTTTTTTTCTAAGCTCAGCTCTAGCCTTGATAACTTGGAGATTTCCTCCCCAAGATAATCTTCCTTTGCAAATGACTGTTGTTTGTTCACCATTGTTGGGATGTACATGACTTGTCTCTCCAATAAATTAAAAATTTTGGCAGTTTAGTTTTATGTACTATTTTAACCCCAATACACTGGCCCATTGATGTGTGCC
Organism: Phyllostomus hastatus; assembly: GCF_019186645.2. Lineage (NCBI taxonomy): Eukaryota > Metazoa > Chordata > Mammalia > Chiroptera > Phyllostomidae > Phyllostomus > Phyllostomus hastatus. The sequence goes on from NW_025333960.1 coordinate 33,220,970, forward strand.
ATCTTTACCCCTCTAAACCCACTGAGGACATACCACCTTCTGCATCCTATGACTTGCTCATATTGTCCATTTCCTAGTAACAGTCATCAAACATGTCTTAGTTTGAATCCTATCCAGCCTTAAAGAACAGGTTATCTCTTATTTCCTCCATGAAAATTTCTCCTCAAGTATTTTGACATTGGCTTATCTATTCTCTGTTTGTATATTTATAGAGTTCTATAGATTTTTGCATGTGACTTTTATTGTTTTTTAAAGACACATATAGTAGTTTGGTCTCATTAAATGGAGTATATCTTCCATTGTTTTTTAACATCAATTTTTTTTATTTCTCACAATACCAATCTCAAAGTAGGCAATAAATGCACGATGAGAATAGCTAAAACATAAATGAATCAATCAATACTACTGTTCATTAACTAATCATTGGATGGATTTTATTTTTTAATGAGTATTTATGTTATATACAGGGGTGGACAAATGTAGGTTTATAGTTATTCATAAGGAAAAAGACATGCAGGTTATGATTAACACAACAGCTTTATTAACTCAAAAGAACATCAGTCAGAGCTATAAACCTACCCTATATGTTTTACATACAGGTATATATGCTATATATATAATTTCCCATTCATATTGTTTTGCAGTTTCAAGAACCATAAAACTCTCAGTTACCCTTTTTCTGAGGCTATTTCATGCCTCAAGATTAAACAATTATAATGTCATTCTCTTACTGCAGGGACTCCTCAGGTGTTCTTCCTGGGGTTCCTTCATCTTTTTTTCACACCTCTTTTACAGAAAATTGGATGAATTGAATGACCAAAACTATGATTTAACTTTTATAATATGGGATACAGAACTTGACAAAATACCCTCAGGATTTAAATAGATACGATCTTAACTGGAGTTCTCAAATTTTAGGGTACCCACAGATCAATAATGAGTTCTTATTGACTCTCAGAAAACTCACAAAGATTTCAGTTCAGTATGCTTGAGGGAACCTCTGGAATCCCAATTTTAACGCAAATGTGATTCTCTGCAGCTGTGGTGCAGCCAGAGCACATTTTGAGAAATATTAGTTAGAGATCAATGAATAGAAAGTTGTGAATATGTAAGTGAAGTTGTTAATAAGCAAAACTAACCACCAGCAAGCTGATAATCCTATTTTTTCTACTGCTGTCTAAAACTCTTCACTTTCAGTTAAAAAAAGTTCTAAGTTTCAAATTATCTATCATTATATTCGTATCTGTACTTCCTATCAAAAATCATACTTACAAAATTATTTCACTACTATGTAATCAGAATTTTTACCCACTAGCCAAATAACATTCAAACTTTGATTTTATTGGTTAAGTTGAATATTGATAATACAATTTAAATGGTTATGCAATGGGTAAAATTCGTATCTTCATATTGTATTCCTTAATCCAAAATAATCTTCAATTAATGGGACATACGTTCTTTTATTTTCCTTTGATCATCTTTTTTTTCTAGCCCTTTTTAAGTTTTTGTAGCTCCCATACCCCCCTTTTATTACCCAATTTCTTATATTTCTATTACACACACAGACACTCACACACACCTGGTTCTAAAGACAAATTTATTATACTATGTTCTAGCCTTAAATCTTACCAAACCTTTTGTTTTTGACTAAATTCATAAAATAATTCGAATTTCTCTTATTTTTCTTAAGGTCAGTATTATATAGTCATCCATTAGTAGAAGATTATATTGACATAATGTATAATTCATATATTAAAATTTTGATTTGGAGTTATAGTCAACTAATTCAGTGAATTTGAATTCTGCTCAATCACAGGAAATCCAGTTTAACTTAATTGAGGTAAAATGTAGACACAATAAAGTGCATGTGTAAGTATACATTTGTTAAATATTGACAACTGTACACATGTATTTAATTACCATCACAATTAATAACATCAATACAAACAATTTCCTGTGCACTTTCAAATTCACTCACTCTTCTCTGAATACCCTGTGTCAGGCAAATATGGATCTCATTGTACAGTGTTTGCATTTTCTAGAAATTCATATAACTGTAGTCATATACTACATATATTTCTGTACCTGGCTTCTTTAACTCATCATGCTATTTTAAAGGTCCAATCACATTGTTTTATATATCAGCACTTTGTTTGTTACTGCTGCGTAGTATTCCATTAGGTGGATGTACATTTTGCTTATGTGTTCACCTGTGGTTGAATATTTGGATTGGGAGCTTATTATAAACAAAAGGACTATGAATGTTTGAGAACAAAAACTTTGGCGCAGTATGGAATTTTGAGGAAGTTTGGAAGTAACCTTGGATGACTTACTAAAGAATCTGAATGTTACATATAGACCAGCATTCTTGGTGCATGCATCACCTACATTATAGTTACTTAGAGGGCATGATAACAATTAGATTACTGAGCCCTGAAATAGGCATACAGGACCAGAATCCTAGGGATTTGTTCTGGGAACATGTGTACTCAACAAAACCAATGAGTGATAACATGCAACTTATTCATCTTTGTCAAGTCTGAACTCAGAGTTGGCCTCAACTGTAATAGACAGGCAGAGTTTGAATACTTCGTCATAGATCCAACCTCCTTGCAGACCAAATAAGGATCTCAGAGTGCAGAAAACAGTAAGGGTCATAAAACTTTTATGAATGGTTAATATTTCAAATATATAGAACAAAAGCATTTATCAAGGGAATAGCAACGGTAGAAAATAAAGAAAAGAAACAAAACTAGTAAGTGAGAACTCAAAATTCCCCGAGAGTTTATCCGGTCAAGGATCACTGGTAGGATAACCAGGCTTTAGTATAAATACTTAGATAACAGAAGGAAACAAAAATCTTCTGAAAGTGTTATCAGCAGGGGCAGATTTTATTCCACTGAAGTTTGCAGAATTTCCTCAATGACAATGCTTCGAGCACTGAATAATTCTTCCTTCATTTTCTTCAAAATATATTAATCTTCTGTTCAACTTTCTCAAAAAGGAAAATAAGAGTAGAGGAGGAAAAACAAAACAAAATAAGGAAATAAAATTACAACAGAAACTTCTGCTTGACTACTGCAGAACCTGGTGCTCCATCACTGTGCCTGACTTCAGAGTTTCCTGCACTCACTGGGGAGACACAGGGGAGCATGTTTGTCTGCCCAGTGTGGAATCAAACACTCGGAGAGGCTTTGTTGGCAATCACACATGGATCTGCTCCAGGACAGGCAGGCTTCAGGCCCCCGGAGGGATGAGAGATTTCAAAGGGCAGGGAAGATTGGCAAAAAATATTGACTTTGATATTTTATCACTTCACATTTTTAAAGAGTAGAAATGCACTGACAACTGCACCTTTCTATTCAGATGCTACCAGAGTTTCCCAGCATTGCTCACACACTAGAAACTGCAATACCAACGAAGCCCCACAAAATGATTTATATGAGAGCAAAGTAATCAGCAGCATTTCTGTTTTTCTCTGGTTGATTTCCCTTTTCTTCTGTTTGAATGGCATTTTACAGCATCCTGTAATGGGACTTCACAACTTCTGGCTATTTTCAGGTATTATTTTGACCTCATTTATCTTTTCAGGGTATATACAGCTTCCCTGACTGCTACAATCTAAATAGTGACAAGCAGTACCCCAACTTTTTTCTCCTGGCAATGGTTCTGGTAGCAGAGACTTTACCTAGGGAGAAATATTGAATATTATTTGGTGCTTGGAAGGATGAATTTATCCAGGAATGGTATCCAACTTTCAGCTTGTCTAGGAAGAAGGATCAGAGACTTGGCTTTTGATGAAAAATTTTAACTCTGTTTCTATGCACTATCCCCCTGGGAATGGTGGAAATATACTTAATTGTCCCTTATTGAGTCGCACCATATGAAGTACAGTAACCTCAACCCACTGGTATATAGTATTCTTATTACACACTGCTTTTATCATGATTAGAAAACCAAGGTTGCTTCACACACACACACGACACAAAAACACTACAATAATGAGAAAAAAAGGCAAGGTCAGACACAAAAGGATGTTAATAGCTTATTCGTATACAAGACATTTTCTTTTATAGAACCCTTTAAGTTCATTCTTATCTGAGTTTCACAAAAACAAAACAAACAGAAAACAGGTCAAACCAATCAGAAAGTACTTTATGGGTGAGATTTGTTGGGAATTATTATTTCTACCCTAGAGAACATGAATAAGGAGACAGAGAGTTCTATTTCTAAGGCTGTGTCACCAGCCAGTGCCAGGAATGGCATTGTGTGCAGTACATGTCCCATCTGTTTCACCTCACCATGAGTTCAAGAAAAGCACTATTGCTGGACCAGGTCCCCAGCAAAATATGACAAAATGCACATGGGATCCAATGGTCAGGGATGGTGACATAATGGAATTAAACCTTACAAGACATTGGACACCGGCACCTCAGGAAGCTCACTAAATTGCACAGAGTGGCTCTGTGTGTTCCCTTTACTGTCCCTTCCTTTGTAGTTTCCCTCAAGTTTTTCTCAGACTCATACAGTTATCATCTGTTTTCATAGCATTTTCATCTTCCACTTATTAAAATCTGCTCTCCAAACCTACCATCTGGAGAAAATTTGGAAATGTCAATCCCACAGAAGCGATACCCTCAGGTGAACTTGCATTTGTACAAGGAACAATGATGATGGTATTTCAGCTATAGCAACTGGCTATAGAGGAACATTTTAGAACAAGAAAGCTATCTAGGATCCATCAAATCATACCTCATCATCTGTTCTGCCTAACATGTGTAGTTCCTGGGGCGAGAGTACAAATAGAGATCCACATAACATATGCTTAAATATTTAAATTTTTATGTCAAGCCAACAAACTATGAAATTATATTTGATCCTCTTACTTTGAAAAAGATATCTTCATAACAACCGGAAAGGGTACATTTGAATTTAGAGTTCTTTGTCTCTTCAGTGTTCTGGGCCAGAAACATGGCGGTGCCGGGAGAGCCAACCATTCCCTTCTCTTTCAATCACTGACTCTGTCCAGCAATGAACACATACATGTGTGGACACTCAAGACTGCACATCAAACTCCATCTACAGCTGTTGTAAATAGTTTCCCTTTGGCTATACCTTGGCCACTCCCTCAGGAGACTTGGAAGTTTGCACAGTCCTTAGAAGTGGGCTTGGAGCCAATTTAGCAGAGAATTCCAAGGTCTCAGACACTTGGAACATGGTCTAGAAGAGGAACAGGAGCTTCAGGTGAGCACTTCTGCACAGGTTTATGCACATCAAGCACTAGGTGAAGGTGCATGTGAATGGAGGGTCAGAAAAGAGTTCTCTGGTGCTGGGTCCAGGCTCACAGTTCCTCTTGCCTGAGACCAATGGGGCCCTGGTCATTAGATCGCAGCTGATCCCAGGGGATAACCTGATGTGGAGAGCAAATTGCATGCAAGGTCCAGGAGAGAGAGAATGATGCCGATTTTGAGAGTCTAAAAGATTAAGTTATACCAAACTTGAGAGAAATGTTAGTGTGATGAGAAGTCTTTTCCATACACAAACCCTAAATCTCATTCATGTTTTAGAGACTGAGACCAAAAATATTGAGAAGGAAGTAGAGATTCTCTCAAAGACTCCATTGGGGGGATTTAGAAGCAACACCGATGGCTGGAGAGGGAGGAAAATGTGTTAGCGGTCTTCAGGGAGGTGGCACTTCTGCAACAGATGGGCCGACTGAATTTTTTTAATGATGATTTTATGCCTTTGGCAGAAATTTCCAATGTAATTTAGGAAAGAGGAAAAACAACATAAAGACAACTGATGCTGTTCTATAAGACTAGGGGGAAGACATCAAAAATAGAGTTATTAGTGCTCCTAAGTGAAGTCATAAAATATTTGTTCAAGTTTTATACAAAGACTTGCTATCAAAATTGGCAGATTTGAAGGCAGGTTTCACATCCACATTGTATGGGGTCAGCTGTAGGAAATGAAAATCCCTGGAAGGAAAGGGCCACAAATTAAGTCCAACCATGTCTTTTATTCATTCTCTTACTTCTCTTAGCCTATGTTATAGTACTTTAGTTGCCTGCTGATGGTTTCTCTGCTTCCTAAATCTAAATTTTCTGCCCATTCTCTCAAAAATATGTTTTCGATGTGAATTTAAACATGTAATTATTAAGTACTCTTAGCAGCCCCTCATCAGTTGCATTTGAATTTCCTACTCCTTAAAGCAACTAAGGAAATGACCCCTAATATCTGGCTGTGATCAATTTTTCTAATTTCATTCCCTGACTACCTCCCCTAAATAATTCACAAAAAAAATCTCCTTTTACATGACATGATCTTCTAAGCTTCGGTGCCTCTGTATATTCTATTAATCTACCTGGATCACCTCTTCCCGCCATACTTGCCCTTGAAGACCTTCTATTTATCTACTAGTTCCTATTTTTTAAAGTCACCTTTTCTCGAACATTTCTCAAATACATAAGGGAGAGTTGGTTATTTCTTCCTCTGTGTTTGCCCACACTTTGGGCACATCCCCAGGAGGGCAGTGTACTTGCCAGAGAGGTCTCACCCTCAGCATGTTTCTATAAGTGAATCCAGCTACCTTCTTTGAAAGACCAAAGGACTGATTAATTTACATATATCCCCTGTCAACACAATAACATCTAACTGAAGAAAACATCATTTGTTTCCTGTCTTTCTTTTTAAGAATAAGAATTTTTTTCCATACAAGCTCCTCAATGGAGCTACCTATTAGGTTATATGTCACCCCTAAACCAATTACTGGCAAGTGTAATGAAATTATCATGCTTAGATAAAGAACTTGGAATAGTGTTATCTTCCCTAAGGTGTAAGTGGCTGAACAGAAGTAGATTTCTTTGGAGAATGTAGGATAAGAAAATGAGTATTAGGATTAGCAACCAATAGTGTATGTTTCAGAAGTACCTTGATCTGAATGGAATTCACTAGTGTAGCCTGTCATACATAGGCACTGTCATTATAAAATATAAAATTTAAAACATAACAACAAAACACAGACTACTGAAGGACTCCTTACTGAAAAGATGAGTACTTCTTCCTCGATAAGTCGTATTCTATAATATGGTCTCAGATCTAAAAAAAAAACATCTGTTATTTGCTACTCTTTCTTTCCCTGTAGCAACACTTGGGTTTTGGGACCATGTTTTAGAACTGCCAGCGTGGAGCTCTCATGATTATTCTTAAAAGGTAACTCTCAAAATATTTATTTTCTGTTCCTCTATAATGGTAAAAGCCAAAAGACCAAAAGAAGGATATCTCAACTTAGGGAAAAGGCAAGTATTTCATTAAGTTGGAAACTGAAGCTCAATGTCAGCCAGTCATAACTCCTTAATTTTATAAAGTGGGCAAAAAAATGTGCTATGATGCAGAAATATTAGGAATTTTGGTACCAGGTAAATTTAGGAGTGGAGATATTCCCCATGGAGATTCCTATATAACTATGATCAATGATGAAATTAAAGCAGTCTATCACTGCATTCACAGGCAAGAGCACCTAGGTCCTGAATTCCCAATGACCAAGTGTGTCTTATATCATTGGTCTATGTGTTCTGGCCAACTGGAGTTCTATGGTAGGTCAAACACTGTAAAATGCCTCAGGAAAAATAAAAAAAATACTAGCTAAGGTATTGTGATATGCAGTATAAATGAAGGGTATTGCTTTTATCTACATCCAGTTATAATTGCTATTGTCCATGTGTGTTTGTGCACATTCTAATTAGTCCCTTTTTACTTACTACACAAAAGATTTTGCATTGGTAGCTGAATTTACTATGTAGCCCATAGCTTATCAATAATCTGGTAACATCTGGGTAGAATTATGATGGAATTAGAGGAGAAATATACAACATATGGAGACTGTGGATCCCAAGACAAACAGCATTTAAAGGAGTTTGTCATATTCCCTGTGGATAAAGTAAACAGAAATGTCTTTGAATTGCCTCCCTGTTGGAGGGCGATGATTGTGTTTATCTTTGTCCTCATGGATCATGTTAGACAGGAGCATCCTTGAAACTATACATGTGGAATGATGGCAGCCAATAACATGAAGGATAGAGCATCTGAGAAAATGTCAGTGAGCTGGACAACTGGGAGAGCAGAAGCAAACTGGAACTTTCTCAGGTATTTAGTACCTACAACCAGCCAAGTTATTCCCAGTATCTCTTTCTTTATGAACCACCCTATCCAAAGACCAGTGCTTGTGAAATAAGTACTGAAGTGCTCTTCAAGCAGAAATAGCCATTGACTGAGTCAGGATCAGACACCCCTGTGATCCAAAAGCATCAGGGCCAGATTTTGCTTGATGAACAAGTGTGGTCAGTCATCAATGACTCTGCCAAATAGGGTTAATGGCCATTAAATAAGCTATTCAGACTAACTTCTTCTGTAATTGAAACTGAATGGAAAATATGGAAAGTTTTGAGTAGGCAGGAAATAGGCAGAAATACAAAAGAAATGAATGCTCAAAGAGAAATGTAAAGTTCCTTTGCCCACCTTAGAGATGGAATTGTGTTAGAGCTTGGATCAAGAATGGATTGATAATCAGAGACTTCACTTACGTGTTGTCCTTCCTGGTGAATGAAAGGCAAAGAGATAACAAACAGTGAATTTATTCTTTAATGAAACCAAATTAAAAAAAATCTAAAACTGTATTTGAACAATGACTAAAATAAAATTTAAAAAAAATTTAAAAATTTTTAAAAATCTGCAAATAATCCCCTGAATAAAAATGGTTACATTAATATGGCTAAATTAAATTGCATATATCAAAATGCACTGGATGATACACTTTATTCCATTGTTTAGCAGGAGACTGTTTGGAATAAGTAACTGAATCTATGACAAAATACAAAATAAAATATTAGTGAGGTATTGACCCTTCATTTAGAGGATACATATACTTATGTATACCTGTTTGTGTATATGCTCATATGTCATTTAGCAAGTAGAAATGGAGAGAAAATTACTTGGGAAATTATGTCCTCTGACTTCTTTTGTTAAGGCTGTTTGGATCGCATATACCACCAAGAAAGAAAAAAATTGAGGGCAAACCTAGGCACATGCATGATTTGGAAGTAATCAAATTATACAATCAGGGATTCTTAGATTTGGAAGAAAATTTAGATGTCATCTTAAAACATATAATTGTCATTAATAATTGGACTAGTGAATAAAAGAACCAATGCATCTAACAAGCCCTATTAAATACACACATACTATTATTTTCTCAACTTATTTACTTTTTCAGGTATATTGATTAATGCATCTTTATTCTCCTCTCAGTGTTTGCATCATGCCCTGTGCATGGGACATAGTTAAAAAGTCCTTGGTACATCTTTACTGAAGCACTGTCAGAAGATATTTGTACAAAATGGGTGGAAATAGATATTCACTTTAGTTTCATAAATCAACCAGTGAAGATTTGTTAAATGTTTAATGAGTGATAAAAGTGCATACACATATATCCATGGATAGTCATGGATGAACATCAAGGCAATTCTGAAGAAAATCTATAAATTGAGAAAAATAATCTGTATTATAAATACCTTTTAGAGAATTATTCTGTCTTACAGATAGAATAATTTTATTGTTAATAGGGTCCTCCTAATGTGGACAAGGAATTGCATTTCCACAACACAAAATATACCTACCTAATTTCACTGGCTTCATGATCTTCCTTTTAGTATTCGTGTTCTTAAAACAACCAATCAAAGGGCAGATACAGTTGAACAATTGCTTATTCATTAATCATACCCCTTCCATGGATTCCATGCCACTTTTCTCTTTTTTTTTTTCTTGTCACCTGACTCCTTCTTCTTCAGCTCCTTCTAAAAGATAGGTATTACTTAAAATTTTCTTGCTGTGTTACTAGACCTAAACTCCCTGAAATTGAGAACACTTTCTTTGTTTTGGTTTTCATTAATGTGAAAAGAAAGGACTATACTTTCAGTGGTGATCTCCCTCTTGAGCTCCAGACTCGCCGAAGTATGGATCAATGCTCTGCATGAATATCTTGAGGCTCCTCAATAAAGGTTTCTAAACACATGATGTTGCATAGATGGATCTACAGGATAGTCTATGCTAAGTGAAATAAGTCAGACAGAGAAAGACAAATACAATATTATTTCATTCATATTTGAAATTGAAAAAAAAAATAAATAAACAAAAAGAAACAGACTCATAAACACAGAGAACAGATTGATGGTTGCCAGATGAGAAAGGGGTTGTACAGCTGGTAAAAAAGAGGAAGTACAAATTGGTCATTACAAAATAGTCATGGGGATGTAAAGTACAACATAGTCAATATAGAGGATATAGTCAATAATATTGTAATAACTATATATGGTGCCAGGTGAATACACCTGGGAGGTATGGTGCCTCCCAGGTATTGGGAGGATCACTTGGTAAAGTACATAAAATAGCTAAGCACTATATATCTGAAACTAATATAATGCTGGAAATCAACTATAATTTAAAAATTTTTAAATTCTCTTAAAATGATTTCTAAAACAAAAGAAAAACAATTAATAAATTGTTTTCCAAACATCTGTTATTGTTACAAGTACCTTCATAACTAAGCCTCTGGACTGTTGATACTTCTGACCAGAGGCTCAGAACATCTGAGCAAAGTCATGCAAATAGCACTAACTCCCAGTGGCCTATTTGAACACAACCGAGTTTTCTACAAGAAGACATACCACAACGAGAGTGGCTTTTAGAGTCTCTAGTTCCTTCTCTCCCCTTCATAACAAGCTTCTGAAAGTTGTTTTCTTGCAAATATTCTACAAACTCTTTTTCTTTTTTAAATCAAAATCTACAGCTACTTAAGCTAGTGCTTATTGACCTGGGATTGGAAATCATTTAAAATATCATTTAGAGAGTTTCCAAAATTTCAAAGAAAACATGCACTCTTCTTCTGATATGACATTGCCCATTAGAAAACAGTTTTGAACAAAAATGAATTTTCTTGGCCCAAAGAAAACAGACCGCCCCAGAAACAATAAGATGTGTCACAATAATTTACGATTTACAATCCTTTCCCAGATCTCCTGTTGCCCTTAGCAATCCTTAAAGCAGAAACAAACAAAACAAATCCTTTCAGCATATCTTCATGAAACTGTCTGGGATGTGACAAAACTTTGAGAAACAGTTTTGTGGTTTCACTAATGGTTTGCACTTTATTGGTACTTCTCCAGAGGAGGTAGTGAATGGCTGCTTTCAAATACATAGAGCTATCAAAGGCTAAAGTCAATAAAAACCTCTGGAGAATAATTGGGGAGGGAAGAAAAAGGAAAAAAAAAGAGCATAAAAGGAATGAAAAGGAAAGAAGGGCCTATAAATATCAAAGCCTAAGGAGTATATTTCGCAGGAAGAGATGATGCAAAACAAAATTGGGAATAGTTATTGGAGGACCAAAGGAGGCAAATAAAACAATGAGATATATGATGCCTGTCCTCTTGCCTCAAGTCTAGCTCATCAAACAGTTTTTCATTCCATTGTGTATATATGAGTTTCATCTGACTACTGCCAGCAGAAAGGGCTTGGATTTTCTGATACTTTTTTCACTGTCAAAGAAAATAATAAGTTGATGAGATTCAAAGGCGGCTAATATAGCATCCTTTTCAACAATAAGAAAAAATACAAATTGAGTTGTGTTGATGAATAAAGCATTTGTATTTTTCATGTTCTTGAAAATAATACTAGCCCTAATGATCATAAAGAATAAAAGGTATGTTATTAAGTAAAAAAAAATGTCTAACTCAGAAGGCTAGGATTTGTTTAAAAATTACATGTAATTTTATTGCTTGAAACATCATGAACTATATTATGCAATTAAAAGAACTTGAAACTAATCTTCCATTTCTGGGAGTACCTGAGTGATAGATTACCGAAGACTATCCTGGGGAATTGGCAGGGCTGATGATGAGATGAGCTGACTTGGCAGTGGCGACTGAAAGGCACAAGAATTACCTCTACTGAACAAATGCCCATAGAGCTGGGAGGCACCTTCTGTCTGGACAGAGTAACTCATATCAAGTGGGAGGCAAGGTATTGAATCAGAAAAGTCCAGAAGCCTGGATGTGGTTTTCAAAGCAGTTTGGCTTGTGTAGATAGGCCAGAGGGAGAAGAGGCCAACCAACACGAGCAGGTAGTCAGTCACTCAGAGACCTGGCAATGGCACCATTTTAAAGTCAAACTCTACAAACCTAGAATCACTGAGGAGTAAAAAGCGCCCACACAAATGTCAAAGAGACTGATTTTGACCTCTTCGGCGGTCAGAGGGAAAAAAAAATTATGTGCTAAAGAAAGTGAATGCATTGGGAATGGAAAGATAGAAACAATTTAATAATCTGGAGAAATCAAGTGCAGTGGGGATCTAGGAGTAGGATTTTAAATGAAGTAGATTAGGTGATTCCATCTTTACATTCATTTCTTGGCTCTGGCATCAACCAGTTCTGTGACTCTTAAGCAGTTCTGTAAGCTTCCAGTATCCAGTTTAATCATCAGTAACATGAGAAGACAGGACTAAATGCTTTCAAAGTACTGCCCTGCTCAGAGACACTATTATTTTCTATCCATGATAGTGTTTGCCATTACATGGTGCCCTGCACCTCCAAAATGTATTTATGTGATACTGTTTGCTTCTTCAAACAGCTCTGTGTAGTACCTCATATAGAAAATGCTATAGCTCATTTTAAAGATAAGAAAATGAAGGCTTGGAAAGGTGGGATGACTTTCTCAAGGTTGCTTAGCTAATTAGCATGAAAGCAAAGACTAGAAATGGTGGTCAGCTGTAACTACATTACATTATTCCTCTCAACAAATTTTATAAAAGCTTTATGTAAGGAAAAATTATTGTCTTGAATTTTCTCTGTTGCCTTATATCAACAGGATTTAAGAACTAACTGAAAAAATAGAAAAGAAAGTCAGGATTGGAAAAGCAAGAAGCCTATATATTTGTATATCAAAAGAAAATGTAAGCAAAGTTAAATGACTAATTCTTTAGCAAATTTATATTGACAGTGGACAATGTGCAAGATCTATGCTAAGTATTGTGGGAGAGACATTTTTAAAGTAATCTATTTGCTCAGCTAGAGCCTTCTATGATCTAATGGGAATTTTACACACACATGAAGGGAATCTTGTCATAAACCTAGAATATAATGTATGGTTTAAAGTAAAATGTTTAGAAATTTCAGAAAAGGGTCTAATCAAGTCCAGTTCTGGACTGGTCAGGGAAAATCTTAAAATTTGTCATTTTAATTTGGAAATAAAGCAGAACATCTTGAGAATGTTTAAGGGTTAGAAATCTGTCAAATTAAGGAATGCATATTGGTTAATGTAGGAAACTAGAAATGAGTGAAAAGATAATTAGGGCTCTTTGGAGCTGATTACAAAGTGGAGCCATACAAAAGCAAATCACATGCCACTGTTCACATCTTGTCTTGCCACATTTTCTTTTTCCTCACCTTTACTCCTTGTCCTAAGTTCTGCTTTCAATGGACCCATGATAAGATAAAAATTAGGTGTGTTTAATGATTCAGCACATTCCAAAATAAAAGCCTCAAAGAATTCTTACATTAACATAAAATATTATGAGTTCATAGAGCTAGGTAAATCCATCAGCCTAAATACAATTCTTCCTTAGTTGATAATATATAGGACAGTCTCAACAAAACTATAGATATTTCAGGCATGCACAAATGTATTAAGAAACACTTAAAAACATACTTGTAAACCTAAATATTACATGATAAAAATACACAAAATGGGTAGCATAGTTATTTTCATATAAATGTGTGTATATTATGATTTTAAAGAAATTGAATTAAATGTAAATTCTTGCAATATAAGAAAGTACTGGAATTGATATGCCATTTTAATATACAACATTCATGAAAGGAACAATGAATTAGGGTCAGCACTCTTAGATTTAGATTCTTGCTCTGGCAAGAGCTGGCCCTTTAAACTGAGTAAGTCATTTTATTTTCTGGACCTTAGTCAAATGAGCAAGTTGGATGAGCCACAATTTGCCAATTATATACTATAGAGCAAGAGTCCAGAAAGATGTTCTTTGAAAAAAACAAAACAAAAGATAAAATATATTAAAGAGACACTTCCAACATTTCCAAGTGGCAGGTTCTCAAGCTATAGCATATACTGAAGGCTCAGAAAACCCTGTAGTAGAGAAATCTGTTTAAATTTCATCATAAACTTTTTCAAATGAAAGATATATTAAAATTTGTTGTTCCACTGAAGATGAACATCATATTGATTAGTTTTCTGTGAATCTAGTTTTGGAGATGCAGGAATACTGTAAAGCCTTAAAATCCTAAGATTATAATGTACAATATAGCCTCACCAGAAGGATTAAGCTAGAATTTGAGATCCATGCACTATCTTCTACCTGGAACCAGCAAGAGTGGAAAGCTCTGAGAGGAGGTCTCAAGAAAAAAGAACAAAATGTTTGTCTTACTTTCGTGCAAGTGGTGAAATGAAGTTTTGGTGAACCAGGAGACTTGCAGTGTGTCACGGAGTCCTGGATTTGAACTTAGAAAAGAGCTGCTGATGTATGTACTAAACTAATCATGGACAGCAGGATGTCTCAACTTTAGCACAATTGATATTTCAGCCTGGATAATTTCTTCGTGCAGGAGAGTGTGGGATGGTCACTACCCACTAGAAGTTATAGTAAGGAGGAGGCAAAGTTTAGGAAAATCCCATGCCCCCTACATGGGCATGAAGAACATGTAAAATAATTATCTGGAAAAATGAAAAGGCAGCAAGCTGGAAAGAAAAATAAATGGAATGCAAAAGGCAAGACTTAAGAGACATAGAAGAAGGAAAGATGAAGAGAAAGAGGAAATGGGAAAGAAAAGGTGTAGGCAAGTAAGAGGGGGGGAGAGAAGAAAGGAAAGAGGCTTATAATTACTTCAAGTCTATGGTGGAGCAGTTGAAGGATAAGGTTATCTGAGTTTTTTCTAGCCCATCAAAACAGTGTGAGCTTTGGGAACAAAAAGACCTCTTTTAATTCATAGACTGTATTTTCTGTCATCTTCAGTATTTCAGTTAACCTCTCCATGCTTCTTCTTGTCTGTAAAATGTGAATTACAATTTTGTGGGTTTATTTCAAATACTAGAGAAAATGTATGTAATAAGCTTAGCACCTTGCTGAGACTTTAATAAATGGCAGTTGCTTTTATTATTGCTATTTTTATTGGGACTTAGTCATATGCTATCCTTTTTTTTTTTCAATTAATTTCATGTATCTATTACTCTACTCTTAACTCTTATTAGTTAGCTTATGCTGGGTCATGTTGCCAAAATAAGCCACTTTAAAATCTCAGAGGTTTAAATAACACTCTGTTTTGTGTCTATTTTGTGTCAAAGAGGTCCTGCCCTAATTCATCCTCGCTTACTACCCAAGCTGATGGAGTTTCCATCATCAGAAGGTCAATGGGTACCATAGTAGGAGAATTGTGTAGCCACTCTTCAACAATTCTTAAGCAATTCCCCAAAAAGTGACATGTGTTACTGCTGCTCACATTTCTTTGGTTAAAGCAAATCACAGGCCACACAGCCAACTTTAAGGTGACATATCCCCAGAAAAGGAGATGTTATGAAAACTTTCAGAAGCATCATATCTGACCAATGAAGTTTATAACCCCCATATATCCCTAACAAAATTTCCTCATTGACAAAACAGGGTTATTATGAACACTGCAATAGTTAATACATGTTGAACTACAGAGCAATGTCTACCATATGTAATCATGCAATCATTGCTTGCTCTTGAGATCTACTGTTTATTGGCAACTCTTCTAAGACCAGAGCCATGGTCTGTGCTGCCTTAACACCCCATCAGCACTTTTCCTGGTGCTTTGCGTCATCTAGTTACTCAATAAATATTTGCTGAATTGAATTGAATGGTGTTGCAACAACATGGCTGGGACCACCCACCAGCTGGCAGACCATGCGCATGTAGGTTTATCAGTTTCATTTCCCCTGCCAAACACCAATGCACTCCACTAAGCATCCCTCAGCTGCGATTCTCCATTTTGGCAACCTAATTGACCTTAATGTAAATGTTCCAGGCCACATAAAACATGTTGTGAAGTGCACAACAGCAGTCGCAGTTGACTGCCAGCTGCCATCACACTATGTATGCAATTTATCCTTCCACAAATCCTCCTGAACATAACAAATAACAATGCCTTTCTTAGAAACCTCCCAACAGTCAGCACATAGGATACTACTGGCACATTTTAATGACCTCTACAAAAGGAAAGAAAAAAAAAAAGGTATGCAGACTCTAAAAACAAGGGCCTGCATCCTGGCATACAAGCACTGTTTTCATTTGGGCCTAGGAGAGGGTCCCCGCCTATCTAGAGCCTAACTGGATTCTACTCCATTGTATTATCTGCATGATTAAATACAAGACCACTGAAAAATTATTCATTAGATAAAAGGTGAGTGAGTTTAAGTCTCTTCTCTGCCACCCTTATGCTGGAGCATGCTACTTAATTTTTCCAGGTATTAGTTTATGCATCTGTTGAATGGGGAAAATAATATTTGCAGAACCTTTTCCCCAAAACTGATGAAATAAATTGACAGAATGAAAAATATAGGAATTCTTAAGTAGGCATAAGTTACTATATAGCTCTCAGAAAACAGCAGTAACATATTTTATTTTTGGTATCCTCCTCTTTTTCTTGACTTTTCCATGTTTGATCTCAATCAATGTTCTCCTGTAAAGCTGTCCAGTCTTCCCAAAAGGTCATGTGTAATAAGTAGCAACAAGTTAAAGCATAAAAGAACACCCTGGTCCAGCTGGTGTAGCTCAGTGCATTGAGCATGGGCCTGCGAACCAAAGGGTTGCCAGTTGGATTCCCTGTCGGGGCACATGCCTGGGTTGCAGGCCAGGTCCCTGATGGGAGGCACATGAGAGGCAATCACACATTAATGTTTCTCTCCCTCTCTTCCCCTCTCTCTAAAAATAAATAAATAAAATATTTTTTTAAAAAAGAGCACCCCGATCTCAACCATAGCCATAGCCTGGACATATGATCTTCACTGGGTTTGTGCTTAACACCAAGATCTTGACATTTATAATCAAACCAGATCATCTCAACCCATTAGATGTCTCTAACCTAAAATTTGTGATGATAAAAATGTATCAAGAACCACAGAACCCAATAGCTGAGACCTGAATGGAATGTATAAGGCATTCAGAAAAGCATAAATGCAAAGGCTCTGCAGAAGGGCATTTTGGTAGTTGCTAGTTGTGTTTTCCTAGGGACTTTGGGGAAAACTCAATCTGTAAGCCACAGGAAACAAAATCTTTTCTCTGGGCCAGCCAAGATCTTTCGGCCATTGGGTCTCTGACCCTTTTTGGTTCATCACACCATGCTGTTACCTCCTTCTAGTCTACACAATTAAACAGTCCTCTTGTTTCAGGGCTTTTGCTACTGTCTATGTAAATACTTCAGATATTCTCTACATTGTGATCCATTTGTTTGAAGCTCCAACACGAACACGTGGGTGCATTTTTTACGTTATTTATAAGGAAGTGTTCTCTCCTAAACATTTGCAAAATGCTGGGTAAGTATGTCCCTTCTTATGTTGATGTTTCCTTTCTCTCTCTACAGGTATTCAATATAAATTGTTCATTAGGTGTAAAGTTAGGTTGTAAAGTGAGTGACATCCTATCTCCAAGAGATATCTGTACCCCCAAGTTCATTCCAGTGTTATTTACCGTAGCCAAGACATGGAAACGACCTAAGTGTGTCCACTGCCAAATGAATGGATAAAGGTAATTGTGAAATATCTGAGATTTTCCTGCCTATGTTCTCCTCTAGGACTTTAATGGTGTCACGGTTTATATTTAAGTCCTAGAGGAGAACATAGGCAGGAAAATCTCAGATATTTCACGCAGAAACATTTTTACTGACATGTTCCCTAGAGCAAGGGACATAAAGGAAGGAATAAACAAATGGGACCTCATCAAAATAAAAATCTTCTGCATGGCTAAAGAAAACAGCAGTAAAATGAAAAGAGAACCATCCTTATAGGAAAATATCATTGCCAATGATACCTTGGACAAAGGTTTGATCTCCAAAATACATAAAGATCTCACATGACTGCACTCCGGGACAACAAACAACCCAATTAAAAAATGGGCAAAGGACTTGAATAGATACTTCTCCAAGGAGGACATACAAAGGGCCCTGAGACATATGAAAGGATGCTCAGCATCACTAGCCATCAGAGAGATGCAAATTAAAACCACAATGAGATATCACTTCATACCTGTCAGTATGGCCATCATAAACAAATCAACAAACATCAAGTATTGGTGAGGTTGTGGAGAAAAGAGAGTCATGCTACACTGTTGGTGGGAATGCAGACTGGTGCACCCACTGTGGGAAACAGTATGGAACTTCCTCAGAAAGCTAAAAATGAAACTGCCTTTTGACCCAGCAATACTATAACAGGGTGCAGCCAAGAGGGGAGCCCTAAATAGAGATCTGTAATAGGGTCCAGAAGAGCTTGGAAATAATTGGCTCCACACCACAGGGCCACAGCTGCCCACATTCTGGGCAGCTGTGGCCAATTGTGAGAGGAGCTGGAAATGGGACTGCAGAGGAAGATTAGCACTGGGATTTAAACGGAGGCACAGCAGCCATTGGGGGTCTCTCTTTTGTGGACCACACTTCTGTTTAGGACTACCTGGTTTTGGTGTCTTGGTTGGGACCATGAGGCTTGGGTGAGAGTCAGGACCATGAGGCTTTGGATGTGTTCCACCTTCCACATGGAGGGTGCTGGGAGGACTGTGTGCATTTGTGGGGAACTTTAGTTTGTGTTATTTCAAATGAATAATAAGTTCCTTTCCTTTTCACTGATCTCTGGTATTAAGAGACATCTTTCCTCAGGTGGTGGGCAAAACAAACACCACCTGAGGAAAGATGGGTCGGGAGGAACCCCCCATAGACTGTAACAATACCACTGTTGAGATAATACCCTAAGAATCCTGAAACACCAGTTCAAAAGAACCTCTGCACCCCAATGTTCATAGCAGCATTATTTACAATAGCCAAGTGCTGGGAACAGCCTAAGTGCCCATCAGTGAATGAATGGATCAAAAAACTGATACATTTACGCAATGGAATACTACACAGCAGAAAGAAAGAAGGAGCTCCTACCCTTTGTGATAGCATGGATAGAAATGTAGAACATTACACTAAGTGATATAAGCCAGGTAGTGAAAGACAAATACCATATGATCTCACCTATAAGTGGAAATTAATCAATAAAACAAACAAGTAAGCAAAATATAACCAGAGACATTGAAATAATGAACAAACTGACAATAACCAGAGGGGAGGTAGGAGAGGGATAATGGGGGAAAACAGGGAAAAGTTCGTCAAGGAACCTGTGTAAAGGACACATGGACAAAGTCGAAGGGGGTAGATTCAATGGTGGGAGGTGGGGATGGGTGGGTGGGGGTCCATGGTGGGGTGAAAATAGAGACAACAGTACTTGAATAACATAAAAAATAAAATAAATAAAAATATGCTCACTTTCTCCTAGATCTTTGGGTGCAGCAGTGACATAATTTGACTTTGTCATTTTTCCCACTTTCAGGAAAAACATTTATTGTATTAGGGTTATTCTGACAGCGAGAAGTGTTGGTTCATTCTTTATCTTTATGCTTGTTAACAGTGAAAATTTACCCAGAAGGAGTCAAGCAACCCTATAGAGTTTTAAAAGCATGATTAGATGGACAGACAGATGAGTGATACAAAATCAGCAAAGAAAGCTTTGTCTACAAAAGGAAAATTTATCTTGTACAGACAATCCTATCATGCATTCTGTCATGAACATGACAATAAACTTCTTTCAAGAGATTATTGCACATTCATAAACTAGATTAATATTAAATAATTTAGATTATCTACTGTTCATGTAAAATACTAGATAAAGCTATTGGTGCGCTCGGCTGAGATTGATCCCCAGGATTTGGAAATATTAACACAGTATGTACTGTGTACAGATGGGTAAAGATAGAAACTCCTTTGGCTGTAGTAGACCAAGTTACTAAAAACTTTCAGAATGAAGGTAGTGGAGGGCTCAGTTGAGGATGAAAACTTTGGTGTGACCTGGAAATGTATTTGTGTCTACCTTTTGTGCTCCCTAGTAACCCGAACAGCTCTGATTCCTGTTCTATGGGCTGGACCAGCTCTGGAATCCTCTGTTCCAAGGAAATTCAGGAGACAAGAGGCAGAGTTTCCCAGAATTGTACCTTGGGCTCTGGGTTTTACCAAAGTTCTTTAATGACTTTATGGACAATTTCTCCACACCTTAAAATAATGTCCATTAGGGTCATATAGGTTCTCAAAATGGGCAAAAACAAGCGTATCTTATTAAGAGTTACTTGCAAAGAGGACAGTGGAAAGCATTATGCTAAGTGAAGTAAGACAGGAGGTAAAAGACAAATGCCATATGCTCTCACCTTTAACAGGAACCTAAATAACAAAAATAAACAAACAAGCAAAATATAACCAAAGACACTGAAATAGAGAAGAGGCTGACAGTGACCAGAAGGGAGAGGGGAGGGAATTTCAGGGAAATTCCAGGGGGAAAGGGGAAGGGTTTACAGGAACAAATATAAAAGACACATGGACAAAAACAAGGGGGGGTGGAAATGGGAGGGAGGTGGGAAGGGATGGGAGGGTGGGCTGTAACAGGAGCAAAGGACAGAAAACTGTACTTGAACAACAATTAAAATAAAATTTTAAAAAAAGACAATCATTTTCTCGTGGCTTTTAGTTACATATTTAATTTCTGTGATTTACTTTCCTGTGGATTCATAATTAAAGCATAAACTTTCTGTACAAAATGACTAGTCAAAACATTTAAAACCTAGTCACTCAATTAAATTGACCATACCCAGGGAAAATGTATAGAGAAAATAATGCATCCAAGCAAACAAACAAATAAGAGTAAGGTTGAAAGAAAAGAGAAATGTAGACAGAAGACAAAGAGACAGCAAAGTAAAACATGATGAGGGAAGGGGAGTAAATATAAAGAAGAAACCAGATGAAACCAGCCCCTGGTTGATGTGTTTTCTTCCAAAGTGGCCAGGAAGCAGGAAGGAAGGATGGAGGGGAACAGGGAGCTGGCTCCTCTTCTAGTTCCATGTGAATTAGGACTTCACAGGGGGATTACTTCTTTCACTTGGAAAAGAAGTTTCTATACTTTGTGTATTAAACTTTTAAAACATTTATTAAGTATAACAGAGGCTGAGAATGTAAAATAAGTACCATAATTTAAAACCCATTACACTGAATGATTCTCTACTTTGTTTCCTTTATTATTATTATTATTATTTCTCACCCTGCCAGTTCACTGTCTACACCTTTTCTTCCAGGACCAATGATAATCACTGTTCTATCATGGAGCCTTTAAATAATTTCTCTTTTTATCATAATTTTAATACAAATTAAAGATCAACAAAAGAAAAACCCTAGTTTACATCAGTTGTGTTGTTTAGTTTCTTCCCAATTATTGGGTGTGGAAGAAGCTGGATGTTAAGCAACTTTCATGTAAAATTCTAATTCAGGATGATTTGAATTGTGCTATTCAACATGGGAACCAATTGCATGGCTACTTAAATTTAAACTAATTAAAATTGGATAAAATTAAGACTACAGCCCCACATTTCATTAGCCACAATTTCAAGTGCTCAATTGCTGCATGGGCTACTGTAATGAGCAGTGGAGATACAAAACATTTCTCTCGTAAAAAATTTCCATGGGCCAGAGCTGGTTTAGAATGTAGTGTTTTCATGGGTCAGAAATTATCTCTTCCTATTGATTCTCATGAGGCTTACCACTGTACATGTATTGTGATTTTCTGCTCTTCTCTGAGGAAAATATTTTACTAGACGAAAACATGCCAATCAATCTTTAGTTATTTTAATGCAGAGGAAAAGAAATTTCATGACATTGAAGCCTAAATTTGTGGTAAACTTCTGCAAAGGGACTGGTGAAATTTATGGACACAGCTGGTTTGCAGTCATAAAACCCTATATTTTTAAATGAAAAATGGCATCTGTGTCTGTTAATTGGATACTTAGGCATACACACATAAATTGCCTGGGAATTAGAAAGGTGTACGTCTTACGTCCTGCCCACATCTTGCCATTTGACAATCACTGCTGGGATTCATTTTTCCTCCTTGCTATTCTTATAGAGGGGGTGGAAAAACGCCTTCTCCTTGTTATAAATATTGCCCTTTGGGAATACATCCTTCTCCTAATCCAGCTTTAATCCTTTCAAACTCTGCACTAAGAAACCGCTGTGTGTTGTGGTAGCTGCCATTCTAAGTAAGTTGGAGCTTTGTGATCATTGCCCCCCTGTCTAGTGAGAAAAAGAAAAAGACAAAGTGTAATGCCACAGACAACCCCACCCTGGAAATGAATAAGAATGTTACACTGAGGCCACAGAAAAGCTATCAGGACAAGCCTTGCCTAGCCCGCATTTGAACATTTTAGTTCTTTGCTAGTATTCTCTAGTTTGCAATGGATTGGTAGCAATAGAATCTGGGGATATTCTGTTACAAGTTTCATGCAAAAGTTTATTAAATTTGCTCTCATAATTATTGTGAGCCCTAGAAAAGATTACTGGAGCTCCAGAGCCTATACTTCTCCCTCCTGAGCAGATTGCTTTATCATTCTTCCGTGCATTGGTAATTTCCATTAGAAAGCTTGCTAACCTGGTATTGACAATTACAAATCATAATCAGAAGTGAAAAAAGCTCTGATCTGTGGTGAAGCCGATACCAGCTATCTGGGAAGAAAAGAAACACAAGAAAGTAAACACCCAACTGCTGGTATATCTGCCCTTTTTATGTGAGCACTACAAAGTGTGAAACATGAATGCAAAGAAAGGGAATGATTTTCAGAGATTTAATCCCTTTAGAATAGAAAGCTTTGGTTGCAGTTTAAGAAGCCTTTTCACCTCAAGGTCACAGCTTGAATCTCATCTGGATTTATGTACAGCGTTCGCATTCAATTATTTTTGAGCTCTTTCTGCAGTATTGCCCCTTGCGTGGCATACATTGTTTATGCACATCTGGCCTTTCACACATTTGTCCTGCTCACTCTTGTCTGCTTTTCTGGTTAATATGCCCTGATCTCTTAAATTGGTTGATTGGGTTATGATGGATGAGTTTATCCTCCTTCCTCCTTTCTCTACCTAGGTATAATCAAGTTGGAATCAGACTTCCTGACCCTCAGATACTCTATAGAAAAAAAAAAAGAAAAAAGATCGGCTCCTACAGCAGGGTTGTGCATGGTGAATACTGGCACTGGGAAACACAGGTTCTGTCTTTCTGCTATTTTTCACCAGAGTGGAAGGAGAATCAACTGATTTTTAAAAATCTGTATTGAATATTTAAAATACAAATATATGGAGAAAATGACTTAGGCACATATATGTATATACATATATATAGCAATATGCACATATATGTGTATATATTTTTAAACAGATGGCTTACATACTTATCTTAAATATAATATTAATTTTTATTAACAAATATTAATTATGAGCTTATATGGAAAGCACTGACAAGAATTATAGGTGATAAGGAATTCTAGACCTTCCCTAATTAACTTATTTCATAGGGAGAAACATACACTTTTGACAAATAAAAATTAAAGCGCAGAGTAACATGATGACAAACAAGCAATACATAATCAATCCTTCAGAAACCCATAGTGACAGAGGAATATTATGGTCTGGGTTGATTAAAGACGACTTCATACAGGAGGTAGGACATGAATATTATATAGCGCAAGAATGAGATAGACAGAGAAATTAAATTGTAGGGCATTCAAGAAAGTTGGAATTTGAAATATGTATAGGGTGAGCTGTGGAGAAGGTGAATTGATTGGCATGGAGTACGATCCCTTGAGAGATTTGGAAACATATTGAAGCATTGCTTTTTTTCCTTTCATATATACCTAGCCAATCCTTCCTATTTTTCCCTCTTCCCTTCGCTCTCCCTACTAATAAAAGGAAGCAGACCTAGGGCTGCAACCCTGTCCTGCAGAATCCAGAATGCCTTAGCTTTAAAATGCTGAGATGACCTTCGAAGGCCATGAGAAGAGGGCCCCAGCTGAGGATTTCAGCAGAAGGGAACCAAGCATCAAGCCTAATAGTGCTCAAATTGTGGTTTGGGGCATTAACATTTTTATTTCCTTTTCTCTGAGAGCCATCAATCGCCTTCTACAGACATTGAATTCACTTACAAAGTTAAAACAGAGAAATAAAGTGGAATGCAATGATCAGGAAATTCCATTTGTTTTTTTCTCCCTTTCATCATTTTGTTGAATGTGTGCAGAAGTATATGAGGTTATTCATTTGTACCCAAACAGGAATATAGGATTTGCCATATTGGATCAGCCCATTGGTCTATCAATGTTGTATTCTCACTGCCTCTGGCACCAGATGATACATGAAGCACTGGAGGAGAGCAAACTGTCCCCCCACCCACCGCCACACACACACACACACACACACACACACACACACACACAAGCAGCAAGTCAATTGTGCTGTGCAATATATGAGGTGAAAGTCTTAGCTGCCCAGAATGGGACTATATGAATGGAATATGTATTTGAAGATGTCTAAATAGGGCAGAAGCTGCATCTGTCAAGGAAATTATGTCCAATGGTTTCCTGTTCACTTACAGTTATGAGAACTATTATTTATCTCACAATAATAAATTAAAATAATGGAATCAAACAATTCCATTCCAGAAAGATGAGGACAATATTCTAGGTTAACTGACTTATTGCTGTTTTCTCTTTGGTGAAACTAGAATGTAATATGATGCCTCAGGATCAGAGCCCCCTTCCCTTGGTAATTATTAAAATGGGCTCACAGTCTTTTCAGTTACTTAGGCTATTCACTCATTCACTCCACAGGAAAAGACTAGATTGCATCACGCGGTCTTTTATCCCATGTGGAGAGTGCTACAAGAAAGGACTCCCAGGCTCAGTAGTGATGGGGAGCTGAGATGCCATGATTAAGTTCAATACAGGTGACAGTGGAGTGTGTGTCACAGGTGTGGACACAGGTGTGTATTCAGAGAGTGGAGGGGCCGATTACTTCTAGATGACATGAGATGAGAAAAACACTATGCTGATATTTTCTTCCTGGAGGGGAATCTGAACAAAATATAAAATAACTTATCTGACATCCCTCAAAATCCAATAATTAGGCAATTAAATAATATTCTTAGTTTTAGCAATAAATCACAGGGCTGGAATTATGCTCCACTATGGATAAGATGCAGTTTCCTGATCTGAATAGCAATTATGCAAAATTATTTCTTGTTTCATTGGGGATTTTCAAACTGTAGCCCCAGATCAGACCTGTTGATAATATTATAATAATGACAGCAGGGCTAGCTACATGTTTTGTGGAGCTCAGTATAAAATGAAACTACAGTGTCCCCCATTTTGAAAAGCAGAAAAAAATTTCCTTTAAGCATATTAAATATAAAGATTTTTTCCTAGACTTCATGGTCTCTCATTCAAACTGTCATGATGGTTATGTGCTTTTTGCTTTTTTCTATTTAGTGTCATTCTCATTAGTGAAAATTTAAATTTAAATTATTAGTATGACTTTTGGTATTCATTTTTATATTGTACAATACCAGTTTTTAATGCAAATATAAAAACACTTAACTTGCATGTGGAATCACCAAAACTGCACAATTCATATTCTGAGCTCATATATATTTTGCTCTTAGCAGAACAATAGACACACTACACCGAACTGCTTTTCACTTTTTCATATGCGTATACTTTAACTATAGTCTCTACCTACTGCTTAATGATAAGGAAGAATTGAAAAGAAAAGAACTATGGGTTGCCCTATTTTTCCCTTTTCTTCTATGAAATTTTTTCCAGTGTAAGTTGTTAGGTAATATACAAGGAAGTAGCTCAAGTAACTAAGGATATTATAGGGATCCTGGATTTTTCATGAGTCTTCAACAACAGTTGTCTTCATTCTGCATTCAAAGCAAGTTCTGGTTCAAATGGGAAGAATGGTCTCTTGGGGAAAGTGTGGCCTCATTTACTTAGTCTTAGATGTAATACATGTACCCTGTACTTTTGAGTCTTACTGAACTCCAGTTCACTTTGGGTTCATAGGAATTCTGTGCTCTTAGTATCTTGTGAATTTTAAATGCAAATTGTTGCAAGAAATGTTGGTAATGATGTATATTTTGAGTATCTCCTCTCCTCATGTGTATGCCCTGTTGGCCCATTGAACTTCACTTACAAAACACAAATTCCAGGACAAAATTACTAAGAATTAAGAATCAAATACAGTGACTGTAGAGCATTGAACCAAAACTGGAGCCCTCTTAAGGCAGAGATCTGCTCAACTGCACAGGTCCAAGTCCGTGAAGCTAGCCTTACTAATGACACCAATAGTATGTTTGACACTGTGTGAGGCTATGTGATAAAGCCATATTCTATACATTGTATCTTTAATTTTCACAACTGCTCTATTTTACACATGAAGAAATTGAGATTTTGAGATATTAAGCAATGAGCTTTCGGTTCTTTAATATTCAAAGTATGTCTCTCTTTATGAGCATCATCATGAAGTTTATTATAAGTTTACAGTGTTGCCCCCCTGCCCCCTCCCCCAGATCTGCTGAACCAGAATCTGCATTTTCACGAGCTCCCCAGGTGATATGTGTGCATGTTAAAGTTTGAGAAGCATTTCCTGTGTCAGTCTGATGACAAGTGAAAGGGACCATAATTTATATCGAGTCCTATCTGACTTCAGAAATCAAACACTAAACCACTATTTTATCACCTTATATAATCCAAATTTCTGGTCACCCCAGTCATGCGTACTGAAAGACAAATCTAAACTCCCAGTTGACTGTGATCCGCACCACTGGCCGTAACCACTGGCCTGGAGAATCGTGCCATGCCTTCCAGTTTTACCAACAATGGTCACATTTATAAATCATATTTTTATGGAACACAAATAATGTTGAGCAATACATAGAAACAGATGCATTTCTGACCTTAATGTAACAGGCTTTAAAATGAAGAGAAGATAGGTTTTGAGCTGGACTATTTAGCTTGTTTAAAACAAGCTGGGAAAGATACTTGTAAAGGATATTTTCAACATGAAGTGCTATGTTAGATGAGTACTGCTCAGTTAGTTCCTATCCTCACATAAACCTCTGAGATGGATAGATATTCTTCTTCCCCCTACATAAAACCAACCCATGTGCAGGGAGGAGAATTTTGAAGATAGCTCACCTCAATTCAATTATACTTTATGCCAATAAATATCGCATGTTATATACATTAAGTGCAGAGCACTGTATTTGTTGCTATGGAGAATAATAGAGATGCAAGACAAGGACCACTCTCAGATCTAGAAGACGATTAGTTATTTAACAAATTATCTCATTTAATTCTCATAATATTTCCATAAGGAATAGACTATTTTCATCATCTGTATCTTACAAATAAGGAAACTAAGGCACAAAGAGGTCAAGAACCTAGTCCAAATTCATACACAATGGTGAGGTCTGGATTTGAATGCAGGCCATCTCGTTCCAGAATCACTGTTGTTAATGACTACTCTAGGCTGCCTCTAAGCCAAATTCACAAATGATTTTATTATGGGATGAAATATAACTACAAGCACATGGTGGGGTCAGAGGAAGAGAATATTTGACACCAAACTTTAACTAGATTCACTAAAAACCTGCTGTGACAAGAATCTGAGGTGCAAGGGATAAAAGAGTAAGCGAGTATGTTTTCAAAACAGGTACAAAACTACATAATTTGAACATGAAATATTTCCTTTGGAATAAAATAGTAAGATCTATGGAAATTACCCTGCTTCATGTTTTTTGCTTGGATATGTGTGTGTCTAATATCTATGTCTTTGTAGTTTACCACCAAGTGAAATGATATTTTGAAATAATTTTAATTGATATACCTTATATTTTATTTCTAGTTCTTTACTAGGGGCTTTACTAAGTAGATCTAGAGAAGACATATTTAGTTTTTTCTATATAAAATCCATTTTAGAAGTTGTTCTGTCTCATTATGTAAATTCCAAATCCATTGCTTTACATCAAAAAAGAGTGCATTTCATTGTCAGGACCCCAGGTACAGGGTGTGTGGTTCTGATTCCTTGTGATGAGTTTCAAGGAAGGGTCTGGAGATTGGTAAGTGTGCCACCAGTGACAGGACTTGCTGACCCTGTAAATGCATGTAAAGCTAACTATTCTGTGAAGAGTAAAACAGAGGCTAAGTGGAAGGGGAATAAAAATTTCAATGTCACCATTGTGTTTTTGCTTGCCTTTCAGGTAAGGAGAAGGACCCTTGAACATTGTACTACAGAAATCATGTCCACTTGAAACCTCAGGATGTGACCTTATTTAGAAATAAACATTTTATGTATGCAATTAGTTAAGATGATGGGCCCTAAATCCAATGGTTAATGGCCTTACTATTATGGCACAGACACACATAAGAAGAACATCATGTCCTAATGCGTACCAATGTGACACATGTCCTAGTTTGACACATACATACATACATACAAAGGGAAAAGAATGCCACCTGAAGACAGAGGCAGAGACTTGAGTTATGCATCTACCAACCAAGCAATGCCAGGCATTACCAGCAAACCTAAGAAACTACAAGACAGACATGGAACATGTTCCCCATCTGAGCTCCCAAGGAAAGATCAACCCTGCTGACACTTTGATGTCAAATGTCTAACTTCCAGAAATGTGAGAGAATAAATTTCTATTTAATTAAGCCACCCAGTTTATAATGTCTCCCATGGTAATCCTAGAATATTAATACAGTATTAGTTGGTCACAACTGAGCATTAGTGATATTGAATTGCTAAATATAATTGAATTTGTTTTTCTCTCCCTTTCTAAAGAAGGTGTTTCATGAAGTCAGTGGTTGATTTTATACTACTCAGTGTATTTCATATCGAAAAATGTATCATGTCTAACTATAATAAAAATACAAGTAAACAAAGCAAATCTCCAAATTGTGGGCTGATTCATGAGTTGAATTATGGGGCCCAACATGAAAGAAATATTTATAAGAAAATCAGAATAATTTTATTAAAAATTGTATGTAAGTGTATCATTTAGTTACATGAATAAATTTCAGAGGACTTTATAAAATGAACACTAGAGAACTGGATCATACATAAAATCTTAAAATGTTGGTAACTGCTTTGAGTTTATTATTATTACTTATATGTATTTTCCTATCATAATTAGCCCTGAGATTTTCAAAATGTAAAATGTCTCTGCTTTTTTCAGAAAGAGTAGGGCACATGAAGAGAAGGAAGGCAGGTCACTAAAGAGGCTGTCCACCCAAGTTACTCAGCAGAAAGAGCTCGAGTGTATGTGCATGCCTGCAATGACCAAGAAGGGGCACAGACAAAGTCTTGAGGGCCAGTGCCACAAGAAGTGTGTGTGTGTGTGTGTGTGTGTGTGTGTGTGTGTGTGTTGTGGGCTTGACAGAGGCTACAAGCTCTTAATATTAAACTCTACTGGGGTTCTCTTATATCCAGGTCACCAAATGCCATGTTGCATGCCTAAGAAGAAATGATCTTTCTGTCTACCTTGCCTCTCTTCGCTTCCTTTCCTGTTCTTTCTTTCCTATGCACCATACTATTTTTAAAATATATATGTTTTCCTATCTGTCTTTTTTTTGTCTACCTTTGTCTTGACTATCTATGCTAAGTTCATAAATCTTATTTTTGGCAAAACAACACCAAACCCAGAGTTCCCAGGACTGAGACTAAGTTGATTGCTAAATTTTGTGGGAAAGATATGGACCTCATTTCTTCACATGTTTATCTTCAAAGAGTTTGCCTCATGTAGTAGTGTATGTTGTTTTTGTGTGTATAGAGATAGATAGATGACAAATGATAGATAGATGTATAGATGATAGATACATACATACATACATACATAGAGAAATACAGGAAACTGAGCTGTGGAAAGTTAGAGTGAAAGGTGTAGAATGAGCCATATATGTTCAGAGCTGTATCACAGACCCAAACTGTCCAAAAATCATCATCTATTGGATATCTTTGTAAATACACAAAAAATTTATCTCCAAATCAATCTACATTTTTATTTTCTTACTCCTATGAAAAAAGGAAAGAACTTAACCATAGTGGGGGTTTTTTCACAAAAATAATTGTAATTGCATGACAAAATGTCTAACTATTCTAGAAAAATCATGTAACCTCACCAGACAACAGAAAATCCACCTGTGAAAACAATGTTCTCTTCTCTTGTTACACAGAGGCCTGCAGTCAGCTTCCTAGCTGTAATTCTCTCTGACACCAAGGATATTAAGGATGTGAAGAAAATGCTCAAGTAGATTATAAATAATAGTGTGAGACACAGTGAATTATATTTTCTAATAATTGACATTACATTATAAGATGGGGTGGGGAAAGCATGAAAACAAAGAAAATGTGAGCGCAGGGAATCCAGGATTTCTCATCTCTTCTTTGGGTTGAGGTAGGATCAAGAGAGGAAACTAAAGAAAGTAGAGAGACAGAGGCATGGAGAGAGAAAGAGAGGGAAGAAGGAGGGAGGGAAGGAAGGAAAGAGGAAGGAAGGAAGGAAGAAAGGAAGGAAGGGAGGGAGGGAGGGAGGGAGGGAGGGAGAAAATAAGGAAAGGAGGGAGGGAAGAAGGAAGGAAGGAAAGAAAGAGAGAGGGAGAAACAAAAAGAGACTAGTTCTCATTTGGGGCTGGTACTTGTGCCATGTGATGCACTGAGTTAAATGGACTAAAGAACAGAGGAATGCAGCTGGATCTGTAAAAATAAGGGTGTCTCTATCACCCAGGGGAAACCATCCCAGTTTCCATGGAGTAATTGTGAATGTTACTTCTTGAAAATAAGGTGGGTGAATGTGCTTATTGCATATTCACTGTCTTATATCTGTTTTTTACATAAAATTACTCTAATGCAACTCACAGGTATCAGGTCTAGGTTCTGCCCTTAATTAGCGTAGTATATTGTTCCTTCCAGCCTTTACTGAAGGAGCTTTGCCTCCTTGTCTACTTTGCATGATTTAGGGGTTTATTATCTAACAAGATAATGCACAGGAAAGATTTTGTTTATGTGTAAAACACAATTCCTTCTGGGATTTCAACACATCTTGAGAGACAGCTGCTTGGGAAGATATCTCCTTTTTTCTCCTTTTTATTTAATTTATTGGGGTGACACTAGTTAACAAAATTATACAGGTTTCAGTGCACAATTCCACAACACATCATCTGTACACTGCATTGTGTGCTCACCAACCCAAGTTAAGTCTCCATCCTCCTTTAAAAAAAGACGTTAGTTATTTTTAAGGAGGCATTGTGAAATGAAGTGTTAAAGGAGGAATATAAAAAAAAATTAAGGCCTGTAAACATACTACAAAGGAGAAAAAGGGTGTTTTTATAAATTAAGGTTGAGTATTATTTATCTATATTGTTTGTCTCCATAATCAAACCTGGCTAAACAAGGACTCTCCTTAATGCTGTTTTACCCTGATATTATCAGGAGCTGACATGCATAATAAACAGGGGTAGACCCCTTAGTGTCTAATTGTGTCTTACAGGGATAAATTTCACTCCAGTTGACTCCTATGGTTAAAGTGAATGGGGAAAGAGAGAGTAAAGGAAAGAACCAGAGTCAAGAAGAAGATAAGGAGACAAAAAGAAGTCCAGATCAAGGAGATGGAACAGTACAAGAAGAAATAGAGAGTCCAAGAGTGAGAGGAAAGATGAAATTAGGCCAGAATAGGGACAGAGAATTTAAAAAGAGTGATTAAAAATGACAGAGTGATTCAGCAGTCTTATGTAAACATGTTTTCAGAATAGTGAAGCATCAAACTTATCTTCAAACTTGCTTGAAGCAGAGACTACTGTTCACTCTGAGATCTCTCTTCAGTTTTTCAAGAGTCCACAATATTACTGAAAAGTCACTACATGCATACTTCAGACATATTGTGGGTTTGATTCCAACTACTATAATAAAGCAAATACCACAATAAAATGAGCCACACATTCTTTTGGTTTCCCAGTGTGTATAAAAAAATTCCTTTACAAACTGCTTACATACACACTGACCCATACATTTTAATAACTCAAAGCCACACACTTTGGGTCATTTCTTCATATATTTCTATCATTATTTGTGACTACTTTCGCTACAGTTTCCCCCTTCCTCCTTTCCATCTCTCTATCTTTTTTTTCAACTCTATTATTCAAGGTTAAGAATTAGGCAAATGTAGAATCACTGTTCAATATACTCAAAGACAGCAAAACTTTCTAACCACTTCTGTTAATGCTAAGTATTCTATGGAGAGAGAGCTCTCACTCCCAAGAAGATGCACATTTTCTGGAAATATTGGTGGTATTTAGTAACACAAGGAGATGCATCTGGACTTTACAAAAAAATGTCCCACCTTTACCGGAACGTCTGACATCTGAACTACTTTGTATTTCAATTCTAGGTCTCAACATTGATCAGACTGACTTGAGTATGAACAACCAACCAGCATCATCCTAGCTTCATCTGACCTCAATCTCCTCAGGAATTTGTCCTGGACTCCCTGTAAATCCCTCCTATCCTAACCTGGATTATTTGCATATTAGAAAATACAAATGCCAACGTCTCCTCCTCTGACCCAGTCTTCAGAGAAAAGCTATAATTCTGAGGCTGCTTCCTGAAAGGTGTAAAGGAGAGAAGGGGCCCAATACTCTGTAAACATAGCAAATACCACAGAGAGTCATCATTTCCCCAAGGACAAAAGGAAAGAGCTTCTCTTGCAGATTCTGCCAATCATGTCTTGACGAGGGAAGTAGGGATGGCCTGTCACTAGAGATAGATGGTTGACAACAGCCAAGCCTTCCTCTGCTGGTTGCAGAGACTTCAGCGGCTTGGACATAAATACTACTGCTCTCAGAGACAGCAGCACCCAGAAACTGCAAAAGATGCATATTGTGGTAATGAGGGTCAACTGAACGGTAGATTTTTTAGTCAATGAAATCATAAGAGATTCCTAGATGGAAGGAATTTTGAGTGAGGTGCCCATCGTGGTTCTGGCAGGACACCAAAGTCACCCTTCTCTGATGGTTCTGTGGAAGAAATACCTGTCAGGTGGTTTTCCTTTGTGTCCTGAAGTTCCATAAAAAGCAAATAAAAATCATTTGTTACTGTTTCCTGCTTCTTCTGTAGTTCCACACTTGGCTCCATCCCCCACCTCTGTTTCTTCTCAGGCTCTAGAATTAATCTAGGTTTTAAGCTGAGGGAACCTAAGAAGCTCAGCAACTCAACAACAAGTACATCTCATTCATGGTCCTTCTTCCCTCAAGAACTAAATTCTTGCAGTCTAATCACAACTGAATTGTTACATTATTCCCTAGTTCCACTGGCCCAAACCTTTGTTTACTTCTTTAGAAAGGCACCTTGCTTATGAACTTCAGTCTTTCTGATTGGGTACATGTTATTTGCAATTGCATATTCCTATTTGTAAATGTTGGTCTGCTTAGATAGCCTTCTATTGTCCACTGCCTGTAACCATTCATGTATTCATTCAAAATTATCTACTGATAGTTTCTATTATTTGCCAGACATTCCATTGGGGTTAGGGAGAAGATGGTTGCAGAGTAGAAATCTGGTCAGATCTTACAGAGCTTTCCTTGACCTCCAACCCCCATACTGTTTTTGGTAGGTCAGCTGGGATGACTCTATGATGACCTTCCCTTGAGCCCCTGACCCAACTTCCCATGACACTGACTCAATTTATTGGATCACAGAATGAACTTGCAGCACTAGCAGTGGGGCTGATCTCCCCACACCCTCAGTGATTTTGGCAGCCACAGAATTTTCTCCAGTGCTTCTCACCCAAACACCATTATTTTGTTTTTGCTATCCAACATAACAAAGCCACTGTTAAATCTCTGCCTTATTCAAAACAAGTCATTTGTGAGCAAGCTGAGGATAAGTGTTTCCTATCATTTTCCTTAAAGATCTTGGCATTTAACAGAGAAGGGGAAAAAACACAAAAAAAACTTTGTTACTAGGCAGTAAAACTCTCTACAATCTGAATATTCACATTGTTCATGGATCAGCAAACACCCCAGTTTGTCTGTAATTGAAAAAAACATTTGGCACATTTCTATTAAAAAACCTTCCCCTTCATGAATGTTTAAACAAATTAACTTGAACAAGAGGCAGTGATATGCATATCAAAAACAATTCTTAAACCTGAAGTCAACTAAAGCATGGGAAAATCGGTGTGCTGGCAGGTATTCTTTCCCAATTTCACACTAACAATTTCCTTAGCACCCTTTCCCCCTTTCAAGCAAGCATTTTTGCTTTTATCTTCGATGCTCTTAGAGCTCTGGTCATTGCCTAAGCATTCTTGGTTTACTAAAAAACAAGGGTGATGTCAGTCACATGGCCATAGTCAAATTAAGCTGGGGCATTCTATTCCACTAATTAGTCTAAAGCTCTCTTGCTGTTAATTAATGGTGTTCCACAGATGCCTATTTAAAAGGCTCATCTAAAGTTTATATACAATGAGATCAGTTCTACTTGCATAAATAGAGCATTACTCACCCTAGTATATGGACAGAAAGATTCTAGTATCGCTTTTGCATACGGTTAAATCTGTGGCTTTAAGCAAGTTGCCTTAGTTTTGCATCTTTAAAATGGAGTAAGATAGCATCTAAATTCAATGATTCTAAGAAGCAGTCAGGTCTATTTTTATTCCCATTACCTAACTTGGCATGTATGGGCATGGTCTAAAAGACTCACAGGTCACACATCAAAGTAAGATATCATGTGCATGGTATAGGACTTCCTTAGATACTTTAATGATTGAATAAAGTTATATATTCCCAGTTTCAGGGCATGCAAACCCTCTGAGACCACAGTTAGAGCCTTTCCATTTGTATTTAAAAAAAAAAAAAAACAGAAAACACTTGGATAAACCTTTATCCCTCCTCTGCCCTGAGATTTGGATGTTGGAGAAAGTATCTACCACATTGCAGACTGGGCCTTCTCTTTGATTTGGGAACTCCATACTCAGAGGGGTCTTCTTTCCAAGAAATGTATGCTGTGCTCACTGCCTTTTGATAGGGGTCATCAAATCTAGTTTAGATGAAGAAAAAGAAATAAAAGAAGGAAGGGAGGGAGGGAAGGGGAGGAAAAAAAAGAAGGAAGGAAGGAAGGAAGGAAGGGAGGGAGGGAGGGAGGGAGGGAGGATGGATACTAAAATGGTCGGGGGAGAGAAGAAAAGGAAAAAATACTGACCTCTGGGACTTTGGGGAGAGTGTATGAGTTCACACAACCACAATTATGACAAGAGTATCTCTCTCCATCTTGTAAGTAGAATGAAATGTCTTTGATACCTAACTCTTCCTCTATTTCTCATTATTGTTCTGATTTCTTGTCAGTTATGATTTTGTCTTACTATGAATTAAAATTATTTCCCTAATACCTCTTAAGTACCTTCTTACTAAGTAGAAGGGAGATTTTCTACTCACTGTGATCCACCAAATAGTCCGTAAAGATGGCTAAGTCTATCCCTGCAAATGGACAGATGAGGAAATGGAAATAGCTGGTATCTGGCAGAGTAAGAACTGATACGTTACCCCCTCCAACCACTCCTCTTACCCCACACCATTGAACCACGTTCCCATCTTGAAATGCTTGCCATTTCCAATAAAATGTAAGGAAAAATCAGGTCATAGGGTATGCTCAGAAAGAAAGGATGGTGTTCAGGTGAAAGAAGGTAATCAATCCTATACTAACATTGAATCAGAGGAAAACAAGGAGAATCATGTTAAAAAGTTGGAGCAGAGGCAAAAGAAGAGGCAGTGGATATGTGACACAACATATGAAACCTACAGGAAAGGAGCTGCTGAGCTTTCCCCTGAAATGCGTAACAAATGCAATGCCTTTAACGTTAGCTGACTGCAGAAACTTTGTATTAACCTCGAGATTTTTAAATGATATTGTCCCATCTCTAGGAAATTCCATTTATGCTTTGAAATCAATCACTCTCTGTGTCTCTGTCTCTGTCTCTTTCTGCCACGCACACCTCTCTCAGCCTCTTTCTCCCTCTTCCTCAAATTGTAAAATGTATACAATTTCAGAGAGCGCAACTACCCCAACTGCTCTGGTGTTATTAAAATCATAACAATGAAGGGCAAATTCTCATATTGTTAACTTTAAAAAGTTACAAAAATTGGTTTCTTGTTTTCCTCTTGATTCCTGTTAGATTAACCCTTCCCAGAGATAAGTATTATGAATAAATACAGATGTAATCTGTGGAATTCACCACCAAGGGAAAATGTGAAATTCAGGTGAATGAAAAAGATAGACATAAAAAAGACCTCTCTGCCTATCAAACCTTTCATTTCCAAGCAAAAATAATTACAGTGATGGTCAGTGGGGAGATTTGAGCAATTTACAGAGGTATAACGGCAGTTCCTATCAACACGGTTTTATATTCAGGGCAAGGCATAGAACTCTGGGTCCTGAAGCATTGCCTATAATCTTTATTTCATTTTTAGATGTTATGCTGTAATAAAATGTAAAAAGGGAATACATAAAAAGTTATAGAGGTGGGAAAAAACATGGTTTGAAGTTGTATGGCATTTCTTGACAGGGCATGTTCCTAAGGATATGCAGAGAATAACAAATGCCATTTGAAATAAGTACACTAGAGATCTGAAACTAGATTGAAAACCCAAGTCAATTTTCCTGAGTGTCATTTGATTAGCTTTCTTATATAGAATGGAGGTTTAAACAATGCTGGGATTCTGAGTGCAGAGGTGCTTGGGAACACACTGAGAAATGTGTTCTTCCCACCAATTTCATTCTGATGGCTTTACAACATTATCTTTTCACATTCTTCCTGTGTTTTTTCAATAATCCATAAGTGAAGCAATGTCAGAGAAAATGTGATTGATTGTGGTGAAGCACGCCTGCACACTCACGTGCAGTTAAGTTATTTTTCTATTCCCTTTCCAATTTGTCCCAGAGTTGCTCCAGGCAAATACCTGTAGCCTATTGCAGGTATTTGGTGGGAAGATAGAAACAAAGTTCTCAAGCTTGAGGGGGAATCTTTGCGCAGGTAACAAACAATTCAATTGTGCCTAGTGGCTATTTCCATCTAGTCAGAAATTTCACCTGCTTTGCCATGTTATTTATTCTCGTTTCTTGAGACAGTCTAGAAAGGAGTCCTAGATATTATGTAACTATTAAGTTTAGGATAAAATTCCTGTATTATTTCCTTACTCCTTCTTGTCTTTTGTTTTGTCCACACTAAGCAGAACAGAAAAATTGTGCATTTTAATGACCATACTGGCCTCTAATCCAGATATAAACTTAATTTTATCATGAATTTAGTAGGTTTTAACTTTTAAAATATATACTCAGAAAGTATCATTCTTATCACTCTGGTTTCCTCCCCAAGAAAAATCTACTTCTACTTACATGTAACCTTCTTTCCCCCACAATAATATGGATATCCTTGCCTTGGAACAATTACATTCCTGTCTGCCTTCAAAAGCTCTTGCACCTTTCATAAATTTTGTCAGCATCTGTTTAATTTGTTCCTGTCTGTGTGAATTTGTTCTGAAGAGACTGCCCTGAGTTTCCTAATCTCACACAGTGTGCAAACTGATGGTGTGCATCCAAATCTCAATCCTTGAGTTCTGGCCATCTAAGGATATGAAATGAAAACCAACTTCAACTGTTTTAATGACCGAGAACCTACTTGCTATCTTTGTCTTCTATAAAGTGTTTCAATTGCTGACAATTGTAGAAACACAGTCTTTAATGGGACAAGATACTTTCTGAAGCATCTGATTTTAATCCAGTAGGTGGCTGGATTTGCTTTTCAGGCTAAGGCACTTGCATCTTTGGTCTACTGTCACTGCTCCCTCAGAAGCATCTAGTAAGGTCCGAGGATGTCACACGTATATTTAGACCCACTGAGTTTATTTTAGACTATGTCAGATCTTAGTTACTCCCTTGCTTTCCCTCCCTTCTTTTGCACTAGGTATGGAAGATGCTCTTGAACTCTGACTAGTAATAATACTCTGGACCAAAATGCTGCTACCTTGCTAACACTGAACGCACATTTCAGAAAAAATGAGAAATGACTGCATTAGTCCAGTGCCTGCAGAGAGAAGCCAATGATATAACATTAACTGAGATGGGTCTATATGAATGTGATTGAGTTGTGTGCTTCAGTGCAGCCTTTGTAGGAGGGTAGTTTTCTAACATGGCAAATTGAAGTAACTGAATAATAGAGCATTTGGATTATGCTGAAGAAAAATATCCATAGCAAAATAATTTATTTGATGAGCTTGGCTATTGAATGGATTCCAAAATATTTTTTTTAATTTTCCATTTTTATGTTGATTATGTACAAAACCAAACTGTAATGAGAGGCATGTATCCAGCTATCCAATAAAGTTGCCATGAATATTCTTCATAATAGCACAACTGGCCTAATTCATGCAGACCATGCCATAATTTGAAATCAAATCCTAAAGATACTGAAGTCAAGTGTCCATACTGCTTGCTTAGGGATGCTTAAGTCTATTGACATTTCTTTCCAATGTAGGTCTGCATTTCCTTGTTTTTTTTTCTTGTGATACCTAGATTTCATTTTATTGATGCAGTTCCTAGATTAATTTCTCTGTTCCCATTACCAGATTATAGTTATGACTCCCTGGGGGAAAAATAAACACATTCATACACAAACATACACATAGTGTTCCAACATTCACTGATCGCATTTCAGATGGAGGATTTTTTTTTATTAAAAATCAGTCTCAGGCTGGTCTTCCTAATCTACTGTTCAGCTGATACCTCTCAGTCTACGGTCCAATATAGATTGTTAGACTCTGGGGAAATGAATGTTGCTGAGTTGAGAAGATTTTGGAAGTTTGGTTAAGTTATCGATACACTCTTTATAGATTATCTCTGGTCTATAGACAATACCTTTTGTTTTTGTTGTCCTGTTTATAACAAAATAATGCCACCTTCTTCACTCTCACCCTATCAGACAAAACACAACAATGAAAAGAACTGTTAAGGATTTCTTTACTAAGCATTCTGTCTTCTGGCAACGATTCTGAATTGTTCTTCTGAAATGTGGAACTGCTGGGCTGGCCCCTGACCCATTGCGTGAGAGTGTGCACTAAACTAGAATCAGAGATGGTGTTATGTGGCAGTTTGGAAGGGGAAACGACACATCTAATAACCAAAAAGAATGGCTAGTAATTAGCTGAAATGACAATAATTAACAGAAATGACAAGTCTAATAAATTTTCACTTAAGTGTTGTCATATGGCACTTTGGGTTTTTAGTTTTCCATTTTAAATATTAATCTCAATGGAGTTTACTTTAGATGAAAAGTCATATCAAGTATAGAGATGGAAGTAATTCTATGCACACACTCCATCAAATTCTTTTTTATCAATGTCACTTACGCTATGATCAGTAGAAAATGGATTAAGATCTCATATTGTTCCCCTAAAAATATATTCCTTTTGTGTATACCTCATTTATTCAGCTCAAAAACATTCAGCCACAGAGATCAAAGGGAAAGTGGTTGTTTTTAATTTTCTTTGATATCTTCAAAGATAAGAAGGTCTCACCCCTCCCCTCTTTCCCCTTCCTCAGCAACAGACAAAGAAGGTTAAATCTTATTAGCATGTCCTATATAGCTAGTCATAACCTAAGTGACCTGTCATGGCACTAAATGCCTACTAGAACTTTCTCTGTACTTGCAAGATGGAAATTTTATGCATCAATGCTTTTATGCATGCATCTGATTTGGGAAGTTCACTGCTTTATGGATATGAACATTGTGATCATGTAAATTGATCTACATAATGGGATTTTGTGTGTGTGCGTGCATATATCTATATGGATATGGATGTATGCAAGTGTATTCTAAAAGGAAATATAATACATGAAATGTTAACTTTAATGATATGAAATGCATTAAATTCAAACTACCTTGCATGTGTATACAAATGCATTATGTCTCTATCATTGTGCTCTGCAGGGATTTAAGGCAGAAAAAAAATTCATCATACACTCTGATGTGCCATGCTAAACGAGAGTGCAACATGGCACTACTCTAGGCAATAAATAAGGTCCAAGGAAACCAAGACTTATGAAGCTTTTAAGGACAGCCCTTAACAAAACTGTAATAAAAATGAAATTTTATTCAAGGGCATACAGCTTCTCCTTTCAGGTACCCTGACTAAGCTCCTTTTGTCTCTAAACTATCATCTAGTGGAAACCAACAATTCTAAATTTCAGGGTTCTGATAACCAAAAAGGACTTTAAGTTCTCTCCTTTCTTCTCACCAAAATTAATTTACCATTGAGTCTCATTACTTCAAGGTCTAATAGATTTAGTCAGAGAACTAAATGAGATAAAGCATTAGTTTCTTAAAGACTTACTGTTCTCAGACAGTGTAACATCTTAACCCAGGTCCTAATTAAAACTATTTTTAATGACACTTACTATGGTAATCCTAATCCTTGA
This sequence comes from Phyllostomus hastatus, assembly GCF_019186645.2. Taxonomy (NCBI): domain Eukaryota; kingdom Metazoa; phylum Chordata; class Mammalia; order Chiroptera; family Phyllostomidae; genus Phyllostomus; species Phyllostomus hastatus. Next base: position 33,261,685 of record NW_025333960.1, read on the forward strand.
AATTAATGTCAGGTCTATGATATTCTGAGAGAGTTGTATTCTGTATATTTACCACCTTTATAACTGTGTCTTGTGTGATTCTACAAGCCTAATGGAATCTGGTGGATCATTTTTCAAAACTGGACTCAAATTGCCCACCTTCTACCTGCTCATCACCAAAACTAAGTAGATATTCAATTCACATTTAATGATGATGCTGATGCAGCAGATATTGGCAATTTCCAGATAGAGCTTTATAGAGTCATCTGAACTATACTTATATTTGTTGCATAAAGAAAAAATAATATAGCATACAAGATAAAATAAAAAAATTACAGCAGAAATTAGCAAGACTGTGTTCCTGTTCCAGATCTTCTAATGTTCAGATAGCAGCAGAATTATACAATCAGTAATCCTGTGGATTCATTTTAGAAATCTAGTTATCATTTGATCAAGAATAATTTTATGTATTGAATCCACTTATTTGACAAATATTTATTTCATATCTTTTAACCATGGAGAAGCCAACAATGAATCAAAACTGGTTTTTGTCATTAATTTTATTTTCTACACTATATAAAGTGTCAGTAATAGAAAAGAACAAACACAAAATTCAATGGCAGAATTGTCTTTTGTTTGTGACATTGACCCAATAATAGTATAGATCATATTTGAATTCAAAACTGTACTTAGAGCACTATTGGTATATTGGGTCTCATAGTCCCCTCCTCAAAATCCATGTCCACCTAAAACCTCAAAATGTGGTTGGCTCTAAATTGAAAGACTGGTATCCCTATAAAAAGGACATGTAACTACAAACACAAAAGAGAAGACCATGTAAAGATGCAGGTAGAGATTGGATCTCTGCAGCTAAAGCCAATAAACTCAAGGATTGTCAAAAGAAAATCAGTTAGGAGGAGGAGACAGAGGATTCTTCCCTAGAAACTTCACAAGAAGCATGGCCACGCTGAACCCTGAGTTTTAGAATTCTAGCCTCCAGACTTACGAGGTGATGATACATTGCTGTTACCTAAAGACACGCAGTTAATGGTAACTATTTATGGCAGTCCTGGGAAATTATTACCATTGATACGTCTGATTATTTTTGATAGATGAATACCTGGCCCACCAAATGAATTTGGCCCCACTGAATATCTGACCCAGAGATTGAAATAGGCAGAGTTTTAGGTTAAGTCTATTTTTTATCTACTTAGTTAACATATTTATCAAGAAATATACATATGCAATAAATTAATTATAAATACAATTTTCCCATATATAGTTGTTTAGATTTTGCTCATGACAGCAGAGGCTAGATCATGCTGCAGTAACAAAAATCAGTGTTTTGAAAAAAATGATTATTTCTTGCATATACTACATATTTATTCTGTGAGAAGAGGATAACCTTCTGTGCTTTATCTTCACTCTGGAGCCCTCTCCAAGAAAGGAAAGCAGTCTGGAGGGCTTAGGATAGGCACACAGATATCTTACTTACGCTGACAACCTGTTGCAAGGAACTGGACACATCACTCTATAACTAACAAGAGATCAAGAAGAGCCATCCCATCAGGAGCCAAAGACTAGAGAGCAAGAAAAACATGTCCAACAGCACACATGACCCAGCCTAATGACCAGTTCACCCTCAGGTTCTTAAGACATTCTTTCTTATTTCTTCATGCTTCTATACTCTAGGTCAATGTGGTACTCAGATTGTCAGGTGATACACTGATAGTTGGAATTTGTCAAACTGCTTTTCAAACTATTCAAGAAGTATATTTTAAATCTCTAGGTAAGACAGGTTTCTATTTTGCATTTGGTATTGTAATTCTAGCTGTCTTATAGTTCTAGCTGAATTATATTTGGTAATATAGGGCCATTATGACAAATATCAGTGGGAATTAGGATAGCATAAAGAAACATGATATACGATATAATAAACCCATCCCCTCATTCTCTGAATTTATTATTTCACGTTTAGAATTTTTGCCATTATAATTACTTAAAGATAGGAAATTAGATGCATTTCTAAAATCAGAAAAAAATATTCTTATGGGGATACCTGAGAAAATGAAATAAATTGAGTTTCTATAGCCAATAAAAAGCAAAATGGTGATTCAATAGCCTTCCTTAATTTATGATTGTCTATAAACAGAGTTTTTCTGAAGAAGATAATGTACAGTGGGATTTTTTAAATGATTCTGTTTTATTTTGTTTTAACTGTAACACAGCACAGAGAAATGTCTTTAAATGAGTGCTTCCAAGGGTTCTGTTAAGGATGTTACAGCAACATCACACCTGTAGCCCACCAGAGACTGGGCAACTTGGCTGGCAGAAATCTCACAAATACCTGCACTTACTGACTTGCGCACCTGAGCTCCTACTTGCAAGTGTTCTTTCACTGAGACATGTCAGTTTTTTCCTGCTCCGAAGTCCCATCCCATTATGTGAGCTAACTGATTAGGATCTGAGCCTAAAGTGAATAGACATCATGCCTTAAATTTATGCCAAATTCTGGTTTTTACTTGGCCAATGAATTCCCAGTTAAAGGGATAACTATTAAATAGAAGTAAGACTTTTAAGTATGGCAGCTTTCAGAAAAGAAAGTTACATTGAAGCTTGAAGACTTCAAAGGAATAAATGTATAATGTGAGAATGATAAACAGAGAGGCAGGGTTTTATGTGCATTTCCCTCTCACATCGTATCATGTGACTGTCATCTTTCGTACATCTAGGTAAGATGTGGCCTTTCATTCTCCTTATGGAATATGCTTTGAGGACCTCACAGGCTCACCACATAGTGAGATAAAGTTGAGAATGCCTTTTAATCTTGATTTTTGCTGTTTAGTAATGAATGACCAGAACAGTTGGGAGCTGAAAACATTTTTGACAATACAAAATGTATATTGACTCTTTTAGCTGTGGTCCTAAATGAAGAAAGGTAATAGTATGAGCATTTACATTTCTTCTCTCTTTCCCTCTTTATTTCCTTCCTTTGTTTCTTCCTTTTCCTTTTTAGTGTGGGATCTGGACTGGGAAGTTTTTTAGATTTTTTAAGACCAAAGAAGCAAAAACACTTTATCTTGTAAGGCAGAGCAAGAATGTAGTTTTTAGGTTTCTATGTCTCTTTCTATGGGGCAGGTACATTTCACCAATGCCTGTGTTTCTGAGGTGTTGCCATATCTCTCTATTTGAGCAAAAAACTATCATTTTTAATATAAAGTAAGACGCATGCTATTGTTTTGTCACCATCAAAATAACATATGCATTTATGACAGTATCAGGGGAAAGTGGAGTGGTGAGGCAGGGTTTGGAGGTCAGGTCCCTGGGAACCACTCTTTTCTGTGTCATTTACTGCTAAAATGACCTTTGTCAAGTCATTACAGATCCCTAGGGTTCACTTTCCACCTTTTTCAATGGCCTGGTGTAATGAAACTGCTGTTAAAATAACTTAACTAAATATCACTTACAGGATATTTTATCCTCTTCACTCATTCCCATATCAGGGAGTAGGGACCACAGATAATATATTGAAGATATTTAGAATTATATTTAGGAAATACATTAGGCCAACATTTTTCACTTGTCTTCTTTGTTCTGAATTCATCTATTTAGATGCTTACATAGAGGAGCCTCTACACTCCTTTGCAATTTCTCTTTACTCTATTTCAGATTGTCAAAAATTCTATTGTTACCACTAGATTTTATGATCAGTGTCATAAAGGGATATATTTCTAGAGGTATAAATTTCTATCAGCTTCCTATCGTTAAAGCATAGTAGCCTAATTTAAGCAGGAGAAGGAGGAGGAGGGTTGATAGAGGAAAGGCAGGGGGGAAGAGGAGGAAGGAGAGGGGTAGGAAATGAATTGGGGAAGTAGCAAAAGAAAAAGCAATGTATGTGATGTCTCACAAATACCCAAAAAGCCTAATGCAAAAGCTCAGCTACAAAAATGGTGGTTTTTAATGCACAGAAGAAAGTTCCACAAATTCTGTGTATCCCATTTAACTTAACACCAATTCTACAAATCTTGCTTATCTGTTTTTCCAGCTCAGAAGAAATTAAAATCATAAAATTCTAAGAAAGTTTTCAGAAGTATTAAATGAGACATGACTAAGCTAAATAAAAGGGAAAAATATGAGTATGTGGGGGCATATTGACTAAATTTTTAAATGTACCCAGAGAGGACTGTGAATTTAAATAAATTATAACTTGGTTTCATAAATTTATTAATATAGATTTTCCACTACATTCAAATCATATGCAAATCATTTCGAGAAAATACAAATAGTGATTGGACATGTTCCATTTACCCAAAGGAGTTCAGTTGGGAAATAAATGTGGACACAATTCAGGTGCAATGGGGCATTTGAGGACAGGCTGTGTGTAGACCCACATTCAGGACTACAGATGCAATCAGATGAGGTTTTAGGCTCTGGGCCATTTTTATAATCAGGGTCAATTATGGGTCTTACCTGAGTGTGGCAGTAGGAAAGTCAACGACATGTAGGGGGACAGGATATGGAGGTATCATTGTCTCACTGGTCTTAGTGACAAGGACTACTCGAACATGACATGTAGGCTGAATACAAGCAGAACAAGGACAGAAGGCAATTATGCATTAGTAGGGGAGCTGTGCAAAACCTTTCCGAGATTGCTGCTTACTGTTCTGGACAAATAGATGATGGTGAGGTCATGGGATGCTAGTTTTATGTAGTTCCTTAAGTGGAAGGATTCCAAGAGCTGGTCTCTGGGCGTCAGTGAGCAGAGGTGCTGTTTGTATAGTTTGTGGCTCCCGAATATGACAAATCCATGTGTGATGGGTGTGGGGAGGAGAGGTATAGTACTGTAACAGTTAGGTGTGCAAATACTTGGTGCCCAGTTAACCAAGTAAGGATTTTAGAAGTAAAACTTGTACTGTAGGTCATTTGACAATTAAATTGAATACTGTGAACAACAGTTGAACCTTAAATTCATGAGCATGTGAAAAGGACTTTTTCAAGAAAGAAAAGGACAGGTATATCTATGAAGAGGCTCATGTTGGTTCATGTATCTACTTACTTGGCACTATTAGGGAGACAAAATGTATACCATAAAAGAATGCCTAGAAGATAAGAAATGACTCAAAGAAACATAAACATAGGGTCAGCCAATTCTCCAGCCTTCCCATAGTGCAAAGACCATGAACGATTCCAATAAAAAGTCAGTGAATGAATGATTAGTAATGGGAAAGGAGAAGCAATAGGTGAATGGGAGTCCATCAAAAAGTGTGAATTCAGTATTTAGAGTGGGTCTTTTTGTATATAGAATATAGAATTTGGATTTATTAAAATCAAGCAAGAAAAAATAAAATAAAGTCTGTCTTAATAAAACTGTTCCTGACTTTTTCTTCTAGACATAAATTTCATAATATTGTTTCTAAAAAATGTACTAGCTCAGATTCTTGAGAGTTCATGAACAGTGAGTGTCTCAAAATGTCAAGGGCCAATAGTAATAAAGGAAAATTCTGTGAGAAAAAACATCTAATTTAAGATGAAGAGACAATTGGTGGCTGTCATGGTTGTGAGTCACTACATAGCTTGGGGTGTGGTTTCAATACAAAGAAGACATTTTATTTGTTTTCTTGCTTTTTGTCTGTACTTAACTTAGAATGTTCATTATTGAGTTAGTCCAGAACCAGGCTCAGTTCCTATGATGAATGTGTCCTAGACATCCAGAAGCTAATAAAATCTAACTTCTTGCTAGTCTAACAAATCCTTCTTTTTGCATTAAATTAGAACTCTAAAAGGGTCATACTATAGATAAGGGTCGAAGAGGTAATATAAAGTTCCTTAATTAGAATGTATTTAATAAATTTACTATTATTGGGCTTTCTTAGACTTCTTCATAATATTCTCCCTTTTGTCTGAGACATGACTGTCCCTTTCTGTTCAATTTCCCACAAAGGAGAGGAAACAAATTACTGTTTTGTTTTGCTTTTGTTTGTTTTTTATTTTTATTTTGGCATTTACTTCTCAAGAGTCAGTGTGTGTGTAAGCCTCAGATAAAGTACAACCAGGCTGTCCAGAGGTATGGAAGCTGAGTAGCAGGCTGGCCTCCTTCACCAACTGAATCACTCACTCCAAGCACAAGTGATTCAATTTTGTGCCTCAGCAAAACTGCAGATTACTACATGCTATAGACCAGTGGGTTTGAACCCTGGCTGCAAATTAGAATTCCACTGGGAAGTACTTTTAAATACCAATGTTCAGTTCCCCACCTGTGATACAAAAGCAGATTCTTTCTGTGTCCCTGTCGTGTGTATGTACACATTTGTATACATGTGTATATGTGGATCCCTATGTGTCATATATGTATATCTGTTTATATGTGCATGTGAAATGGGTATGTATGGGGCTTTTGCATCCCAGGTAATTCCAATATGCAGGAAGGAATCAGGGTTGAGAATCAAAGTCACAGAGGCAGTTATCCTTGTAGGTATTTACCAAATGTAAAATATGAGACCATGACATTATGAATAAGGAGAATATAATTAAATAAGAAATGAAGAATGTGGAGATACTATTTTCTAAGAAAATAATGTTGCATGATAAAGATTCTTTAATTCATGAATGACATCTTTATTTCTACACAGACATAGACCAAGTGGGGATGTGAAGCCAAGCCAAAATTTTTCCAAAAATAAATACTCACCTGTGTCCACTCCAATACATAAAGAAATAAATAATCAGCATCTTCAAGTCCTACACCAGATATATGCCACAAATAATTTTATCCAAAAAATTTTTTAATTGGAGTTACAAATCATCTACCTTAGTCTGAGAAGCATTTCAGTAACATATCCCATGTTGCACACATTTAAAACACAGTTTTTCCCAGAACACTTGCACATATTTATCTTGTATTTATACTCAAACCCAGAACATATGATATGTGTAAAACTTGTGATATAGTTTTGTTTTGCTGACTCACTAAAGACCTCTGAGAAAATCTTTGCCCATGTGGCAGTAAAACAGAATCTTCCCTGGGTATATCTGGTTAGTTATCTTCTAGAATCTTCTAAGTTTTCCTGTGTCCTACATGGCTTCTGTATCATGAAAGTTTTCCTTGGGCAGCTACCACCTTGCTTCAAGATCATTATCACCTCTGGTGAGTCATTGTCAGTCTCAGCTTCCAGAATTCATTATGTACCTCAAAATGGCACCTTAATTTGTTTATCTAAGTACAGCTTCTCTCTCTAACCTCAGAGTCCTTGTGTGGCTGTTCGTTGTCATGTTTGATATTCTCTGCTGTTACAATAGCCTTGAGGAGAATGATATTTGTTGGAGACAGTCCTCCCTCCATTCCCCATCAGCAGAACATGAACTCCTCCATGGAACACAACATGTTACTTGCTTTGAAAGCACAATTTTACCTCCCTCTGGGAGCAGAGGTTTTCTACTTGCCCATAGTGGAGACTGCAAAAGCTTCAGTTTCACTTGGAAGTCAAACAACACATTTTAAGATCATCAAGTGATCAACCAATCATTTTAATATTTAGGAGCATTATTTCCACATCACTAGGTAAGTGAGGAATAACAGGTCACTAAAGAGTAAATACTTTGCAAATGACCCCTTTGGTTACTTTGCCTTAAATACAAATGATCTTGTACACACAGACTTCATTTACTAGGAAAGTCACCTCTAACTCTATCAGCAGCCCTCCAAGAGAGCAAATCTGAGACGGCATGCAGACTGCCAGACGGCCACTTCCATTACTGTCTCCTCAGGCCACAGGCACAATATATCTATGTAACCAGTTCACGTGTTGATATAAACACTTTAAAACACCCAATCAATCACTTCTTCCTAGCCAGCACTTTTCTTAGGGAAGTATATGCCCCTGACCTAGTAGAGACTCCGTGTAACTCCTTCCCTTCATGAGCTCAGGGTTTAATGGGCCAAACACGACAATGGCACAGATGAGCAATTTCAAGGAGTTCTCATTATAACCAGGATCTCCGTCACAGAGATTCAGAGGACACGTGTCAGAACACACCTTCTGCCTTCAGAGGCATTTATATATACAAAGCATTACAAACAATGAAGCACCCAAGGCTGACAGCTCTCTCTAAAGGTCAAAAGAGGTTATCAGTCTCCTTCTAACTGCAAAACTCTGTGTGGGTAGAAATCCACAAGCTTCTATGTTCCAGAAAGTTAACTTCAGTAATAGTATGTTCTACTAAAATCTATGCAATAAGCTAGATCATCGTCTATGGTCTGGAAGAGTAAGATCAAAGACTCTCTGGGCATATATAACATTCTAACAAACTTGGTAGCTAAGTAATATTTTATAAGATGTCTTGCTTTTTAAAGATTTTCCTTTTCTCAGCTGTTCTCTGTATATATGCCAAATCTGCCCCCTTCCCTTCTTATTTCTTGCAGATTTATTTATAATTGGTTTCCTTCTTTTATACTAACGACCACGAACGAGAGCTGGGATGAGCAGAGTGTGCTGTTAAGACCAAGTAGCTCTATCAGGAAATACAATGTCCTCCACAGACATGATCTCTTTGGAAATGAAAAAAAAAGTTTTTTACAGAACCAACATTAAGCACAGTATAGCCTGCATGGGGGAAACAGACACACATTATCACAAAAGCTGAAGAGGAGAAAACCACTAGTTCTACAGTTACAGGATCATAAAATTCTGTTTTCTATTAAAAAAAAAACATTTACTAGTGGACATTTTGAATGCCTCATCTCAGAGAAAGCCTGGGTACAAGGGACTGAATAATTACATCTTGCAAAATATGGGGAGTCATCATGTCAGAGAAACAGATGGTCTCCCCACCACTCCAATACCCCAAATCCAAACAAGCTCAGTGCATTCTGACAATTTGACAGCTGATACAGGAAAAGGCATTTCACTCCTAATTTTGAATAGAAACAAGGACCTTATGATGAACACAGGGTTCTTCCATGAACTGAAGTGTAAATTCCCATCAGCTAGGGTTAAGGGGATGGGACTGGACTGGACGCCTAGAATGTGTCATTGCTACTGGTACTAAATAGAGCTGAACGAAGTAGTATCCTAAACGGATCACAGAGTTTAGGCTCATTAGAGGCAGTATTTCACTTTTGTGATGCTGGTAGTTGAAGAATGATGTTTAAAATGCCTGTGAATTCTCTGATGCATGGGAAAAGGTACCCTAACATATTATTAAAATTACCACCTGGAATATGCATCAAATCAAAGATTCGATTCTTTATTTAAGTTAGCTACACAAACACACCATGAGAGTATACTTGAGATCATTATCGATTATAGACAAATTTTTAGATTTTTAAAAGTTCTTCCTTTGATAGTCCACCAAAGATTTAGAACTATAATCCAGAGAATTTAAGTTCAAATTCTTGCCCCACCTGGGAAAAATTTGGAAATTTATTGTGCTGTATGGGAAAGGACATAGGACAAGAAACACGATGTTTGATTTGTCCTTTTGGATTTGCCACTTAGATTTAAACATATGTGCCTCCATTTTCTAATACAGAAGGTGGAACATTATGTCTGTTTTGCCTATAGAGAGTAAAATAATGAAATACAAGTTTTTAGCCAAAGCACAAAACAGCTCTTTTGTGTAAAATTTACTCAGACATAACTTTAGGCCCCTTTTTTATCCTTTACCTGCTTCCCAGGCAGCCGTCCATGTCTGTGGCTTCAGCCACCACAAATACACTGAGAACTCCTGGGACTATTTCTAAGAAAGATCTATAGTCAGTAGCATTGCAATAAGTTTGTATGTCAGATGGGTACTAGACTTTTCAGGGTGATTACTTTGTAAGGTATATAACGTCAAATTACTATGTTATATACCTGAAACTAATATAATATTTACATCCACTGTAATTGTAAAATAATTTTTCAAAAGACCTATTTTAAGTACAAATGTCTGGCCCCCTAGTTCGCACTCCACCTCAAGTTCAGCGTGTTCAGCATTGCACTTGCTTGTTAAACCTGTCAGTCCTCTGCAACTCCCGCTCATGGTCAGAGAGAGAAGAGGTTGAGGGAAAAGTTACTGTAAACACTAGGCAGATTTTTACTGTATTTTTCTTTCTTTCAGTTTATTTTATTCTATTTTATTATTCTTTAAAGGCAAAACTTTGACCCCATCTTTCAAGGTACCTAACCCATAGGAGTTGAAATTGGTAAGGAGACATTTGGTCACATTAATGTAAAGCAAAGACCCTACTGTCAAATGAAGAATGGAGCCAAATTTCTGTTGCATTTATTGTGAAACAGTGCCTTTGTGCTGGGCCGAGTGGCATCACTGGATATTTGTTTTTTACCTTAGGCAAATTGTTTATTTTCTGGGCCCAGGTACGGTTTAGGGAAGACCTCAATAACCTATCTCTCCCAATAGCAAGTTGACTCTAGACGGCAGCAAGAGGCCAGCAGGAAGTGAGGTGAGTCTGGGCTGGGAATCCTGAGGATGGCCACATTTAATTCGATCCAACCTCTTCACTAAGGTGTCTTACTGCCCTTGGGTATCAGATGAGATGGTTTTATTTCTTCTAAACACTGCCTCACACTGTGCTAAGGTGACTCCTCTTGTCCTTTTTCCTGCCTTTTAACAATATCCTGAGAAGATTCTATTGCTTTCTAGCTATTTCAGATATTAAATTGGTTAGTATACATGAAAAGCTTCATCTTCTGATTCTTTTTTTTCAATATTTCTTTTTCTTTCTTTTTTTTAAGATTTTATTTATTTATTTTTTTAGAGAGGGAAGGGAGGGAGAAAGAGAGAGAGAGAAACATCAATGTGCGGTTGCTGGGGGTCATGGCCTGCAACCCAGGCATGTATCCTGACTGGGAATTGAACCTGAGACACTTTGGTTCGCAGCCCGTGCTCAATCCACTGAGCTAAGCCAGCCAGGATCTTCTATCTGATTCTAAATCCCTCCTTCTGCTATTACTGGCTCAAGGACTAGCTGGCACCATTTCCTCCCTCACCATTGCCTCTTTCTTAAGTTCCAGTTTTCCAAGAATTAGGGACAGGCCCAAAGAATGAAGGGCACAGGAAAATGTCCTTTTTATACTGGGGTAATTTTAATCTTGTTTTGTTGATGCCTGCTGCTTTTCTGCCTAGCCCTGACCTGCCATTGCCGAGGACCTCTGCGTGGAATGTGGCCATATGCTGCTCGCACTGCTGGGGCTCATCCAGGCCACCGCGGGGCCCAGTGTAGCCTCTCAGCCACTCAGGACACCACCCAGCCCGAATGCTCCACCTACCCTCGATCCCTGCTTGCTTCTCGCAACTTGGGAACATTCACTCAGAAGGCAGCTCTGTTGAGTGGGCTTCAGGCAAAATGCGTCAACTCTAGATTCCAAAGGGTTCTACAGTGGCCACTTAATCTAGAGGCGTCTCACCTTTGCCAAGCCAACTAGTGTGGATCAAAGTCGCCACTTTTCTTCCTCCGCCAGCCTCTTCTCTTCAGTTTGTTTTTCTACCACTGGGGTGAATGGATGAATAATTTGACTACCTATGTAGACATCCAACCTGGAAAGGAGACCCAGTCCCCCTTTCTTATGAGCATCTCTCACCTTAACTAGAGATTTTCTTAGGGCTCCATGCACGCATTAGAACAAGGCACTCCTGACAAAACCAGCGGCACTTTCCTCGTCACAGGAAAGTGACGCAGCTCGGAATGACGCACCTCGTCGCAGCTCGGACTGGATCAAGGCAGTGGGGTGGATGTGCATTGTAGTAGGGCCAGCTGTTCTTGAAGTGCATCCTGGGGGAGCTCCATCCTCAACTGATAGTGAACTTTTTCAGACTGCATTTCTTTGCAATTTTTTGGTTGCAAGGGTATAAGGTACTTAAAACTCACATCAATTCTTCGGAGCCTGCACTTTACTCAGTACTCTAATTACTGTAAAGCAGCGATGGAAGGTCTACTAAATTACACGATAAGGCCCAGCAAAGCAGGGGGCTTCACCACCTCTCTGAGGAACTGTCACTTCATTTATTCTGCTCTCTTTGTCCTCTAATTTCATTCACATATATGCACACACACATACACACGTGCATACCACAGTTTGCTTTTTGGCTTATGTTAAATCTAGGCAGCAGCCTTTCTTTCCATGAAGCTCTCCTTCATGGACTACACCTGGTCCCAGGAACCTGCACCCACCATTATCCCCATTTCACCTTAACCATGCCTTCCAGCTACAGCCAAGGTGAGGCGCTTCTCTGTCTTTGTGATTAACCTGCTTGTCCCTTTGCTTTGTCACAATTCTGACCCTAGCTGAAAATCCTTCCTTCCTGACTATGCTCCCTGTTAAATTATATGGTTCTTGAAGACAGGGGTCTATCTCATGGATGTATCTTGTTCACTGAGATATCCTTATACCTAATTAATTTCCCTAACCGATACTTATTTAGTAAGTGAATTGATAAATGCATGGAGAATGGAAATACTTCATTAATTTTTATTAGATTTAGCAAATGATTGCATGACACTTCATTTGAATCTGCCCTTGGAGCTATCAAGAACCTTATCGACTCAGTCCTTCTCCACCTCTATTGATTTGTTTGCACATTCTTGGTTTTTCTGCGTGTCAGAGTTTGTATCAGATTGCCACTGTATCTTCATTTCTATCTGTACTGGAGAGATTGGTGAAAATGCATATTTTAAAAACCAATGAAAGTGAGTTTTACATGACTTTAAACTAGGTATCTTTGAAGTCAAAAGTTTGACTTATAAATGAAACAAAAGCTTTGAGCTCCTCATATCTTCTACATCTTAGTTTTAATGTCTCCTACAGCACATTCTAAAGTGCTGTTCCCAGCACAGTTTAAATGGTTAAATCAATCATAGCCTCTAAGAAAATATCTTAGATTTTAAGATTTCTTCATATGTATGCTTTTTCAGTTTTTAATTTTTACTTATCATGAAACAGTTTGTTTTTCTAATTGTTTCCAACTTAGAAGAATGAGGTTGTAGAGATGTCTGACTTCATTAGGCATATTTGTACAAAAGGAAACATGGTCAGTGTTCAACCACCTGCTGTCTCATTACCAGTGGCATTCAGCTTATCCTCTGGACATCACCCACTGCCGTAACCCGTGGCACAGTTAGTGCTCCTTGTTTCTCTACCATCCAGTCAGATTTCTCTGCTTTGTTTGCAACTGCCTTGGTAGTTTTACTCAGCTAACTTGACTGTTAATGGTCAAAGTCCAAACCCTATGACTGGGGAGATTCTCAGTGGCCAAATACAAAGCACCATTATTTTACAGATTAGAGACCCAAGATTCCCAGGACAATATGATTCTCCCATAGTTCATAGTTAGTCAGGGAAATAAGGAATGATGGAACATGGGGTTTCTCACACTCAACCCAGGTCTCTTTCTGCTGTAAAACATGGTTATATTGAGTCAACCATTTGGGAAATAATTTACTTTAGTTGTTACTTAACTAAATTGCAGATTAATATGGAAGGATTTGAACCATTTCAGTATGGATGCTCAAATTCCACTACACAGTAAATCGATTTTAGCAATGCATGTATATAAGCAAACTGAGGCCCAGAAATTGAAAAACATCCAAGTATAAAAATCTTCATAGACAGTGCAAGTGGATAATTTCAGGTAAAATTAGACAAAATTTAAAAAATAAAATAAAGTAAATCTTTCACTCCATTTACATTTTTTTCTTTCTTCTTCCTCTTCTTTTTTTGGGGGGTGGGGGGCCTATGTTTTAGATTTGATTTAGCTTCACCCGTTCAGTTCCCCTGCCCTCACTTGGTGTGCAGAGAAGCCATCAGAATGTAGCAGCAGCCTTCTCCCCGTCTTCTTCGGATGCAGCGCTCCCACAAAGGTAATCATTCCCAAACTGTCAGAGCAATCTCTCCTCCCAGAAATAGTAGCTGGGCATATTGCTCTGAAGTTCTGTGGACGTGGTCAGCTGCTGTCACTAAGGATTAACTGGTCTCCAAATAACCAGAAGCATAAATCAAAGTGGGAGCAGAGAAGACAGATCCTCTCCACCAGGTCTAGGAAGGAAAGGGAAATGTATCCTGTACCTTCTTTCATCTCAGCCACACCCACAGTGGAGAGTTGGCTGCATTAGCACAGTCATCTTCAAAGGCAAAGGACAGCAAAGCAAGAGGGGGGAAAAGAAAACAAATCCTAATGAATAATTGGCAAACCATCTGTCTATATGTGTTATCTCCCTATGTTACCTTCACAATTTTCCTTTTCAAATTCTCATTGATCTAAGCCCCCCTCCCCCCAAAAAAATTATTCTGTGCTATATATTCTTGTCTGCTCATCAACACAATCGTCCTAGTGCACTAGGGCTGGGAGGGCTGTTAACCCAAGTCCCCTAGCTTACCCACAAAGGACACTTAGGACCCAAGGTGACTTGGCCAGAAACGTGGAGCTACTTAAAAAGACAGCCAGGGCTAGAAATTCCATATCCTGACTCCTTCCTCATTTAGTGTTCTTGCTAGGATTGTATCTTATTAAAAAATTATCTTCTCTTTACAGTATGCTCTTTTATGCCTTTTATATATGCTTTCCCTAACATTAGAGCAGAAGTGTGGGTTTTATCCTCTTCTATCAAAACTTGCAATTGGAAAATGTTTTACATCTGTCTTTCACCACTTAAGATGAATGAGGATCCTCGCACCACCTTCCCTGAGGGTGTCTTCATATTCAGCCGTATATTCTGAGTTGTGGAATGGAAAATTTTGTCCCTGTCAAAGCATGTAGCATCAGGGAAGATTGCAGGAAGGGGTGGGGTGTTTTGTGACACTAGTTTCTGAGCTACTAATAACTGCTATTAAGAATACAAAATGTACACGTCAAAACTACTTGCGGAACTGGTTAATAATTGAAAGGTGGGGAAATTGGTTTCATAAGGTGAGAACCTCCTGGAAAATCTCTTCCGTTCAGAACAGCCGTCATCAGTGTAATGCAGAGCCCTCTTGCTTTTCCAGAGGAGACAGTAAACAAACAGTTTCTCCCTCTCTCACTCCTTAAATCCAAATAAATGTATCTTCAGTGTCGTTGCTGTTGTCTCCATTTCAGGGTCTCTCTACTCTGCCTCCGACCTCCTGCGGACTCAGAAGAGGGAACATCTGTTTGTCTATTTTGCTCCCTTTTGCAGAACCTGCTAAATAGGGAAGAAGCTAAATTTTTAATGTTCCCGAAGCCCTGTGTGTGAAACGATGATATTGGGTTGCAATTGAAGAAGAGTTTTAAGACAGGCAATTTTATACCAACTTACATAATGCATGCCAAAGTGTGAGGCTGTTATGGAATCGCAACTGCAATTGTGAGCTGCATAATACAGCAATAGTATTTGAATATTATCAGATTGTAAATGGCGGAAATGCGGTATTAAGTGTTTGTGAGGAGTGAATTATGCCCTATTATATCGCAGAGACCCTGGGAGCAGCGGGAGCAGCCGGTGAATGGCGGGTTTCTCTGATTTATTAACATGGTTAGTTGACTGGGATTATGCTTATTTTTATGTGCGGTTTTATCAGTTCTGAGACTCTAAAGAGGACACACAGTGTGAGGAGGGATAATGGTCATGTGCCTCCCTCCCACATGCCACAGCACCTGGAACATCCTGCATGATTTGGCTTTCTTAGCAAGGAACTAAGAAACCTAGAGAAATATACAAAAAATGAAAACACCTCCATAAACTAGCAAGAACCTTTGGGGAAAGCTGAAATCTGGAAAAGGAAGGCTCGGGAGGGACCTGATCACAGACTGTAAATACCTTCCAGGTAGATATGCAGGGTACATATTAGTCACAGTCTCAGGTGATGTCAGGAGTAGGTGCAGTGCCTGAAGCTAAGGAAGAAGTTTGAACCAGATAATAACAAAAGCTTATAGCAGTAACAGTGACAGGGCAGAGACACAGGTTCCCAAGAGTCATGACAGATATTCAAGGACTAAGTTAGGTAAAATGTTAGCAGGACTGATGTAGTGAGCAGAGCAGAATGGACTAAACGGGTAGAGTTTGGTGCTCCTGTTTCTGGAGACATTGATGAAGTAAGAAGTGCAAACATTTTCACCACTGAATGCAGTTTGGGCCATATTCATTACAAAAGCTTTCCTCTCTTGTGATGTCATATTTAAAAAGAAAAACCTCCAATTAGATTGCCATCTGGAAGATCATAATCAACAAGCATGACGATGACCTTCTCTCCCCTACAAACATCACCTTTCCTGACTTCGAAACCCTGATGGAGAGACTGCCTAAATTAATGTAGGCTGATGGGTTAGAGAAAACTTACTGAAGGAGAAAAGCTCTAAAGAATTGAGGATTTAGGGCATAGTTTACATTATGTACTCATTAATTGTGACAGGATTATTTTTTTTTAAAAAAAGGACTTTCAGTAGTTGAGGATTTAAAAAAGGAGAAGGAAAGGAGATTATTGTTCTCACTGGGCATGCCTCATGGATTTTTCAAGTGTCTCTCAGTAAATGACAACGTTTGTAACCAAGCAGTCCCTTTCAGGTTGAAGGGTTGAAACATCAAACTCTCAAGGGTTAATGGTTATTCTCAGTGGAATGGACAATTAGGTAGAATCATTACATCAACAAGTGACATAATCCTGAAAGTTTCAGAGATGTCTCCACATCAGTCAGTAGAGTGTTATATCTAATCCCTCCACAAATTCAAGAGGGTTGATAGCACATGCAGCACAGCCTCCATTTTCATCACCAATTTATAGTGCCATTAGAAAATGAAACCACAGCCATATTGGAAGGGCAAAATCCACTGGGTGACGAACCATGAATAATATCTAAAGTATGGAAAACAACCTGAGCCAGACTGCTACAAAAAATGAAATTTGCTCTAAAACTGTGATGTCAGGTGCAGGGTGGAATTTAAGCAATTGCAGGGGAATTAGTTTGGATGGCATCTCTCCTCACCCTCACGTTTTTATCTAAACCATAAATGACAGTGATGCAGAAACAATCATAATAAATGTGAGCACATAGGGTAGGAAGCAGGGTCATAATGACTTGTGTGGCTGGTAAAGTGCAGGATGAATGGGGTAACTCCACACCAAGAACACTTTCACTCCCCTTCGCTGCAACTCTACCCAAACATCAATATAAACACCAGTGGTGTGATCTGGCCCATAGCCCACAGTCTGTGCAAACAGGCACAGTGTTACCAGAAAGGTAGCGGTGGATCTTAAAACAAAGAGAAACACACAACCAAGCATGAGCAAATATCTGGGGAGACACACACATCATGAAGGAAAGGCGGAAAATGCAGTGAATGGAAGAACATATATTTGGTGAATAGAACAAGAGTAAATATTAAACAAATCCTCTGAGAGACACAAGAGGGTAGTATAATTATTTTTTAAAGATTCATTTTGAAAACTTGGAAACTGAAAACTTCATTCTTAAAGAAAAGAAGTGAATTAAATAGTTGACTAGTGGACTATTCAAAATACTAGAGAATAAAAGTTTTTCTCAGCAAGGCAAAATTTAGGGTCCCCCTCCCGTGGAGTATAAAAGGACAGAGATACAAAAGCACATGTGCAGAAATTTGGACATATGGCAAATAGTGTTCTAAAAAGAGATCATAGGAAAATGGAGGGAAAAATAGGCAAAGACAAATTTTAAATTTCCCAGGACTGAAGAAAGATGTAAGTTTCTAGATTGAAAGAGCCCATCACATACTGTGTAACTAAAAGGAACTAAGCCGGGAGGAGGGAGGGAGGAAGGATGGGAGGGAAGGAAGAAAAGGAGGGAGGCTGCATATTGAAATAGCACAATGAAACTTGAAAACAGATATAAAGATAATCCCCTAAGAGTGTCTTACTAGAAAGAGTGTAACAAGATTTCAAACAAAGCAACCTCTCTTGACTTCCGATTCTCATCAGTAACACTGCGTGCAAGAAACCCACTTCCCTCAAGATTCTTAGAGAAAATTATGTTGAACCCTATTATTGTATTTTTAGGGCAAAATAAAGACATTTCCAGATTTTTTGTAGGGCATGGATATTTAACCATCCATAATTCAAGTCTGAAAGAATTACTAGAGCATACATTCCAGCAAGTAAAATAAATGGATCCTAAAGAAGAAAATGGAGTTTAAGAAGCAGCAGTGAGCAAAGAAATCAATAAAATGTATTGCTAAGTCTAAATGAGCATTGATTACAAAATATCAACCTGAAACTAAAATCACATACGATATTGATGTTAGATAACATCAGTAAACATGCAGCAGAGAGTGACTTACTAAGAAACAGTTATTCACCATTTCATTTTTTTCTATTTTTTTCTTTATTCATGGGCTTAAATACAATCTCATCTTTTCTGTTCAGGCATAGGATGACAAGGAGATCCTTATTTCTCTGAAATTATGTTGTAGGTTTCATCCCACTTTATTTTTTAGATGTTTTATTCACTTCTCTTTATGTGCTTTGTAACACAAGATAAATTATGACCTCCTACAGGGAACTGAGTTTATCAATTTGTGATTTTAGTGGATTTGGTAATTACCAGCATTTTGAAGGTGCTGGTTCAATAAAGAATAGAGTACAGTTTTCTGTGTTGGCTGGTACAGGACCCACCATAAATTTAGTTAGGAGGCAGAGATGATTATACTAGACCCAGAATCATACAAACCAGCCATAGTTCTATAAAATAATTTGATACTAAAGCGAAGAGAATCCTTATTTAAAAAAAAAAAACAAAGCAAAAAGCAAACAAACGAAACAACAGAACTACCTATCCTTATTAGCTCAGAGAATTGTCTATCCCAGAGATTCATGCACAAAAACCGAGATCTTAAGAAAAATCCCAACTCTACCCTAAAAGTCTCTGAACCCTCAACTGCTACAAGATCTCTCTGAAAATAGCTGACATAAGATAAATTCACCTCTTTTAGTAAAGGTTTTCAAAAGAAACAAGAACATGATAGACAGAAAGACATTACAAGGCAAATAAGAAAAGGAATACTACCAGAGATGCCAGGTACAGATAAAAATGTAGACCAAATATTTCACCATTATTGAAGAAAGACATTATATTCAACTTGGCTTCAAAGTTGAATAATAATAACAACAACAACAATAATAAATTAAAGAAAGTGGTAGTGGACAATAATAGGAAGTGGGCATTATAAGCTAAAGTGGCTCAGGAATAAAATAGAATAAAAATTAATCAAAGATATATAGATATAATGGAAAGTAACACAAATAAAATATAATAATGTTTATATGACATAGAAATAAAAATAAAAGCAAAATTAAACAGAAGTAAAAAAGGATTTATAAGGAAAAATAGACAGATAATGGAAATCAATCTACATATCACCAAAACACTTAATGAAAAAATAAAAAGCAAAAATTAAAAGAAATCAAATATATAACTCAAGAAAAGAATTGAAATATATAACTCAAGAACACTTTCATTTAATTAAAACTATTGTTTCTAAATATTGAAAGATAGAACCTGTATCAGGGAATAATCAGAATGATCAGTTCTGAAATATATCATAGTAAAAGCACTGGACTTCCACTATCAAAAAGAATTTTTTGGCACCATGGGAATTAAGAAATCTACTTATAAAAGGTGGAAAAAAGAAGCAAGCAAGAGTGGCCACAACTTCTCCACAGCAACCGTCAACACAGGAAGACAATGGCACAACATCTTCAAATTCCATGGAGACAGAAAGTGACCCAAGTGTTTTATATCTAAATCAAATGTCAATCAATTATAACATCAAGAAACAAATGGATTTTAACAGGCAAGAACTCAGGAAACAATTTCTTATGTGAAATGGTTAACAATGCTACTTCCAGACCAAAGTCAATTGCGATATGACTACAGAAACTATAGCAAAACATCGGTAGCAATGGCTACACTTAACTGTAGATCTGTGACTAAAACAAACATGAAAACTAGGTGATGGAAAAGAAAGAAGCATTATGTGCATCAAAATATAGGAATTACACAGATAACACAAATTGAGAAAAGAAAAAGTTAAATAGGTGGGTGATACAGTCAAACTACTTGAAGTATAAACTTATTTAAAATGTAAATTTAAACACTGATCATGAAAATAAAATTAAATATAAGAGATTTGTTGATGAGGAGAGATATGCTCACATGAACACCTAATAGACTAATGCTTTGAGATTAATATAAAGGTAATAGGAAAGATTCAATTTTTCTTAGATATCAGAATTATAAGCATGTCAAAAGACAGCACAGGGAACCATTTACTGTTTAAAAGGGATATATAAAAATAAATACTAAGCCCATACATGTATGTCATATCAATAAATTTAAATTGGTTAAATGTATGCTTTCAAAGAAAATGACTTTCAGATGTGAATATTTGATCACAAAGTAAACTCCCAGTTCTACTATATTCATGGAAGCCAACAGCACACATATATAAAAGTAACTCCATAATATTGAAAATTTAAAGATTGGCAAAAATCTTATTGAAAAACTAATAAAAAAGACAACAAAAATCATGATTTTAGTATCAGACAAGTTTAAATGCTGATCAAAATCTGATCAAGATCTAAAATGTAATCAATATGATAGATTTTATGGATATATAATAAACTGCACACCCTGATAAAGGGAATACAGCTCTTTTTCAAGTACCATGGCACATTCACAAAAACTAATTATAAACTGTTACAGGAAAAAAATCATAGTTTCTATAAAGTAGAAATACAACAATGTATTGATAGAAATGAAATTAAACTAGAAAATATCAACAGCAATGAAACCAAAAAATAAAAGGCCCTTCCACATGGAAAACTAATAAGCTTCTATTAATCAACACTTCAGTAAAAAGGAAATATAAATTAAAATTTCACATTTTTTGAAAAGAATGATAAAAATGCAACATATCATAATATATAGGATGCATTTGAGCAGAGATCAGAGGAAAATCCATAGCATAAAACCCTTTTACCAGTAAAAATGAAAGAATGATATAAACCTCAGCTTAAAAAACAAGAAAAAGAATAGCAAAGCAAACCCAAAGGAAACACAGGGAAGAAAATAATAAAAAGAAAAAATAAATTAATGAAGAAAACAGAAATATATCTAATGAATAAATGAAAATTCTGGTTTTTATAAAAATAGCAATAGACAAATCAATAGCTAGCTTAATCAAGAAATAAAGCAAAAAGCAAAAATATACAAGATAAGACATGATCAAAACAGAACTGTTGAAACAAACAGATTTTTGCAAATCACAAGAGACTATAAAACAAGCTTTTATGCAAATAAATTTTAACACTTAGGTGAAGTTTTGTTCAGGGAAAACATACATGATGCATGAACGAATGGGAGCATTATGATCAAGAAGAATGCTATTATGTACAACACATATACATGAGGAAATAAACTTAAGGTAGGGTGTAGTTCTCTGGAATTCATTTTGTGAAATATAAATGTATAAATGCATGTTAATCAGGAAAGTTGTCACAAACTCTTCCCCCACCTCTACCCCTAACCAAACACTATAAACAACATCCAGCCAATAATTCAGTCTAGGTTCTAAATACTTGCACCTACAAGGCCCAGCACAAGTAATGTCCCTTTCTATTATAAAATCTTTTACTAGAAAATCATAATCATGTAATTTTGCAACATAACAACATCATACTCAAGCACACCATATGATATTTAAGGTGAGATGTTCAAATTAAAACTATAAGTTATTACAATCATATTATTACCCTACCAACATCACTGAAGTGGGCATTACTTCTGCCAGACCCTGCATTTGATCCTCTGAAATCTCCATGTTATCCTTTCATTCCACCTTCACCTTTTTTGAACTGTGACATGGATGAATGAACACACAGGCTATTGTGGTGAAGACCTATTGAAAAATGGGATGGATTCACCTTGTGCAAATATATGCAAAGCATTAATGACCATTTAAGTGAAATTCCCAAAACACCTTTAGTTAAGCCCAAATCAGGCTTCCTGCTGTGGCTCCTCTGAAAGAGATGACAGGCCACTGTGTCCCAGAAATGAGACTCCCACTGGGAGGGAAGGACTTTCAAACTGACTCTGTGCCCTCTGGGTAGGTGTCTTATAAAAAGGCCTATGAGCTTGACTTTCACATGAATGGTATGAATATATTTGCCTGTCATTTTCATGTTAGTCAGCCTATAGTTGCCTAATAACCACTTTCTAAAGCCACTCTGTAATACTCAAGGTCATTAATATTTGATGAAAAGCTACTGACCAAATGAAGGAAATATTTGAATATAACTGATCACTGTTAAAACATTGCTAACATTTACTGAGCACTTACTATGTGCCAGAAACTCTAAATGCTTTATTCCTATTACCTCATTCAATCTTCACAATAGTTTTATGAGGAAACTAAAAGTAAAATTGTATTTGTCCATCCCATGTTTCTAAGTAGATGATATATTTTTATCTTAAATGTTATTGAGGGTCACTCTAAGTCAAATTTATGATTCAATCTACCATGTTAATGATTTTTCTCCAATTTGTATCATCATTAGGGATTCCATGGAATTTGGAAACAGGTTGCAGAGATCTGTGAGACCATGGGGCCACCAATATATGTTTCCAAAAGAGTGGCTATTTAGCTGTGTCCAATCCAGGTTCAACAGAATAATGATGACGTTGTTCCATCGTTCAGATTAAAAAGGCCATGCTTTATGAGAGACAAATGCTCATTGTACAACAATTGAGAATGGACAAGAGGGTCTTCCCACCTCTCATTCTAAGGGTAGCATGAGAATCAAGTGTCCTTTGCCATAGATTTTTTAATGTTCATGATTCAGAGTAAAAGTGAAAGGGTGAGGTGGTCATTTATTTCTTAAATTTATTTAAGGAAATAAGTAAGAGAAATGTGCTGAAACTTTTAACCCAATTTAGCATTGAAAAACTTTCTTATCGCTTTTGCACATTTTCATCTTCCACACACTTCAGCATCACACACCTTATGTCAGTGAAAAACTGCAGCAGAGTAAGCCTCATATCTGATTAAATTGTTTTGTACTTTGGCCCAATATGTAATAGATCTTTAATTTAGATGTTGTAATATCTAAACATGTTATAAGAGAGTATCTGTGCTTCTAGCATAGAAGAAAGGAAAAGGATGGTGAGAGGTCTTAAGACTAACGGAGTCTTGTCAAGTGATTATAACAGATGCGAGTATGGATGTCACACTTCTTTATATTTCACTAGTTGGAGATTCAACAATTTGGCAATAAAATGAGATGAAGGGAGTGTGGGTTATAGCCTGACTCTTCTCAGAACACCTACATTGACTTGACCAAGTTATTGACCCTTGCTGAGGCTCAGTCACTTCCTCTCTATAATAGGACAATGATGCCCACCTTATCTCATATTGTGTTACAGGAATTAAATGAGCTAATGTTTGTAATGTGTTCTGCACAGTGCCCAACAAAAGTATGTGTTTGAGAAGGTCTATGTGTAAAAATTCATATCAAGATGATGCTAGTTTTTTTTTCTAAAGAACTAGTGAAGCTTGGGGGAAACGAAGGAATTCTAATCACTAGGAAGATTTGTCAGTACAGTGAATATATGCCACAGAGTTGGCATGTGATTATTTTTGCCCTACTAAATTAAGCAGCTCCATACATCCTGTTGTATGGATTTGTTCACCCCTAGAAACAAATACCTGTGTATTAGTATCTGAGTACATCAAGAGTCCCAACACCAGTGTACAAATTCCTTTTCTTGCTTTTGATGGATCTCAGTTCATGCAGGTAATACCTGTCCCCCTTAGTTTTGCTGTTTCCCGGCCAGTCGTGCCTACTGTTACAGAAAGTAGCACAATACATCTCATTTTTTTATCCTTTCTGTGATTACAGCTGATAAAGATGATTTTCCATTTCCCTTTGCATACATAATGTTAAAGGCAAAAAGAATGTGCCTGTGCCGACTGTTCAGATCAACCATAGCGTCTGTGTGTGTGTGTTTGAATATGGGCTTGTTGGGGTCAAGGAGAGCAGTAAAGTAAAAAAGAACAAAACAGAGTTTCATGGTATCTCAACATTCAACAGTCTGTAAAATACTAAGTCTCAAAGAGACTGTCTTTGGTACATGTCTAACTAATAAGAGTCCAGGCACCCTCCATCAGAGCTCTAGTTCCTAGGTATCTTGGGCCCCAGAGTGGCTACACAAAATCCTCTTCAGGACTCATTCCAGCCTTTTTATCTGCTGTTGATGCGATATTCTTTCCGTTTAACCAAGATCCTTTCCCCTGGGGAAAAAGTGACTACAGATTTGATTTGATTTTCAGAGACCATGGAAAACATGGTCATGTAGTCCTGATCTAAGACCTAATTTCCTTCCTTTATTCTTTGGCCATTTGGAGCTGGTGAGGAACACATACCTGTTCAATGCTTCTGTGACCTAGGCCAGTGATGCCAAAACTTTATTGCACATAAGAATCAACCATGAAACTTGCTAAGATTCCACCTCTGATTCAGGAGAGATGGGGTTATGCCTGAGAATCCACATATTTTACAACCTCCCAGGTAGTGCTAATGCTTCTGCTCCTGGGACTATGCATTAAATTACAAGACCCTAAGAACTGACAAACTTTTCTGTAAAAAAAGAGACAGTACATATTTTAGACTATAACTTCTCAACTTTGCTGTTATAGCACAAAGGAAGCTATCGATAATGCATAACCAAATGGGTGTGGCTCTATTCCAATAAAACCTCGACACTGAAATTTGAATTTCATATAAATTTTACATGTCACAAAATAGTGTTTTTCTTTGGATACTGTAAAATTGCTTAAAAATGTACAAACCACTCAGCTTGTAGACCATACAAAAGTAGACCAGGTCTACTGTTTAGTCAGTATGTCAGATATGACCTGTAGGACAAGTTTGCCAATACTATTCTAGACAAAATTCTTGTCCTATAACTAGTACTTGATAACCTTGTCTATTAGAATGAGATAGACCTTCTCATTCCCTTCTGGTTTACAAAGTAACCAATTCTTAGAGTACTGAATCATAGTCCTTTTCTGAATCAGAATCCTTTAATTTACAGCCCCTGACCTGAGTCTTTACCCTAAAGCTGGGATGCCCCCACCCTATTTCAGAGGCAGAATGAGCAGGTGTATCTTTTTACTCAGGCACTTAAGGTTTATTAGCAGTTTAGTGACTAACACCAAGGTTGAGATTTACTTTGCCATTCCTATGGGGAGAAGCTTAAATAAATTATATGTGTGTGTGTGTAATTATACATATAATTTATTTGTATATTATATATAAATATAATATATATTTATTTATATATTATAAATTATATATACATAAAGTCTCTGATAACATCTCAGCCTGAAATTATTAGAAATCTTACCAACTAGACAATCCATCTCAGTGGTAAAATTTAATCTCTCCCTCCACCTGCCAGTTGACTCAGAATGTATAAAACAAACCTATTTTAGGGAAGTACTTCTCCAACTTTTTAAATGATTTATTCCTATAAGGGCAGAGAAAATGATGTATGTGTCCAGGATTCTGAGACCTAGACTTAACTGGCACATAGGAAGAGTAAAATTTCTTTGAAGTTTCCCATTTTATCTTATAAATTCATGCATATCTTGCATTTATACCATAATGTATTGGTATTTGTTATAACATAAAAATATTAAAAATGACTTCTGAGTTCACTTTCTCAAATTTTTATGCTAAAAATTGTGAGCTCCAGGAAGATGGCCAATGTTTACTGATTCACACAGACTCTCTGATATACCAATCTATGTACATGGGTTTAAGAAGTTTAAACTCATCAGGCATCACCAGTTCCTCCTGGTGGTGCTAGACCCCATGTACCTAATGCTTCTAGCTTCTATATACCTCCCACCCCTGACCAAGTCCTTGCCATATGATATAAGGGAACTCAGATCATTAAGTTCATTTAAGGATTTCCTAATTAATTAGTTGACACTTTGCAAGGTTGCCTTTGGTATGATCGTCACTCAAACTCTTATTTTCTTTGTTCATATCCTGTTCATAGGCTTATTTTTGGTCTTCAAATCAAATTATCAATAGAATATCTTTAATAAGTCTTAAATGTTTTGTATGGTACAATACATCACAATAATCTGATTATGTTAACCCTAACCCTAGTCCTATTGTGTCTTCACATATCTTTAATTTCTTTAGTACTGTATTTTAATGGAAATATTGGCCCAAAGTTGCATGGATTGCTTTTAATAATTAATGTCTATGTTAACTAATGCATTTTAAGTATATAAAGTTGGAAATCAGTGGTCTGATGATATTTCTGTCTGCTTCTCTCTCATCATCTTCATCACAGGTATCCTCCATTCGAACCATTAAAATCCTATAAATGTAAAAATCAAGAGTAAGTTCATTGCTCTGAATGCTGGCCTGATTTTCAAGATTCAATTTTTTCAGGTAATAAGGTATTTGAGAAACTGTGGAAAGATATTGCTTTCTACTAGCTAGATCATTTAAAACAATTTATATAATGTTATTAATATTCCTAATTGGCATAAAGATATATATCACTATTCTACTCTGCTGGCCATAGCAGAGCTCAAAGAATGTCCTGTTGAATGACTATTGGACATCACAAGAAAGGAATAGTAAGGAAAAGATGGCATTTCATTACTTATAGTGATGATATCCCTAGATTATGTGATCTAGGAAATATTAACTGAGTGGTTTAGGTAGAAGAGTAGTAATCCACTTTCTTCCTTCTATGGTAAACATGATAATGCTAATTGATGGATTGTTAGATCCAAGTGGAATTTGAAGAAAAGGCAAACCAAGATTTGGTTAAAAGGCTGATAATCTCAGTGGTACCAGGAATGTTATATTTGCAAATTTTTGCACCAAATTGTTAAGTTTGAAAGTGAGTGCCTCCTTAAATTTTGAACTGTAGGTGACTCACTTGCCTCTAGTGCCTAATCTCAAGATACTTGTCAACAAGGTTATAAATCTCTATGCAAGGAAAGAGACAGATGATAAAAGAGAAAGAGGATATATTTCAAAATGCTTAGCCTGGCCCTTTGTGCATGGACAAGAGTAGTCTCAACTTTCTCAAGTGCAATACATTTGTCTTATGACAGTTCCACCAAATAAATGGACCACTTGAAATTCCTTTTGTATATTGTTTCCTTTCTTGTTTCTTGTCTTTGTTACTGAGCTTTCTGCTTCCTAAACTTTAAAATCCTATCCATTCAGAGTATAGAGACTCTTTATTCATCCAAATTTACTCCCTTGAAGTGGACAATTGTATTAGGCCATCAAGCTTCCATCTCCCACTCAAACTTTCAGGAATTTACTGTCCAGCTACTGGGAGAGTTGATAATTGACAGATTTTAGATTAAAACTTCCTTACAGAAATTGCCCTTGGTCAAAGATAGCCATCTCACCCAAAGTCTCATCCTCTTCCCAGAGACACCTTGTATCCAGTGATGGGTCAGTGCAGGAGTTTAAATCTGGCCCTCTTTCTCTAAGTCAAGACAATTGTGAAGGACCATTTACTTGTGTAAATTACCATAGTACCTTTCTGGTAAGAACTGAGAGAGTCATTGCCTCCACACTTGCTGTGCTATTATAATGTCTTTTCTCTGGGGAATTCAGTTACCTTTCCCATTGTTGGGAACTGGATCTGAAAATTGAATTAAATTCAGAAATTGATAGAATGATTACTTTTAAAAATTTTGTAACTGCCCTTAGCTTTCTGATTGAACATTATTAATTTCTCTCTTTGTATAAATTAGTAATACCCTTGATAGTAGCCTGTTTATTCTTGCTCCTATGGGATGTCTGGTTCTATTGTGTAGCTTTCTGTAGATCAGCAGTGAGTGCCTCATCTAGTTGCCAGACCCACCTTGCTACACATTTCATTTTTGCCTACATCAGTGTGGTTTTGTTTGTCTTTGGAAACAGCACAACCACTGAGGAATACCTCATTTATAAGGCAACTTTGAAATATATATCATCAACTTTATCAGACCAACAATGGATCCATTTACATGTTTTGCCCAAATTGACTTAAGATAAAATTGGAATTATTTATTTCATTTGCTTTAGACCAACACTGCTCTTTTTACCTGTTACTGATATGCATATTATATGTTAATTTTATTCTTGCTTTTAGATCCCACAGGGAATTTGTATGCTTATGGTCTGTTTTGTTCTTCAAAATGCCCACCTGTACCTTTACATGTTATTTCTAACAGTTGAGGCAATGCCCTCAGAATTAAATACTGATAACAAATAACCTGTAATACAACCCCTTCTTTGCCATTGTCCTCATTATAATAATTGTCCTGACATTTTATAGGGACTTGAAAAAATTATCATTCAATTTAACTGCTACCTGTTGCCTTTGAAAATATATATCAACATTTCTACTTTATTCATAGATAGTTCTTTGCTTTTTGGCTTTCCAAAGGATTAAAATGTATGGGCAGAGAGAAAATTTTAAAATTTCATAAAGATGTCTATTGATGAATAATAATTTAGATGTATCCATTTAAAACATTTACATATTAAAATACTTATCAATGATATCTAGCATAAACATTACTGCAAATAGTTCACACAAACCTGTGTAATTTATCAATCCTCTTTTCTGGAAGCTTAGCCAACCTTTCAAAGTTTCAGTAACTAGAAGGTATGACATTCTGCATCTTGAAATGATGGGTTTTCTTTTGAATTAAACTTCAGAACTAAGTGTCAGAGATGTGATAGTGTCAGCTAATACAGGCTCAAAAAACTGTTATATTTTCAGGAAGTTTGCATTAATAAAAATTAAATTGTATTAATGTACAATTATTAATTAATAAAATTAAATGATATAAATTTACAATTAAATAAACCATAGTAAAACAGTCATAATAAATACTCAAATGTATAACTTTCTAATTATTTAATTATACTTTATGTTATCTATGTGGTTATATGTTTTTTGTGTGTTAGTTTTTGTTTTCTTTTTAGTGGAAATCCAGTTACTGAACATTTACCAACACACCACTGACTAAGCCCCTCCTTTTCAAAGCTGAAATTCATGAGCTAAGAAAAAATTTCATAATTTAGTGAAGGGAGTGGAAAAATAGACATTTCCCAAGTACATATAGATGAACAAATCTGGTTACACTCATCTACATACCCATAAGGGGAGAAATGAAAAGTACCCTGTAGTGAAAAAGCAGAGGGCTGGACAAGGAAAGGCCAGGTATCATTAAATTATAGAATAATGAAACTACAAAGAACCTAAGGGAACTTACCATTCAACAGCTCAATTTAACAGAGGAGAAAACAGAAATTTTCCTATTTACTCAATGGTTGAGCCAAACAAGATTTTTGTCTTTAACAGTAATGTTACTTCTTCTATATCACATGGCTCATTCAGAAGGTCATGTGTTCATATTTTTCCTTCACCCATATTTATTTATCCAAATTATACTTGAAAAACTTAAGCTGATGTTAGAACAAATGTATGATAAAATATTTATATTTTCCCAATTAATTAAACGTTGGCTATTTCCAAAGTCCTTATTATAGAGTTCATACAGTCAAATTTTTCTCAACTATTTCTCACAATTTTCTGCCACCAGAATAACAATTTATCTTTATAAGAAAATATTGACTATTTAAATATTAAGGCCTGAATGCATGGAACACCTGCTATATGCTAGGTTTAACAACTTAGTGAGTATGCATCATTATAACTATTTTTAAAAGTAAATTGAAGTGTCTAGAGTTTATGCAACTTCACCATGGTGCTGCAAGGAGGTAGTAGGTTTCTGAACTGATTCTGCCTTACTCCAATGCCTGTTTTTTTTCCTTCCCTTTTCCCCTATTCTGCTACTTTATCTCTTAGACATATGTCTATAGGAAAACAAAATAAAACAAAAACTTTGCCATAGTTGCATACAATTTCCAGATCATATTTGTGCCTTTTGGCTTTTTAGATCACATCCAGGTGAAATTAAAATGTCAGTCATTTTCACGGTCGCCCATCACTGTAGGTATTTGTCATTGTCATGAACTATTTAACCTGGAGTAGGTCCACAACTGAACCTTAAAGTTACCTTCTAAAAGATAGATATCCTAGACTAAAATAAGGGAACTGCGGACAAGGTGAGAGAACACTTAAGGTAATGAAATATGGAGTTATTAGCACTCTAGCAAAGTAACATAAGCAAACTGACAGCAGGGAAGGAAAGAAAACTCTATTGTTCTTTCATGTACCAGGAGAAGAAGATACCAGGGGCAATGCAGAAAAGCTGGCAAATTTGAAACAAATTAAAGGCAATAACCTTAAATACGGTGGTAATAGGTCTGTGGGATTCACTACTGTAGGATATCTTTAAATCAAATAATAATGTTGGACTACAGGGTGGATAATTTAATGACCAATAACCTTGCTGGTGTTTTGGCTGAAGAAGATACACAATATCTCATGGGCCTGATCTGATCAGCCCAAGGGCAAAGAAAATTTAATTTTCCCATGAACCGGATAAAGTATTCATCAGAGTAACTAGAGCTTGCTTCCTCATATTACTAAGACCTATATACTTGTGGACTGGATTTCCAGCTCAGGTATTCAATATTACTTTGCCATGGGCCCCACAGGAAAGTGATAGAATGGTGTCAGTGTAAAAGATAACTTTAATTTCCTTCTCCAGGAGTGGGGGTAAATTGCATTGTACCATTCTAACTCCCTCTTCTAGTTGCAACATTTACTAAATAATTGCCTCAAAAGTAAGATTTCATTTTGTGACCTTAAGAAGATGAAGAACATTAACTAGTAGATTGTTTTATGCAATAAGAGCATATAAATGTTGAGGCATATGGACACAATGGCTGCTCATCATTTTTCTTACTTACATATCCTGTGCATACTTCCATCATGGCACACAAAAACTCACATTTTTAGTCTTAGTATTTCGTTATGTAAATAAATGTTCATATTATGAAAAACAGGTAACTATAGGAAGATCTTCAGTAAAAATATAGAATAGTTCATGTTCTTTTTTTATTGATAACAAATATTATTGCATACACATCTTTGGCCATATGTGCAAGTACTTTTGAATAATGAAATCCTTTGGGTGGAATCACTAGGTCAATGCCCATATATGTATATACTTTCAATATAGGTCGATGTTGCGTAATTGCCCAGCAAATTGGTTACATCAAATTGTACTCTTACCAACAAAGATCATATTTTCCCACCTCCAGATGAACATTTTGGTATTTGTTATTTTGAATGTTAAAAGTTAAAGGTAATTATTTTTTTCCTATTTTTCTGATGACAGTAGTGTGAGGTTGAACACTATTCTATATGTTTAAAGTCATTTTTTTCTATGACTTCACTATTTAAATTGTTTCATTTCTTTTCCTATTTAGTAAAAGCCTTTCTATTATGAATTTGTAAGTGTTCCTTAAATATTTAGTATATTAGCCCTTACCTAACCTTTTTAGGCACTAATTTTTATCTAAGTAATCTCTAAGCATGAGATCTCTTAACATGATTATATCTACTCTAGTAAACTTCTTAAAACACTGAAATATTAAAGAGGTAAAATAAAAAATATTTGACTAATATGAATCTTTCTATCTCTCTTTCTCTTTTTTTTCTATTTGGTAGGATAAGATGCAAGGGTGGCAATGCCACCCATCAAGGGTTAGAAGGGTGAAATTAATCATACTGAAAGGGAGAAATCATATATTTATTTTTTATTTGGCCATCCACAGGGTCATTCAAAAAGCATTTTATGAATACTTGCTGGGGTTTCAGTCTTTCACTAGGTTTAGGAACAACATCATTTTACTTTAGCATATTTAATTTGTTTCTTAGTAATTTTTAATCACAGAAAATAAACTGAAGAACATTATGTCTTCAAGATTTCTATACTTAATGAAGGTTGTTTTCTCAATGTGTCCATTAGGAATGCATTGAGATGCTGGCAATAACTCAAAATAACAATAGGGATTTATTTTCATGAAGTGAGACTATCCCATAAAGTCCAGAGGTGGACAATGCAGTGCTGGTGGGCTTTGAGTTATGGAGGTCCCTTCCATCCTTTTGCTTTGCCGTCTTTATCCATGTCTTGCACTTTTAACTCTCTTTTTTGGCATAGAATTGCTGCAGGATCTCCAGCCATTAAATCCATGTCCCAGGTGGTAAGCAGGGGGAAGCAGGTGTGAAAAAAGAATCACCTGCTTTCAAGGACCTCAACTCCTTTTGAAAAGTGTCTCCGAACGATACATCCCATTTAAATGGTTCCCATTTAAATCTCACTGAATGTGTTAAGGAACTTGTTTTTGGTAACCATGTCAATAGTGTACACATATATCCAATTATTGCATTGTACATCTTAAAATACACAATTTTATAATTATACTTCAATGAACATAAAAAATGAGTCTCACTTGCCTCTCTTCTAGTGAGGAAATTTTTAAAAAATGCATTGTTGTTGTTTTCACTTTTTTTTTTTTTGCTTTGTCTTAACCTGGGCACATTCATAGTGTAATAAATAAATAAATAAAGGTGGGGGTGGGAATTAGGCAACAAACTGCCATACCACAAAAAGCTTAATTCTTCAGAGGGGAAACCAAATTTTTCTCTACTTCAAAACACAAAGAAGGATATCCCCTGCCCCCTAACATCAGTGCCAGTGCTGAGGTCACTGTGCAGAGAAGACCAACCACTTGAGGTTCAGGAGAGAACTTCGGCTTGGCGCCAGGGCCTACAGGCCCCCATGTCCCATAGGATCTTCATATTCCACATCTCATCTCTCTTTCTCTTTCCTCCCACTCCTCACACAAAATAAGACGCTGAGTTCAAGCTATTTTTTTTCTCTTTCTGAAGACCACCAAAGTTTACATCCTTATTAATTGATGTACTTTCCTGCCTTTATTTAGGCTTAAATTCCATTCTTCCTGGTGACTAAAGCCAGATCAGTCTTCCAAATTATCATCTTAAGTGTCTTTCCTTTAAATAAAAACCCTCATTAAATTTACAAATTCTATTAAAAGTAAACAAATCATAATCCTTATCCTGACATATAAAACCATCTACAATCTAGTCCATCTGGTTTTACCAGTAGGATTATTTGAAAGTGCCTAGTTCATCCTCACCCTATATTTCTCCTCACACAGCTCCTTTTTCTGTTCTTGCCAAAGGCTCTAGAATCTTCTTCAAGTTCCCTTTGTTGCACAAAGAAAGGATAATATCAGGGACTCTGCTCCCAAATCCCATGGCATGTTTTCCACAGTAGAAGTGATTCCTGTCCCTGGAAACTTCCTGTAGCCTACATGGGCACATTTTAGTTCCCAGTCATCTTTTCAATCTTTTCAATCTTTTAATTGTTTACATTGTTTGACTGCTCTCTCTAAGGAACCTCTGGTTGGCTTTTGAACACGTAATAGGTGCTCAAACATATTTATTGGTTGAAATTAACTTATTTATTTCTTCCTCCTATATGGTGGTTGTTTTTTAAAAAAAAAAAAAAAAAAACCCTCTTTTCTCATTATGCTCGTTTCTCAATTTCTAACCAAAATTGTATCCAGGTCCAAATTCCCAATCTGATACTCCAATGAGCCAGAATGCATCTCCCACAGAGGTCAAGGCAGTCACAACTGGCTGACTATTAGCATAAGGCCTGGGATGGAACTGAATTATTGGCTCCTTTTTAACTGGATGATTTCCACTGGGTTTTATTTTCTGTTTGCTTGTTATTAGAAATGCCCATAGGCAGTGGTCCCAGATCAAAAGTATGGGCCTAATAGAATCTAAAAGTTCATATTTAATTTGAAAATCAGACTCCCTTTAGATTCCCAGCATTGCCAAAATTCATCTGAAAAACAGAAAATGTCATTTTCCTTCCACCTTCAAAAGCAGCTGAACAAAATTTAAATACATCTGGTTATAACAAACAAGCTGGAAAGTGCACCACAATTGGGACAGGCTTGCACCCAGATCCAATTTTTATGACTGAGTTAGAAAGCCCTTGAAAAATGGTGCTCGTGGTGCAATCCCCGCTGGGGCTTTATAACTGGAGACTCTTTGGCAAGAGAGACTGAAGTAATAAGTATGAGTGACATTTTCCCAAAGCAGGTTAAATGCCCCAATAGAAACCTAGGCGAAATTATCCTTACAGATTCTCCTAGGCAGCTTGAGTCAGTTTGACACCTCTTCTTTGCACGTGAATTCCCTGAGGGAAAAATCACATGATATAATTTGTGGGCTGAATCAAGTGATTTTATGAGTGTTAATGCCACAGCTTTTGGATCTAAATTGACATGACAATAATAATAGCATTTTGTTTATTTCCTTGTTTGTTTAAAATTTCCCCTCTAAAATGTAAGTTGAGGTTATATAAAGGAAAGTTCCTTAGTGGCCATTCTTATCCTTAAGACTACAACTTAGTGAGAGCCAATGAGACAAAGATGACCTCTGTCCACTTTTGGGATGGGCTGCACTTTCTAGGGGAATGGGATGGATTGAGTTTGTCTTTTCAGCCTTTCAGAGGATTCACTATTGCTTGATGCTTATTTCAGAGTGCACTAAACAGGTTGAGCACAGCTTTTCAGGGAAAGAATGTTCACTCATTTGGGCACAAAATTCCTACCATATTTATATTGGTGTGGAAAACTTATTAAAGGTAGACTGTGAACTTGCTACCTAATCAATATGAACCTTTGTATAACACAGTGATTAAGGAAGAATTTTGGAGCCAGTCTGTGGCTCCAAACACTGAGTTCCAGTACTTACTAGCTACATGAGCTTGGGCAAATTATTTAAACTCTGTGTGTGCTAGTTCCTTCAACTATAAAATGGACTTAGAATAAAGATGGGATCATGTCTTTTTTTTCCTCTATCCCCTACCCCAGCCCCTGCCACCCAAAAAGGAAACAAATCTCTACTGCAGATCAGTGAGGTCTGCTCTCTGATTTCCCAAACACCTACATTTGGAATACACTTATTTTGGAGTGTAAACCAATATTTATGCTGTTTCTCTTGTCAGGAATGTCTTCCTCTTGCTTCTGCCCTCTTTCATTTGTAAATGCTTATGTTTTAGGATCTGTACTTCTAATTGACTTTTCCCTGGCACTTTCTACTACATCTTGACAGTTCTTTGAATGTCTCATTACTATCTCTGATCTCTTTACCCCTTCAGCCACAAATCATATATTATTATGTTCATGTTCTGTGGTAAATATTTATCTAATAATGTCCTTAGAGCAAAGTATCTAATTTTTTACTTTATTCTATAATAATGCCCTTAGAGCAAACTATCTATTTTTTTTTACTTTATTCTATATCTTCTTTAGCACTGAGAAATATTGGTCTGTGCTTTAATCAAATTTTGCAAAAGAATTTTCCATGGTCATTCGGATGCATTCAGGATGTAGTATTGTTGCCTGGAACCATGAAGATATTATTTGGCAAAAACATCAGAAGATGTAGCCTCATATGTTAAGGAATGTTAGAAATGGTGTGGGGACAAGGGTTTTAGAATTACTTATTCAAATTTTGTTCTAATTGATAAAAACAGCCAGGGTTTCTACTGAGTGCTGCTATTCTTTGGGGTCTCTTCATACTTGGAGCTTTTCCATCTTTCCCCCAGCAAGTTGACATTCATAACTGGCAGAATGGTTCCCTTATTTTCATTTTAATGACTTGCTCAAGGGTATTGACCTGAAGCAGTCTTATGAGTCAGTTATAAAAACAATCCATATTCCAGTTCTTCTACTTTGTATTGGATCAAATTCTCTTAGATGACTTTGCAGTGATCCATTGCTTCTCTGACAATACCAAACTTGGAAGCTTTGCTCTACCATGTTTTCTTTAACCAGACACTTTGTACTTCTATACTTCTTTGTTGCACTTGATTACCATTCATTGACTTGCTACTGAGGATGATTCTTTTGCCCCTGATAACTGCATTTTTTTTTCTGAAATTCTTCCATCCATTTGACTCAATGCCCTTTATTGTGTGGCTACCTCCACATGGCTAGAAGTTCTGGTCCTCTCCTAGAGCTAATAGTACTTAACACAGCTTCATGAATATCTTGAACCCTCACTATATCTTTGGTGAAGTAAGTAAATAAATGCAGTGAATTATCAATTGCTGGACATTCTATTTACAGAAACTGTTTATTAAATGGCACCTTGCACTTCTCCAGAAAATTATATATAAAATTCTTAGTGGCAGTTTATCACCGAAACAGCAACATATGCATTTGGAATCTGTAAAGATAAGCAACTATTTTCAGGATATTTTTAATTATAGTTGTATACTAATTCTCAGTAAATTACTATTCTATATATGTATTGTATGACAAACATCTTAATCTGAATACTATCAAACTAAAACCCTTTATATATACAAGCTCTCATTAGAGCTATGTGGTATGCATTTGTAGCTTATCTTCAATGCTTAGAGTTTCAAAAATCTTTATTTTACATGAAAACACACATTTATAAAATATGGTTGGTACAGATGATGAGGAAAAGTTAAATCATGTTTCACTGAAATTCCAAAAGGTGTCACTCTCAAGCATAAGCCTATATTAACATGGCTTTAATGTTCCTACAGAGTGTCTACCTCAAGGAAAAAAAAACTTGAAGGAAAACAGCAGGCATGGTTAAGTTAATGGATACCATGACGCACATAGTTCTATTGACTTGTTCGGGTCATGTTAGCTGAGTCACGTTTCCTGTTTTCCTTTTAGTGTCCTATCTTCATTCCTCACATTCCCTTTTCATTTATTTCCTCCTCTTCTCTTCTTTCATTTTAAAATAGCTTTCCATTAAAATATACATGTAAACTACAAAAGAGAATGAAATATAAATAATGGAAAGATGTATCCACAGTGTTTATATAAGCATAAGTTCAACATAACAGTGGCTTCCTAGGAACAGAAATGTGAACAACCGTAAGGACACTGGAGTAACAGACAGTGACAAGGAAACAAAATTGAGTTAAATGGTATACTTTTTGAAATAATAGCAAGGAGAAAATTTTAACCAAACTACAGAAAGAGTTCATTCCTTTTTGAGGATTTAACACATGAGAAGCAAGGGAGGAAATGTCTGCATGTATTCAAATCAAGAAACAAAAAAGGTAAGATTTTGGAATAAAGTTCCTATTTAAAAGTTCAATTGGCAGTGAGTCATCCTGCACAGTCACAATGAGCCTTTGTACTTACCAAATGGCTTTTGTACAAAGATCTCACAAGGCAAAGAGTTGCAAAGAACACCTATTCTCATTTCAGATGGATGACAACTAAATCAGAAAGAAGGGGACTAAGTAGAGAAAGGTTATGAATACTTCATTATTGTCTCTCAGTAACTTTTTAATAACATTTAAAAAGAAGTATATTTTACATATCATTAAATTCACAGATTTAAAATGTACAATTACGTGACTTTTGAAAAATGATCACATTTACATAGTATATAATCCTGGCCCCTATCAAAATATGGAACTTGCCCTGGCTGGTGTGGCTCATTGGATTGAGTGTGGGCTACCAACAAAAGGACCACCAGTTAGATTCCCATGTTAGGGTACATGCCTGGGTTGCAGGCCAGGTCCCCAGTGGGGGGGGTGTGAGAGGCAACCATGCATTGATATTTCTCTCCCTCTCTTTCTTCTTTCATTCCCCTCTATCTAAAAATAAATAAATAAAATAATTTTAAAAACATTCCTTAAAAACTATTTCTTTTAAAAAATAGTTCTATTTTTTTTCCCATCCTGGGAAGTTCTCTTGACTGGAAAGTCGATCTACACTCCCCTTCCCAAGAGGTGATCACATTCTTCCTTTTATAAATTAGTCTGTTCTATAATTTAACAAATAAATTGTATAATATGTACATTCATTGCTGGCTTTTTTTATTTATCCTAGTATTGTATAATAATATTTTTTAGCCTTGGCTGGCATAGCTCAGTGGATTGAGCTCAGGCTATGAACCAGGCATCGCAGGTTCGATTCCCAGTCAGGGCACATGCCTAGGTTGCAGGCCATGGCCCCCAGCAACCGCACATTGATGTTTCTCTCCCTCTCTCTCTCTCTCTCCTTCTCCCTCCCTTCCCTCTCTAAAACGAAATAAATAAAATCTTTAAAAATAATAATAATAATATTTTTAGAACAGTATTAGGTTTAAAGAGAAATATTATTAAGATAATTCAGAGAATTCCTATTTACCCCACACCCAATTTCCTTTATTATTAATATTGGCATGATCAATATGTTACAATTAAAGAACCAAAACTGATACATTATGATTAAGTAAAGTTTGCTCTTTACTAAGATTTCCTTAGTTTTTACCTAAGTCCTTTTACTGTTCTAGGATCCCATCCAGGATACTAGATTCAATTTACTCATGTCTTCTTAGGTTTCTTTGATACAACATTTTCTCAGACTTTCCTTGTTTTTATGACCTTGACATTGTTAAAGATTTTTGGTAAGATATTTTGTAGATTGTTCCCCAATTATAATTTGTTTGAGGCTTTTCTGGTGATTAGACTAGAGTTATAATTTTTCATAAGAAAAGCCACAGAGGTCAAGTGCAATTTTTGTTATATCAGTCAAGGGTACAAATTATCAAATGGATTTTTCATTGCTGACATTGACCTTGATCATCTGTCTCAGGTGATGTTTGTTAGGTTTCTCCACTGTAAAGCTACACTTCCCCTCTTTATCATAATAACTTAGTTTTTTTTTTCATTTTGTTCCAAGTACTAGTAGTTTGTTTTATTGTATTACAGAGTAGTATTTCATCATATAACTATACTATAATTTATTTAGCCATTATATGGTAAATGAATATTTTTTTTTCAATTTGGAGCTGTTATGAACACAACTGCTTTAAACATTAGTAGACACATATTTTATGCACATGTTTTTTAAATTTTTTATATTCATTTTTTATGTTTTAATTCATTGATTTGAGGGACAGAGAGAGACACTGATTTGTTGTTCCACTTATTTACGCACTCATCGGTTGATTACTGTATGTGCTCTGACTGGGGATTAAACCCACAACCATGGTATATTGGGACAATGCTCAAACTAACTGAGCTACCCATGCACGCCTCTTAGTGAAATGGTTGGATCATAGGTTTAATATACTATTTCTAACTTCATGAGAAAATACCTGACCAATACACAAAATAGCTATTCAATTTTATAATCCCGTCAGCCTGATAGAAAAGTTCCATAAGAATGTCATAATTATATACAGTTTGTATTTGTCAATTATATCTCAATAATGCTAAAAAACAAATAAATTTTCAAATGAATAATACAGAAAATTTAGATACTTTCTAAAGATAGCACTTTTTCCCCCCACAAATATTCAAATTGTGTGGCAGCCATGCTATGATATCCTTTCCCACAAAGAGGGAATTCATTATGGATATTTCTCTACCAAAGATATTTTGAAATATTGAATTAATATCTACACAGAGAAATTAATAAATTTGACTATAATAAATGCCAAATTTTCTGAAATCAATTGTTATACAAATATAAAGATATAAAATTTCCTTAAGAATTAGGAGCTAGAAATTAAAGGTTTTAACATTTTTTTCTCTAGTGAGATTTGACAGATCCTTCTTTTTTTAAGTTTAGAGTAGAGAATACTCTTTTTTTTTGCTATTTTACAAAATGACATTCATAATTTTTGTCACTGTACACCTAGTAAAAACACTATTTATATAAGCCAAAATTTTATAATTCTGTTTCTGTGAAAATTAATGGGTCTATTTCCAAATTAATACAATTTGGAAGATGAGGATATCAAATGCTTTGTTGTGTCTCAAATAACCCAGTCAGTATGTCGCACTTTTATGAAATCTGTTATTGAAAGCTGTATAAACATGTCAACCACCTCATAGTATTCTCATGTGCCATGTTTCTTGTATTTTAAGAAGAGCCTCTTATTTTGTGTCTAGGATTTTTGTTCAAGCAGTTTATTTAGGAGATGATCCAGAGAGTAGGAATAAGGGATCAGGGACAGTTATTAGGAAAAGTGGGAAAGCCAATGTCAGTGTGAGCCTTTGAGATGACTACTCTGAACCAGAGGGAACCGGGTTACCTGTCAAATGTGCAGAATGGCACTCAAACTTTCACTCCCTGAAGGATAGGGGCTAAGAGCTTTTATATACTCACTGGTTGAAGGCTACCCTGGGAGAAACACCCTTGAACTTCCCAGCTACTCTAGCACATGGAATGAGTGGGCTCTCATATCACAGGTCAGACCTTGAGCCAGGAAGCTCACCTGGGTGTAAGCATTTGTAGCAGGACCTAATGTAAACTTCCAGAGGTACAAGTGAAATAAGGAGTGCAATAGCACGTCTAATTCTAGGTCAAGATAAATTTTGATTCAAAGGCTTGGAAAAAGAAATTAGCTGTTAAAAAATAGAAAGACAAACGGTTAAGAAAAACCAATATTAGATTATCCTAAACTAAAACAATTAGAGTGGTTACACAAGAACCTCAGATTAAAATAAAGAAAACCTTTCTGAGACTTCACCTGCTCCTCAGTGAGAAATTGCACCTCAGGCTGTGAGGAAATTTGCCCTGCCCTAGGACAGGAGATGAACTTAGTAAATTCAAATTTTGGAAAAGGAACAGGAGGTTCAGGAGGTGAGAGTTTGGAATGTAATCAGTGTGAATGGTCTACAAGTAAAAGATAAACATGAAAAAGAAAAACATGTACAAGGTGAGGAAACTCTGGAGAATTCAGGTGCAAACAGTCAAGACCTTGACCGTAGGGGTTTTGACACATCTAAGAGAAAAGGAAACAGTTTGGACAGGTAGTAACAAGTCATTGGGATAGAGAAAGGAGAATAAAAACAGGAGAGAACAGAGGTAGTCCAGTCCAGAGTAAAGCTAAACTGAAGTATATTGTTAGATGCAATATGTTGTTATTAAAATTTGGGTTTTCCCCCCCCAAATTTATAACAGAGTGTGGTAAATAGATTTTAAGCAATCACTAATGACACTGATTTTATCATACAGATTTGAGACTTGAGAAAGTATTGAGACATAACCATGGCATTTTCCACTGTGTATTAAGTACAAAATTATTCTATAAGTCTATCACATAATTAAGATCCTTATGAACTTCAAGATATTTAAAATACAAAATAAATTGAGTATAAGTCGTTAAAAGCAATCAACAGTATATATCATACAAACATGATGTGCAACCATATACTTTGTGTTATACTGAATTTAAATTTTGTTTAGTTTAGTGATCAACAGGCTAAAATACCTTAAATTCTTTTTGGAACTAGACATTTTCTATAATATGTACAAATAACTTAATTAAAATTTAAAAGATAATGTTCACCATTACACTAAGCTATTAAGTAATGTTCTATATTAATGATAAAACATGCAAAATGTAAATAGATGTCATCTTAAATTTTTGTGTGTATGAGTAGAATTTGTAAATTAAAACTTCTACACTAGAAGTGGTCCTAACTTCTTGTTAGATCATCATTAGCATTGACTATATTTATCAGTCCTTTGACTGTGGTTGGATATTAACTAAAGATGAGTATGAATTCTAACACTGGCACTATGAGCACACATAATTTGTTTCCACGTGATTTGAGTCATAGCCACTTGTCAGCATCCATTTTAACTTTATGCATTCTGAATACATTCTCAGGTAAAAATTTTAACCAGAAAACATTCATGTAATGAAGTATACCTCTCTGACTGTAAACATAAATAGGGGGAAAAAATGGTATCCTTGGGTAATTTAGCTGTTCGTTTGTCCTGATTTCCAGTGAGTGCCAAAATTCAGAAAAATGAGCAGTTCTCCACTTAACCCTTATGGAGGGCAAAACCATTGTAACAATTCACTGCCCTCTACAGGGTGTAAACATAAGTCATTCGGGTGAAACTTTCCTTCTTGAAATCTTTTGAAAATGAAACTCTAAATCAAGGACCCAGAATTAGAACAATGACGCACAGCAAAGGAGAGTGGAAGGAGATGCAAATGGAGTTTTCTGTAAAATTAATGAATTTGTAAAGACATACATTACCCAGCAAGATTTCCCCAAACTGAAAATAAACAGTAATAAAAATGCCACAGTATGATAAGGTGGCAATAACACATGAGAGGTTTTATGAATCGTTCAAATGAAAAAAAAGGAGACAGAGAGAAAAGAACAGGAAAAAGGGAGGGAAAATGTTCTTAAAAAATGAGTGGGTGTTATTGTGTGATCTCATTTTTCTCTCCCTTTTTGTTTGTTTAATTTCACTTGATTGCTAAAATGGAAAGTGTCTGCAATATGATGGATTCGTTAGAAGCATACTCAACAGTATTTTTTCCTTACAAAGAAAAAGAAAATAGTTCTGACCTTCTAAGATCCCATCTAAAGCCTTCACTCTGCACATAGTGGGTTTTGAAAGTCATTTACATAATAGCTAGCAAAAATATACTCAGCAAAACACCGAGCTGTCTAAACACAGGAGATAATTATGTTGGAAGAATGATATTTCATTGCCATCTCTGTTTTCAAGATACATTTATTCTCCCGGTATACAACATGTAACAACCAAACACATATTAACATATATCTCATAGGTGTCCACCATTAGAGTGACAAGGTACAAGGAGTTGGGGGCAGATGGGGGCTAAGGCAAAGCAATAACCAGGAGAGAAAGAAATACTGCATTCTATTCCTGGCATATATGTACCACCTGAATGGTATTTTTCATTATCTCCTGCACTGGGAACATTCTATTATTCCACTGGGAAGTCATAGCAGAAGAGATATAATTATCAGCAGAGTAATGGGGATGCTCTTGCTAATGGCCAGCTATTCAAATATCTCAATATAATCGTCTTGCCCAATCTCTCCCCATTGCACACTCTTCTGGAGAAACTCATCATTTTTTCCACTTACTCCAGCATAATGAATTCATTTTGCATTTTCTTTGTGAGAAATTAAGAGAAATCGCAATATAATGTGTTGACATTTGAAATTCTGCACAGAAAAGTTTAGGCTGGCAATTTAGTTTAATCGCAAGCTAGCAGGAAGAGGCTGCTTATTGAATTAGTTCCCTGTGTACAGAATGCGCATTTTCTTTGTAAACCTTTGCCTTTGTACATGTGTTTGAATTGTGTTCCCCCTTCTTTATAAGTTTCAGTTTCCTCAAAAGGAAACAAATGAGCTTGTTAGGTCAGAATTTTTGACACCAAAAATAAGCACTGAGTGAGAGATCCTTGGGAAAGTGAAAAAATAAAGTAAGTGAGAAGTTGCCTTTAAGGAAAGCCACAAAACTGTGTTTCTGTTTCTGAGATAGTAAATCACTCATTTTGGCCATTCTCAGGAAAGATTTTTTCTCCTTATTCAACTGGCCCTATGGTCTTTATTTGGTCAAAATTGGGTTTGAGTAACCATTTACATGTTTTCTACTTCTTATTTTTCTTTTTAGAGATTAAACTCATGTTCTCCTATAAAACTTGTAAACTGCTGATAAAACATCCACTTTCTCCTGGAAATC
Organism: Phyllostomus hastatus; assembly: GCF_019186645.2. Lineage (NCBI taxonomy): Eukaryota > Metazoa > Chordata > Mammalia > Chiroptera > Phyllostomidae > Phyllostomus > Phyllostomus hastatus. The sequence goes on from NW_025333960.1 coordinate 33,305,217, forward strand.
CCAGTTTTCTGGACAGGTAATAACATAAGCCATAAAAAAACACTGCTACTGGAATTACTGAATTAAAAGAGAGTTTAGCTTTCCTTGCATCCTATTTTAGAACCTTATCTAAGTTCTATCATTTGTGAGGTGGGAGGCAAGGCTAGGTGTGAAATCTGTGTCATGAGTTGGTGGGGAGCAAGAAGATGAGATAATAGGGCACCTTATGTTGATTATTTTCCTATCACATCTCACAGCCTTGCTTTCATTTGCTCTCTCTAAAATATTTTCATACCCACACTAATATTGTGTTATTTTAGCACTCTAATATTTTTTAAGAAGACACACATTCGGGCAACTATATTTAGAGAAAGTACCTATTCCTCTCCTTCTCTCCAGTCCTTTCTGAACAGCACGCAGATTAGAACTGCTGCCTCCTATTCTGAGCTCACTGGAGGCTGCTGGGAAGGAATGTAAGGGAAAGGAAGACAACATGGCCTCCACTTCGGCAAGGGCAAGAAAAGTCAACCTTAGAATTTAACATGCAACAAGCAGGATTACTCTGGAGTCTGTGAGAGCAAAAATCAGACCACAGTTTCAGTATTCATCACCATCCAGTCCATCCCTGCTCTTCATCTTGTAGGAAATAGCTAGATACCCTCAACTTCATGTGCCATTCTTGACTGCTAAGGCTATACCTCACCACTCAAAGTCCTTTAAAATTAGTCTAAAATTTACATTCTCATTCCAATGGCAATTCTCTTCCAGTCTTTTTATTTTAATGTTCCATTGAATGCTATTATTCTTCATTTCTTGTTACTCTGCATATTATCATCAATAATAAAATCCACTGCTGTTACTTCAACTGTCAAATAGTTTTACCACCATACTTATTATAATATGGAATTTGCCACTTTGTTTGGAAGATGGTCTCTAGGTCTAAAATATGGAGTTTTCTTTAAGAAAGATGGTTATATCTTTCATAATAAAGACCTTACATAAAAGAATACTGCTTAATTTATGTTTTTGAATATCTCCCATAAGCTTAAGGGAACCAAAATATAAATGTAACGGGAAAGAAGCCCACAAAACTCCCAAGGTGTGACCGTGAAATTGCTCTGTATGTGTGTTATGAATAACAACTGATTGTCAAGTATTGGGGTTTTCAAATTCTAACCCATAACTTATTTTTCATTATTCACAGAGAAGCTAAAGAAAACAGGGAATATGTGGGTAACTGCAAAGGAATATGTTTGAGAACATGCTCATCAAAAAGGAAGCTCTGGTTTATAGTCTGAAAGGATGTATGTTATTACAGCAAGAACACGTAATCACAAATCAGAAGTCCGTGTACTAGTCTTAAATGTAGTCCTTGGTAACTAGCTATGTGACCTTGGGGCTACAAATTATAAGGCCTCCAATTCATCCACAAAATGAGGAAGTTAGATTTGATTTTGTGTAATACCACTTCCAATTTGAACTATTCTAATTACATTATTTGGACTTAAACTCTCTTTCTGAAAACCAGACTATCAATGGACAGTAGACATAAATTATTATCCTTAGTAATTTAATTTTAAATGCCTCATTTTAAAGAACTTTCTGATACCAGGTAAAAGGAAGTTGTGTAATTACTTAGGAGAAAGTTCAATGAAGAAATATAGCACCTGGGATCAAGCAATCCATCACTAGGGATGTATTGAATGTCTACTGTTCTAAATATTATGAAAGATAAAACACATTTTAAAATGTTGGAAATATTTTTCTTTTTCTTTAGTTGTTCCCTCTTTCCTTTTAGCTGTTTTCTTTAGTTGTTTAGTTGTTTCATAGGGATGAAGTGTAACCTTTTGTAAAAATATGAAGCAATGAAGTGGCAAATGGTATAGTTCTATAGAATAGTATAATAGAACTTTAGATGAATTAAGTGGGGCAGTCTTATGAGAACAAGTGGGGTCTGATAAAAGTTTTAGGCTGATTGGTGATACCAAAATGAACATAAAGTAAAGGAATGCTCAATTCAGGGAGGGAAAAGAGATAAGGCACTCTGTTCTTGACTTGACTGAGAGGTAATAGGCCTGTTCTCAGGGACCATGGATATGTGAATAATAAGCCCTAGACACAACTGAGAACCTAAAATGGTTCCAATATACTCTGGAAGAATTGGTGACAATGGATATCAAAATGTCCTAAATTTATAGTTCACCAAAAGATCTATGAAGACATCCAAAGCAATAGACTTTCCTTTCTGAAACACTATTATGAAACTGTTCTTTGGTATGACATAGAATATACTTCCTTTAATTTACAAATATGGGTTCCTGACCAGGGCAATTACACAGAAGGCAATTAACATGGAGTTTCTTATAATTTCCCAAGTTATGGCTGTCCTATAATAATTTCATTAGGTATTTAATTTTCCCAACTTTGTTACTTATGATGAAAACATGGGTTGGTATTATTTTAAATAGATGCATCGGGAGAAAAAATAAACATTTCTATCTAAATATTTCAAATTTTAAGTAAAAAAAAATTAATAGGTGCAAAAATCATATTTGTTTCTACAGAAGAAAGGAGGAGGGAATTTTCAAATAATTTTCTGTGCTATTTTAGGATTCTTGATAAGAAATTTATGCCAGTTGTCCTCAAACTTTTTGCTCATGTACAACAAAGAAAAATATGACAAACTATTTACTCTCCCCTGCACTTTTAAGTGGCATTAAAAGTTTTCATCATCAGCTCATACTTATGATATAGGGTACAACATAAATGAATTATAAATGTTGACATTTCAATATAAAAGTGTCTAATCATATTAAATCTATCTTATGCAATCAAAATACTATGATTTGAAAGTCTCCATCATTATAAAATCAGTAGATGACATGAATTGTTTTAGCAGTATTAAAATTGCCAGTTTCTTTTTTCTCTGTGAACTTATATTTCTGTTCTAGATTCCCCAGAGAATTTTATTATTTAATATATTTTGATGCTTGAAAGTATTTTATTGATTATCCTATCATCTTTCTTTGCAACAAAATTATGTTTACAAATATAATTTAATATTTTATTTCTATCTGTTAAATGCTAAGTAGAAATTAAAATTTCTTCCCAACTGAGTTATTATTATAATTATCAGCAATATACCATTGATCAAAATAATACAAAAAGATCATTATGATAAATGATAGTAAACATAAAAAGTGAAAGTTCATTGAAAATGAATATTTTAATGAAATAGATGGATCTGGATATTTTTCTCATTAATGTATGACTTTATGGGTGAATATTACTCATTGCTACCATGAAACAGTACTTGTCATCAACTTTTCTTATTGTCACTTTTTGAAAAGGCATGAATACTATTTAACCTAATGTGCAATGTAGGACTTACATACATAGAACAGGCAATATCGAAATAATCAGCCCACTTAAAACCATCTTCTTGTTAGAAAAAATAAATATTTTTAAATTTAAACAAAATGTTCATATATCTCAACTTTACAGCATCTCACTCTGAATTTTTATTGAGATAGATTAGATAGATCATTAGATGGATAAAAGGTAAAGTCACAAGGTCTAGACATGAGTTTTTGGTCTGGATGAGATAAAGCATCTATGCCTTCAATTCTTTACTTAAGATCTCTTTGTTTTACCCTCATAGGACCCTCCTTTAGCAGCAATGCTCTCTTTCAGAGCACTTTGGGGATGGAAGACTCAAGGTCACTAAGTAAAAACTGTCATCACACCACCTATCCTACAATATCTAGAAAATTTTAAGTTTTATATAATGAAGCACAGAGAGATACAGTTTTTTTCCCCCATGGGTGAAAAACAGCTGACAGACAGGAAAATTGACCTTGGATACATTCTTGGGAAGCTCAACTTTAGAATAAGAACATAGATGTATAAGGTTGAGGATCTGAAAATATATTCCCTGAAATTATCAGTGCCCAATAATCCCTAGGAAAGACATTGTGTATTCCCACAAAGGCACTCTCTAGGATAAAATCTGCTCTAGTAAAGAAGACCCTACCCCTATCCCCCCAAAATAGATTTTACCTGTATAGTGATAGGCTTTGTTTCCTCATCTTAGGTTGGGTGCATCTCTCATTAAGAACCCCAACAATGGACTATGTGCACTAAATCTATAGCATAATTCAATCCTTTCAATTCTCCCAATCTGTGAATTGTGTATTCTTATTTATAATTTATAGCTATGTAAAAGTGAAGCTCAAAGAAGTTGAGGAAGTTGTTCATGATTTCATCAAAAAGAAAAGGCAGTGTGAAATGCAAACAAATCTGCCTACCTCCAACAACATGCACCCCAAGTCTTCTACCACCATAATCTGTAAGGAGTTTCTGCTTTATAATTTTTGAGAAATCTACAGCTCTCATATGCTAAGAGCCTAAAATAGTAACTTGGACAGAGTTCTTAGTGACATGGAATTTTAGCCTGAAAATGAAGCAAACACTTACTAAAGATCAATGAAACCAAGAGTTGGTTTTTTGAAAGGATCAAAGAGATTGGCAAACCTTTAGCCAGACTCATCAACAGAGATGACCCAAATAAATAACATCAAAAATGAAGGGCGAGAAGTAACAACTGACATCACCAAAATACAAAGGATTGTAAGAAAATATTATGAGCAACTATATGCCAACAAATGGACAATCTGGAAGAAATGGATAAATTCCTAGAAAATACAATCTTCCAAAAGTGAATCAGGAAAAATCAGAAAATCTAAATAGACTGATTACAAACTAATTCAGGTGGCAATCAAAAAACTGCCAACAAGCAAAAGTCCAAACATTTCAAGAAGAACTAACACCTATCCTTCTCAAAGGATTCTAAAAAGATTCAAGGGGAGGGAAATATTCCAAGCTCATTTTACAAGGTTGGCATTATTCTAATGAACCAAAACTAAGTTTTCACCTTTAAATCAAGAACAAGGAAGGGATATCTACTTTCACTACTGTGTGTGTGTGTGTATGTGCACACACTCACACATGCATGTGTGTGGCTTACAACATGTATGTATTTATCTTCAGCTTGGAGACTTGTCTCCCTATTTAGCTCTTAGCCTCACTACATCTGAAAGAGGCCACCATTAAACTTTATAACTTTGAGAACACACTGAATGACTTCTAGATTCAGGTTAAATGAACAGAATGATCATGATTTGAGCTTTGAGGTAAGCTGCATATATGAGTATGGGTTCAGATTCTAGTTTGGCTACATATTTGTGCAGATTTAAACTAGTAAATTTCTACTATATTTTGGGAAATGGTGTTAATAATGTCTTCCTTATTGAATTATTTTTGAAATAAAAAGAAATAAGTACTTGGCATGCTGCAGAGCATAAATGCACAATGTGGTGATTATTAGTATTACTGCACATTACCAATATGTGGTAATACTAATTACTGAAATAATCTATAGATTCAATACATTTCCTATCAAGACACCAATGGCATATTTTACAGAACTAGAACAAGTATTCTAAAAATGTATGTGGAACCACAAAAGACCCCGAATAACTTCACCAATCTTGAGAAAGAACAAGAGGGAGGTATCATGCCACCTGATACCAAACTACACTACAAGGCCATAGTAATTAAAACAGCATGGTATTGGCATAAAAATAGACACACAGACCAATGGAACAGAATGGAGAGCCAAGAAATAAACCCACACCTTTATGGTCAGTTTATATTTGACAAAGGAGGCAAGAACATACTTGGGTTGAAGACAGCCTATTCAATAAATGGTGTTCAGAATATTGGACAGTATGTGCAAAAAAATGAAACTAGACCACCTCCATACAACATACACAAGAATAAACTCAAAATGAATTAAAGACTTAAATGTTAGACTGGAAAACATAAAAATCTTAGGAGAAAATATAGGCAGTAAAATCTCAAACATTTTTCATAGCAATATTTTTGCTGATATATCTCCTTGGGCAAAGGAAATAAAAAGAAAAGAAATAGATGGGACTACATCAAACTAAAAATTTTTTGCATAGCAAAGGAGACCATCAACAATGAAGAAACTACCGACTGAATGGTAGAATGTATTTCCCAATGATACATCTGAGAAGGGGTTAATGTTTAAAATTGATACACCTGATAAAGGGTTAATGTTTAAAATTAATAAATAACTTATAAACCTCAACACCAAAAAATTAAATTAAAAAATGGGCAAAGGATCTGAATAGAGACTTTTCAAAAGAGGACATACAGATGGCCAATAGACATATGAAAAGATGCTCAGCATCACTAATCATCAAAGAAATGCAATTTAAAACCAAAATGAGCTACTACTTTATGCCCTTCAGAATAGCTACCATCAATAAATCAACAAATAATAAGTGTTCATAAAGATGTGGAGAAAATGGAACACTTGTGCACCACTGATGGGAATGTATATTGGTGTAGCCACCTCAGGAAACAATATGACGTTTCCTCAAAAAATTAAAGATGGGACCACTGTGATTCCACTTCTGAAACTATAACCAAAAATACTCCAAACACGAATTCAAAAAAATATGTGTCTGCCTATGTTCATTGCAGTGTTATTTACAATAGCAAAGATCTGGAAGCACCTCAAGTGCCCATCAGTAGATGAGTTGATAAAAGAGCTATGGTACATTTACACAGTGGAATACTACTTGGCCATAAAAAAGACATCTTACCTTTTACAACAGCATAGATGGACCTGGAGAGTACTATGCTAAGTGAAATAAGGCAATCATAGAAAAGCAGGTTTCATATGATTTCATGTATATGTGGAATATAATGAACAAAATAAACCAACAAAATAGAAACAGACTCATAGATACAGAGAACAGACTGACAGCTGTCAGAGGCAAGAGGTTTTAGGGGCTGGGTGAACATGGTGAGAGGATTAAGAAAAAAAAAGCCCTCATAGACACAGGCAACAGCATAATGATTACCAGAGGAAAATGATGGGTGCAGGAGGTAGAAGAGAGTAAAGTGGGGATAAGTGGTGACGGAAGGAGACTTGACTTCGGGTGGTGAACACACAATACAATATGCAGATGGTATATTTTAGAATTGTGCACTTGAAGCCTATGTAATTTAATTAACCAGTGTAACTCCAATAAATTCAATAAAAATTAAAAAATAAATTGATATATATTTACATAGCAAAATGAAAAAAGGAAAATGTTAGCTCATCTTTCTGGTGCTTCTTATACAAGTTGGCCATCCAATTTTGAGTAATGTTAACATTTTTTACTTTAGGGAGTTAAAAAGTAATCATGGTGTGCACAAATTTCTTCCATGTGGCCCTCTGCAGTTATGCTGGTCAATACAATTTTTTTCAAGTGGAATTTTAAGATTTATTACCATATAATTTCCAACACTCTTGATTTCTTAGAATAGTAAAGAACTGGCTGCTGGAAAATTCTCCCAATTGTTTATGGGGGTGTGTGAGTGTAAGTATGTTGATGGAATTTGGGAAGTGAGGTAGGAAAGACAACATTTGTTTCATTTTTCCTCTTACATTTTGCCTTGAGAGATTCTCATAATGTAGCAGTCAGTTCAGTGCTCTGCTCTCTTCAGAAAGAATGACATACTAATTGTCACTTCAAAGCCTGACAGTAGACTCGTCTTATACCATTAAATTTTTAACCATCTTCCAGTGCATTTCAGGGGGGAATTAACAGTCAACTGCATTTGGTTTATGAAAATAGAAAAATACTTCTAAAAATTAGAAAATAAAGTGAAAGAAAAAGGGAGCTTTAAGTGGTTAAAAATCAAAATGCTCAATTCTAGTGAATTGCTTGTCAGTAAAAGGTAAAAGGACCATTGTGCCTAGGTTGGTATAAAACAGAAAAATAATGTCATAGAGTTCAAAATTTTTATTTTTAGAAAAATACCATCAGCATACTGCTGACACATAAAAGATGGAATTGTTCCCAATACAACACACACATACACACACACAGTGGATGCCTACTGTCTTGTTACAGAATCAAAATCAACCTAAACTTTTGGAATCTATTGCTAATAAATTCTATTTATAGTTCTGGCAGAGTTGTAAACTTAATTACTATATGCCATTTTCCACATATAAATGTAAACACACTTAAAGAACAGATGAATAAAAAAAGTCAGATCTTATCATATGAAAACTTCTTAGCTGCTATTCTCTGCCATTCTTCACAGTTTGCTCTTCTTGCTATCCTTAACATGTTCCTCCCCATCTGAAACCAGTATTGGAACTTCAAGCCAAGCAGAAAGTTTTTGGATATTCAAAACACACCCACATTCAACTTAGGTTCTTTTTCTCCCCTAGCCTTTTCTGATCTTTGAGTTCAAAGGGCACTCTCCTTCTCCCTCACTACTTTGTCCCCTCCTATGTGTCATGACTTGACACTTGTTTTATATGGAATATGCTGTGCAAAACCCAGACAAGTACTATGATGTAGATACTAGCAAGACATAGGCTAGAGATATACTGTAAGTTATGCACAGCCACAACAATTAGACATTTTGGAGACAGGATTCAGTTCCTAAATTTCAGACAACAAAAGCTGTTTTCCAAATTGATGATTAAGAAACCATGAGATCATGGAATTAGGGGTTTGAAAATGTTAGTCCTATTTTTAGCTCTGATAGTACGTTTGGTCTTAGTAAAATTACATTGTGAGCCTCAAGACCCTTCGTTAAAAATATTGTCCAATGATCTTTAAGTCCTCTTCCATTTCTTGGTATTGTCTTTACTGCAACTAGTGGAGCAGTAACCATTTACTTACATTGGGTAAAAGTGAGGCAATATGCAGACTGAATTGAGAACAACGTGTTATTTACCTCTTATAATATTACTCGGAGGAATTATTGAGTTCAATGATGAGAACTTGATATGTTATTTATCTATGTGGCATGACTTGGAGAATTAGAACTGGAATGCAGAGTGAGGCCTGTCCTCCCGACTTGCACACATGACTTCCTCCTGCCCTGATCCTTAAGAAACAGGCATTCAGAAAATGGAAAAATGGTTGGAGATCCTGGAAGGTCCCTAGAGGAATAGAAATTGAATGGAACCTCAATGATAAGTCATGTCTTTGGCAAGGGTGAAAAGCAGGGGGAAACCAGATTGAGTAATGACTTGTTCTCAGGAATAAGCCTAACATTTGTGAGTGCAAATTTAAAATGTGCAATAGGGAGAAGAAACACATAAACCAACATAATTTTTAAAAACAATATAAAATCCTGCCCCTACCTTTTTTTTCTTTTCTTCTTGTCCTTCCTTATTTAGTGAACTTACAGTGAATAATGCCACAGTGTCCTTCTCCACACCTAACATTATTCATGGCCTGGCGGAAGTAAGGCCTGCGTGAGTGTGGTTGGTAGGGTAATAATATGGGTGTAATAATTTATAGTTTTAATTTGAACATTTCATCTAAAACATCATATGGTGTGCTTGCGTGTAGCATTGTTATGTTACAGAATTACATGCTTATGATTTTGTAAGAAAATATTTTGTAATAAAAGGGGTGTTACTTGTGCCAGACCCTGTATAAACAGTTGACCTTAAAGCAGGGATTAGGCGCACTAACCCCCAACACAGTCAAAAATCTACCTATAACTTTTGACTCTCCCAAAACTAAACTACTGCCCTGACCACAGTGATTGGGCGCATCAGCTGGTTGAACATCATTCTGCAAAGCGAAAGGTTGCTGGTTCAATTCCCGGTCAGGACACATGCCTAGGTTGCAGGTTCAGTCCTTGGTCAGGGCATATATGAGTGGCCACCAACCAATATTTCTCTCCCTCTCTTTCACCCTCTTTTCCTTTTTCTCAAAAAATAAATAAATAAATCTTAAAAACTTAACTACTAATAGTCTACTTTTGACCATAAGCCTTACTGAAAGCAAAAACAGTGGATTAATGTGTATTTGGTATGTTATATGTATAGTACACTGTATTCTTACAATAAAGTAAGCTAGAGAAAAGAAAATTGTAAGAAAATATATTTACTATAAGGTATTGAAAAATTTGAACATAGGGTGGACATGAGCAATTCAAACTTGTGTTGTCTAAAAGTCAACTGTTCATTAGCACTTACGGCAAAAGTCGGTGCAATATTTAGAAAACCAAGAGACAGCACTGAAATACAGAGAGAAAAAACTATAGCTGAAGAGAATGTTGAAGCAAGTCTTGGGCGTCATTTAATCTAATTTTGCTCAGAGAATGTTAGCTTCGTGATCTGCAAGGTTTCATCAGAAGAAGAAAACTAAAAATAAAAAGTGTGGGTTAAGTGAGTGGGATATATGGCTTTAAAAAAAAAGAAAGAAAACTACTGAGAGCTTAAATGTTTAGAAAATTCTCTCTGCCACAAGATCTGAAAGAATAAATTACATCAAGAGCTGTTTTAGTGTTTGCTTTATTTGGGGGGAGTGCAGTGTGAATTGATTTGGAGCGACCTGTATTTAAAAGCCTTGGCATTCTTGGAAATGGAAGAGTTCTATTGCACTATCCTCCTCCTCCTTGTCACAGTACAAAGCAGTTTTATACAACCTGACTTCTCAGCTCCTGTCTTCTTATTTTTTCCCAATAAAACAGGACAGCCATCAATTTTGCTCTTGCTCCATATGACCTTCCTGCCATCCCTGGATTTCCTGTGTTTTTTTTCCAGGCTTTTTTCTACTCAGAGAGTTTAAATATATGGGGGCAGGGCTGAGGAATGTGGATGCCAAAAGTGAGAAGCTGTTAAGTCTGGCAGCACAGTTCATTGTTCACTATGCATTTTAAGTTCATGCCAATAACATGATTGGTAGCAACACAGCTACCAGGACTCTGAAGTACACACGTACATGCATACCAACAAGCTACCAATGACAGAATAAAACATTTGTTCCATTCAAATCAAAGCAACATTCCATTGGATGGTGAAAGCGTCCTACTGAATTCTCAGAACGCAGTAGCAAATAAGTTTGCCAGAAGAAGGGGCATGAAAAGGAGGGAGGAGAAGATTGCACGCACACTTGGATGCCCACTCAACACTTCAGGCAGAGGCCTCCACAGAGCCGTTCTGACAGACAACTTGTGCCGTCAGCAGGTACCATGCATTAAGGACCAACTCATGAAGTTGCTGTAGGCAATGGTTCTAGAAAGCTCTCTGGAAACAGGGAAATGCATCCTCAAACTATTCAGTTGACTCTGCCACACATTTCGGTAAGACAATTTTCCTAAATTACACTTTGGTCTTCCCATGAACAAATCTATTCTACCAGCATACAAATCCCTTTATTCTTTTCTTTTCAAACTTTCTGTTACATTTGTGGAAGTGTCAGTCTTCCCACCTCTTATGCCCTAGATCCTAACCTTATATTTATAGCATTTTTTTGCTCCTTTGAAAGATAAAATGTAATCTTTTTTATCCCATGTTTCTCTCTCTTTACCAGACCATTCATACACAATGTTCTAGCCCTCTAATATCCGTGGACCCAGGAATCATATGACTATCAAGCACTTCAAATGTTAGTATGAACTGAAACATACTGAAGAAACACACAACAGATTTCAAAGACTTAGCACCAAACAAAATACTGTAAAATATTTCATTCATAATCATTTTATATGGTTACCTTTTTAAATAATACTGTTTTCAAAATATTGGGTTCATTAAGCATAATATTAAAATAAATTTCACCGGTCTCTTTTACTTTTCTTGAAGTGATTATTATTATATTTAAAATTGCCTGTGTGCCTTTTTATTTTTTTTGTTTACATTTTATTCAGTTATTTTTTGCTTTTGGTGGAGAATATCCTCCAATAGCTTCCTAAGAAAACTTTCAGAACACATTTTCTGAGTTTTTATGTCTAGCTATGTGCTTATATGTTGGGTATTTGTCCTAGTCTTTATTTACCTCCCATCTAAATAAATTCTCCAAGAGATAGCCTCTGTTCCCTTGGCTTTAAAAACAGTGTGCATGCTAAGTACCTCTAAAGTTCAAGCTTTAGACTGTAACTCTTCACAAAATTTAAGACTACTCTATCCAGCTTCTCATTGGACACACTAATTACTTGAAATATATTTTATAGACATTTTAATTATAGCTATAATTCTTGTCCACACAAGCCCACTTATATAAACACACAGATACTTGTTTGCCTTGAGTCTTCTCACTCAGCCAATGATACTGCAGAATACTTAGTTTCTCCAATCGAACACCTGAGTCATCCTTGATTATTATCTACAGGCCATCTAATTGCACATCCTGAATTTTCTGCTTCTAAAATATTTGTCCATCCTCACAATTAATCTCCTTTCCTAGTGGAATCAGTTTTTCTCAAGCTTCCACAATTGTGTTCCAGGACTATTTCTTAACTGGACTTTTTATTTGTATTCTTATTCCATTCCAATCCATTCGCTACAACTATTAAAGAGAATAAATCATTTAAAACATAGTCTTATTCTAAATATTTTAAGCTGTGCTCAAAATTAAGTGCAAGTGTATGAACATGAATTCTGTGAGACCTTCTGGTATGTTATCACCCCTACTCCCCAACCTTTTCTCATACCACTCCCTGCCTTGCACACTCTGCTCCAGCTTTGCTTAGCCTTTTCTCACATTACCAATCACCCTCCTGCCTCTGAGTTTTTACTCTTCCTGCTTGCTAGGCTCTGCCATAGATCTCTGCATTACTGGCTATTTTACATCCATGGATTCACATGGGTGCATATTACCCACTGAGAGAGGCTTCCCTCCACTCACTACCCCCAGTCTAAGGTATCTCCCACTACTGTAACACTATTGCTTTATTTTCAATCATAGAGCTCTGTTTTTCTTTTTTTAGTACGTGTGCAATTTATTTTATGTATTTGTTTATTGTATGAACACTTGTTGCACAACAGAAAGTGGCAAAGACCATACTCTTATAGACCACTGTCTCCTGGTCCATACACAATGTCAGATAAATGAAAGTTGTTCAATAAATATGAACTGAATTAATCAGTGAACACTATGTGCTCCCAGGAGCTTATTTCATCACATAAATTCAAGTTTTGTAACTACTGGCTAACTGTGCCAGGTGTCATCATAGTATAAAGCATTTTTTAAATAGTAGAAAAAGTGGAAAATAATAAATTTGTGTTTATTATCAGTATATTGAGAGAAGTAGAGAAAGTCTGGACAGAGAGATAAATTTAGAAGTCTAGACCATCAAAAATAATGTATTTTAATTGTGAAAATTTAGTTTTTCCAAAAATAGAACCACAAATCAAGTATCATAGGCAATTACTATTTATAATTCAAGCCATTAAATGAGAGATGTGGAGGAGAATATGTGTATCCTGTTTTCCCCATGTCACTACAGAGACCTCTCATACTATGACTGTCAGCCATTTATCTCTGCACTTCTTCCCCAATGGTTAAAAAACAAACAAAACAACAATAATAAACACCCAAAGAAACAATAAAAATAGGATGAAAGAGAATCAAATACTTGTTAATCAAGTAATCTTTAGAGATTCAATTTTTGAGAAATGAATAACCCAACTTGAAGAATTTGGCTAGACAGAACAAAAAGGAGAAATAAAGGATCTTTGGTGATATGTAAAAGCTGTTTCATAGCTTCAATTCCTATCAAAGACAAGAAAATAACTGATCGAGAATGAGTTACAGATCTAAAGTGAATGTGTGCTTAACTTGTTTAAATGTCAGTTTTGCTTGATGGCATGGTCCATTAAGAAATTGAAATTTGAAATTTGAAATACTATATCATAAATTCTGTGAAATAGGTCTATTTTTATATAGAAATTTCAAAGAGCTAGTTTTATTCAGAAGTTGAACTTTTCTGTAGCTAATTTGAAAGAATCACTGATCTCAATGAATTGCTAAAGTGTTAGTACAGCTATTGCTAAAATGGGTAAAATGTCTCAAACTACAGAATTCGCTGTTTGAGCCTAATTCTAAACTCTTTTTAAAATGTTCTTTCTTCCCTCTAAGTTGAAAATTGAATGGAGGTGGGTGGAGAAAGACATGCCAGGAAATGAGATTCTGATTTTGCAAACTTCTTCAAGAATTGTGATTTGGTTCCTCAGAAAAATCAGCACAAACGAGGTAATTTCTTTAAAATAAAAGTTATGTGGCTGCAATTTGCATTCCATTAATCTGGTTTTTAAAAGTTTCCTTTTTCCCCTCTTTCCTAACTGTCATATCACGCTATCATGTTAAAAAAATATGTAATTTCTTGCTAAGTACTTCAGAACTTTAGAATTAGAAGGAAGATTAGATCTACTCAAAGTCAAACACTCTCATTTTCCACATGCGAATCTGGAGGCCAGAGTGTGTACATGGACTGCAGGGACTTCACTCACGTAATGGCAGTGACAACTCTAATCGAGGATTGTATCAGGAAATGACCTCAGCGGTCATAAAGGTGTCATTAATGAGTCCAGTGGGAGAGCTGTGAAACAACAGAAAGTGCATGCCAATATCTCTGAGCTGACCAGTGAGCAAATACATTACATGTGTTAGAAATCGGGTATCCATCTTTAAGACTAGTGATAATATACCATATTGGATTTCTATTTTAGTCCCTTTGGTATTTATGTTGAGAATCAATTAGAGATGTTCTGAATTTAAACCACTGTCAAAATATTTATTTATATTGCCTTTAATGCCAACTTATTTTGGCTAAGAGAAAAATATAGATTTATAGCATGTACTAAAATAAGAAGCTTAATGACATTAGTGAACAGATATTTTCCTTTGGTTTGGGAACTTATTTTTTTTCACAAGGTATAGTATTCTTTTCATTATATAATTCATTATTATTTAAAGGTACATAAATGGTAACTAAAATTGCATTAGTTCTATGTTACTCAACATTAGAGCATATTTTAAAATATTGTTTTTCAAAATATTCCCAAATCTGAAGCATTTTTGCTTTTCTACTCCAAGACTTTCCTGCCTGTCATTTTGGGCTACCCATTATCACGGCTCTATCTAAGAAGACAACTTTTATTGCCTCCCATTAACTGATCTCAGCTTCAGTCAGATCAATCTGTTTATTGCACCACCCTCCCATAGGTGTATTATGAATCCTAAGCCATATTTTGCACCATCAATGACTTAGAGCAGCGATTTTCAAGCAATGTGCTGCAAGAGGCACACTGCTGTACCCCAAGGATTTTAAAAACATGCAACACCTGACTTCTAACTATTTAGTTAGCAGCACTGACTTCTTTTCCTTTAGGTTGTCAAATAAAAAGAAAAATGACAACAGCCAACACAACCATTGCTGTCTGGCATGAATGAATCAAAATTATACTCATCTATTTTTGTCAAATCAGCAAAAAGTACATTTTTTGGTGTGCTGCAGAATCTTAATAGTTACTTTATGTGTGCCATGAGATGAAAAGGGTTGAAAATCACTGACTTAGAGAACTACCTTGGCAGTCACCTGAAAGCCTACTTCTTTAAAACTAACTCCTTTGCCCATTCCTGGGGAAACCTGCACTGCTCTCTGGGTGACTGCATCCTCATGCTAGTTTTTCCAGAATGGTCTTCACATCCACCTGTACCCCAGCATTATGCACTCCTGTTTTTTTGTTTGTTTGTTTTTAAGAATGCCTGAAGTCAAGAAACATGCTTTCTACTCTCCATGTACTTTCCATAGTGTCTAGTCTATTTTTAGGCATCTGGTCAAAGTTTAATAGCAGAAACCATTCTATTTCCAAACTGAAAATCTTAGGGTTCAAATTGATTCAAAGGAGAAACGTGCACAGTCTCACACTTTTTTATGGTGGAGGCCTGGCGGGCAGGCTGACTGGCTCAGGCTGATGCTGTGAGTTCACACTTGGGATTAGACTCGAGTCTCCTGAGTGCTAGGACAACACTTTACTCTCTACCATCTCACTTACAATATCCAGGGATCATTAAGAACAAAAGAAAGAATAATGGTGCCTTGAAGAGTGGACGCACATTCTTGTCTGATACAAGACACCCAGGCCAGGCGTCCAGAGTGTCAGTTCTTAACTCCTTCAAAAGAATGCCACCTGAAATAAAGCAACAGGCAGTGAGGAAAGCTGTCAAGTCCCAATTTGTAGTTCCGAGGGAAGATCACAGAAAAAAATAGACTTCAGATTCAACTTGTCTTTATTTCAACTCCTCAAGGGCTCAGCACTAGCTAACTGCTGGAATTCTACACAAGCATGTGGACCAGCTTCAGGCTTGCTTCTCCTCCTGCCTGGTTACCCAATTAGTTCCTTGTTAACCACACACCTGCAGTGCCTTTCCCCTCAGGCTCTGCTCCCCTCTGTGTAGCTTTTAACCCCTTCTGCACACATTGTTTAAAATACTATTAAGGTGTCCCCATGGATGCTTGACAGAATCATTTGTGCCCCCTTGGTTGCCAAAGTAATTAGCTTGCAGGGATATCTCATCTAATATAACTGCAAAATCAGGAATAGAGCAAACTCCCCTGCCTGTGAGAGCTGCCAGGGCCCTGGGAATGCAGACACTATTCGTCCAGGTAATCAGGTAACATAGCAACACAGAATGGCAGAAGCAAGATTCCCAGAGACTGCAGTCAAAGGAAAGATAGGAAATCCCTATTGTTATCCAACCTAAACCCTGGAAAGAAACCCCCCTGGGAAGCCAAAAGGAGAATGGGGTGTCAGTGGAAGACATCTTGGCATTCTGCTGATGACTTTTCCACAGCGGCTCATGCCTTAGTGATCTCCCAGGCCGGAGATTACAGGAGGAAAGTGGAGACTGTGTTCTCAGGAAGTGAGCTGAGTATGTGGACAACAGGCACTTCTAGGAGTGTCAATTGGTCACCAAAGCATTTGCCTGCTCACAGGCTGGGTCTGACTGAAAAGTGGGAGTTAATTAACATTAGTTCTCTATTTGCAGATCTTCCAGAAGATAAAATGACATTGGGTAACCTGACACTTTCCATGGTCTGAAAATCTTCACCTCCAAGAAGCATATCCCTTCCCATCTTCATTTTTAAAGAAGAAAAACAAAGACTGAAACTACAAAGGGACAAATAACAAGGTTAAAAAAAATTCAACCTACTGAATACCAATAAGTTGTATGAAGAAACCTACTTACTTCAAATAAGAAAAACTTGCAAATATATGTTCAGAGTCATGCAACAACCATAACTGGGGCGAATGGAAGAAGAGAAGAGACAGAAAACATGCAAAAGTCTCATTGCTTTTCAAAAAGGAGAAAAAGGTGGATTTTGAAAATTATGGATCAAAGGCTTGGCATTAATAACTGGTAAATGTACCTAATTAATTATTAAATTATTGATTTGTCCATACTCAAAAAAATAAAATAAGTGTATATAAATGTAGTATATTTCCAGCAGAAAATAACTCAAGCTAAACCAATTTTAGCATTTTTTATCCTGTTGCAATACTAAAAAATCAGAAATTTCAAAAACAATATTCCTGAATTTCAGCCAACTTTTTCTCCTTTTAAAAAGATGGGGAAAATATATTTTATCTTTGAATAAAGTAAGTGCTGGTTGAAACTTACTTTTTTTAAGAATAAATGTCAGTCCTGAGAGAGGTCTTAGGGTCGTGCTGCTCCCCCACCCCCCACCTCCCACCTCCCCACACAAGGGCATTAAGTGCCTGCTACACAGAATTGGAAGAATTGGAAGAAAAAGCAGGTTAGCAAGATCCCACTGGAAAAGACAGATTCTCCCTTACCTTCATGGAGATTGTATAAATTTGACTATTTTTTAAAATTAAACAGTAGGTAGAGAAATAGAGAGTTATTAAATCCTTAGATTTTACAAAGTCACGTGGATGACTAAAGTATCTACCGGAGACTTCAGATTTAAAAATTTAGACTAGAATGATGCATGTACCTGAGAGCAAAAGAGCTAACAGGGATCTGTGTAAATTTGAAAATCTATTTAAAACCAAAATCAGCATGTCTCTTGCAACTTTGAAGTTTTGGGTGACTCCAACCTTAGAGGAGGTTAGAAGGTGTGTAACTTTAGAGCTAATCAAATCCTTAAATCATATAAATAAAGGTAAAATTTCAGTGTCTAAAACTAGATGAAATGAACTACTTTGGTTAGATCAATTTGGAAATTTTCATTTTGTCTGGGGCACCACAGTTGTAAATAATAATAACATGTTAGAAACAATTTAGGGGAGGTAAAGTGTGATATTAAACTGTTTGGAAATCCTGTTACATGATATCCAAATAATTTGGAACAATATTTAGGTAAGAAAATGAAAAAGATTGGAACATGTTCACTAAGAGAATGATGTAATTGTTTAAATAGGTCCTTAGAACATAATGAGGATACAGTGATGGAAATTAACAAAGATACAAAAGTTGGTGCTATTGAAAATATCACACGTATTTACTAATCACAGCAAATAAGAGAGGGCTGATGTTCAGTACAGTGAGAGCTAAAAATGACCAGGTTCACTGGGCATGGCAAGCTGTCAGGAATATTTTAGAAAGGACTTCTCAGTGAAGAAGGATGTTGGCCTAAGTGACATCTAAGATCCTTTACAATTTTCTAAATCTAAATCTACCAGAACATGTAATAAAAATATTTTCCTCTGCACATTTGACTTCAAATGAGGGCTTCCTCTTGAATTACTATTTTATAACCACAAGAGATGAACAGTTATTAAGGGGGAATGTTTTCTCCAATTTCTCTTGCCTTGATCTATGGATGTTATCATCTCAGAGTTCAAATCCAATAACAAGTGAGCCTAGCTTCTCAATCAGGCTGTATTTTATCTTGTTTATCGTACTTTTAATATTTTCAAACAAAATATTATTTCTCTTGTGATGAATCTTGATGCTGCTATTGTCTTCATTCTTTTTTCCCTAAAAACAATTCAAATCATTTCATTCTAGTCACATTTTAGATTTTTGGTCAATTTAGCTTGCAGTTTCTTCTGATCTTTAATTTATGTTATATAGGGGTGGGCAAAAGTAGGTTTATAGTTGTGAGTACATGCAACACAGTTTATTCTTGTATTATTACTTATCGATTACTGTTTTATTTATTTGTATTACAACTGTAGACCTACTTTTGTCTGCCCCGGTACTCAGGATAATTCTAAAGGTGCCATGGTTTATAATATATTAGCATAGTTCCAAAAGTGCCATGACATTAATTCTCAACTTCTCTGGTGTCCAAATTCCATAGATTCTCTGCAGTTGTTTCTCCAGAGACTGACTTCTGGTCTTCTGCTGCAGAACAATAGAGTCCCTCCTGGCCGTGCTGGGTGGAGGGATTCTTCTAGCCTCTCTCCACCCTACATTTAGACATGCTTGTTTTCTTTAATCCCTGTATTTCTCCAGACTTGTGAGGTACAGATATGCTTGCTTTTTTCTAAATTATTCCCTCAGCAGAATTGGAAGGTTTTGCTTGTTTGGTTGGATTTTCTTTCCCTTGTACCACTTAGTCAATTACCACTGGTCCATCTGTTTCTCATTTTCCAATATTTTGTTGACATCCTTTGTCTGGAGTCATTATCTATCTTTTTCTTGTTGTCCTCATGGATTTATAAGCTTTATTTTATTACATTTTTCTTTTTAGGAGAAAACAGATGTGAACATTTGATCTGACAGGCTAAATCAGAAGTCTCTTGTTTTTTTCTTTATTTTAAATGCTTTTGAATTTTGTTTTTGTTGTTGTGGTTCATTAAATCACATATTGTCTCTTATTATATAAAAATTTTTAATGTTAAAATCAAGAAAATGACAGACAAATAAATCCAAATTTTAATAGTGTGTGTCTTTGTTTAGGGGAAATTATATATGGTAATAGTTCTTTTCTCTGTTTCTTTAATATTTTCTAGATATTACTGTAGTAGTCACTTAGACAGACATGAAGACAGTAGGAATGATAGGCCAGTTTCAGAAGGTCATTGGAGTGGAAAACCCTGGGTACCTAGCAATGGGAAAAACAGTTTAGACCCCCTGACCTTTGGTATTGCTAGTCACACAGTAGATCCATTTACAGGAGGAAAAATGGGGCTGAAGAATAGCCTCACAGGATTCTCATCCAAGCATCTACATGACCACACCCTTAAACTTTGAGCCCTAGAGATAACATCTACACCTCAGTTGTGTTTCAGCTCCAGGCCCAGAAAAGCAGCAAGGCCAGGTGGGCATCACTGTGGCTGACATCAGGACTAGCTGCAATGACTAACAACCCCGTGCCCTGGCACCAGCCCATAGTTTAGGGCCATGATTTTGAAAGAACCTAGAAAGCTGATGAATATTCCTTTGAGATCCTCCCCTAAGACCTACAGATAAAACGCTCAAAACAAAGAACCTTTCTCTCTCTTGAAGACACCTGAGCCTTTCCCCACCTCCTCTGTCCCCAGGGCAATCTCTCTCTTTCTGGAACACACACTTAACTTTCCCCCATTCCCTCCCCTAGGTTCTTTCTCTGCTCTTCCTTTTCCTAAACTCCATGGCGACTTCTTTTGCCTCTGTAACTTGTTTTCTGAGTCCACACAACCCAGCTGGCTCGCTTTTTCTACCTGTGTGACTTTCTAAAGAAATTTTTTCTTGTATTTGAGTCTTGCTCTGAATTCTTTCTTAGCCATAACTCAAGTGATGAGGTTGCTGAAATAAGGTCTAATCCTGGGTAACATTCTGGTGCCTTTTTGAGGCTAACATTACAACTGCACTGTTTTCATAATGAGAGAATCTAATTCAAATCACCAAAATATTGTTTTGTCCATCATCTGTTTTTTGGTGCATTTTACAAGATAAAGAAAATTCCCAATGAAATTAATTACCTTAGTTTTTTATGTTAAAATTTTAGAGTGCACTTTAAAATTATTGAGTGGAATGAATATAAAATAAAGCAATGCATTATGGAGTGAAAGTTTATTGGGAATA
This sequence comes from Phyllostomus hastatus, assembly GCF_019186645.2. Classification (NCBI taxonomy): domain Eukaryota; kingdom Metazoa; phylum Chordata; class Mammalia; order Chiroptera; family Phyllostomidae; genus Phyllostomus; species Phyllostomus hastatus. Next base: position 33,326,081 of record NW_025333960.1, read on the forward strand.
CAATACTTACAAATATAAATCAAAGTGGTTGAAATTTAGTAATTTAGTATTGTGAAAGCCATGCTGTTTCTTTTAAGGGTATTTGTTAAAGGATTTAGATCTAGGACTTTGACTGCAAGATCATGGCCACGTGAAGTTAAAGGCAAGCTAAATGATTTGGATTTTGAAAAGTTAGCATTCACATTCTAACTTCCAGATTTTAGAGGGTGGATCTCCCTCGAGGGTTTGTGAGCACCAAGCTCCACACTTGCTTAAATGTTCCCCATAATAATCCCTAGATTTGTTCTTGGTGGGGGCTGGAGGCTTGGGATCCCAGGGGAGGATTATGGTTAACATTGTTATTTAAAAAGACAGTAAACAAATAACAAGAAATTCACTATAGGGCATGCATTGCCTTGAGCTTTGAGATATGGATATCTAATGGGATTTTCAAAATTATATTGCTGGTTTTGTTAACAGAACAGATGTGGACTTTAACAAAAAAACACGATATGTCTCTGAATGTTCTCTAAAAAGCAGTTCCCTGACTTATTCACCAAAAGTGAGAGGCTCAACTAATAGGATACATTTTTGTGACTTTTTTTTACCACTTTTGCCAGTCCACGTTCATTGCATTTTATTTGATCTCAATGCTTTCTTCTGTTTTATCTCATGACAAGTCATTCAGATTTTCCTGAACCTAGATAATTAACCCTCTGGATTATACTTTTGGTATGTACTAGCAATATTTAACATATTTAAATCAATAGCAAATCTCTGCAAATAAACTTATTTCCTCCTATGTATGTACAGTTGTCTTATACACCCTTAAGATTTACCTCCTTTTGACTTCCTCAAAGGTGACTAATATTTCATTAAGAAGTTTTAAAAAGACATTTGTTGTCTTTTGTTGTTGTTCGTAACACAAATTCACAATGATGGTAGAAAATTTGGAAAATTTAATTTACATAAAAGTTGTAATCTTACTATTTTCAGAAAACCAATGTTATTATATTGGTAAAATGTTATTGGCCTTTTTTCTTATAAGTAGATAAATTATTATTGCTATTGCCTTATAAATTTGGATTCACAATCTATGCAATTTTGTATCCTGCTTTTCAAGTACTACTCTTTCAAAATAGATTATTTCCATTATATTGAGAAAAAGCATTTTTCTTACCTCATGCTTGGATACCACAGTTTATAATGTAAGTATGTAATTATTCATTATGTAGATGAGTTGTCTTTTTTTAACCATCTTCCCGTTTCTGAGCATTTGAATTATCACTGGTTATTGCTCTGTGAACACACACAAATACATATGTGAGTCGGGGGAGAGACAGAGATAGAAGAGAAAGATCAAGGCCTCAAAATATTGCAAATACACAAAGACCAACCAAAAGAGTAAACAAGGGCTATTTATTCAGAGCTTGCTATGCAAAGGGAGTCAGCCACCATCACTTGTATTTTGGCAGAGACTCAAAGGCAGCAGCTTTAGGAAAAACTTCAGGAATGTCCTGATTGGGGGCTGTTGGCATGAGGAAGGAAAAGGCGGGCTAACTAGGAACCACTGGGCAACCTATGCGATGGATTAAGAATGTTTTTTTGGCCTTCATTGCTTGGTCCTAAGTTGGAAGTGCAAACAAAAATTAGGAAAAATTCAATTATTATTCAAAACCTGGCCATTTGGGGCCTAGTATTACAGTTGTAATTGTTTGACTTCCTGGATTATTATCAGAGATAGCAGTCTAACTTCCTATAATTGTAATGGCTGGATTTCTGCTTGGTTGTTGTGGATAAGGGGTTCGTTTCCTGGACAGGCTGTAAATCAGAGTTTTATTTTAATATACAATACAATCTGGTCACTGTTTGTATATTCAACCTCACAGTACCCACAATCTTTAAAAAATATTTCAAATATATATGAAACATTTACATAAATTGATTATATCCTAGGAGACCATAACTCTCAATAATTTCTAATTGATATTATACAGACCTCATGAATTAATCAAATATAGTACATTTGAAATCAATGCAAAAATTAGTATAAAATTAGCAGAGAGAAAAATACAAAGGAGGAATGAGGAGGAGAGAAAGAGGAGGAGAAGGTGGTGGAGGGGAGGTAAGGAAGGGAGAGGAGAAGAAACCAGCATCTACAATCCATACCAACAACCACAAACACTCCACACTTAAAAAAGTAATTAATACTCTTCTAAAGAGGACACAGTCAAAAGGCAAATTTCAATTATTTGGAGGGAATGTAAATACTATATATCAAAATCAATAGAATCAGATAAAGTAGTACTTGGAGTGAAACTCATGGCCTTAAATGTATATATACAAGACTTCAATGAAAATCTGTGCATGTATTTTTTTCAAACTTATTTAGATATTTTCAAATGTACAGATGTGTTTCAAGAATAGTACAAAGTAATTTTGAATAAATCCAGATTCACCAATTTTTCCTTACTTGCTCTATCATTCTCTTTTTATGTATATATAAAATATATTTACTTTTTCTACATTTCAGAAAAATTTGGATATATTATACCATTTAACCCTAAAAAGTTGAGAATATATTTTTTTACAAATAAGGAAAATATTGTACTTCCGTTAATGAATTAATTTTAATATTGATAAAAGAATATTAGGCAGTCTATAGCCCATATTCAAATTTCACCCAAAGTCCCAGTAATATTCTGTATGCTAATTTTGTCTTATGATCCATGTCAGACTACGCATTGAATTTAGTAGGCATGCCATGCCTCACTAGACCAATTGACCTGGAAGAGTTTTGCAATCCTTTTTTGTCTTTCAAGAAATAGTTTGAAAAATGCTAATACTCTTCTTAGTTTATAGATATCCCTCAAGATTTCCTCACAATTCAACTCAGGTTACTTATTCTTGGCAAGAATAAAACATAAGTGATGCTGTGTTTTTCCAGTTTATCACTCCAGAATGTTGGTTTTTCCCATTATTAGTTACGTTAAAGCTGATCATTTGATTGAAGTGTATCTGCCAAGATTTTTCCATTATTAAGTTAGTATTTTTCTTTTTGAATAAAAACTTTTATGAGGAGATTCTTTGTGCCTACCTAAATATTCTGTTCCTCATCAAATGTTTACCTTTGTTGATAATTCTCATCTGAATTATTATGTCTATGATAATTACAAAGTGGTAGTTTTCTAACACCATCATTTCTATATTATTGGTAGGCATTCCACTTTAAGAAAGAGTTTTCCTTTTATTAGGTTTATTTTTTGTATTTGTTTGTTTATGTGTTCTTTATCAGTAAGGGCTTATGGATTTTTATGGCATTGGTATCAATTCTTGACAAAATATTTTATGCCTTCTTAGGATAAAGTAATTAGAATTTGAGATTTTTGAAATAAGTGCCTGAAATTCAGCCAAACTTCTTTCCTGAAAAACAAGATTTGGAAGTCCTATCATTAGTGTATTAAAATGCTTGCTTATCCACTATGTTTGAGATTTGTCAATAACATGGAAACTTTCATTTTATTTTGCAATTTTTGTTTGCTAATGAGATTGCAAATTTATTTTATATTTATTTGGATATGCTCACTTATATTGTTTTTGTTTTTTGACTATTGGTATTTTTTTAATTAAGGATACATATTTTGATATTCAATTGTTTTTAAAATGTTTTTCCTGCCAATAATATTTATGCTGCAAATAAGTCCCTGCAGCTCTACCTCACCACCTCAGGAAGTTTCTCTAACCCTCTTTCCAAAAATTATTCAGGAAAATGGCCAGCCTCTAACTCTCTGGTCTGAAATGCAAGCCCCTGGTGTTTTATTTATTGTTTGCAACCTGACATCTGGTGCAGCTGTAGCTTCTGTAGGGCTGTCACCTGGCTGCTAATTTCTGTTTTTCCCCGGACACTGTAAGTCAAATTATCCTCAACTGTGTTCCATAGCCTGAGGAAAAGTCCTGTTTTAAGCCCCATATTCCCTCCAGGTACAATAGACTTGGGTTCTGCTTATCTGGGAGAGGAATTTTGACAAGGAGAAGATACATTTCGAAGAATACAGACTGTGCAGTCTAACCTGTGGTGCTTCATCCAGATCTGTGGTTCTCCGTGTGTGGTCTCAGGTGCCCCCAAGACCCTTTCAGGTGACCAGCAAGATCAAAAGTATTAAAATGAAGACATCGTATTTTTTCACACTCTGAGTTTACTATGGAGTTTTCTAGAGCCTACATGATTTCTGATATTGCAACAGACTGAAGGTAAAACATAAGAATTGGGCCATCTTCTATTCAACAGATTTGCAAAAGTTAAAACAATAGTGTTCTTCTCATTAAAACTGGTTCTATTTTTAAATGTAGTTATTTTTCGAAATATGCTATTAACATTAGGGTGTAATTGATTTTTACATTTTTAATTTAAAGTTGTCTTTATTTTTTAAAGTTTAATTTCTAATATGACATTATAATAGATAGAACTTGCATGAATAAAATTAGCACTGTTCTCATTTTAAAATAAAAAAAATAATAATTATGTGACCTCTCTGCTGAAAAGCCAATAAAAACTCTGCATGGGCTGAGTTATGCCCCCATGGCCAGCCTTGCAGAGGCTTGTAGACACCACCCATTTCCACTTGGGAGGTGTTATTTACCTTCTTTTATAGCCTCCGAGGATTCCATTTCTTTCCAATCATCGGCCCTTAACAGACATCGTCCCCTCTGTGAGGGACACTTGCCCTAATGTCCTGCATGGCTGACTCGTCTCCTCTCTCAGGTCTCCTTTAAAATCACTTCCAGGGAGATACCAATCCCGGACTACTGCCCGTCCAATCTTCAACAGCTCTCCCGTTGTTTTGTTAAGCACCTTGTCCTTTTCCACAGAGATCTTGCCAATTTAGTAAGTGTACCAGGGAGCAAAAGAACTCGAATAAAATAAGTTCATGGGCATGGCTGCTGCTTCCCCCTCAACAACCCACTGTACTGCTCACTTCAGTCTCTGATTTTTCCATTCTTTTTCCAGACTCTGAGGAACACTCCTTTTCTTTCTAGTTTATAATAGATTCAAAATTACACATTTTAAATAAATTTTCCATAATGTAGTTATTCTTTAATGCGGAAGTTCTAAAATTCTGCAGAGTTAATGCCTTGTATAGTTTTTACAAGGACTTTTGAATCTATGTACACTAATGCTAAGCATCTAAATGAGAGAAAATTATTTGTCACACATATACACACAGAATGCCATCCTACCTGGCACACAAATACATTGAAATGCACTAAGTTATCTGATCAAATATATTAAGTGATGATTTGTGATTATTTATGTATAAAATTCCAAATAAAGATATTGTGCAAGCTGTGTTTCACGTCATCTCCATTATTATTAGCATAAAGCATTTGCTAAATGATAAGTGAACTCAATGAAAATACGTTACAGGATGAGCCTGGGATGTTACAAGAAAAAAAGGGTTACTAGGTGTGATACCATTCTTGCCAGCTCTGGTAGACTTCTGGGATGGTGGAAGATTTAAATGGAATTTTAAAGAAGAACGGGCTCAGATGATTAAAAAGAGAGAGGAAATCCACTCAAGAAAAACAATTTTAAAGGCACGATTAAAGATGCAGAGATATCCCTGACTTGTTTGTAGATTGCTGAATCACTCAGGATGCTGAGAATTGATCAGGAATTCTACACTTCAAAAGTACATGAAGATTAAAATGTAGATCAATTGTCACCAGAGTGGGTCACAGATCCCCTCTGAAGAAGAGGATGTCAACTTTCTACCCTTTCCTCTTCTGTGTGCTTTTCTGTCTCCCATTTAAGAAAGTACATACATCTAGGAATATCAGTGTTTTCATGCTACCTGAAGTCGTGCTGATCATGGAGAAAAATAACCTGACAAACCCATTCCCTTTAAGGTGTATTTACTTTGGGGCTTAGTTTTCCTAGAGAATAATTCATTTGAAAATACAGACTTGATGAAGAAACTGCAAGGCCTAGAGGATTCATGACTGTTACCGATGCCTGCAGTAACAGAGAAGATAGCACTGGTTCTCTCAAGGGACACTATCGAGGTACTTACTATTCTTCATCTTTCACTTTCGACAACACAAAACTCTAGCCAAGTCTCATGCAAACATATAGTGAAGTGAGCATGATTCACACATCTCTCTCTCTCTCTTTTCCTTTCTCTCTCTCTCTATACATATATCCTCACCCAAGGATATGTCTTACCGACTTCAGAGAGAGAGGAAGAGGGAGGAGAGAGAGAGAGAAACATCAATGAGAGAAACATCGATTGGTTGCCTCTTGCAACCTAGGTATGTGCCTGACCGAGAATGGAACCCTCAATCTTTTTGATGTGTGGGATGATGCTCCAACCAACTGAGCCACCCGGCCAAGGCTCTCTCAGTATATTGGCCCAATTTGCTTCCTCTGTTGGACAGGTCTATATGGGTAACCTAGTTGCAAGAAAAGTCTGTTTTGAGCCCAGCGGGAGTGACAACAAATCCTGTCACATCCTCTTCCTATCTAGAGGTCCCTGACCAATTGCATTCTCAATGATGGTGTTTGTTCATCTGGAAATGAGAATAATAGGCACTGCTGTGAACATTAGAGATGACATGAGTACACATAGTGGGCACTCCATAAATTAGCTGGTTCAATAGATATAGTTGTATAATAGATAATGCAGTTACATGAATAGGACTGACTAATAGATGTAGAACTTTATATAAGACACCTGATTCTTCCTCTCTCCATAACATATTAGGTATGTTATGCATAGTATATATGCTGTTCCTGCTTCTTTTTCTATATGTGCAAATCTAAGCTATCTACCCATTTTACGACATTGTCTGATCAGAAGGGGCAGTGGCCATAAACAACTGAGGAGGCCACCTTTTTGCTACCAGCAGCTATCAGTCCGATATTTGTTTAAGTTCAATGTCTATGTTAAATAACACTTCCTCATTGTCTTTATTGATGCCATCCACTGTTCATAAAGCCTCCTCACTGGATTCCCATAGCACCTTCATACATGCCTATTTTATTTGATAATGAAACACTTCATAGTTAACCTATTTCCCATATTATAATTCCTATACAACATTCCCCAAGTAGATTGTGATTATTCTGAGAACAGGGAGTATGTCACACTTCTTTCATAACTCATGATATCACATGATGGGCAATATCTGTATATTAAAGATGTTTAAAAATATTTGGTGAACTCCATTGAAATGAGGCTGTGGGGAACGAGGAATGACACACACAATTCTCTCCAATCATTGTTGAGCCTCGTTTCATTCCCACTCTGCTCACTCTGCCCCCCTCCAGGGACCCGTCGGTGAATGCAGGTGCACCTGCCATCAGTTCGGTGATTGTGCCACTGTGGCAAATGGAAAGAACTTTTTTTATTCACATGTTCTGTACAATAGGCTCTCCCATTCTGAAATGGAATAAGTTTCTGGTATGATTGCTTCTGAATAGGAAAGTTTCTGTAAGAAGAAGTTGAAAAGAGTTTGCTCCTGCTCTGACACATTTTTTAATCATTACTGTTTGCCCCTCCAGTGCGTCCACCCATTTCCAAAGCCAGGCTCATGATTTTGATGCACCATCATGGCTAAATGTAGTATATCATTTCAGCAGGCTCTTCACATTGTGTTATTGTTAATGATGCTTTTTATTTACCAGAACCATAGGCAATATGATATTACTCTCATTCAGTGAGCCCGGCAGGAGACTTTTTAAAAGTGTAATGCATTTGGTCTAATGTCTCTGATCAGGTGGATCCGGCCTGGAAAAACTCCAAGTTGGATAATTACATTTTCACTACCTATAATTTCCACCACCCCTTTGAGAGCTCGTAGCATTCTTCTCTTTTTATACTTCACACGTGTGTCGTGTTTGCTGAACACTATTTTAAAAGGAAAAAGAAAATCAGCCAGTTTTAACCTCTGGGAGGTGAGAGAAGTACCACCAAAAATGGAAAGGTCAGAATGAACCCTTCTAAAAGTGTGACGTCATTGAAGTTTGTCTTTATGTCTCCTTATTCCTTCAAAATATGTGCCCTTTTCCATGACCCATTTTTCTCTTACTTTCAGATAAACAATGTTCTCACACTATTATGATTTTCTCAATAATGAGAGAATGTGATCTAGGAAAATTATTCTTACTAAAAGGTACATATTATGCTTGATAATTTGTGCAGAGATGTTTTAATTTTAAAAATAGCTGCTGCAAGGGGACAGGCCTAACACAAAGGGATGGATTTCCCAAGGCAGGATTTTAGAACCCATCTCCTAGAAGCAAGGGGATACTCTCAAGTGCTGAGAACAGCACCCACACTTTAAATCCTTTTTTTTTAGGTAAAAAGAAATACTATATTCTACATTGTATTGTGTCTAATAGGTTACATTAGCATACAAGGCTCTTGGGCATGTGTGACAGGGTCAAGGAGAATGTTTTTAATATAAAAGATTCCAGGATCGCTTTTAAAAAAAAAACGATTAAAACCCCTGAAGTTAAGTGATGAAGGTGAATGACTAAGCTGAGTATAATAACATCTGGGTACAAAAAGGTGTGACCTTGAGATTCATAAAAGAACAAGATTAATTTTCCATACTGACTTGTAGAATCCGAAAGGTGGCTATGGCAGGACATTGATCCTTGTATCATCATTAGATGAAGGAATGAGCTTTGCAGGGTAACTGTTCTGTGAGTGTGTATTGTTCATTTCAGTGGTGTTTCATATTGGTTTTTCATTGGGCACGTATGATGTGTTCTTAACTTCTTTCATATGGCTTTCTTTCCTTTGGGGATCTGGATGCTCATAGGATCCCTATAGTCTATTTTAGCCCACATAAATGCCTCATTCAAAGCTCTACCTCATTGTCACATGGTTTACTGCCTAGGCACTTGCTCAACGGACAATGAGAGATGACATGGCCATAATGGAGGAGCCTGTCGTGTATTTATGGTATATTAATTAGGTCTGCTATCATATTAAAGCAGTCAAAGTTAACTAATGTAGATTTTATTTTATACATTTCTCATTTTCTCTTCCTGATATGCCTTGCTGTTTTTTGATTTTGTGCAGGCTTATGAGGTGAATTTGCTGTATATCATGCTAGATTACTTTTTTTTTCTTTTTTAGATATTACAAACACATACCACTTTTATCTCGAAATTATTTGAAACAATACTGGGCAGAATAATGGATTCCTCTGCTAGACTGGACTCAAGAAGGGCCAAGGTGACTCTTAAGGGCACTGGCCACACATCGATTCGCATCTGAAAGTGGTGGTGATAGATGTACGGAATCAACTCTGTCTCAGAACATCTAGAACAGGAACACTTTTTTGAACAAGATGATAATTTAAATTTTAGAGTATTGCATTTTAAATGCTGGCAACACACAAATGGAAATATTCCAACTGAGCACACACATTTGGAGTGATACTATTTAAAACTAAGGAAAAAGATGGTATTAGGAAACTCCTTTTTTTTCTTTTCTTTTGAGCTCCTTTTAAATGCAATCAATGGGCCCATTCAAACCTTTGAGCTTTTATTCAAAGTCCCCAATTCTTTTGCTCGTGCAGTTTGACCTTCCTTGGTCATGAGTTCCTCTATCTCTTGTCCTATTTTGGTAGTAAATTTGGATTATATTCTCGGTCTAGTATCTTGTGCTTACAGTAAAGGTTTGGGTTAGTGTGAACTTTGAATACCATCATTACACAACTTCTAGTATTTTCCCATTAGTTTTAGAACTACAGATATAGTCCAATAATGGCATCTCTGAAATTTTTGTTTGTAGTGTATTCAAGTTCTGTGACTCTCTTTGAGGATCAGAATGTCCCTGTATTAGTTTCTACTGCTTCTTTAACTTCACTGTTTGATTAAATGTCCTTGTTTTTTAAAGCACAATTCACCAGCCTACCCAAATTTGGCCATTGCTTTCTCTTTTAGAAATCATATTTATACTTAAACAGTCAGTCCCACTAGACTGATTCTCACTTCTAGACTTACCAGTTACACTAGTCCTACTAGACCTACTAGAGCAAAGCCTAACAAATTTTGTGTAAGAGGTCAGAGACTAAATGTTTTATGGTTTCTGGGATAGATGTGGCCTTTTTTGCACACATTTTGTATATTTTTCTTTGTACTTTTTTGGGGATGTTTGGTATCACAACCTTTTGAAAATGTAAAAAAATAAGTTTGGATTATTCAAAAACTTACTGACCCCTATACTAGAGACCAAAGGAAGTAATAAAAATAGATTTTCATTCTGTAAAGAGCTCAAGAAGACTGAGGAGAGATGATGAACCATTGTCACTAAAAATTAAGGAAATAAAATCAGTGATCTCGGAATAGGTAATTTTACTAAAACATTGCTCTTTAAAGGAAGTGCAATCACTTTCTAATTTTTCTGTTCTATTAAGTGTGATGTTTCTTTTATCTTAGATTTAAAATAGAGTCAATATACCCCTGGCCTTCTCAAAGTGGTCAAGTAGTCCTATGCGTCTGTCTATTATTTTCTTTCAAATTGAGTACATTGTGTTTATAGTTCTTCCTGGAGAATAAAGCCATCTTGAGTTGACTTGTAGTCTGGCTGGACTTCATGAGTCGGCAGTATTTGAGTAAGGCTGTACACTTAACAAGCTGTGTGGTAAGATGAACTTTCAAAATTATTGTTAATACTCTTGACATCCCACTCATCTCAAATGACTATGTTTTGATCCTAAAGCATTTGCAAATTCATATTTAATGGAAAATATTAAGACCAGAACCCATGTTACCTGTCACTTGACTTAGTCGTAAGGAAAGACAGATCTGTGGAACAAGTCTTTGTAGGAGAAGACACAGTGTAGCAAATCGAAAGCAAAGAGGGGGGCAAGAATGCCAGAAGAGAGAGTGAGGAAAAGGCCCACGATGACAACAACAAAAACTCTTACTACCATTTGCTTGACTGGACTTTCTTCAAGAAACTCCATTTCTTAGCAACAGGATTAACTACTATGTTTCATAAATTCATACTGATATCCAGAAAGGTCAAGTCCAGGAAGGGCCACGATATTCAAGAAACTATTTTTGCCTTCACAGCTGTTGAATTATCTGGGCCAAAAATCAGTCTACTTCCTGGGAAAACTCTGCTGTCCTCCATGAAATTGAGAAAGAGAAAATGATCTGCTAAGAACAATCTTCCTTCCTAGCTGATGGGATAAACAACCAGAAAACACACACACACCCTCAAGCAGAGGGTCCAATTTTCTTGGCTTGGTGAATTAACATTACTGAAACAAAAAGGGCATGATAAAATAATTCAAATTTTCTGTGTCTCAGTGGGGATTTCTGATACTTGCAATAGGGGGTAGGTAATTTGAAGAGTTTCTCTGAGATCTCTGATATTATATATTCAGCGTCTCAGAAATTTGAGTGATTTGCTATCATTTAAAAAATTCAGCCAGTGCTTCGGGTTGCGTTTCAGTGTTTTGGTATTCCTTTAGTACCTAGCACAGGGCTTCTCCATTGCAGGGATTCAATAAAAATATATTAACCAATTTATTAAATTTTATCCCCAAGCTACCCCTGAACCTCTTAAATCTCTTCCATCTCAAATTTGTCACTCTCAATACATGAGCAAAGGAAAGGATGATGCACCCCTCTGTGCCCTGCCTTAGTCACTCTGTCCTTACATCCAGTTACACAGATTTATTTCTTTTAATCAGCCCTGATCAAACAATCCCTCTAACCAGTTAACCTTTCAGGTTGTTTTCCCTTTGTTTCCGAAAAATTGTCTTCAGCTGTCTTCTTTCATGGAGTTCAGAAAGAGCCAGAACAGGTAGATGGTCTGCTATCCAACAGATCCAAACTGTGGTAACTTAATCAGTAGAAATATGAGAGAGACTATCTATCCTCCCCCTCCTGCACTCAAAACACACACAAACACACACATACACACACTGACACGCACAGGCACTTGAGCACAGTCTTCCCCATAGGGGTCCATTCTGTAATTCTAACCAATAGATAAATGCCCATGCATTTGGAGTGTTCATATCCCAGGCCCAAATCAGGTGATTAGGTGATTAGTACCTAAAAAAAAAATGTGTTGTCAAACAGGTAGAAACTGAGGGCAGAAGGAGTGGTGATATGGTAATATGGTAGAGCATTCCTTATGGTGGTGCTCCCTCATTAAATATATATTATTTTAAAATATATTAAGTATTTAAAATGTTTTCTGATATTCATTTAGCACAAATAGCACTAAATTTTACATGTTAATGTGTTTAAAATTATTTTTAATGAAAAAAAAAAGCAGTGTGAAGTTGCCAGAAGCAAAATTACTGATTTCAGAACTTATTTTGAGGAAACAGTATAATATTTTTCTTAAGGGACAAATGAATTAAAATTTCTTTGAGTTTGTGGAATATTAGGTCATTTTGCTCCATAATTTAGTTGCTTTTGTTGCAGGTCTATATTTACCTAATTTTCCAGACATTCAAATTCCTGTTGACAACCTGATCACTCAGAGACATTCTAGGCTAATTTCTCTTTGTTTTAAGGTCATGTGCTTTCATTGGGAAATCTAATCCCTTCAGAATGATGGGCAAACTAGGGAGAATTCTCTTTCTTAACAACAGCAAAACTCCAAGAAGATGCTCATCAAATAATTGTCAGGCTTGAAAACATTCAAAAGTCATCGTCTTCTGTGATGTGCAGAATAATTAAATGCAACATCAGCATGACATCAGTGGTAGATAATTTTCAGCCATAAAATGTCATTCTCTCACATTAACTTGAGGGTTGTTGGAAGTTTTTGTCTCCATTTCACCAGACAGAGTACAAAACATTGTGACATGCTTAATATTTCTTCCGCCAAGATGTCCACTCTGATTCCTCACCCTCTACAGAGTTGTTGATTTCATCCTGCATTTAGCTGCCAAAAAAAGCGATTGTGTGTGCAGCACCAGTAACAAAGTGAAAATGAATTATGCATCAGAAGAAACTGCATTTGAGTCAAAAAACTTAGACTTCAGCATCTTCAAATTACAATATGATTTAAGAAGGAATACATTTAAGGAGATAGCAATGGACTGAGGTGAAGGGGTCAGCATGGGCCCGGTTTAATATAATTTAGCTTTCAATTATTTATTTTTTAAAGAGCTACTAAGCACACTGAATCTCTTTAATGGCAATGTCAAAAGTATAGAGACTGGAGAAAAGCCATGAATAATAGTGACAGATTGTTATGCATGGTAATGTCATAGGGCCTGCTGCAAACCGAAGCCCTCAACAGAGCAGCAGGAGCAAACACCAGCCTTCCACTGAAAGCCAGGGACACAGCTCCCTCTCCTGCCCCCTCCACCACCCAGAGCTGTGAAGACAGCTGAACTCTGCTTCCTCTGAGATCTAACTGGCTTTGTCAAAAAGGCCATTAAGGCAATCTGTCCACAACAATTCTGTATTCCTCTTGACAGCTGGAACACATAATTATTTGTTTAAATTGTCCACTTTTAATTTTATTGACAGTAAAATTGATTGAGAAAAATATCCTCCTGCATTCTCTGGCAGTGACTAGAACTGCAAAAAGTGCCCCAGAGGACCTGAGGCCACTATTTGCCCCTCCTTCAAGAACTCAGCCATCAAGTGAGTGGATTTGCACTTTTTTGAATATATAGGCCAAAATATGTAATAGATGTGTAAGTATTAAAAAGTCTGATGTAAATGAAAAAGTGTTTATTAATACAGAGGAGGAAGAAAAAGATCACGGTCAAGTGGAAGAGCCTAGAGGAAGATTAGGGATCCCCATGGTAACTCACCCCCTCGCCAAGGGTCCTGCGCCCCTCTGCCCACTCACTACTCACTCTTGCTCTCTTGCCGCAGGCAGCATTGGCTGAGAAGAAATCCTTTCTATGTGCAGAGGGGTGAGTAATTCACCTCTCACATAGCCACTTCTTGAAGTGAAACAAATACCTGATTCTGTCTGTCAACCGGTCATCCTGCCACACTTGGACAGTCTTTAGGACCCTTGGAAGTATTGGGATTCTTATTCCTTCTCAGAACTAAACCATTTCCTACAGCACGTCCTCTGTCTTAGAGCCAGTTGTTCCACTAGCCCACTCTTCCCGGCGTAGTGCCAAGCAACAAAGCCCATGACATGTAGAAAAAAAGGCAGTGTCATATGGGAGGAAAGGAAAACAGAATTGGGTACCAGGAGGGCAGATTTCTAGTCTTGGCTCTTACGTGTTTATTTAGACAACTTTGCAACATTGTTTCTTCAACTTTGAAGTGAACAGATCGGTTATATCAGTGGTTTGAAAGCATATATATGTATAAGCATATATACACACATATATAAGCATATATATGCTTACAAACATATAAGCATATATAAACATATGTAAGCATATGCATACATATATAAGCATACACACACACACACTCATATAGCTTATCTCTTTAGTAATGGGCTCTTTTTTCAAAGCAATTTTCTTTCACAGACCCTGCAAGTACTGAGCAGACAGAAGCAGAGCCCTGCTAGTCAAGCAGAGATGGGGAACCCACGGTGTCCAGGTTCCTTCCCACTCCCAGCTGTGCTCCTCGAGTGCTTTGCAGAATCCAGTCCTAACATCAACAGGATAGCACGATTTCTGACATTCATTCAGGTTCTAAATTTCTTGGATTTCCTCATTCTATAAAACAGTTTATTCTAAACTGCTACTATCTTAAATCTCATCCTACTACCATCTGTACTTTTTAAAAAATCATGGAGAGAAAAAAGCTAAAGCTAGAGGAACACTTAAGGATACAATTTCTCAGAAAAGGAAGTTAATTGTTTCCAATTGTACATCCAAATGGTTCTAAGTGATTGCCTGACCAGTAGAGGCTAGACCAGATAAGACGGCAGCTCACAGACATGTTAGTGTCAGGGGAAGAAGTCTATAAAGGGAGTGCCCCTTCACGGCATCACTGATAGATAGATCCCTGGGTGAAGGATGTTTTCCCATTGCCAGGAGCCAGTGCCAGGTCACCGAGAGTTTTTATTTCAATTTCATTTTGCACCCTTGTGCCTGAGGAAGGCAATGCTTTCCTGACTGTGCAACGCATGTATCTCTGTTTTGGGGGGATGATTGTAGGGCATGTGGTGCTGAGAACACATTGCTGCTTAATTATGAAAATACATAACAGCAAACTGCCAATGGAATGGTGTCAGGGGAGGAAGCCAGAAATTCCTCAAGCTCAGCTAGCTGTAATTTGCAAATCACATTATAAAAACAAAGTAACTAAAAATAAATGAGTAAAAACTTGGATAGAGACCAATCTTGCTTGATACCTACACAAAAACGAACTACCTTTCTATTGAAATATCCAGGGTAACTACTGGTAATAGCTGGTCCCAGCCTTTGATCGGCCACATTGGAGGGGGGTCTTTCGTGTTTTTTTCAGATGGGAAAACAGTATTTTAAAAGCAAAATTACATTCAATCTATTCAAGTTAACAAAACTAAAATATCCGTAATTTAGAGAAAATAAGAATATTTTAGTTTGGAAAAACAATGTTAAAGAATGGTCTGAACTTCAAACTGAGTAGCATTTTATCTCCAAAGGAGTTGAGAATTTATTAATTTCAAGAGTTAACTTTCTCCAGGATGCTGTATGGGGTTTGACTTTGAATACATTATTTTCATCATCAGGTAGTCCCTTCTCTCCAGCCATTCAGAGCTAAGCAGTGCAACCCTTTTTTTGTGGAAGAGGGAAAAGAGAGAAAGGTAATATGAACAGAGCTCTTTTGTCCCAAGTCAGTGCCACCACTCTGAGTTCCTGAACCCACTTTCATGCAGATCTCAGGCCCTAGAAAAGAATAGAAGCTTTACGTTCAGCTAACATACTAAAAATGTGCTAACTGCTAAATCCGTAACTAGTTAAGGTGTAACATCTTGCCCCTCCTTCTTTAGAGATTAAGTAAAAAAAAACAGTTAACTATAACTTGGTAAAAAAAAAAATCATTGCACCGGAGTAAAAGGAAATACGTTAGTGGGGATGTGTGTGCAAGAGAGCGAGAGAGTGCTTTCATCGTAACTGACTAACTCGTTCTTAGGATCCAGTACAACCTGCCAAGGGCAGCTTCAGTCAGAATTAGGGATACTTTGGGATATTCACTGGTTTGGTGGGGTTTATCATGAGATAATACTCCATGACTCCCTTGAATGCTACGCTTTGTTTTCTATGAAACAGAGTGACTCACTCTACGTAATCATGACAGTCATCTGATGGATGTTGACAAGGGGCAGAGAGGCAAATAATCACACTGAATTATTATCTTGTGACACCAGTCAGAAGAATATAGGGTATCACGTGACCAATCTGATTGCTCTAGTCAAAAAAAGATTAAGAAAGAGGACATGATTATGAAAGAAAAGAAATTCATCTTGTTTTACTTTTCATCATTTTTATATAAACCTCGCTCAGAAGGTTTTGTTACATTTTGTAGCTCATGTGAGATACCACTTTCCAAGCCACATTGACATTCAGCCCAACAGCTAAATGGCACTTGGAGAACAGAATTTGCCACCACAAAATATGACGTCTTTTGGGCATAAGGATTATTTTAGGAAGATAACTTGATGCCTAAAAGAATTTAGAACAAAGGTCCTATAGCAGGAAGTGAGCTGTTATCAGGGATAACTACAAAGAAAATGGGCTAGGTGTGATGGGCTCAGGGGAGACAGGAAGGGCCTGAAGAATAAAGTTCTCTCCGTGTCCCCGTTGTCTCTGTATGGCATGACAAATGTTCTTCCCATCATCCTGGTAAACATCCTCCTTCCCTCTGAGGTCCCAGACCACCCTTTTCCTTAGCTAAGGAAGATATATAAGACTCAGTTGCCTGAATGTCTTTGACCCTCTCATGTCTACATCAGGCTCCTACAGGAGCCTGTACATAATTAATTTTTTCTCCTTTTCTGTCTTATGTTATTTCAATTATTAGCCCAGCAAGAAGAACTTGTAAGGGTAGAGTAAAATGCTTCACTCCCCAACACAGCTAGGTAGTCTCAAGAATCCGTGTGTTAGAGGAAACTGTCATTTCAGAGAATCACACCAACAGAAAGAAGAGTTTCTTGGTGGCATTATAAAGTTCCTAAATATGACCACATAATCCAGGAAGGCATTGTGTCATCACATTCAAAACAGGTAGTCTATGCTGCAGCATGAATCTTGCCTCTGAGTTGGGCAGGCTACTACAAAAGTGACCAAAGTGTTTGTGTAATTTTGTGATATTGCCTGCTGTTCTTGTTTTCTTGTGATGATGTAAACGAAGGACATTAGATCATGGAAGGACATTAATGCTTATCTAATAGAATCCTCTCAATTACAGGTTTTAAAATTGGTACTAAGAAAGTAGAGCATTTTGTAAACAAAGTCCAGTGTTTTCTCTTCTGCATAAGAGAAAGGGAGATAATCATACAGTATAAGGAAATGACCCCTTCCTAAAGTCACATGAGCATTTGGATAAAACATGCAGCCTTTTCCCTGTCCAGGGTATTTTACTGTTGTTGTTTTCATACTGTCTTATATAAAGTCTCCATGAAGAGATTTATCCATATTGTCACAAACTGCTGGAGATGCATCTCCACTCCATATGTAAAATCTCACCTCTTTAGTTTAGGGATGAGTTTTTACTCTCTAAGGACTCATTTTCCAAGGACTTACCTGTTTATATGGTGTATTTCATATGCAAACCTAACCCGTCAACAGGGATGCTGATTACTTACAGGAGATGGTAATTATGAGGACTTTTAAGGTTATAGAGGTAGACAACGTTCCTTGTCAGTGTCCTAGGGATTCCAGAGGTAGAGTCTGCCCCTGTGATATGATACCATTAATCTAGTGGGATTGTCCACAGTTGTTGAAGTGCTGGAATTCAATCAGCCTCCATAGGGAATACCACGAGATGGCAACGTTGGAGTTTTGTTCTTGGTCCTTGGGAAATTGATGGGGGTAGGTGTGTGTGTGTGACAATTGCGCCTTTTCTCTTTTGCTTTATCTTTCTAGGGCTGGTTTCATCAGCATATTTTTTTTTAAAGTGCCTTGAATGTAGATGGCTTCTTCCTGCTGAGCTAGTCAAAGTGCTTTACATACATTATCTCTCATTTGTCCTCCTCTAATCTGCACTGTTTGATAAATGTCAAAGGAATCAAAGGAATGTCCCTTTTTTTCCCCTTTTAATTTGAGGGGGAAACCAGGACTACTGCAAGGTTAAAAATACAGAAGGGTGATTTTTCCAAAGTGGCATCCAGCTCTGGAATTCCTTTATAATCCAGGAAAAAAGAAAAATATCTTATTTGATTTCCATCTTACTCTTCATCAGCAGTCCACTCTCCTTCCTTTCCTATACCTAAAAAAGGCTGCATTTCTCTCTCCTTTTTTCCCCATGGGGTGAGCCATGTGAACTGTGTGTTTTATGACAAGTGAGCAAAAGTGATCTCACTTCCTGGCTGAAAAGTCCTCCTTGGTTCCCTGTTTCCTCTCTTCTCCACCAGTGAGTCCTGAGGCAGAGCTGCCCCTGCCCCACGAGCGCACACTCACACACACACAGGATTTCTGTGTGAGACAGAAATATTGAATCATGGAGATTGCGTGGCTATTTCTCATATCAGTAGAAATTAAGTCTATTTTCACCAATATGTCTTATTTGAGTAATACTCAAACATAATGAAGTGATAATGTTACAGGGTGCAGCCAAGAGGGGGGGACCCCAAATAGGCATTTAAAATGGGGTCCAGAACTCAAGGTGTCCAGGAGATTTTAAGGTGTCTTCACCCCTTCCCCCACAGGTGTGAGCTGGGGGAAGGGGCACACAGAGCAAGAACATGCAGGGCAGCTTTGCAGCTAATTCATGGCATGGTCATTTAGCATACCTATAGCCTTTGGCTGGTCACTTAGATATGCTAAATAGCTATGGCCATGCTCAAGGCCAGGGGGATGGAAAGGGATCTCCCCCGCCAAGATGTTACTGGGGGGCAGGTCCCCTGAGTTACAGTGCCTGCGTGGGAGCTGGGAGAAGATTGGCTCCAGGACATGGGGTGACACCTCCCCAGACCCAGGATGGCGACCAGAAAAGCTGGAGAAGACAGCAGATTGAGGGCAAGTGTGCCCAAGTGTAGGAGGAGTCGGAAATGGGGCTGCAGAAGAAGATTGGTTCGGGGGATTTAAACCCAGACAAGGCAGCCATTGAGGGAGAACCACGGGTCTTTAGCAGAGTGGGGACTCTCCCTTCCCGCAGCCCTGAGAGAGAGAGAACCACGCAGCCTTGACAGAGTGGAGACTCCTGCAGCCCTGAGAGAGAGAACCACGCGGCCTGGACAGAGTGGGGACTCTCCCTTCCCGCAGCCCTGAGGAGGGGGAACCACACGGCCTGGACAGAGTGGGGACTCCCGTGGCCCTGGGAGAGAGGACCACGTGCCTGTGCCAGAGTGGGGACCCCCGCAGCTTTAGAAGGGGGAACCACCACCTGGCTTTAGCAGAGATCCCGGCGACTCAGCCAAGGGTGCCGGGAACCCAGGGAGGTCTCCCAGTCGAGATGGAGGACTAACTAAGAACCAGAGGACTGCCTGAGCCATGGACTTCTATTTCCTTTCCTGAGATACGGTACTCTGGACTGGGCAAAAGGGGGAAGGAAGGAAGGATTATGTGTGTTTGTGGGTGTTTTTAGGGACTTTAGGATTTTTGATAAAGACATTAGCTCACTACTTGAAGTTTGTATAGCATTAAATAAACATTTCCTTTCCTTTTCACGAATCTCTGGCATTGAGAGTCGTCTTTCCTAGGGCTGCGGACATAACGGACCCGGAGCCTTCTTTCAATAATAGTATATTGTCTCAGGCCCCCCCTTGTTGTGTTCTATAACAATAACACTCAGCTACTTAAAATTTCTTCAGAATCATAGAGTCAATAACTGGACAAAAAACACTTTCTCATCAGGCAAATAATTTAATTCCTATAATGTAGATTTCTACAAGTCAATGAAGTAAGTATATGTTGCTACAGGGTGTTATTCCTGGCACTTTTCTATATTAAAAATAATAAATTGTACTGATTTTTCTTAATGTAAAAGTAATGCATGTAAATTGAAAATAATTATGGAATACAAAAAAGCTCAAAGAGAAAAATAAACATAATGTATTCTTCTGCACCCAGAGATAACCACTGCTATTATGTGGAAGCATGTAAACTAATTTTTAATAAAATAAACATTGGTGGTGGTTGTCACACCACTTTCTGGTTCCTGTAACAAGAACTACAAAGCTGAAAATGTTTAACTTTTTGAAAGTTTTAACAGCAATTTCAAAGTTCTCAGAACAATAAGAAGTGGCTGAGATGATCCAAGTAAAATGCCAAATTTTTAACTAAGCAAATAATTTATGTAGTTTACAATGAAAACTGTTAAAAGATAAACTGAGGCATTACATAAAATGTTAGGAGTTTATCTGAGTAAAAATCAATTTGAATCCGTCAGGACCCCACTCTCAGTCCCTAGCCCCCTGCAGCATTCTCCGTTCTGGAAGTTGTCCTCTGAGGAAGGCAGCCCATCCCCCACGGTCAGAGCCCCTCCCAGGCTGCACCCACATCCAGTGACTGTGCAACTTCAGAATATTTGCACCTTGAGTCAAGTCACCTCTGAAGTACCGTTTCAACTCCAGAACTCTCCATGAGGTTGGTGGAGGACTCTGTTGAAACTACACCAGGATTTAACTTTTCCTTCAGCCCTGTTGTGCTTTCCTCATTCCCTTAAAGGTTTTGTTTGCAAAAATACTACCCAACAGACCTCCTGTAAACAATGTCTGAGTCAGAGTCTATTTCCTGGTAACTCTCTGTGACAGCATTGTTTACTGCATCTTCAGTATAGACTGCTATTGCTAATGACATTTATACTCCAGAATTAGAATTTAAAACATCCTCTTTGAGAAAAATACTGTTATAATCTTGGACTAATTCAATAAAAAATACCCTTTATTTCCAAATCTTGTCAAGCTCACACACACCCTAAATTGTGAGTGTATGCACTATGTTTGAATTTTGTTCTCAATTCCTCATCACAGAATGAACCTATAATGATTAATGAAGAGAGAATGATCTATAACCTTAAGATCAAAGACCCTGCCAAATCCTATCAGCAATTTTTTTTTGAGCTGCTCAGCTTTCCAACATTTTGAAACTATGTATTTGGTCATCCCCGTTAAGAAGCACGACTAGAGACAATCCAAAATAAGAGACAGATGATTGATATCACCCAGTATCACACAGTCGATCTGAAATACACAAAATATTTGAAGAAGTAGATTTATCACTAAAGATACGAGGTCACACTGGACACATAAAGATAAAAAGAATAAATATCATAAGAATGAAGCTTCTCCTCATTAGCAACAGTGCTGTCTCGCAACTAGAGAAATACATCTTGTGAGTTTTTGAGCGCACTGGAGTGAAGGAGACTGGAAGCCAGAGATGCTGCGAAATTTCACTGTGTTGAGGTGCAAGTGTCTGAAGCTCAAGGACCTGCCCTGCACTGATTTTGTAACACTGGACTTGGACACGAAATGACCTCAGTTTGAAGTTCGTATCTAAACAATGTGGTAACAATGTGGTAATATACACAGAAAGGAAACTTGTGCACCAGATATAGAATCCGTGTTAAATAAGCGAATGGATAAATCTGTACACAAGCTTTGATAGTTGTAGATACAGATATGTTCCATCTATGTTGAGGCAGCATCGTAGCTTTGGTTTATTTTAACTTGTCTAGAGAATTACATTGCATAAATACAGAACAATGTAATTATCATTTTCTTTGTGGAAGGACCAAATATTTTTGCTGTGGGTACACACAGTTATGCTAACATTTATCTTTGTGCAACACTCAAGCACACACATAAGGATTTCTCTAGGATACATAAATAGGGATGGTACTGTTGGGCCTCAGGGTGTGAGAATCGTCTCTTTTAATAAAAAAAATTATTTGCCAAAGTGATTGCATTGATATTCACTCCCACCAGCTGTACGTAAAAGTCAGTTGCCCCAGCAAGCATCGACACTTGCCCGACTTTTACTGATTTGCTCCCAGTGTATTGGGCTTGGACTATTTTCTCAAAGAGATTTTACGTTTTATTGTGCTGATTACTGACAAACTGAGGGTCTTCCCATATGAATTTGAGATATCTCTCCTTCCTTTTCTGTGAAATGCCGATTGATTACCCACAGTGTATGTGTGTGTGTGCACCTGTGTTTTGACATGCTTTCTTTCACCTCCCCCCAAATGTGTTCTCATGAATAGGAGTTCTTTATATATTCTAGTATAATCTTCATTAGTTATTTATGTATGAAATATCTTCATCCAGTTTGTGGTGTATCTTTTTATTTTCTTAAACTTTTGGAGAAATAGGAATGCTAATTTTAATATACTGATATTTCTACATCCTTCCTTTTATGGTTGTATGCGTTGTCTTATTTAAGAAATTATTTTTATGCCAAGATCTTTAGGGCACTTTTCTATATTATTTTATAAATTTTTGTCTTTATAATTTGACATTTACATGTTAATTTTTAACCTATATCAGTGATTCCTATTCATAGTGTAAAGGAGAGATTCAAATACATTTTTATGGACAAGTGGTGTTCCTGGCAAAATTTACTGATGTTGTTCCTGTTCACCACACCCCTACCATGCAGCAGTGCACCTGGTGGTTAATCAACTTCCCTGAACACCTGGGTCTGTTTTCAACTTTGTAGGGCTCTTTCTTTTCATTAGCTCACCTTTATCCCCCACCCCTAGATTAATCACTATAACTTCACAATAATTCTTGATATTTGGTAATGTTTTCATCATTCTTAGTATCTGGAGTGCATTGTTTATTTTTTTTTAGATTTTTATTTATTTTCAGAGATAGAGGAAGAAAAGGAGAAATAGAGGGAGAGAAACATCAATGTGTGGATTCCTCTTCTGTGACCCCTACTGGGGACCTTGCCAATAACCCAGGCATGTGCCCTGACTGGGAATTGAACCATCAACCCTTTGGTTCCCAGGCTTACGTTCAACCCACTGAACTACAGCAGCCAGGGTGTATTTTTTATTCTTGCACTTTGTTCTCCCAGGCACAATTTTGAATCAACTGATCATTTAAAAAGCAGAAGAAGGAGAAGCTGCTGCCGCCACCTGTTGGGATTTTCACTAGAATTATATTGTAGCTATAGTTCATTTTAGGAAAAATTACATCTTTTTAATATTGCATCCTATTATCTATAAGCATTGCATATGACTTCATTTATTTAAATATTTCTAATGTCTTTTAATAAACATGTATACATTTTTCCCATACATTAGACAAGACTGTCTAATAGCTTGCAAATTCTATGTTTTTAAAGATTCATACTTACCTTCAATTTGTGATGATTGTATAGCATATTATTTTGTTTTTTACCTTCTTCCAACATACCTATCTTATAGAAGTGCAATTTATTGAAATACGAATTTTATAGCCAGCAATCTGCTAAATTATCTTATTAATATTTTTCATAGTCATACGTCCTGAGGAATGCTAATATGACCATATAAAAGGGATGTTTAAAGCCCTATGAAAAGTGGAAGCAAAAAGAATAAAACCACTTGAAGATATGTAAACATTCCAGCCAACATCATTCCAGTGATGGAAAAAATTTACAATAAAATCCTCATGAATGGATTTTTACAAATCCAGCTTTTGTGTTTTTCACTGGGATGTGTCAACTGCTAAGAAATTGTGTTCTGCCTTGTTCAGATACCAGATTCTTTTCTGTCTGCAATGATGCTTTGGGGTTTATGATAGAAAAGTAAAATCTAACATCTCCCCCCACCTTCATCCCTACTTCAAAAGAAACTGCTCTGTTTGATCCTCTTCCTGAAGTTCCTATTGACAGGACATCAATCATTTTATTTGTATACCACTTTTCACAGCACTAAAAGTGCTTCACAGAACTAGTAACATCTCAGTTCCCAACACAGACTGACAAATTATTTGTTCAAAAGGCAAGCTTATCAAGCCTGCACTTCTTACCTTTCTGTGTGCAGAGCTATATTGGCTGAATGTGAAATGAGGGTAGAAACTGGTGCCCATGCCCTTAGACAAGCAGAGTCACTGAGGACGTCTCAGGGAACTGCAGGCTGCAGGCTCCGGGGGTCTGAGAGTCCATCTGTACCTGCAGGGAAGAGGACGTGCCACTTTCTCCAATGAGCTTTCATAGGTAACTACCTCCCTGCCATGAGACTCAAATCATTGTATTAATATTATGTGCAATCACTATTCTAGAGGCTGTACTTGGTAACCAAGTCTCAGTGGTTAAGGTGATTATATATAAAACTGGACAATTGCTTTATTATAAAAAATATACAATCATGCTTTTAAAAATTATTCTTCGGTGTGACTGTTCTGCTCTAGTCAGGTTTATCTTCTCATTTTCACTTCAGGCGTTTCATCTTCTCTCTTCTACCTTACCTACATAATCATTGTCCCTGATTATTAGTAGTAGTAGTAGTATTTTTATTTAAAAATATAGTATTTTCTTCTATTACTATTTATCCCCCTTATACCCTTTCCCCTCACCATCGCCACACTGTTGTCCATGTCCATGAGTCCTTTTTCCTTTTCCTTTGACCCTTCCACCCCCAACTCCTTCCACCCCAAAGCTGTCATCCTGCTCTCTATCTATGAGTCTGTCTCTATTTTGATTGTTAGTTCAGTTTGTTCATTAGATTCCAAATGAGTGAAATCATATGGTATTTGTCTTTCTCTGACTGGCTTATTTCACTTAACATAATGTTCTGCAGCTCTATCCATGCTGTCACAAAGGGTCCAATTTTCTTCTTCTTCTTTTTTAAAGATTTTATTTATTTATTTTTTCAAGAGGGAAGGGAGGGAGAAAGAGAGAAACATCAATGTGCGGTTGCTGGGGGCCGTGGCCTGCAACCCAGGTATGTGCCCTGACTGGGAATCGAACCTGCGATGCTTTGGTTCGCAGCCTGCACTCAATCCACTGAGCTACACCAGCCAGGGCAATTTTCTTCTTTTTTTTATGGCCAAGTAGTATTCCATTGTGTAAATGTCCCATAGTTGTTTTATCCACTCACCTACTGATGGACACTGGGGCAGCTTCCATATCTTGGTGATTATAAATAACACTGCAATGAGCATAGGGGTGCTTATGTCCTTTTGAATTAGTATTGTGGGTTTCTTCAGATATATTTCCATAAATGGGAATATATCTGGGTCAAATATAGATCTGGGTCAAAAGGTACATCTACTTTTAATTTTTTGAGTTATCTCCACACTGCTTCCCACAGTGGCTGCACCAACCAGCATTACCACCAACAGTGCAAAAGAATCCCCCTTTCTCCACATCCTTGCCGGCACTTATTGATGATAGCCATCCTGACAGGTGTGAGGTGCTATCTCATTGTGGTTTTAATTTGCATTCTCTGATAATTAGTGACATTGAGCATCCTTTCATATGTTTACTGGTCATCTGTATGTTCTCTTTGAAGAAGTGTCTATTCATCTCCTTTCCCCTTTGTTAATTAGGTTGTTGGTTTTTTGGTGTTGAGTTTTGTGGGTTCTTTATAAATTTTGGATATTAACCTGTTATTGGATGTATTAGAGAATATGCTCACCTTTTTCATGGGTTTCTTTTTTTTATTTTATTGACGGTTTCCTTTGCTGTGCAAAAAATTTTAGTTTGATATAGTCCTATTTGCTTATTTTTTTCTTTTGTTTCCTTTGCCTCAGGAGATACATCAGATAAAATATTGCTACAAGCAATGTCCAAGATTCTACTGCCTGTTTTCTTTTAGGATTTTTGGGGTTGCAGGTATAATACTTAATTCTTAAATCCATTTGGAATGTATTGTTGAGTTGAGTGGGAAGGTAGTCTAGTTTCACTTTCCTGCATATTCTGTCCAATGTTCCCAACACCATTTATTGAATAAATTATCCCAATTATTATTAACACATTTTCCTTATCTTTTCAGTAATAAAATCACACTGGCATATTCATCTCTCTGATCTGAATAATCCAACCTATATTTATGTTCCTCTATTTTTTTCTAAAAAATAGTATTTTAGAAATAAATTAACATTTGTATACATGTACCTATGTTGTTATAACTGTGTATGAGTCAATATTAGGCCCAAGTAACATGATCATGTGAATTTCAATTTGAGTTCTGCAGTTCAGCTTTGTAATCTTGGCGTAATATGTATAGCAACACACACACACATACCATGTGCATATTAAATTATGTTGTATTACTGTTCATAGGTTGCTTTAGAAAATTTCCTTGCTTCCTATGCTGCTGTTCTTCCTGTTACAGTATGGCTGTATTATTAAATATTTGAAAGCAGAGGATATACATCATTGTTTCTTAATGTCTCCTAGATGCATAATAAAGAAATATATATCTTATGTACATATAAGGATATTAGGAAAATGTACAACAATTTTTGAGTGACTGGAACTACTAAGAAATATGATAATTTTAGTTTATGAACTCTAAATAGTAGAGGCATATGGCAATATTAAGTGTGTATACAATATATATAATTACCTACATACATTTGCAAACTGATATATATATAATTTATACAATTAATTTATATTAATAAAGAAATTAGGTACTTATACTATACAATTATATATATAAAATTTACATATAGAATCTGTCTCAATAATATAAAGTTAACTATAGCATTAAGACTATCTCAATAGCTACTAAGAAAAAAATAGGTTACTCTTCAGAAAAATAAAATTCAATGTTTGTCACTAAAAAAATAAGGAACATGTTATGGCCTAGAAAAAAATATATTTATAGTACCTCACTTGTGCAAATATTTTCCTCTCAACAAATTTTTCTATTAGCATGTACATTTATAGTCATAAAACAACCTTTAAGCCACATTTTACTAAGCCCTAAAGCAGAGAAAAATCAAATGCAGATGTGGAATGGGAGCCAAACAGATGCTGAAAAACCCTGTCTATATCCTAAAGGAATCCATTCCCTATCAGAAAGAAACTTAATTTCTACTATAAAGAATTTGATTATGTATTGTTATATAAAATGTGATTAATGTTTTGTGGTGATTAATCAACTGCAAAATATATAATTATGCCATCTGTATTTTTCTAGCTTCTTGTCACTTACATATTCTGCAGGGGAGTTGGGAGGTGGGGTGTTGGGAACTTGTAGCATTTGAAGAGCTTTAAAGCTACAGGAGAGGACTCTGGGGAACAGCACAACTTATAGGCCTGGTGCTTATTCTAATGAGAAGGAACGCAAATCATAAACAAAGAGTCCCCCAAAGCCCCCTAGCTCCCTGCAGAACAGAAGACTCTGATAAGAGAGGCCTGGGTCTGCCAGGCACAGCAAGAATTAGCTCTCCCAGATAAAATGCCATTTGCTCTCTCTCCAAGAACAGGTTGCAGACTTCGTCTTGACTAGTAGATGTAATGGCCCCAGTGCCAGCCAAGGATTTATCATTAATTTTAGTGTGTCAATAAAGTAAATATCTTTGCACTTCTCTTCCACTACAACCTATGATGAAAAGCTTACAGACTTAGTCTTGACTAGTAGATGTAAAGGCCCCAGCGCCAGGCAAGGATTTATCATTTAGTTTGGTATGTCAATAAAGTAAATATTTTTGCATTTCTATTCCACTACAACCCAAGATGAAAGACTGTGATTAAGGTTTATGCCATGACTCGTATTCATGTCTTCTTAAAAAATGAAAACTATTAGAGTTGTATTTACAACATGTCCCACTTGGAAAAAGTTTCAATATAGTTGAGAGTTGCTTATTAAGTTGAATTCTGCAGAATACCTAGGGTTTTAATATATTAGTTTGACCTAGATAATACTAGATAATATTTTTCATTGATTTTTTTCATTTTACTATTGCTTTGGGGGGAGCATTATGTAGAAACAGCTTAACAGGAGTTCTGCTTTAAATTCCCATTGGTTTCTCACTAAGAAGAGTAACATTCTGCTTGTGTGCTGAAGGGTAGCACAGGGAGACAGAATGATTTTTCTTAAAGCACTCTTCTTTAACCTTGGATATACATCAGAATCACATGGAATTGGTTTTTTTAATGCAAAGTCTTGGGCCACACCTGCAGAGATTCTGCTTTAATTGCTCCGGGGTAGAGTTTAAACACTGGTGTTTTTAGAATCTCCCAGATGATTCTCATGTAACGTTCATCCCAGGTGGATATCCCATAAACCAGTGGTTCTTTAAGTGTGGTCCTCAGACCATCATGCCAACATCACCTAGAAACTCATTAAAAATGTAAGTTCTCAAGCTGCACTACAGACCTACGGAATCCCTCCTCGAGAATTTGATATACCCTAATCATGCCTCGAAATTCAGCCTGCATTGCAATCAGAATTTCTGATATGGTACGTTTGTGGTGAGGCTCAGGAATCTGAATTTCTAACTAGTTTCAAAGTGATGCTGGTGCTGCAGCAAAGGTAAGCTGAGACTAACAAGACAACATATTCGTACAGTTTTAAATGTTATCTGTGACCCTTCTTGATTTAAGAACTACCTTTTTTAAACATAGCCTTTGTAAAACCTGTAGTTTCAAACCCCAGGTAATACTCCAAAGTCTCTGTCCAGCTTCTAGAAGAAAGCTGTGTATGCAAGAGCTCATCTGTCTTGTTTATTGCTGAGTGTGAGTTTAGCATAGTTTAACTCTTAATAAACATTTATGGAGTGAAAGAGAAAATAAAGGATATTTTGATTCAGCCCATTGGCAAGTTCAGTCTAAAAAAGAATTGGCTTACTCTTTTCAATAGATGATTTATTTATCGGATGCGCTGTTTCAAAATAATATTGGCTAGATTTGTTTTGGTTAAATGCTTGAATATGTCCAGTTTAGACATTCAGTAACGTCTATTGGCTCAATTTTTTTGGTTCTGAATCAGTTATCATGAAGCTGGGCAGACATCAGCTGATGTGGCCACTGCAGTTATCTTCTGTTTGTAAGGCCCTAATATCTATAAACTTGTAATCCTTTCAGTTATATAATTATGAATCTGCCTTCAGCAAATCACACAGAACAGAGCAGTTCACTGCTACAGGACGGTCCATCTCCTTGTTCTTTCGTACACAGATTCTGATAATTGTAGCAATGGGAATGGAAATATAGAAGACTACGTATGGCAGTTTAATTGGGTCTGGGGGATTTTTTCAATTTTTAAGAATATGAATATGATATACCTATCCAATAACAGAGAATGAGATGAAAATTATTTTGGGGAGGTGGTTTACAGAAGATTAATTTCATTCTTTCTCTACCAGGAGGTAAGGAAGAAGAGAATCTGACAAATTAAAACTTAGAAAGAAAGGGGGGAACTACTTTGTGGGAAAGTTGACAGGGATACAATCTTAAAAATAATCTTCAAGCTACAAAGGGGCTTCCTATACCCCATGTTGCTATTAGAGGGAGTTGGATGAAAGCTTCAAATAAACTATTTTATGGAGGTAAGAGCAGGGGGTTGATTGTTTAATATGTCATGTCCACCTGTATATAAAAACAAAGTGTATTTAGGTACTTTACCAAAATCTCACAAGATGTCAGCTTCTGACAAATTTAGCATGTTTTATCCTGATCTTAAAAAAAATCAGAGTCAGACTTACTAATTTAGTGAAGCATTTGTGATCTGAACCATGCCCTTAAGTCATAGTTGACTACCAAAACAAGTCAACAAGAAGCAATATTCCTAAATGCTGATAAATAGCCTTATCACCCATCAAGATGACTACAAAAAAAAACATATTACTTATCTAGAATTTGAAGATGATTCTAAAGGAGAAAGATAAAAGAATAATAATTCACTGATCTAGAAAGAAATACCTAGAAATGAAAAAAATAGTAAAGTAAACCACTCCCACACAACATGCATAATCAGTTATTTCACTGAGTTTATAATAAATATTATAAAGTGTAATATATCCATGCATATATAGTAAATAAATATGAAATATAACCTGGTATTTAATAAAAGGCAAAAACAGATATATATTTAGAAACTTTAAAAGATAAATCAAAAGAAGATAAAAGCAAGCTTTATGATCACAAATTGAGATAGACTCCATGCAAACATTTAGTAATTGACTTGCAGTTCTGCAACTCTATCCAGGGCTAGAAAGCACATGAAAAGAGTTTTCAGACACTCTTGGTGTAGTACTTCCAATTTCCATGTCTTTGACAAATGCCTTGGCAATACCAAAAACTTGAAAATATCCATTGGAATAAAAATTTATAATTTGACACATAAATGAATGGAAGTACTATCTGTATAGATACAGATTTAGTTTGAAAAAGTTAATGTTGAAGGAAAGAAAGTTGCAGAATGCTAAGAACAAAATGAGAATATTCATGTGAAATTTAAAGCAAAAAATACATTAGGATAGTAGGCCCTTGCAGGCAAGGCTGGATAATATGTTGACAAAAGAATAGTAAGGTGATTTAAGTACAAATTAATTTGACAAAAAAATACATGTGCTTTAAATGTGAAAATTATTATTTTAATAATAATTTCTGGAGGTCCATTAGATTATTTTCATTTTTGAAATATTCAAATGTGTAAAAAGTTAAAGGAACAAATAAAGTCATACCAAGAGTTCCGTCTCAGTGCAGAGATGAAAATGTGCTAATTTCATCCTTTATTTGGGTGAGTGTTTATTGTTTCAGTAGAGTACTAGATTGCATGTTCATTATGGTTAAACTGATACATTTTTTGTCTTCAAAGGGTTTACAGTTTCAAAGCTTCACCTGATCAAGAAAAACTGAAGGAGGCTGCAATTCTAGGTAAAGTTTCCTATGTCTGCATTTTGTAAATTAGTGTAATCTCTGTCGGCCATCCTCTCTTTACTGTAAGTTTTAATATCATTATAAAAAGAAATTCAACTCAAAGAAAATCAAAATGTATTCATTTTTACTTAATAGTTAAACATTCAAAAATGTTATCTCTGTATGTTCTGATCATTACAATCTCCTTCATAAAAACTAACAACTTTGATATACAACTTCATCTTTCCAAAGATACCATAGCAGGGTAACCAATTAAAGGAGATCATTAAGGAAATATATTGCAATTAAGTTTACACTCAGCAGACAGGACTGGCTGGTAGATAAAAGGGATCTTTTAAATGTGGGCTATTTATTTATTTTTACATTTTATCATGTTGATTATCACAGCATGAGGCATTATTTTAGATTAAAAACATTGTGAAACGTTAAATTTAAAAATGAAAAAGCCAATATGCACAATTAAACAATTATCACTTTCAACCTAGACTCACAAATGAAAATAAATAGGTAAGACAAGAGCACATAAACACCTAGGGGGGTCTCAGTTATACTCACTGCCTCTGTGGCAGCTCCATTAACTTGAAACCTTGGGTTGTTATTAAGAAATTACAATCTTGCCTCAGGAAGGGAGTAGAATTATGCTTGTTCATAAGCCTGGGATATATCTGCCTCATCATAAGTAGATATATGTTTTCCTAGGTTGCATTTAACAAAAGCACAATCTACCTCCTTTCTCACAAAATGAGTTTTCAAATACCGTTCAAGATTGTAGTAAGTTTGTAACTGGATACAAAGCCAATGCTTCAAATACATACAGATAGAGAAAAAAAAAGAGCAAACAACAGTAATGGCAACAACAGAAGCACTTTAGGCATGCTCCAAACCCAGATTACACACTTTCATGGACCAGGAACAGGACTGGTACCGAGAATGGTGAGCACAGCTATGGTGCCTGCTGGTCTCCAAGTCTATGAATGCGTAATGGCAATGATACTCAATGGAACAGAGGTCATTTGATGAAGATACTAGATCACTACTTTAAGTCTGTATAACATTAAATAAACATTTCCTTTCCTTTTCACAAATCTCTGGCATTGAGAGATGTCTTTTATAAGGCAGCAGACATAACGAACCTGGGGGGTTCCTTTCAGGTAATAGTATCGATATACTATTACCAGGCCCCCCATTTGTTCTGTAACAGTACCAGTCATTGGTTATTCTGTATAGGTGAAAATGAAGCAAAAAACATCTTTGAATTTATATGGAAACTAATTTATATGGAAACTAAACTTATTATAGGTCTGATAATTACACACAAGTTCGGGGATTTTTGGTTTTGCTTTATCTTCATGAATGTCCACTTACAGTTTTTCAAGTTCTTTGAGGAGAAGAACATTTCTTTTCATGGGGGACTGTCACCGGCATTGCTACTCACCCTACATTTCCGGCCCCCACTCAGTCAACACGGGCAGCACTTTCCAATCATCGCGCCTCCCACAACTTCTCCACAAATACTGTGTGTCTCAGAAGATGGGACTGCCTAGTGTGAGAAGCACTGATTACAGCAAGGGGGCTCTTTCAGTGCATTGATTGCGATATAAATTGGTGCAATTTTCTGGGCAGTTTATTCATTTATAATAATTTTAAAGATTTCATTCTCTAAGACCAAACTATTTCACTCACAAGCATACACTTCAGACAAATCCTAGCTCGTGACTTGGGGAAGGTACATGTGAGTGATTATAGTAGCACAGAGAAAAAATGGAAACCACCTAACTGTCTACAAACAAGAGAAAGGATAAATAAATTGTAACATTTTCTTGCAATAGAATACTCCATGGGTATACACATAAATGACAGAGCTACATATATGAATTGATAAAATTTAAAAACATAATATAGAGAAAAACTTATAGAAGTTGTATAGTGTCAGTTACATATATTTTTAAAAATATTAAACCAATATTTGACATTGTTTAATATACATACATATGCCCTAAATAAACATTAACGCACTCCAGTGTTGAGACTGTCTCTCTCTCCAGAAGGGAGGGAGGGGAATGTAGTATGGTACTTTCCTAAGGAAAGGGTTCAAAATAGATAGTGAAAATGTTTATGTTGTTAACCTGGTATCTATAAATTGATTCTTATATTATTCTTGACAATTATGTACAGTTTTTCCAACTATATTGTTTTAGTTAACCGGAGCCAGTATCTCTTTCAAAGCATGCAGTTTTGTTTGTAACAAAAAGGAAAACAGTTTTGTTGTTGTTGTCTTTCATAAGTCTTTCATCCAATATTTGAAATAGTCCATTACAAATAAATTTTCCCATGGGTCTTTTTTGAGAGCCTCACTTCTTTCCTGTATCATATAAAACCCACACTGTTTGACTGGATAAAACAATCTATCGTTCACCTTTTTTTTTTTCCCTTAGCTTTTATTATAATGTCTACTTTGTGTATCATAAGGGAAATAAGTAGCTGAAATGTGGGGGTAGACTTTGTATGAAAATAAATACATAAAATGTATGTTATGGATAAAAAGACTGTGCCCTGTGCCTGGGACTTTATCTTAGAGAGCATTTGTTCTGAAAAAATTAATTTGATGCTCAAATAGATGTGTTTTCTATAACCTCTCAAACTTTAAACAGCAACCATTATTTCCTAGGATATTTCTAAATATATCAGACAATCTACAACCTACATGAAAGCAGAAAACTTCCTAATGATTATTTTCCTTTTTTTAATTGAAAGGTTTATACAGTTAGAAATTACATGTGGGGTAATATTTTAAAGTATGCCAGAGGTGTAAAAAATTTCATTGTTTCAACAGTGGACAATTTCAGACCAGCAGAAACTTCATAGAAGACAGCATGAAACCCATAAGGGGGTGACCTGTCAAACACAAACCACTTTGCAATGCCGGGACTGGCAGTAAAAGAGGGTATATGAGAATGATGCAACATCAAAGCAATGAAAATCCATTCATATTATCCTACTTGTGACCACCAATAGGTTAAATCAATTCTAATATAAGTTATTATTTCTCTTGTTTTTATTTTGTTTTTGCAAACACCTATGATATTAACAGCCCAGGTATCTACTCTGAGGGGAACATAAGTAAGAACTAAAGTCAAAATCTAAAACTCAGAATATGCGGTTTGCTTCAGAACTACCTCTTGCAAAAGAATGCCAATATAACTCCTATTGTTGCCTAGGTAGGCTATTTATTAAAAGTATTCAATAAATTTTGTTGAGTAAATAGATTAATTGGATTTGTCACAGCAGGGCATCATGCTTCATTTAGCCCAAGAATTGGCTTCCATCAGTAGCATTAGATGTTGTTTTAAAGTTGCAGGAATATCTATCATAGTGACAATTCAGAGATTAGCTTTATATATGAAAGATACCCATTTCTATTTAAGCCCATTATGCATTGTCCTCATTGATTCATCTGAAATTTTATTAAGGTGTTTTCACATAGACCCCATCCTAGTGTGTAAAAACTCCTTATTAACCCCAAATTTATTACTTAAAAAATGTTAGAGGAGGGTAGGCTGGGTTGTGTAGTCCACGATACTGTGATTTGTATTTTCATGAAGCTCTGTTCCTTGGTTTTCAGCCTTCTGTCAGTCACTAATTCATTCATTTGGTTAGTCAGTCAGTCGATCAATGGTTAAGTATCATGGGTCACGCATCATTATAGGTGTTGGGATAGAGCAGTGACAACACATACAAAAGTCTCTGCCCTCCTGAGGCTACTCAGAAATATATAATATATCTGCTCATCTATTTACAACCCTGACCGTGTAAAGTGCTAAGGAGAAGTTGAAACAGAAATGAGTGCTAGGAAGTGTGTTTGTGGGGATAGAAAATGGTGGTGGTGGTAGTGATAGGCAAGGCACCTATAGGTAGTGATAGGTAGTTTAGGGAAGGTAACCAGGAAACTCCTGAGTGTGTGTTCTTTTTGAGTGCAGATGGGAAAAAAAAGTGACAAAGAAATCCATGAGAGGAGCTTTCCAGGCAGCAGAAGCTACACATGCAAAGATCCCAAGGCCAGCCTGATGGACTCAAAAACCAGAGAGACAAGGCTGTGATACAGACCTCAGAGGTTTGCCTGAACTTCTGAAGCCCTGTCTCCTTTTTTTGTCTGCCACCTTGATTGACCATCCTATCAGTTCTCTTTACAGTGACCCTTTCTTGAACTACAAACACCTGTAAGAAACAGTAACTCCTGGAATTTAGACTCCTTTCCCTTGAAGCTAAGTCTGTTTTGTCTGTCTACCTACCTCTCCCCAGTCCTCCTCCTCTCTAGCAGTTTTACAGTGTTTTCCTTTAGGTCATCTCTGTTTAAAGGGGTGTTGACTTCTTCAAATGGTATGTACTACTGTTGATGTTAAAGGGGGTTATGCAGCAATATCCAAAATGGCACCTGTGTCTTTCTAAAGGAGAATAGGCATCGGAATTCCACTTGCTATGTGAAGTATTTATTGCTACAGTATACTCAGAGTAAAGAAATTGTTTAAGTAGAAGGAAAACATAATAATTGCATCAGTCTAGTTTTGGCACATTATAAGCTAGAATTGGTAAAAATGCTACTTGACTATTGTGCAAACAACCCCTAATCTATATCAATCTGTTTTACAGTGATCACGAGTGTACCCTCAGTACAGCCCTTGCTTATAGAACATTTTTGAGGCACCAAACACATTTTTTAATTTGTTTTACCCTTGAACAAATTGAAACTCGAAACTTAATTCTGAACTCCTTTCTATAGAGTACTATTTGTAAGATTTACATGTCATTCAATTAATTATAAAAACACAGGTGAAAGCCCTGTCTGTCTATTCTGATCCATTCATACATTGTTTCAAATTGTTACCATTACCGTGGCTGTAAAATCTTATACCTGGTACTATTAGCTGCCTCTTACCTGTTTATTTTTTCACTTTTCAATAGCTTTCCTAGCTGCATTAACTTTATATTGACACAGCATAAAATCCTCTAGTTATTTTCTAAAAAAAACATTGTGTTTATTTTTTAAATTTACTATTGGATTATAATTCACATAAAATACAGTGATCTTAACTGTGTAACTCAGTGAGTTTTACTCAGGTAATCACCATTGCATTTAAGATAGAAAACATTTTTATCACCCAAAAGGCTGTTTAATGCCCCATCCCAGTCAGTCTCCATCCACCTCTGGCCCCAAGCTCCTCTGCTTTTTATCGGAGAAGATGAAATTAGCCTTTTCTGGAGTTGCACACAAATGGGAGGGTACAGCCTGGGCTCATTTCTGTCTGAAGACTTTGATGTGTATTTAGAGTGATTGCATGGTTGTCTTCCACTGGTTTGTTTCTTCTTGTTCTGAGTGCTGTTTCATTGTGTGGTATATCACAATCCGTTTATTCATTCCTCTACAGGTGGACATCATAAGGATTCCCAACTTTTGGTTATTATGCGTTAAGCTTCTCTAAATAACCACATGCAAGTCTTTGGACAAATTTTCATGTCTCTTCCACTTGGCAGTATAACTACTCTATTGCATGTAGGTGCATGTATCACACTTTCAGAAACTGTAAAACTCTTTTCCAAATTGCTTAGACCATTTTAAATTTCCACTAGCAATATCTTTACATCCTATCAACACTTTATATTGTGAGTGTGTGTTTTAATTTTAGCCATTCTAATGACTATGTAGAGGTGTCTCTACAGATTTTATTTACATTTCCCTCAAGGCTAATGTTGTTGAGTATCTTTTCATGTACTTATTGGCCATTTGCATATCTTTAGTTCTGATGAGTGTTTTACCCTTTTTCTCATTTTAAAAATTGGGTGTCATTATTATGAAATTATATGTGGATTTTTATATATTTTTCTGGAAATTTTATTTTCTTAACAGTGTCAAAGAGCAGAGTTTTCAATTTTAATAAAGTTCGGTTTATCATGTTTTTCTTTCATAATTAGTTCTTTCTAGGTTCTGTATAGGAAATGTTTGCTTTCCACAAGAACAAAAAATGTCTGTTTCCTTCTGACACAAAATTTTTCTTTTTTGTTTCTTTCTGGAAGTTTTATAATACTACTGTTTTCATTTAAATCTACGATCTATTTTGAGTTAATTTTCTTTTAGGCTGGGAGGTAGAGTTTGAGGTTCCTTATCTTTCATTTGTATATCCAGGTATCCCAGCACCATTTACTGTAAAGATGCTTTTCCCTTTTGAATTACCTTTGCACATTTATTGAAAATCAATTGACCATGTATGTATGGATCTGAACTCATACATACATAATACATTGATTTCTGGAATCTTTATTCTGTTGTACTGATCTATATATCTATTCTTACTGCAATAATATCTTGTCTCACTTTTAATTTATTCCAAGTCTCCAACTACAGTAAAATATTTCACTTTGTTCATTTTCATTATTGCTTTGGTTGTTCTAGACCATTTTAATTGCCATCTACATTCTAAAATCAGCTTACAATTCAAAGAAATGCTGCTGTGTTTTATTTAGAATTACATTGAATCTATAAATAGATTGCTTTGGGGTAAATTTTTAAAATGCCTCATAATCCATAAAAATACATATCTCTCAATTTAGTTATGGCTTTCAATACTTTGGTTAGTGTTTTGAAGTTATCAGTTTATAGGTCTTACAAATAGTATATACAATTTATTCTTAAGATTTTTTGGTAATTTAAGTTCTAGTTATTCACTGATATTAACAAAAATATTTTTTTAAGATTTTATTTACTTATTTTTAGAGAGGGAAGGGAGGGAGAGAGAGAGGGAGAGAGAGAGACAGACAGACAGACAGACAGACAGACAGACAGACAGACATCAATGTGAGGTTGCTGGGGGTTATGAGGCATGTACCCTGGCTGGGAATCGAACCTGCGACACTTTGGTTCGCAGCCCGCACTCAATCCACTGAGCTACGCCAGCCAAGGCTACAAAAAAATAATTTTTGAAACCAGTCTTGTATGCTGACTCTCCAAAATTCCCTGGGCCATTATGGAAATTATCTCTCAGTCACCAGGCCTATTTTGGGCTTACTTTCTTTTATCTCTTCTCTGGGATCACAGTCTTGCCTTGATTATTGCCCAGTGTTTAGAAACACTTGTTTTATATATTTCATTCAGTTTCCTGGTGGTTTACAGTGGGAAGGTAATCTTTCACCCTACTGTTCCCTCACCACCAAAAGTTGAAGTCCACATGACCTCTGCTTTTCTTTCTTTCTTTTTTTTTTGTTAATATTAAATATATATGATGTAATTCAAGGAGATTGTATTCCTTAAAATGGTAAGTTTCTAATCCAAAGGCAAGATATATTTTTTAAAAATTCAAGCATTTCTTATTTTTTTTCAAAAGAACTTAAAATATGCTTCATATTTTGACACATATTTTTGAATTAATTTTCATTAATTAGACTACTATATAATTGTTTAAAGTCATATGTTAATGCTTTGTACCAAGAATATGTTCTTCTTTTTGTAAAGTTTAAACTTATTGGCATTTATATTAGTCATCAGGAGTGAATATATTATTGGGATCTATTTTGTTTGTATTTTGTTTTGTCTTGTCCTTCCTTTCTTCCCTCCTTCCTTCCTTTTTTAAACAGTTTAAAATTTTTATACAGCAATAGTTTGTTGAGATTCTCTTTATTTTAGATTTTCAATCATTTATATTTGATTACAAAGTTATCTATTTTCCTTTTTATAAATTTTAATATATTTTATTGATTATGCTATTACAGTTGTCCCATTTTCTTCTCCCAAAGGGAAATTTTTCCCTCTACCCATATCCCCTCTCCCACCATCATTCCCCCACCTTAGTTCATGTCCATAAGACATACATATAAGTTCTTTGGCTTCTCCATTTCCCATACTATTCTTAACCATGATCAAGTGGTTAAGGCCCTAGACTCGAAATCCATATAGGCTCTTAATCTCATAGGTTCAAACCCACCAATGGAAGAGATTGTCCACTTTCTCCAAGCCAAAATGATCTATTTTCATTATGGATTTAAAGTTTTGCTTAGAATTGATTAAAATATTCTTCATATTGAATATATGCTCATGTTTATCTGCAGTTTTCTTCCTTATCCACATGTCTGATACTTTATATTCACTTCCCCCTTTTCTTTTGTTTATTAAATTAACTATTTTTACTAGTTATGATTTATTTATAACTTTAGAATTTATTTGCTATTAATATATTTGTCTCTGATATATTCATTTCTATTCAATATTTCTTGTTTCCATTTACTCAGATTTATCTTTTTATTTGTTCTCCTATCTTACTAAGTTTACAGAATAGTCAATTTACTATCATTATTATTATTTTTTTAGTTATAAAGCAGTTTAAGGCCATTTATTATCCTGTGAGAAAATAGTTAACAATCTCTTTGATTATATCCAGTCTTCAGCACTAATACTTTGTTGCTATATCAATTTCTTTTCCCTTTACTCCTCCTTCCCTGGTTTCAGGACATATGCTGACCAAGAAGAGCATCAGTGGTGCACCACCTATGAAGGAAAATCAGAATCATTCCATCTAAACAGGCTGCATTGAATTGTGATAGGCACTGGATTTGAGTTAAATAACTGTGTGAGTCATTCCTCAGATTGGATGAGGTGTTGGAGACAGTAGGGAGAATATATAGAAGTCACTATTTCCAGAATATGTATAACTTAAAAATAAAATAATTGAAAATAATTCTAATTTTTCATGTTTGATGCACTCAAAATGAGCAAGGTGAAAGAAGTTGTGTATGTTTTGATGGGCACTAATCTTTAGAGCTCAGCAGTGGGTTACCAGTCATGTTTGCTTCAACCAGTGCTTTATTGCCCATCTTGAAGATCCATGGCTCAGCATTGCTCTTTATATTCTTATGTTGAGGAATGCTCCAGTTGTGACTCATTTATTCTCCTAAACTGGAGTAGTTAGCATATTTTAACTTGAACAATGACAACAATAATATTGCAACCTATTGAAAATCAGTATAGAAATAATGTCAGAATAAGAATATCTATTTCGGAAAGAGAAAGAAAGGATTGAGTATGGAAATGGAATGTGGAGAGGCCGAAGAGAGCTGCTGGTGCAAGAGGAAAAAAATGCAAAAAAAGAAAAAAAAGAGAAGACACCATTGTTTATGTTAAGCATGCTATTCTTAACAATTCATATTAAATCAAAACATAAATTTATGTCTGCCTGCTTTTTTAAAAAGAGCTCCCCTGGAGATAATTAACAAATACAGTCTCTCTCCACATCAACATTCATCTGTTTGGCCCCTGAACAACAGGTCACTCCATTCCCAAAGATACTGGTCGAATTTCTTCTCCCTGTAAAAGGGCCACAGGAAAAGGTACAGCTCTGTCTCCCCTTTTCAGTCACATCTACCTCCTCCCAACAGGGTTCACCCAAACAAGTCCAAGGATTCTAAACAAAACTT
This sequence comes from Phyllostomus hastatus, assembly GCF_019186645.2. Lineage (NCBI taxonomy): Eukaryota > Metazoa > Chordata > Mammalia > Chiroptera > Phyllostomidae > Phyllostomus > Phyllostomus hastatus. The sequence continues at coordinate 33,366,401 of NW_025333960.1, forward strand.
TTTTGAACATGTTCATCTTGGCTCGGCCTCCCTGCAGTGCAGTTCCAATATGATTCAATGTGATTTTGGAATAAAATCAAATCATGTCTGTTTTCTTTTTTTCATGTACTATAAGAATATTTCTAATCTCACAAGGCAAACTTCTAATTTATTGAGGATGTCTATTCAAAATATATATCTACACTTAAAAAACATTAACATTTGAGAGATTCCTGCGTACACTAAATTTATCCACCAAACTGAAATAACAGAAAATTTAAATAGCATATAATGGGATTATTACTAACATTTATGTATTAATGAAGTAGTATTGTACTTCTCTAACCTAGGCTAAGTAGGCTAAATATTTATACTGATGATCTGTGTACACAATTATTTAAGGATATCATAAAAACAATAGCCTATAAATAATTATATGCTAAACAATCCATACCATCACATTAAAACTATCAGTCTTTTCATGCTTTTAGTAGCTCAGATGATTATTAAAATATCACAGCAAAACAAAAGTCTAATTTAGGTCACATGGTCTCACTATGCAACCCCAGGTGCAAAACTCTGCCAGCCCACTAATCTGTACTTCACTCTTCAGTGAGTCAGATGTTAAAAGTTATATTATTGTAACCAATCAGCCCACAGATTTAGCAAGTTACTGGGTTACCAGTAAAGTAAAATCCTTTGAGGCTAGAAAAACAAGAGTATCTTTGGAATTAAGCATAACATATCAGTATTTTTCTTTCTTTTCTTGACTAGAATATTACTAAATATATATTTACCAAAATAGAACACATATAGAATGTCATTAATCATTGTCAAAATAGCAAAGATGCAATTTTTTTTTGCAATGCATAAGTTACCACTGTAATTAATACTATTTATTTAGGCAATAATTGATTTTTGTGTAAACCAATATTCTCCCTTTTCTTGTGTACTCAATCACTATAATGGGCAAGGTATTGAAATAATATTACTGTGAGTTGAGCACTTATCACATAGTGTGCAATACAGGGGAACAGTTTTAATAGCAATGAGTAAGCATGGCACTTTTTCTGAGCCACTTTAATAGGATCTTCAAGAGACAGTGAGTGAGTTTGCTAACTTAAAACCCACACTTAGGAACAATGGTTTATACAGATGGCTAAACTTCCACATAGTTTTTTTTTCCTACTGTTATCGATATATAACTGACATGTAACACTGTGTGAGTTTAAGGTGAAAGGCTTGATGATTAAATACATATATATTGTAAAATGATTGCCACAATAAAGTCCATGAATATCTCAATAACTGCTTACATTTTTTTGTGTGGTGAAAACATCTAAGATCTACTCTCTTAACAAATTTTAAGTATATACAATAGTCACCCTGCTACCCAGAACTTATACATCATACAACTAAAAGTTTATGCTTTTTGGCCAATATCTTTCCTTTTTCCCCACTCCTCAGTCTCTGGGAAATCCTGCTCTAATCTCTGTAGCTATGCGTTTGGCTTTTTTTGATTCCACATATAAGTGAGATTAAACAGTACTTGCCTTTCTCTGACTGAATTCATTTAGCATAATGCCCTCAATGTCCATCCATGTCACAAATAACAGGACTTCCTTCATTTTTTTCCAGTGTGTATATATATTTATATACATTGTACACACACATATAACATTTTCTTTATTTGTCCATTGATGGACATATTTATCCATTGCATGTCTTGGCTGTGAAAAATGCTGTAATGAATGTGGGGTACAGATATCTGTACAATATAGAGATTTCATTCCTCTGGATATACACCCAGGTGGGATTGTTGAGCCATATGGTGATATGAAAGTTCCAGCATAATTTTCTGAAGAACTTCCATACTGTTTATCCTCTCATTTATTTGTGTCTTCCTCAATTTCATTCATCAATGTACATATCCAGTGTATATTCAGTGTAATTTTCAGCATACATATTTCTCACTTCCTTTGTCAAATGTATTCTTAAATAGTTTACTGTTTGTGATGATATGGTAAATGGGACTGTTTTGTTTATTTCTTTATCAGACAGCTTGTTATAATTATTAGAAACCCCACTGATTTTTTGTATTTTGATTTTGTATCCTATAAATTTGCTATATTTGTTTATCAGTTCTAAAGGGTTTTTTTTTTGTGGAGTGGTCAGGATTTGTATACATACAAGATCATATGAATTGCAAACACAGGCAATTTTACTTCTTTCTTTCTGACTTGGATGCCTTTTATTTCTTTTTCTTGCTTAACTGCTCTGACTGGAATGCCTGTTACTATGAAACTGGAGTAGTGAAAGTGGGCCCCCTTATTTGTTTCCCATACAGTGCTGCTTGGTGGAAAGAGTGAATGCAGGGGCACGAGCACAGGCAGCTTGTTGCTCGGGTCCCTCCGTGTTGGAAGCGCCCCAGTAGTTAGTAATTTGTCTGCAGCGTCTCCCTATTCTCTTTTTCTCACATAATCTCTGTAATTGAGATGACTTCATCCTCTAACTTTTTGTTCAGGGACTTTTGGTGAGCTTGCTCTCAAAGGAAGAAATACAAGTGATGAATGGATCTTCTTCCACTTAGTCTACCATCACTAAAATGTTTATGGCTGAAAAAAATGTGAGTTATATCCCTCTAGAAATGTGGAATCTAATTAGGATTTCTTACCATAAATTGATAACTCAAAAGAATTACTCTCTAAAGGAAACTTTTAGTCGTTGTGATGGGAAGTTTGTAGAAAGATGCCTTTCCAACCTACTTTGAATATGTATTATTGGAGGTATTCTATATTTGTGGATAAAGTCGGTCCTAACTTCAGTGCTTCCAATGTGGTTAAGAAAAAAATCTGTTTTTAAACTTGAAAACTGATATTTCAGAAGCTCATTTTACTTCTTTGTAGTTTTTTTTTCCATCTGTATTGATAGAGAAATTGTTAAATAGTCCCTAAGAATACAAATACCCATGATTGCTTTAGAAACAATGCACACATAGTTCTGGCTGGTGTAGCTCAGGGGAATGAACACCAGGCTGAGAACCAAAAGGTCGCTGGTTTGATTCACGGTCAGGGCATACTCCTGGGTTGCGGCAAGCTCTCTGGTTGGGCCATGCAAGAGGCAAACAACTGCTATTTCTCTCCCTGTGTTTCTCTTGCCCTTCCAGTCTCTCTGAAAATAAATAAAATGTTTTAAAAAATGTACACAAATTTTTACCTCACATATTAACAAAACTTCACTATTACTAGGACATCTGTGGCCTCCCTACAGTTATATCAGAATATATTGGGGTTTGTTTTAGCTAGTTTACATTACCATCTTAATCAGTGAAAGGACTTGTGAGATGTCTTTGAGTCTTCCCGTCATCCCACTACAGCTCTTTAGGATGGTCTATTAAATTACACATCAGTCACTTTTAAAATAGTCAATAGATTATCTTCTGGGGCCTCTGTCTTCAACAGAATGGACCTAAACCATGAGACTCTGTAACACTTCAGAGAAAAGGAAATTCAACAACACACACATTTTTACTGCCATTTGTCATCTAATCGTAGGATGTAAAGAGGTTAAATCAACTTCCTATATGGATCAAGTACATGATGTCAATGAAATATTAATATTTTATTAACTGATGAGATATTATATAGCCTTTTCTTTAGAGTCAGCAGTGAAGTTATGCCATTACAAAATTCTAAAACATATGAGTAGACAGCCTACTGTCAAGTTACAGACAGGTGTTTATATATCCATGATATTCTATTAATAACTTTAATTATATGGGGTGAAAAATAAAATACTACTGTTGAAAAAGAACATTTTAGACTATTTAGTATAAACATCCCAGCTCTTTTGTTTTCATTTTTACTACTGGAATAAATTAAAGGGAGGAGTCAAAGATAAAAAAGAAATGGTAGCACATCTGAAAACAGAATCCATGTTTACTTTGTTTAAATCCCACTTTTCCTGTCAATCATATTCAATTTGACATGACATATTTTCTTTCATTGTTCTCTACTTCCCAAGATTGAGTCTCAAATAATACACCTAGATTTTTATTTCTTATTGTAAGCTGCTTGTGCATTCTTCATGGTGCCTAGCATCGAGTTAGTAAACTGTATGCTCTCAGATATTTGCTGCATGAAATTTTTCTTGAAAATCCTGATTAGTGTTTGGCAAGCTAAGTGAAATCTTATAAGTATTCATGTTTCTTGGTCTTGCTATTTTCTTTCAATATACAATGATTGAGATTCAACCCACTGTTCACCTCCAAGGAGCCAGCCATTGCCTTTTGACCATTTATCTTTACCTTGCCTGCCTAATTATAATTCATGTGTTATGAATTCTGTGCAACTGACATCCTGTATGAATATCTGAGAAACTTTAATACAACTGTATTGTAATGCCCTACTAACTCTATCTTGACATTTGGATTTTTTTCCTAGAACAGCAGGGTTACTTTCATTCCAAAGCTTATGAGTTTTATAGGTTTCATTATAATATGAATCCACAGAAATTTGAGGATTAGGAAGTAAAATCATTAGTTATATCTTCAGGGGATAACTATGGTCAGCTAGGAAAACCTTGTAAAAGTTGTCATAAAATGATACCTTAAGACATTTTAAATGACTTATGAAAAAGAAATGTTGCCAGACAGTAGCCTCTTTGGTAGCTAAGGGTATAAAATACTGAAATGATCACACAAACATAAGTGTAGTGCTCTCTGCTAAACTGGAGTGATGTCATTCAAAGTTGCAATGAAAAGGGCAGGCCATTGGCAGATCAGGCATGGTGGCAGAAGGGACTCAGCCTTTTGGAATGAGTTCATTTCCCTTACTATGCTTTTCATAAATAATGTGATGTTAGAACAAACAAACTGTATATATAGTTTTACATCATCCTTTGTATCCTTTCCCTCTCTTTAGGCTTTACAACCAAACCTATATTTAGGGTACCAATGATTTTTCTATGATACTTTAAAAATTATCTTTCAAAGTTCACAACTTCCCCCTTGCCAATTTTTTCCTTCTTTCAACACCTACGTATACAAAACCACCTACCGATCAGGTGAACACTGTGGACTTATCGTTGTTTTCAGAGCTCTGCCACAGTTCACAAGGAAAAGAAACATCTTCAGACATTACCACTGCTTCAGAGGCAGCCTTAGCTTCCAGAACATCCACTTAGCCCTCTCTGTTGTTCATCTTATCTACCTCCATTTTCCTCATCTTTTGGAGACTATCCTTTTGCTTTTCGATTCTATTCCTGTCATATATGTCTTCTTCTCAAGGTTACCTGGACCCCCTTTTTCCTGCTTAAAAAATTGCTGGAAATGGTGGGTTGTATTGACTTGACCACTAAAAACCATTTGCAGTATAAACATTTGGGAGTTTCAGCATAGAGCTAAGAAGTTGGTGAACTTAATAGTAGATAACATATAAGAATCTGGGAAATTGATAACTTTATTGAGCCCTAATTTTCTCCCCTTCGGAAAAAAAATTGCAGAGAGTTAACATCAGTGAAAGAAAGTTAATTGGGGTGGTGGCTTATGTTTTAGAGGGCATGGAAGATCCAAGGCCTCAACAGATGGAAGTTATGTTAAAATAATATAATGAACATATAATACAATTCAAAAATTTTATATTGCAGTATCTTTTTCAACTTGGACATTGCTTTCTCCATCAAAAAAGTGAGAGATTTTTATATTTGTTCTAAAATTAAATAATGTTTCTTAGAATACATTTGGAGATAGATGGGAAGAGAAATACAAATAGAAAGATGACAGAGAAGCAGAAAAATTACTTAACCAGCATCTATCTGAATATTCACCAGTACACCTGCCCAGAGAGAAAAGATAGATAAGCAGGCAACCCAAAGAGGGGAAACAGAGCAGTTCCAAGATTGCTCATCAGGGTGTATGCAGAACAGAAAGCTGTTTAAACAGAGTAATTTTTTTTGTAATTGAAATTAATGAAGGACCAACTGTAAACTCCAGAATTTCCTAGACAAGTGTAGTGGTAAGACTAGAGAAATAGAAGGTGACAATACACTAAATAAATACTGAACTCAGAAAACTACAAGCAGAATTGATTGAAATTCTCTATCATTTTTATACTAAGTGATCTTTCTAGCCCCAGATCAACACAGCAATCTCAGAGGGCATCAACTATTGATATCCAACCAGAAAAATAAAAGGAGAAAATCTACTGGAGTAGGTCTAATTGGCTTAATATTTTTCTAATTTTTTGTGAGGAATGATACACATTAATACTTGAAATTCTCTGTGTCTTATGTGGCTCATATTTTCACTTAAGCTAAGTGTATCAAAATATGCACAGACATTTCACACTGTAGTTAAAAGGCTAAAATGAATGAGATTGTTGTCATGAAAAAATACTGAAAAAGGTAATGTCCATAGATTCAGTTTCAGAAAAATATATGAGCTTAGTGCACCTGCTTTGACAATAGTTATGCAAATTCACTGAAGACTATCCTAGTGAGGCTCCTCCCAAAAGGCAGCTAAATGTGGATAACAACTATCTTAGTATTCTCCATATTACTAACATGTTATTTTGACAATCAAAAAATTTACAAATTAATCATTTTGGTTACATGTATAATTTTAAAGTATTTATATAACAACTACTTTACCCATTGCCTTTATAAACACTAAGGAAGATAGAAATTTGATTATATTTCTCTCATATCATAGACCAAGGGGCAAATTATAATTAATTTGAGGTTGGTGCAAGATCCAGAGAATCAAAATAAGTTGGGAAGATAGGCTGGCCTGAGAAGACAAAGCTAAGGTAGTGTTGGGGTCAACAATAATTAAAACCAATAATCTAGATGACCTCCAGAGCTTTTCTAAGTCTACACTTAGCTCCTCTGCCATGTCCTCCTGATATTTTACAGTGGCCAAATATCACTGACACCAACATGTAGGATCATAAGAATCATAGAGTTTAGAGTTGGGTGACATATTAAAAATATATTCTTGTGGTATATAATTTATATTTCTCAGAGATTGTTTTTCACCCTAACCTGTTTCTTGGGAAACATCTTCCCCCACCCACATCCAGGACCAACCAAGAAAGAACAGGAGGAGGTAGCAAGCTGGGGTTTTTGTTTGTTTTCAAAAGTAAGAATACTTTTGCTCTTATGTGATTTATATAACAAATTACTAAGTAAGATGCTTTTCTAAAAAATCTTATTTAAATACTTTGGATCTACTAATCTAGTACAATATTCCAACTTATCTAGGAATAACCTTTTAAGTAACTATTTGTTAGTGAGAGAGAAGATTAAAGTTTTAATTGGCATTACAATGGAGACACTATTTTAATTGGACATTTTATTGACATTAGCTGACTTGAGGAGGAAATATTATTGTATTCCCTATGATCTTTCCATTTTTCATGCAGTCTAAATAATGGCTATGCAAACTTATGAAGAAGAAATATGCATGTGTGAAAAATGTATATGTAGTTTTGCTATGTTGTTTTTGTTTGTTCTTTATATATTTTGTACATTTAAGACTTTCACTTTATAAAATCATAGCTAAATAGACTTAAATATCTCATCATAGTTTTCTGCTAAAATAAAGGTATTCAAGAGCCCAAGGAATCCCTGATATATAAGACAAAGACAGTGAATTTTGATATGAAAACTTACAGCACAGTGGAGGTTGGACATGGAAACTGTATTAAGCATGCCTTCATCTTCTATAATCTGATGCTTTGACCTCTGGGTTCTTGCTGACCATGAAGGGGCTGCCCTTTATTTTTTTATTTTTTAAATTTTTTTCTACCTCAGTTTATTGACTATTGCAATCGTTCTCTTTTTCTCTATGTGGTAGTTGTTGAAAAACAGCATTCAAGATTCTAACTCTGCTTTTGTCAACTTTTACCACAATCTGCTCTTGATCTTGTTTTGACAGAGAGAAGACAGTGTCTCTGGTATCTGTATTGGCTTTCAGGAAACATCCATGTATACAGTTGACTGTTCAGTTATGTGAAGCATGTGTTTGTGATGGACAAGTTGTAACCTTGAAGAAATCCCCAAGCTGATATCCTGCTTCACTTCCGCTCCCTACTCCAAATTACCTGATGACATTTGATTCTGCTTTATTTCCTACTTTTGCATTATACTCACCTATAATTATAAGCATCTTGTTTTAGTGTGTGATCAGTTTCTCTTGGATACTTGTGTGAAAGCTTTAAATTTCATCTCCTTCAGCCCCTGTAGTTGGGGCACAGACTTGAATGATGGTTATATTAATAGATTCCCCTAGAAGTCTGATTGATATTATTCAGTCAAACCTCGCATTGCCACTATCTGCTTGTGCTACATTTTGCCTCAGTATTAAAACCACTTTGTTTCTTCATAGTTTGTCATTTTCAGAGTAGAACACTGTAGTTGCCTGACTGGAAATGTCCCGCTCCAGTCCAATTTAGTTTGCTAACATCAATTTAGTTTGCAATACTTAAATGTTTCATTTCTTACTTTAAAATTTCCAGTTTACCTTGGTTCATACTTCTTTGTTTTACATTCCAGTTGCATGTGTTTTACAGCATCATACTTTCCTTTCACCATTGTGCACAACAGACTATCGACGTCCTTCCGGCTTTGGTCTGGTTGTATCTTTAGCCCTATGTCTGTCTACATGCACCATACATGCCATTATACCAATATTTTTAATTTGAATCCAAGGCTCATTCCATTTGTTGTTTTTTTTTTTGCATATTGTAACTTTCCAATTCAATAATGAGAAACTTGGTTTCCGTTATTCAAAATCTTACTGGCATGGATTTCAATTATACCAGGCCACATCTTCAGTTTGCTGGGCCCTGTCTTCCTTATGTGAGCCCTACTGCTACCAGTTTGACAGAAAAGAAGGAAGAAAAGAAAGAAGGAAGGAAGGAGGAAAGGAAGGAAAGAAGGGAAGAAGAAAGGAAAGGAGGGAGATGGCTCTGTATTTTTTTCACATCTATTTATGTACGTCCCTCTTTCTCATTTCTATTCAGAGTTTTTTGAGAGCAACAGTTAAATCTAGCATTTCAATGAGTCACTCAAAATGTGTAGCACATTAATTTAGCCAAAATTTGGAACTAGAAACCTAAGGGCTGAATTCTACCAACACACATGTGTTTAGCCTGTAATACAGCTAAAACAAAAATGAATTTCCAAAATTTATTTTTATGAAAGTTTGATTTGGATTTCAATTTCCAACTTATCTCAAAGGTCGGAAGTTATTGCATCACTGGACATATGCTTTCTGCCTGAGAACAAGAAAAATAGTTGAGTGGCCACTGTTCTCTGTAACTGGGACACTAACTAACAGTTCAGTGAAAATCCCTGCCATACCTTGACTCATTGACTATGTGGCACTTGAAGGAGTTGGAGTTTATACTCTGACATGTGCAAGGCACTGGTTGAATATTTTAATATTTGCTAGTTGACTGATGACTCAAGGTCAAGTTTAGAGTCTCAAGTCAATTGAATCAACCTTTTCTAATAAAGCTCTGACAGTACTTCTTTACTATTTACTCTTCTATATCCCCCACCTTCGACTAAATTCAGAAACCTGCTTACTGCCACATATGAATTATAGTAATTTCACCAGAGAATATTACTTGCAATCCTCTGGAAGTGGAGGAGAGTTGCCTGAACCATTAGTTTCATGGGAACAAAAATTGCTCATTCATAATTTTGAGTGTGTGGTCTATGAGCTGTAAAGACCACTTAAGGTCACTGCTTCATACAGTATTAGGTAAACATTTAAGAGGTAAATATTTTTATCCATCTTTGCTTCCAGCAAAGAAATAGACCATGAAAACTCTGGAGGGATAGCTTGATGTATGTATTCACTCTGCTATTCTCCCTAAGCTGAGTTCTCAGTAATGCTTAGTATAGATGCAGGTAACTGGACCATGCTCAGTGCATGTGAGGGGAGAATGGTAGAGGTATCTGTGAATTTAATGTGAGAGAGGGACATCTCTTTCTATGTCCATAAAAAAGACTTTTATTCCCAGAAAAATACATGTGTCTGTTAATTTGTAAATTTATAGACAGATTTGAAAGAAGAAACAGTTATTAAAACAAAGCTATTATGTTAATATGATACTTGACATTGTTTAGTGGTTATATACTATATCCAATACCTATAGTTATTTCTCTGATAATTGTAGATAAATGCCAACTTTTCTCTTTATGTTTGTCAATATATTATTAGTTAGTGGTATATCGCTTGATGCTATGCCAACTTGACATAGCTCATTTGATAGTAAATCTATATGGATCAATGAAAATGACACTTTATTAATTGTGAGGCTCAAAATTTTATGTTTATTTTCATCTCCCTTGTTAATTTTTTGTTCATATCACTAAGGTGTTGAGTTGTATGAACCTACTAAATAAGAAGATGATCAAACTTTTGTTTTATTTAATGTAGTTATTTTTTCTAGTTTATTCTTAACCTTTGATTTTATTTACAATTCTCATATATAACATGTTTTAATCTTAAGTAATCAAATTGTAAGTTCTTTTCCTTTTGACACATTCCTTCACTTTTATGATTTCAGCACTTTTTTTCTATCTGGATTAAAAACAATAAAATGTATTTGTACCAATTATTGACAAGACATTGGGCATTATGACAGTCATTGGTTATACACTGGCAACTAAGGCAAGGGACTTCTATCAAGAAGCTTCTAACTGATATGAAAATGATAGATATGGCAACAATGAACTTTATTTTCTCTCTCTCTTTGTTCTCTTTGCCATCTAGGCCACAGAGAGCTTAAATATCAGCAGGTTAGGTTTGAGATTTTAGGTTTGACAAATATTAGGTTTGAGATTTTAGTGATAGCTGATCATGGGAAAAATTTAGTTTTCTTAATTGCTTAAATATATTTCAAGTAGAAATGAATGGGGAGAATATTCTTAATAATTTAATAGAGTTTTAGTGTAACCCTCGGAGGAGCAAACTCTTCAACTCATTTCTTATACAGACAGACACACAGACACACAAACACATCCACACACTGTGTGTTACAATTGCCAGGGAAGTGTTGAAGGTGAAAAAGGGGAAACCAGAGACACGTTTCTGCCCATTAACAAAATTAAAGGCTTTCTTTTTCCTGGGAGAGTGTGATTTAAGGGCTAATCAGCACCATGGTCCTTGCACATTATCTAAGAAAATGGAAATTACTGGCTACTGAATCTGTGCTTGGAAGCTCCAGGGGGAATCTCTGCAGGCCCTCTGATAACTTTTTATGCCATGCTTGAATATTCCTCCCCATGTAATTGGGTTTGTTTGCTATATATAAAAAGCGGCTGCTGGCTAATCGTCTGATTCTTTCTGTACGTGTTTGAGTAGTACAGTTTACTTGTGCAGATTAAGCTTTTTGGGTTCAGTTTTTCTCTACTCCGCCGGCAAGTATTCGAACTGCTCTATTTACTTTGCACAGTCCCATTAAATTATTCAATGGCATTCACATTCATACGTCTTTAGAACATTGGCTCCAAATGAGTCATATTCAAAAGAAAGGCTTTATTTTTAGGCCATTGAAATCAGAAACAGTATCATAGGGAAAATGATTCTAAAAGTACATGTTAGTTCACTCATGTAGGGCACAACAAACTCTTCTCCAAGTTCTGTAAGTTGATTGCTCTTCAATGTCAAGGCAACCCTTTCTGTAGGATAAAACAGCCACTTCTCACTTTCATTGAGGCCAAAGATGAGGGCATGGAAAAGTACACAAAGGGTAAAGATATCTGAATGCCCTTGATGTTTTTTTTTTTCCTTTGGGAATATCTACGTGAAATTGCCAGTGTAACCTCTGTCTCTCTGGAGGCCAGTGCACAGAACTCTGAGTGAGAATCTCATAAATGTCCAATTTGTTCACATATATTGTACAAGGAATATCCATCATATTAATTCATGTAGGGGATATAAATATTGTTGAACTCTTATGGACACTATGGAAAGACTTTAAGTAAAAAGTCATCAAACACACTACACACACACGCACCTGACCTGAATGAAATGGCTGCTGCAGAAACTTGGTGAATATCTGGTGTGGCACTTGTCCTGGTGCCACAGTAGCACATTTCTGGCTATGTATGTGTTGTCCCCTAGTACAAGAAGAATGAGCATGTAAGAAGGTCTACTATTTAGGGTCTCTGAGTACAATAGTAACCTTTTGGAGTCCAAAATGATTAGGTTACTCTGTCTGCCTGTGGAAATCCTTGGTCCACAGGATCAAATTACTTTTCTCAGCTCCTATATTTTCTGTCTGCAAAACAAAGTCAACAAAATACACCAATGACAGCCTGCAGAGCTTCCCAATTTCAGAAAGGTAAGAGGGGGAGTCTTAGGACTTTTTTCCATCATGCTTTCCCCTTTTCTCCAGTTGCTATTTCTTTGTACCCAAACACTTTACTTTAGGACCCATTCATTGGCCACTGCCTTCCTTTTTCCATTTAATTTTCTGATTCCTTTTTCTGCTTTACAATTATATTAGACTGTATCAAGGAATGATGTGTCAGAATATCTCTGCTTTCCTGGACTCATGGTAGGAAACCAATTCCTTTGTCCTTTGACCTCCTGAAGCCATCTTATCCCATGAGCTATACATGCATGAGCAGTGCACAAAGTAATTATCTGGATATGGTGAAGGTATAATATAATAAAAACACAAACCAGAATTCACATGCAGAAGTACTGAATTCTTTGTCCCAGTCCCACATTTGCAAATTATATTATTGTAGTTAACCATTTGATTTATCTGAATCTTGATTTTTCTTTCCGTAAAATATTCTAGAACTGTTTGATAAATAAAAAGAGATAAATAAAACCAGATTTAAATTGAATAAATTTTGGTTCAAGTATGAAATTAAAACCTTATGTACATATGGCTATTGCTATCTGGTGTGAGGTGGAGACGTAAAGGCAATCCGTGTTGAAGGACCTTAGAGTACCTGAAATCAAAAGAATTTTAGTCTAAGAGAGTGTTGGATATATACTATGAGGAAAGTTGAAAAAAAATTATAGATCAAGGAGGAATTAATAATTAATCTAGAATTAGCAAAGAACATAAACATCATAGAAAATAGAGGAAGAATGAGTAAAAAAATCTATTTTCATTTTAATGAGGAATTATGTCCTGTTGTATTTGAAGTAGCACCCTTTTGAATGCAAACACACATCCCTATAGTTCAGAGGGTAAAATATGAGCCTTTGTGATGGTCAATTCATAATTTTAATTTAAGGCAGTTCCAAGTCTCAAAACATCAAAATGAAAGAAACAATACTGATACTAACCAAATCTCTAATTTCAAATAAAAAATAATATAGAAAAGTCCACTTGCCTAGCTCAAAGCCATGAAATTTGTGCCTGGGTTACCTGGATAATTGTACTGAAATAATCTGTGAACAAAAAGCAGAGATAAGAAAAATCTCATCTTTCTTCCTACATTTCATTTCAAATTTCATTGCAAATACACATTTTGTATCCATAAACTTATTTAAACCAACTAGTTTTAAAGCAGGTAAAAATGTACTAATGAGTTAATGTCATGAAAGGTGGTCAAAATTTAAAAGATATTTAGGAAATTGAATAAATATACCCAATCATCAGGAAAAAATCAAGTGATGAAATAGCCATGTGGTTGCTATAGTGATTGTCAGCATTGACCTAATCTCTCTCTGCTCAGATGTATAGAACATTAAACATAGAATGAACTTAACTAGAAAGATTACATGTTACATAACTGAAGCAATTCAGCTATGTATATACAGAGGGTATTTTTTTTTTAAAGAGAGAGAGAGAATCTATATAATAATCTTTTATTCTAATGCCAAAGTCAATAAAGTATGGAAACAATATGTTAACTCACTGACATGCTATGTTTATTTGCAGAATAGTTTTCCCAGAAGACAGTACTGAGAACGATATATTCAGTATACAGGACAAAATATTCAGTAGGAAAATATAGGAAAGGAAAATATAACCTTTTTGTTTCTTCTCTGTTGTTTCTACTTGTACTTTTATTATCACTGATATAGGAAAAAAACACTAATACTGGAAGAGCATTAATACTTTGCTAACTGTTGAAGCTATCATGCTTTCAGACATAGTTTCAAAGTTGATAAGTGAAGAAGACTGTAATTTCTAATATCAATTCACACTTTGTTCTGCACCTTTCATGCATTGAAAGAGCTCGAGGCTCCAATCTCCTCTTAGCTATTATTGAAGGCTGTCATTAAATACAGCAGCTGATACTCACACAGCCCTCGGCAGGGTTCGGCCTTCAATGCGTAGAAAGTGTAAATAGGCCTGTAGGCCCTAAACATAAAGAAGCACGATTTAGATTTTAGAAAACCGTTTGAAAATGACTTGGGTAAAATCAAAGAGGATGCATTCTCTAACAACGGAACTGTTCATCATACGCACAAGGACTCAAAGCCTGGTGTAATTACAGCATTCTTCTGAATCCTAGGAAACTGTGTTTATGAAAGGGACATAGACTCTTTACTCATAGAGAGAATAAAAGTGATCAAATGTACTATGACATTAATTCCAGTGATTTAGTTCCCAGTGTGCTGGTATTTGCTATGGAGAAGCACAGAATGTAGGGCTTTGGCCTAATTGAGAAGAATGGAAGCTGTCAGAGAAATCTTCCCTTGGGAAGTAAAGTACACCTCCCATGGTAGAAAATGGGCCCTGATGGTTCAGAACTACTTCTGTTCTTTGTTGAGTTGTGTCTCCCAAAAGATATGTTGAAATTCTAATCCCCAGTACCTCAGAAGATGACTTTATTTGGAAACAGAGTTGTCAGAGATGTAATCATATGAGGTGAGACAATGCTGGAGCAGGATGGGCTCCTATTCCACTACGACTGGGGCCTTCCTGAGAAGAGGACAGACTAGACACAGACACGCACAGAAGCAAAGTGATACAAAGACACACAGGGAGAAGATGACCATGCAAAGATGATGGCAAAGTTTGGAAGTTTGCTGCTACAAGCCACAGATCACTTGGGCTTACCAGAAGCTGAAAGAGCAAGGGAAGACACTCTTCTAGAGGTTTCTAAAGGAATATGGCCCTGTCAACAACTTGTTTGGAAATTTTGTACTCTAAAACAAACTATAAAAGGATAAGTTTCGGTTGTTTTAAACCACCCAGTTTGTTGTGTTCTATTATGGCAGCCTTAGGAAACTAAGGACACTTTAGAGTGTTACTTAGCTTTGTGATATTCAACTTCCTGTGCTGGATACTGAGAACATATAAATGACAGAAAAAACTAATGAGTTCATATAAGAAAGAGCAAACCATCTTATTGCAGGAAACATATTTCATATAAATATTTTTCTAGGGATGGCTATTTAGTAAGTATTAGTGCAGAAAATTATTGAACCCCCCAAAATGATATAACTGGAGACATATGAAAATGTATGATTTTCCAAGAAATGACTTAAACTGAAGCCTTAAGACTGTCACTAGAGGTCTCATCTGTCATTATTGAGTCTTGTCTGAGTAGAAATATAAGTGATATTCTGATATGAATGCTTTCTCAATCAGCATTTGTACATAAAATTGGGAAAGAAGGAATAAAGGAAGAAATAATTATTTGTTGAGCTGCATCTAATTTGAGGCAAAAGCAGCCTAGATGCCTAACTCTAATATAGATCAAAGACAAGACCAAGCACAACAATAGATTAGATTGACCAGTAGCCTCTTCCTGATCATAATGCGCTGAACAAAAAGAGACATTCACTTGAATAGACATGATATAATTTACTTCATTCTTTCCAGTTCTTTTCCACATAATACCTATATTTATTCAAATTTATGAGACAATACAAAAAAAAGATATGAGCCATCATCAGGAGGTAAATCAATCAGTAAAACAGATAACCCAAACATTGAAATTAATTATCAAAGAGAAACTTTACAATGATAATAATAAGTATAATTAAGCTCTAACAAAAAAGTGTACAGCATGAATAATAAAATGAATAATTTTAGCTGAAAATGCTAGAATAATAAGTGGCAAACAGATGAACAATAATTCTGATGGATTTATCAGAATGGATATATCACACGAAAGGAAACAAAATATGCTATGCTAAATATGCCACTTTGGCATATTGATTGTTTTAACCTAAAGTTACTTAAGAAACAGTGTAAGAACTCTCTGTTCATTCTTTGTACTCCTCAAAGCAGGAAATACATCTTCCACATGGAAGGTACCCTCCCTGTATCAAGAGAAGGCATATTGCTGAGAAGGCTGTATAACCCAACCTTGTTATTTCCTCACTAATTTACTATGTAAAGCCCAAACTACCCTTTCTTGTCAATTCTCACAAATGTGTTGTTTCTTTGTCTAAAAGATGTAAAAGCTGCCTGTGTTGGTCACTTCTTTGAGTCTCATATCATGTGTTTTTTACATAATAAATTCAAGTATTTATTCTCCTTTTAATCTGTTTTATGTCAATTTAATTATTGGAACAGGCAAAAATTCTAGATGAGAAAGTTTACTTCCTCCTTCTACACACATGAAGAATCTGTAAATGTGAAGATAAAGCAGTGGCAATTATCCCCAAAAAAGTGAAAGATAAAACATATGTTATCTGCAAAAAAACAAATACACTGGCTTAAGATTCATACAATTGGAGACTCAGAAGGAGAAGCAGACAGAATAGGGTAAAAAAGGTAATGAAAGCAGTATCTGCTGAAAATTTTCCAAATCACAGACAAAGAATATTCAGCTTCAGTGACCCCCTTGTAGGATTAAAAACAAAAACAAAAACACAGAAACAAAAACAAAGATGAAGCAAAAAAATTGAAAGTGTCCAGAGAAAAAGAGATGTGTGTGCATATACATGAAACAAGGGAAATGGCTGCATTTTTCATGAGAGAAAAAAAAACAGGTGGAAGACAAATGTAAAGTATCTTGAAAGTACTGAGAAAAATAAAGAGCAAGAACAAGGAGAGAGGGAGGAATAGAGGGAATAATTGACATATCTAATTTCAAAATGGACTATGTTAAAATAAAAGAGAGACTGGCTTGAAAATCTCTCAGGCAGACAGAAGCAACTGATCTCCTTTAAGGGGAATCTAAGTTATCTTCCTAAAATGATGTAAAATAATCACTCTTACCCAATTTCTTGCCAGCTGGAACCCCCATTGCAAGAACTGAACATTATAAAGGTTAAACTTTTTCGTTTTTACTTTATAAGCCATTCTGTAACATCATGTCTCTAACCTTCAAATCAGTTTCGAATTTGAAGACTACCAGTTTGCAAAATGGCTTTTTCTTTTGTGCACAAAAAAATTCTTACTGAATATTAGTATACTTACCTGGTTTTAATTTTTACTGCTTCTGGAATTTTGGCACTATAAAGACAATATGACATTGTCATAAAATAGAGATATGAGTCAGTGGAATGGGATTGTGATACCAGAAACAAAGCATTACATTTAGGGTCAATTAACTTTTGACTAAGACCTCCAGATCATTCAATGGGAAACAAGTCTTTTCAACAACAACAAAATCTGCTTAGCCAATGTGTATCCATATGCAAAAAAAGTGAATTTACACCTGTGCTAATACTATGCATAAACATTAATTCAAAGTGGATCACTGACCTAAATGAAAAGATAAAATTATAAGATGTCTGAAAGAATACAAAGAAGAAAATCTTCTGGAATTTGTATTTGACAGAATTTTTAGGTACAATACCCCCAAAAATCCATAAAAGAATAAATTGATGAAGGATTTTACCAAAAGATAACCATTAAGAAAAGAAAGACAAGAAAAAATTTGAGAGTAATTTCCTGAAAAATCATATATTAATATAGGACTGGCATTTGGAATACATGAAAGTTTTTTAAGTTAGTAATAAGATAAAATGTTTAAATAAATAGGCAAAAATTTGCATAGTCATTTTCACAAACAAGTTATAGGATTGACTACTCAGCACATTACAAAATGCATCTTTAGTAATTATGGAAATGGAAAGTAAAATGAGATACCAACTAGAATAACTATATTAAAAAACATAGACAAAAAGGAGAATTAAGGAGGATATGGAGAAACTGTATCCTTCATATATTGATGACTGAATGGTTAATTGTGAATGTTAAATGTGATAGCCACTTTGGAACTTGGCAGTTTTAAAAAATTAAACACAAATGTACCCTATGACACAGCAATTCTATAACCGGGAAATTAAATATATGTACATATAAGAGTATTTATAGGTACCTTATTCATAATAGCCCCATAATAGAGTCAATCCCAATGTCTATCCAGCAATGAACTTATAAACAGAAATGTTTTGTATTAACATAATTAAATACAATTCATCAATGAATAAAGAGCAAACTACTGACATATACTACAATAGGGATACTCCTCAAAATAATTGTACTTCAATGAAAGAAGCCAGGGGCAGAGGACTGCATATCATTTTATTTTTATGAAATAAACAGAGAAGCAAACTTCTATACAGAAAAGGCAGATTGGTGGCTATCTACTGCTGGAGAAGGTGACAAGGATGAACTGCAAATGAGCACTAAGACACATTCCATGTTATACCTGCCACGTCTACAGGAGTGGGGAGGGGTGGTGTAGGTACTGGCTTTGGTCATTTTTTATATGCAGTATGAAGCATTTGAAGTAAATGGTTTTTACT
Organism: Phyllostomus hastatus; assembly: GCF_019186645.2. NCBI lineage: Eukaryota > Metazoa > Chordata > Mammalia > Chiroptera > Phyllostomidae > Phyllostomus > Phyllostomus hastatus. The sequence goes on from NW_025333960.1 coordinate 33,385,083, forward strand.
TCCAGAAATGGCACTCTATTTCTGAAGCATGATTCTCACGTTTTTCAGGCCAGAGATGATTAGAATTGTATTTGTGCGATTCCTTGGCTTTCTACCACCTTCTGGATCTCCCTTTCCATGCCGAAATTCTTTTTAAAAGCATCTGAATGTATACTCACTGCAACACATACCAGCAAGAGGTCATTTGCATTTTTTCAAAAGCATCTCATCTTATTTGTAAAGCAGATTTCTTTCCACATATCAAAGCACATACTCTCACTGAATCCATCTGAGCCCTTTAAAAATCATCCTTCTAAGCAAAATACTTTCATTTTAAAAAAATGAACATTTCCTGTACCCAAGTTAACTTTTTGTGTTGAGCTGAAGCAATATAAAATATCAGCTCAAATGGGAAATGTGGGAAGGAATTATAAAGGAAAGCCAGGAAGATTAAATGGGGAATGATTCTCTAAGGTCTAATGTGTGGTATTAATGATGTCGCTCATTGTAGCTGAGAGGAGCAGCTAGTTCTTGGCCCTTTGTATCAGGAAAACTAATGATGTCTTCTATGTTTAAGTGGTGAAAAATTTAAACAAACCTTGAATTTAGCAATAAAAATTATCTTTTAATTACTTAAGAAACACAGACAATTATGTTTCCAAAAAAAACATGGCAATTCATTTTAATGATATCCATTACCATCACCATTACTATGTTCATGACTCTGACCATGTTTATTTGAAAGGTTAAACCCTTCTTTGTTATTATAACTCATAACTTAATGACAGATAATGGCAAGAGATTTTTTTAAAAAATTATATATCCAATGCATAAATAAAATCAGTCTGACCTCAAAGAGTTGACAATGTATATTCAGCACTTTATATAAGATTAGCCATCATTAAATGTTAAGAAATATGTACAGATTTTACAGATTTTAAATGCAGTATGAAGTTTTGAAGATGTAGAACTTCCTTTGGATCGGAATAGTAGTGGAAAATGTCATAGAATATCCAGGCAAGCAAAGAAGTAGAGAATGGAGAGGGACCTAAGTAGGGCTGCATAATGAATATAAAAATATTTCATGCAGTGATCAAACGACACACTGTGGTGATAGTTTTCTACACCATCACTCCTAACCTATCAGACTTTCTGAAGGCAGTGAGGAGAGAGGGATGGTGTAAAGATAATTGGAATAAAAAATATGGAGGTGGGGAAGAAATGAGAAGATATTGGTCAAAGGATAAAAACCTTTAGTTATAAGATGAATAGTTCTAAAACCCTAATGTAAAGCAGGGTGACTATAATTAATAAAATGTATTACATACTTGAAATTTGCTAACAGTGAATTTCAAGTGTTCTCACCACAAACACACAGACACACACACAAAAGTGAACTGTGTGACAGATGTCAATTAGCTGCTGGTGGTAACCCTTTCACAGTGCATACATATGGCAAAATACTACATTGTGTATCTTAAATATATAGAATTTTTGTCAATCCTACTTCAATAAATCTGAAAAAATAACACAGAAATATATTCAAGAATAATCATTTTTGGACATTTTCACAGAATTTAAGTACAAGTTACAGTTCATCATAATCAATAAATTACTTATAGTTTATTATAAATGCCAAAGTCAGTTAACTTAATTTCCAACAGATTTGGAAAATAAGAAGCAACCTAAATGCTTATAGATGTTAACTGTATCCCACAAGCTAGGCCCTCTGTCCACCTCTAAGTAAGACCCTCTCTTTTTCCCTAACAAAGGTTAGTTAAACTTCCTGTAACCATTAAGTTTCTTTGTGTTTAGACTGAGGGGCTCAGCAAAGTTATAATTGAAATCCTGACTCAGTAACCTGTCACCTACTGACTAGTCAATGGGCAGTTTCTGGAAAGCTAGAGATAACATTTTAATGCAATGTTTCTGCTTCCTCATAAAAAGAAATGGCCACAGGATAATAATTTATAAGTTTACTTTGAAAAGGACAATGGAGACTCAAGACCACCCCATATGCATGTAACCCTTCAAATGTTTCTAGCATCTACCCCTTGAGATCTTATCAAAAACACAAAACACAGAACCTTACCCTAACTTTCCCTTCCACTTTCCACCTCTAACTTAAAAACACTTAACTTACTCCAGCAAGTAAGTTGGACTTGAGGTATATTCTTGGTAGGCAGGCATCTCCTCAATCAATAAAATTTCCCCTACCCCAGACTCTGATGTTTTGAGTTTTGGTCTCATAAGGAGTAGTAATATAGACATTAAAATCATGTAAATTCTAGTAGTGTTGTTACCTGACTAAAGGGGCCCATTTGTCTGTGCACGTGAAGGTCCAATAAACATAACAGAAGTTTGCAGCCAAAAAATTAAGGATTTACTAGTTCAGGAAATAGTTTACCTTTGTGTGTGTGTGTAGGGGAAGTGGGCAGTGGGGGCCAATAAGAATACTTGATACTTAGTTTTAGCAAATTTCAAGTATATCATACATTTTATTAACAACAGTCATCATGTTGTACATTAGTTTTTCAGACCAGAGTCACAAGTAATCTGCTTGTCAAAGACATGGCTCCCCAAAAACTTCCAGGGGATGAGTTATATAGAGAAACAATCATTCATCATGGTGGCTAAAGGAGCTGGGGTCCTGGGCTCTACTGATTGGTTGGGGTCAGGGTAGGGAGTGGTTCATCCTTTGTGCCAGGTCCTGATGTCTGCCCTGGCGTTGTTCTGTCTGGTTCCCTGAGGGTGTGATGGTCCATAGAGTCCTTCTGCTTTCCTGGGCCTGTGCTGGAACACACTGAGATCTAGATGTTATTTTTAGCTTGACCTAAACAAAACCTCATTTCTGGGACCAACAGACCTGAGGCTTTGTTTTTAACAGTTTGATACTGACCAGAATCTTAATGATTAAGGAAGGAAGTGGACAGACAGAAAGGAAAAAGGTCATGTGAAAGAGAGTTTCTGTGTAGTTGCAGTATAAGCAGTAGGTATTGCAGGAAACATATTAGAGGAACATCTCATGTTAATAAGTTCAATTACTTTATGTCTAAAAATTTTATCTATCTCTTTTCCTCATTGTTCAGATGAAAACCATAATCAAAATTATAACTTAAATGCTGTATATTGTAGAATAGGAAAAATAAAACTTTTTTTCAATTTTAGGTTCTTCTGCAGCCCTATAAATTAAATGGGAAATGGTGTATTAATGAGAGAAAAACAGAAGTTAACAATGTGTATTGCACACATATATGGGAGCTCTCAGTGATGAGTAACCCAAGAGGTTATTTAGGTCTCGGCCTACTATACCATTTTAGGGTAAACAAAGAAAAGAGGTGTTGGGCTTCTGGGCTGTGGAAGCAAGTTTGAGGATATGACCAAGAAAACCATAGTGAAGCAGCACTGTTTAGTGAGTTTGGGGAGGCATATTTAGGTCATTGACTTTTTTACTGGTAAGAGTTACTGAGTCCTCTTCTTCCAGATGAAGGAGATAAGATCTTTACAAATGAAAATTTCCTTTATAAGTGTAAATTTTTTGAAAGGAAAATGTGTGTCCTGCATTTATTTATTTACTTACTTACTTATAATTTTAAATTTTTCATTTTGGAATATAAAGCTTTTTTTTAAGATTAAAATGTAATTGACATACAATATTATATTAGCTTCAGGTATACAACATAGTGATTTAACATTTCTATACTTTACTAAAAAAAGGTCTAGTAACCAAATGTAACTGTAAAAAGTTATCGAGATATTATTGGCCGTGTTCCCTTTGCTTCACATTAAAGTCCCATGAGTTATTTACGTCATAACCCTAAGTTTGTACCTCTTAGTCCCACCTACAGGTGTTTTTCACCTATCCCACCAACCCTCTGGCAACTTTCAGTTTGTTCTCCATATCTATGAGTCTGTTTCTGCTTTGTTTTGTTCATTCATTTGTTTAGTTTTTTAGATTCCACATATAAGTGAAATAATTCATTATTTGTCTTTCCCTAACTTATTTTACTTTTCTTTATCCATTTCTCTCTTGATAGATACCCAGTTTGCCTCCATATCATGGCTACTGTAAATAATGCTGAAATGAACATAGAAGTGCACATATCTTTTTAAACTGGTGTTTTTATTTTCTTCGAATATATACACAGACATGAGATTGCTGAGATGCGTGGTAGCTCTATTTTACATTTTTTGAGGAACGTCCATACTGTTTTTCATAGTGTCTATAGAAATTTACATTCCCACCATAAAACTCCTAGGGAAAAAAATAGGCAGTAAATTAAACTCTTTGACATAGCTTTTAGAAATATATTTTTGGATGTATCCTCTTGGGAAAGAGTGACAAAATAAAAAAAATAATAAACCAGTGGGACTATATTAAAGTAAAAAGCTTTTGTAGGGAGAAGGAAACCATACCATCAACAAAATGAAAAGGCAACTGACTGAATAGGAGAAGTTATTTACAAATGATATATCTGACAAGGGGTTAATATTCAAAATATATAAACAACGTATAAAACTTAACATAAAAAACTAATTAAAAAATGGGCAGAAGACCTGAATGCACATTTCTCCGAAGAAGATATACAGATGGAACACAGATACATGACAAGATGCTAAATATCCCAATCATCAGAGAAACACAAATAAAAACTACAATGAGCTATCACCTCACATCTGTCAGAATATTTATTATGAAAAAGATAAGAAACAAACTAAGCGAACAACTAGAACAAGAACAGAACCACAGAAACGGAGATCATATGGATCTCCGTTTCTGGGTTATCAGCAGGGAGGGGGAGGGGGAGAATGAGGGAAAAGGTACAGGGAATAAGAAACATAATCGGTAGGTACAAAATACATAGGGGAGGTTAAGAATAGTATGGGGAATAGAGAAGCCAAAGAACTTCCATGTATGACCCGTGGACATGAACTAGAAGGAGGGGAGTGCTGGTGGAAGGGGGGTGCAGGGCAGAGGAGTATAAAGGGGAGAAAATAATGGGACAACTGTAGTAGCATAATCAATAAAATATAGCTTATAAAAGAGAAGAATCAATAAGTGTTGCCAAGGGTGTGGAAAAAATGGAACTTGCCTGCATTGTCTGTGCCCTGTTTTCAGAGCTTTTCATGCCTTTGTTGCTTCTGAATGGCCTTAGCTCAAAATCATCCATAACCTGAAGAGGCTTTTGAGGTGGCATATTCTGATACCCTGCATTTTATTACAACTCCATATAAAGGCATAGTGAATATCTAGGGATTTTAATTTATTTGCATTATATCATCCTCTTTGGGGAGTCAAGATCTGTGGCTTGAAATGATATCTTTCACCTGTCTGAACATTTTTGAATTTTGAATAAAAAAGAGAATAAGAAAGCAGTTGATATATATACATATTTGCATATAACATGCATAATGATTGCTAAAGAACCCAACATACCTTTCCTTCCTTCTCTCCCCGGCTTTTTTTACTCCCTCCCATTCTCCCTCTCCTTTCCTTAATTTCTGTTTTCTTATCCACCTATCTACCCTATTTTCCTTCTTACCAAAAATCAGAAAACTTCAGATATTATTACACTGTGCCACTTTAGGGATAGGCTGAACTAGACTTAATGCTGAATACAGGCATTTTACAAAATGTGTATCAGGTGTAATATTTGCTTAGAACAACAAACACTTTTTGAAAACTCTAGAAATAGTGATTTCCATACCAAAGAGTGATTTCAATACAGTGAAAATCATAAAAAATAGCACTTTCTTGTGCTTATTGAGATTCATCTTTATAAATGTTCTTCAAAACAAAAGCTAAGCTGATATTACCTGACATGGACTAAGTTATGAAACTGAGACCAAAGCACGACAGAATTTACTGACTGCAATAGCCAAAGGAAGTCACAACCACCAATTTGCATCCCCCAATGAGTCAGCTAGACTTGGCTATGTTTTATCTCTCCTTTACATCCTCTATACAGAAACAACCATAACATTGAATTAGCTTAGCCACCTTCATGATTGTTTCAAACTTAAGAATTCTATTATTAGGATTCGTTTTTGTTTTTTCCAGGAAATATTGAATTATGAATTTTCTTTATTATTTTACTTGCCTACTTTCTGGCTCAGTTACTCTTTCCTTAAAAGGCATTTTTCATATGCTAATAAAATTACATGTAATTTTTAAGAGTGCAAATTCTCATTTGATTCATTTGTGGTTAATAGGAGTTTGTCCTTCTAGTAAGCTTAGAGGGGCCCACCTACTATCCAAAAAGGATTTGCCTTTTTAGTGACCCTCACTTCAAATGCAAATTCCTTGCTCTTTTAGCCCTGCCTATTTGGGAGTCTCCCTGAATATGATCTAAGAATCCTTGACATTCAGATGCGAATGAAGGAACACAGCTGTCCAGAGTATAAGGAAAAAATCTGTCATTTCACTTTGGAACCTCCTTTAGGTGAACTTAATCTTAACTCCTCTTATTCTTTATTTCTCTGACTTGATTATATTTTGGCTAATCAACAAATAACTATCATTTTCACTATTTCCTTGCCAATGTTTTAATTTTTATTTTTAAATCATTTTTTTCATTTTTCCATTACAGTTGTCACACAATATTATATGAATTTCAGGTGTGCACCACAGTGATTAGACCTTATACAACTTACTAAGTGATCAGTCAGATAATTCTTGTACCCATCTTACACCATACATAGCTATTAGAGTATCATTGACTGTATTTTCTAATGCTGTACTTTATATTCCCATAAATATTCTGTGTAGTTCTTAATCCCTTCATCTTTTTCACCCTTCCCCCTAACCTTCTCCCATCTGGCAATCATCAAAATATTCTTTGTAACTATGACTATGTTATGCTTGTCAGTTTATTTTGTTTAGACTCAGTTTTATTGATAAATATGTACTTATTACCATTTTATTGTTCATATTTTTATTATTTTTATTTTCTTCTTCTTAACAAAGACCCTTTACAAATTTTATGTATTACTGGTTTGGTGGTGATAAACTCCTTCAGAATATCACAGAGCTGAAATGCCCTCCTCATCACATTATATCAATGGGTACATATCAACATGACTTATAATTGGTTATACTAATTTTCTAACATGACTGAAGTGATATCTACAAGGTCGATTCACTCTTTCCTCTTTCTCTGCACTATTTGTTGTAAATGAGTCACTAAGTCTAGCCAACATTCAAGAGAAAAGAAATTAAGTGAATTAAACTCTACTTTCTACTAAATGGAAAAAAATATGAAAAATTTGAAGACATATGTTCAAACACTACAAAAATTAATACATATTTGGCAAATTAGTTTGAGATTGTGGAAAATATCATGTTGCTCTTTAAAGTTCTATACTTCCATCAAAGACAGGCTGATGTATGGACATCTTCAGACCAGAAGTACATATACCTGTAGTTCTTTCCCTTTCCATTTGAAGTTCTTTGAGAATTAATTATTACCTTGTTTTTCTGTTTTAAATGCCTCCCAGTGCCTTTAAGTAGATTTTATAATATATTCTATTCGCATTTTTATAATTGTTGTGTGGGAGTGTTCATGTGTCCATTTTGCTTTGCTACCATTGTTAGAAATTTCAAGGCTCAATTAATTTAATTGGTTTGCTTGACCTGATTCACAATGATGGTGTTTATTCCTGAAGAAATATGTTAAATATATATTCAACATAATATGTTAACTAAGGTAGAAAATAGTTTTAATCCTCTAACAACCTTAAATGATTAAAAAATAGTTCAGTGATGACAAATTCAGTCATTTCCAACATACCATTTCTTGGCCAATTCAGACAAATTAGATGTTATTTTATTTTCTGGGTTTTGTCAATATAATTCTGCAACTGCCAGTTCAGTGAAAACTAAATCAGAATTGTAAATATAAACAGCACATTGTTTTTCTTAAACTGTGTTTTGACTTTTTAGCTAGCTTTTTTAGTATCAAATACATTCAGCCTCACCAACAAGAATGTTCATTTTCCAGTATACTGTGATTATGAACATTTTCAGACTTTGTTGTTGGTATGAATTTCAAAACTGACCATTTTAAGGCAGATGACCTAGCAATGGGTTTCCAGAAGTTGATGTGATTCTATAGTTAAGACATCTTAAATTACTAAATTTCTAAGCAAAGTACTTAACCACTTTTGGTTTCCTTCACAAACAATTAAATTTCATTATAAACACAGCGATTCAGCTGATGGCTTGGTGAGTAGTTATGATGAACTTCTGTGTACTTGTGCATGCATGATTCTGTGTTGGCATTTGTGCATGCACACCTGTGCGTACATATTTGTGTTGGGTGGGGCTTAAAGAAAGACACTTTAAGAGACAGGAGAGGAACAAGGATTGGACAAGAAAGAGGTGGTGGAGAAGGAGTTACATGAAGTCAGTCAAAAAACCATTGAGTGGCTACTCTGTGTAAGAAAATGAAACAGCAAATATGGTGAATATAGAAGCTCAGGCCAAACGGCTCCTTGTTTCCATGGGTAACTATTAGGTAACTAATCTGAGCAGTCCTTTCAAGACACAGAGCAGCAATTTTTAAATTGTGGCAATATTCCATTCTCAGGTCTTAGAGGAAGCTGGGGAGCCAAATGGGGCTCTTGGGCCCAACTCTTCCAGCAGAAGAGCTTCATTTTCATCTGTTTTATACAGTTGACATCTGAGTTAAATGCTTTGAATAAAGAGTTCCTTTAACTAAAAATTGAAAATGATTCCATAATTTTGAGTTCCTAGAAGACAGGGATATCAGGTAGCAATACCTTAAAAAAGATGATAGAAAAATAACAATCACACCAATAATTATAAATTACAAAAAATACTGTGTGTTAATGATAAACATAAATAATTGTGAAGATGATGATGATATATCCTATCTTTAACTTCAGGTTTTACATTTCATAGCTTTATTAATAAGATAGTATAATAATATATTTGCAAATAGGATATCATAAGAGTTATTTCATAAAATCAGCTTATGTATCTAATTGTTTTATTTAAATATTTTTAAAGAAATTTTAGCTGAGAAAGTATTTTTTAAAAAATCTATATTTAGGGCCCTCATTGTACCATGGTATATACAAGGGAAATTCTTAAAATAGTCACTGGCCTTAGAAAGCTTAGTGCACAACTGAAGAGATAAAATTTATGTTATACAAAGAAAAATAAGAACATTGTTACAATATTTCATTTCTAAGATAAGTAGTTAAGTCAGAGGTTGGTTATGCATATTTATATTTTCCAATGATTCTCAAAAATTTTGAAATTTCATGGAGAAGAAAATATTTAGATTATTTCTACATCACAGATTGAAATGAAATAAGAAGACAATGTTGGTATATTCACACATTACTTTTCCTTTTTTATAATAACAAACTTCTTTTATTGTATATAAATATAGAGTGTGATGTTTACTAAATGAAGGCCATAATTCCAAAAGGATATATTATCATTCTTATTTCAGATTCCATTAATATAATCTGATTTTGGAAAAGTATTCAAAATAATGATGATTACATCTGTCCCTTAAATTGTGCATAATACCATGCATTCCTAGAGAACAAGATAGATGTAAATGGACACCACAAGAATAACACAGTTTGTTCCAGGCACCAAACTCAGGAAATAGAGCCTGAGAGGAGAGTAGTCCAGTTGCATGGGTTTAATATGCCAAGGCTTCATTTATTCCTAATGGGGCCATCAGTGTCTTTTGTGATCTCAGTAATTAAGAAGCCAGTTTGATTCCTCTGATTATGGACTTCCTCGAAGCTGGCTGCTAGGTCATAAAGGAAATAGAAAGATACTTTGGAGAACTAATGGCTGCCCGTGTGTGCTGAGTCAGTCTTGGATTTAATGAGAGACTAAGCTGACTTATGCAAGACTGCTTTGTGTCTCTGAGATGTTCTATTTTAACATGTTGATCACTTCTTCTTGGACATCATTTTCCCTATAGAGACATGGGCCACTTACATAGTTTGACAAAATTAATTCTATACGGGAGATGAGAGAAAACATAGTAACAGTGGAAATTCTAAAGTGAAACAATGTGCATAGAGACCTATATTAAACAAAAAAATACAAATGTGGGAGGATTTCTGTGATATTTCAGTTGAAGGATGGAGACTGGTGACTTTATTATGAACATCATTAGTATAGTCATGTTCATTGGAAGACAGCACAATGGTTTAAAGACCCTCCATGGAAATACTATTTTATCCCACTCATTACCTTCCAACCCATCTCCAATTTTGTTTATGTCTTCCTTAATGAATGCCACAGAGCAGGGAAAACAAGAAAAGAGGATTAGATGGGCCAAAACAGTAAAGCTACATGAATCACTATGATGGATTTCATTAATTAGAAATTAAAATTAAAGACACCAACCTGTGGAAAAATGAACCACTGAAGGTTGTTCCAGGACATTGTCTGTTCTAATTTTCAAAAATTAATTTGACAGAAATGTTTAAAGTATGGTGTGTAAGAGAAATCTGGTGACTCAGAATAAAAATCACAGTGGGAGAAAAAGAAGCTTTATGCCATTTTTTTCCAGTGCATGCTTTTGATTAGTCAAGCACCAGAAAGCCAAATTTGGGACACTGCTGAAATGCCTTTTATATAAAAAACTAAAAAGCTCTTTTGTTCACTGTCCTACCTAGGAGGGATGTGTGGTTATTCAACCAATTTTTTAATTGTGAGAATTTTTTTCTGAATAAGCTCTTCTGAATCAGAAGATCCTCTGGTGAGCAAATAATAAGAGCTGAGAAGATGGGAATGGAGGGGCAGATAAATGAGAACCAGAGAGGAGAATGATCTCAGTTGCCCTCTAAGTCCATATTAAACAGCACGTGTTCAGTTTAAAACAAGCTAATCCCAATTAACCAGTGTCCAGATATCTAGAAATAAAAAAAAAAACCCTGAAATTATTATTTTATAACTCCAGTTCCTGGATGTAGAGAGAATAAGTAGAAATAATAATAAAAACATGAACAAAACAACAGCAGCAGCAGAAATAGCTTGCTGTTTATCCTTTACTGCCATCTTCTTTTCTACCTCCATTTGCTGCTCTGCTCTTTGCCATGGGAGGGTGACCAGTTGACTGTATCTCCTGGACTGCCTTTTCTCTTGTGTAGGGTGGAGTTTCTACTAATAGAAGTTGATTTAAGAAGGTTAGATGTCAGAAGGAGAGGAAGGTAAGGATTTTTCCCCTCCAGTATTCTCCCTACATCATAGTGGTAGTTGCATTTATTGCTTCTTCTATGACACAGCTTCTATCAGTCAGTTTCTCTTCTTTGGCTCCAGCTCTGCATAGACTATTTGCCTTATCTCTGTCTTCTGCACTGTTTTAACACTCTTGTCAGAAGTATAAGTATGATTTTTATCAGGTAACTGGTAAAGGAGATATTTTTCATAGTTATTAAATGTCTTCATAGAAACAAAATCAGGTGAGGAAGAAGGATATCTTAATTCTTAGAGAAATAAGTACTTAGAGAATTGTAAGTCATTCCACTACAATCACATTTTCTCAGTATTTCTGATATAAATGGAGAAGAACCAATGAGTCCAGCCCCACAGTGGGATGAACAATCTCAAAAGATGCTCAAATTCTCCACCCTGTTCTGTATGTACATCCAGTTCCTCTTATCTTGGGAGCTAGACTGTGTCTGTAACTGCATTAAACAATAGAATGAGGAGAAAGAGACCTATTAGGACTTATGAACAAAGTATGAAGCAAAAAGCTCGATTCACCAGGGAGAAATTACAGACTATCCTGGTAAAGATAGGAGCCAAGTAGAAAGGCTCTAGAAAGTGAAACATAGTGTGAAAAAAGAAAGCCACTCAATGGAGCACTGAGGTAGCAGATGTTCAGTTATCTAACATCTGTTATTTTGCAACTGCATGAGACCTTAAGAAAGACTAGCTGAGGAACCTCCCAGTTAGTCCCCAGTCAACATACATATTTGTGAGATATAATAAAATGTCAGTGGTTTCAGCTACTAAGTTTTAAGGTAATTTATGATGCCGCATTAGGTAACTATTGTGATAATCTACGTACTAGTCGTGTGACTGTTAAAGGTACTTAAACTTTCTGAGGCTCAATTTTTTCATTTTTAAAATGTGAATGATGATAGTTAACTACACTATAGGTAACCTTGAGGTCTGAGCTAAAACTGAGAGAAAATGCTCAAAGTAGTCATTTGGAATAGAATCTGGGATACAGGAAGTAGCCAATAAATTTTGTTCTTATTGGTAACATTATTATTACATATTTTATCTTCATGTCCTCAAATAATTTATATATATAATCATACACACACATACACACACATATTAGTCACTTGGGTACATTTAATAAGCACCTAAAATATTTTACATATTGTACTACATGTTTGAAGGTGTAGGATTAGTAAGAAAATACAAAAAGATCAAAATATCCTCAATTAGAGGCTGTAGGTACAGGGAAAAGGGACTGATTAAACCTAAGTCCAAAATAATTTACACTTCTGTTATTTGATAAAAGCTACCTGAATGTGAGTTTGCTTGGGAAAAACAAAACTAGAAATGAATATTCCCGACAAGTGTGGTAATCAAACTCTTGGATATTAAAGAAAATAACCTAAACAGAAGCAGGAGCGGTTATGGATATAGGTAGAAAAGGCATGAGGAATAAAATTGTTGGTACAAGACCAGGATATAAAGAAGGATATTGAAACATATTCTGAAAGCACAGAGACCTTGCAATGTAGGTTAAAAGCACTGGTTATGTGAACAATGAACTGAATAATAAGATATTGGGGACTTAAAGATAAAGGAGACAAGTAGAGAAAGGCTGGTAATAAAACACTAGAAAAGCAAATGGACAGTGGTTCTTTGATTGCAGATACATTTCTGAGGTAATATCAGTAAAACTTGGTAACCACTGGGTCAGGGGGATAAGCAAAAAGAAGAAGGCAAAGGTGGATCTCAGGATTCTATCCTGATGGTCAAAGATAGTGGCCTTCATTAAGACAGGACACCCAAAAAGAGAAAATAACATTTCCGCACTATAGGATAAGGTTGTCACTAGGAAGGGTAAAATAGGCACCATTATTTAGTGCACACTTAATACGGGCTAAATACTTTTACAAAGACATTTAAATATATGTTTTCTAATTACCTAACATATGAATATAACTATTTCCATTATAGAGATATTGACACTAAGATTCCATGATATTAAATTACTTGAACAGGTAATTTATGGCTTGAATGGCAGTTTCATGACTTCAAATTCCATATACATTTTTTATTTACGAAGTTGGATATGAAGAGTAGAATAGGGATAGAATGGGAGATTAGATAGATAGATAATATTGATACAGGTATAGATATAGTTATTGATGTTATCTTGGGAGAGATAATAGTGGGTAGAATGAGCAAAGAGAAGTTCAGAGACTGAATCCTCCAAATGGATGAAGGCAACCCAGAAGAATGGACTTGACACACAAATCCTATGATATAGAGAGCTAAAGAGTATTGGGGAATGAAAGTGACCATTGGGTTGACAGCTAGGAGATATAGGTAGTTGAAACAGCCTGGAAAACCTTAGTGTCCCAGCTAGGGTTGTGACTGTCCTCCTTAGTTACCTGGTCTTCACAGAGCAAGGGGGAAGGACTAAGCACTCCAATGTGGAGGCATTGCATTCATAAAGTGACAATAATGGGAAAGCAGAGAAAGTATAGGAGTTGTGCTACTATAAAGTGATCTTTCGGTCAAATTATCCTTCACAATTGTGATTCCTGTTTCTATCTAGGTGCTTTCTGCAACCAGCTTTTACATTAAACCAAGTGGCTTTGTTCTGCATCAGTAGAGGCCATATGTGTCCACAGCGTATTTGACTGTGGTTATCCACAATTAAGCCGTGTTAAGAACTGTGAAGCTTCCATAAGTTTAACCAACTGGTTAAAATACGAAATTTCTTATATATAGTTCTAAAACATACATGGAAATGCAAAGGAACAAGAATTATGGGGGCACCTATGAAGAAGATTAACAAAATAAGAAAACTTACTCTACCAAATAACAAGAATTATTATAAGGCTATGGTAAGTAAGACTGAGCTAAGGGCATAAAAATAGACAAATGGAGAAATTAAATAAAAAAGAGAGTTTACAAACAGATACAGTTGCCTAACACCTGATTTAAGAAAAAGATGGTGCTTTTAAAAAATGGGAAAATATAATAGTTTTATTAAATGGTGCTGGGATCATTAGATATGTACATGAAACAACTGTCATGTCCTTTCCTTTTCACCATATACAAAAGTAAGTTCCACACTGGTTTTTACATTTAGATGAGAAATGGAAAACAATCAACCTTTTGAAAGATAATGTGGGAGAAAATCTGCAAAGCTTCAAGACTTTGATATAGTTTGAAAATAATAATTTTCAACAAGATACAAGAAATGCTAACCTTGCTCCCACTAACCAAAAAAAAAAAAAAGTATACATGGAACTAAATCAAAATAGAGTTTGTTCATCAGAAGTACCCATTAAGAAAACAGGAAGAATAACCACAAAGTAGAAAAAGATTATTTGGAACACACCAATCATAAGGGCTCACATTAATAAGAGAAATTCCTCCCAAACTGAGCAATATAATTGAACATACATTTTGCAAACTATATTTAAAAAAGATCAATGAAGGCCAAGGTTGCCCAATTATATTAGCAATCAGACTTACTCAAACTACATTTGCAATGAAGAAATTCTCCATGAATATGTCACTTAGTTAACTTTCCTCTAAATGGTATATTTCTGAATATAAAAACTTTTCATTAAAAAGTGATAATACTGAACTACATACAACTGTCTAGAGCTAGAACTCTTTTCATGTGAGTCTGGGAATTATACAGAAGATATGAAAAATAAAGACACATAATATGGGTAATTCAATAAATAGCAGGCCTGGAACATAAACCCTGGGTCTATGATGGCTACAGAACCTTCCTGTGCTATTCAGCAGCTATATAACAATGGGCAAATCATATACCCATTGTAACTCTCTCTGTCTCTCTCTTTCTCTGTCTCTCTCCCTCTCTCTATATATGCACACACATATTTAGTTTAAGCATTTTTTATTTTTTATTGTTGTTCAAGTCTCTTTATCTCAATTTTCACCCCTGCACAGTCCTCCACTCCATCCATCCCCACATCCCACCCTCAAACCTACCCCCTTTGGCTTCATCCTTGTGTGCTTTATACATGTCCTTTGATGGACCTTCCCCTATTTTAAATGTGAACTCAGTACAGATACCTCTGTGGTGGTTGTGAAAGTTAAACAAGATTATCTGCAATGTGGTGTTAGATAGATGTATGGATGGAAACTTAGGAAAATAGAACAATGCTTCAAACATTTATCTTTTTTTTCCTATTTTATTTTGTGTTCATTTTGGAGATTCTTATGCTTTTAGGAAGAGAGAAAAGAAAGATGACAGGGTATGAAGAAAAAAGAATAAGATGCAATATTTTTCATGGCTCAATATCCTGCTAGTGCAGGTTAATTGCTTTATAGACATTTTTTGAAATCCTGTAAATGTGTAGTAAAATAATAATGCCTAAGTGGCCCTGTAAGTTCTTGGACAAAATATGATATTAAAAGAGAGGAATATTAATAGGAAATTCCCAATTGTTTAGCTGATGTCAGCCCACATTTCTTTTTAAAATATATTTACATTATTTAAAGTCAAATTATTACAGAATTGGAAAGTTCTTTAGTTTGTAAGAACTGGACCCAAGTCTACTCAATAAATTGGCAAATCAATATTAGCAAGATATTTGCACTCCCTCTCACCTTGTCTCCTACATTTTTATTCCCTCTCATTACATTTTTCTCTACATAAAAATGCTGAAAAAATATTTTCTTAGCTATTCTGTATTATTGTCATAATATATTTTTCTGCTTTAGGATTATTCATATTGAGATTCCTAGAAACATGATGATAATAATGATGACAGTGATAATAGTGTCATATTATTGTGAGTGATATAATCAAGAGTACCGATGACATTAAGGCGTATATAAAAGAAAAGAATTTCAGGTGATGATGGCAGACTGGTCATTCTGGAATGCCCAGAGTAGAATTATTTATATCCTTATTAAATACAGCTGAGATGGAACAAAGCTTCTGAGAAGGAGAGTTTAAGGGGTCTTTATTTGGGTTCCGGAGTGTGGTCTTCCCACGGTTCTATTCTCTGAGTCATTTCATTTCTACACCCTCTGTGCACACTATTTGTGAGCAGCTGATCCCCCAATTAAGGCCTACACCTGCAGCGGCCAAACTTCCATCCCATGAATCACCAACTGTAACATTCTCCACTGCCCAGTGGAACTTCTGTGACCAGAGAATCAACACAACACGCAGCTGCCCCTAGGAGTCTGAATTGCTAAGACAAAAGTAGCATTTTGCAGAAATGCATTAATCTTCCTCTTCTTGGGGTTACCATTGTGGGCTTGGGTAGATACGTTCATCAGTGTGACACTGGGTGGAACAGTTTCCTTCCCCTCTGAAATAGTGACTGAGAAGGGACAGAGCAAGACTTGCAGGTTGTGGTTTTGTTTGTTTGTTTACTTATTTATTTATGGAAATAGGACCTGAGTAAAGGAGGCAGGGGTGGGAATGGAAGGTAGATTCTTTTCAATACCTTGCAGGCCCAATCCAGATCTTGCTTTTTTATAAATCTGGAATTGAGTGTCACTAGAGCCAGATTGTACCAACTGTTATCTCAGACCACAGCCTATACAAGTTCCTCTCCATTTCAGAACAGCTCAATAGCACTTCTTGTCAACATGACAGCCCTCCTGATAGAATCACCATCATCGTGTCTAAAGTCACATGAAAAATGGAACTATTTCATTTAATATTTTAAAAGTGAATTCACAATAATGGTTAGGTATGGTCCAGAGATCATGGAGATCTGTGCAAGTTATCCCCTCTAATCAAGGAATATAGTCTGAGAAAGTACTTTCAAACTGTCAGAATTTCCAAAGTTTGATATTTAACAGCAAATCTACATTTGTGTACTCCAAGTTCATTAACTTCATTATGATAGCTCCAGTTCTCCTGTTTTATTTCTACTTTTTCTAGTTCACTGAATTGAGACAAAATAAATCATAAATAATTATAAATCATGCAAAAATTCTTGATTCATATTATTACAAACAGTATTTTCTTTCTGGATGGAAGTATTTGTATGTACAGCCAGGCTCCCTGGGTTCTTTTAATTACTATCTGTGACTTTGGGCAAATTTCTTTAATCCCTCTGACTTACTTTTTTCAGCTATGATACAAGTTTTGAAATAGCATCAAACACAGGATTTTTGTGACAATCAGTGTAAATCACTCAGAGGAAAGCTTGACACACATAAGTGTGAGTTGTTGTTATTGTTATGGCACAGTTTTTAATTCCACTCTGGATGCTTTATTAACCCAGATATTCACTCTACTTGCCCCAGCTCTCCCAACACACTTTCTCCTCCCCTGATGCTCTCAAACTGGAATCGCATAATCACATCATTGGAGTGTAATTGTGTTGAACGTGCTTAGTAGGGACAAACATGATGGATAAGTTAAATTACTAAAGACGTATCAACTTTGGATAACTAAGTCATAGATTAAATAACAAAATATGGCAAAATGTTGACTGCTACTACCTTGGTTAGTAGGATTTTGGTTGCTTTTAATTAATCGCACTATATTTTTTCTGTAATTCTTTACGAGAAGCTACATTTTATTTTTTAGGAGAAAAACATTATTTTTATTAAAACTATATGTAATAAGTGGCATGGAATCTATAACATAACTCAACTGATGTGTTGGAAAGGTTAATAAATTTTCCAAGAAGGCAAACTCCAGGAAGAAGTTCAGAGATGTTTTTAATTGGGGTATGGTAATCAAATCACACAGTCTTCTAGGGAAAAAAAGGTCCATTTAACCACTTTTTCTTTAGAGAGTGATATTTATTAAGGCAAAGTTTGAGAAGTGGACTAAAAGGAATTTTCACTCCTCACTATTTCCGGTTTGTCATTGGATAGAGGGTTATCATGTCCGATGGTTTCTCCCCGAAAATCATACTATAAAAACACTTGTATTCAATTTATAGTCAACTTTGTGATGGTCACAGGTCAGAAACATTTATTTTCTTGGCAAAAAATCCTTATATTAGATCAGCTTCTATCAGTTTCCCATTCCTGCATTTTATTTTTCTTTCTGATTGTATTTTATTTTTTGATTCCTGTTTCCGAAAGGATTTAAGGAAGCGACATTGACTTATTGATCCATTCATATATTATTTACCAGATTAGGTATTAAGCATTTCTCATACTCCAGCTATCATACTAAGATATTGAAGAAAACAATGATTCACAAAATACATTTGATTCATCCAAAAATCAACTATCGAATGGGTGTTAAAGACAAACATACAGGTCACTGTGATGCAGCATGATGAGGTACTAATATAGGGTAAAGACACACTGGTCTCTTGAATCTCATTCACTATTTGCCATGGCATTTAGAAGCAAGGTCAAGCCTTTGAGAATGAAACAAAATTGTTTAATTTGGATTTGTTTAACTTGATTTTAACTTTAGATAATTTGTCTAAGGGGCTTAGAAACATAATTTATGAATTGCTCAATACATTTTGAAGTAATTTTTGTATAACATATTTAAATAAAGTGATTTTTTCTGAAAGAAAATAGAATAGGAAACACATTTGTACCAGACTGAAGTTGAATGATTCACAGATATTTCTTGGTTCCCACCAGATAATTCTTCTTAATTTAAATATTTCAGTGTATTCTCCACCAACTACATGCCCGAAACTCTGTTCAGTGTTATAAGGGAAAAGTAGTGGAAAAGTATTTAAAATTTAAATGAGGTCAAAACATTACCTATTAGCAGTTTTGAAAACAATTATAGACACTACACCATGATGCTAAATAGAATACCTCTGGGTGTCACAATACTAAATAACTTAGTTACGTGGGGGTAAGCAGAGTTACTGCAAAAAGTTGAGAGAAGCTTTGGTAAAGTAATAGTATTTCTATATGTAGAAAAGAAAATATGTCCCTATCTTTATGTGCCTCTCTTTACAAAGATGTCATTTTGCTTTCCTACCATAGCCTTCATTTCTGAAACGCTTTGCTGGATCCAAAAATATTTGGTCATCTACCCTATAATTATACATTATTATTATTCTTTCAAAATGTTTCACAGAACTGTGTATATTACCAGACTGGACTAGGAGATAAGGCCAGACTTAGAGGAAAATCTGAATTCCATTATGTCTCTCTTTATATAAACTTGAAGGCAAGCGTTCATTACCGGGACGGAGGTATGTTTGCTGCCGTAGCTTGATCCTGTGTTAATACAATTTTATAAGCTGAAGTCTTCATATTTTGCTTCTCTCCTTTCTCTACCTTTACTTATTTGAGGGCATTTCATCTAAATCATTGCTCGTTGGACAGTCCTTTGTGAATCATAATCTGCTCTGATACCACTATCAGTGAAAATGGTGCTGTCAACATTTATGTCAACGCTGAGGTTGTAATTTCTGACAGTAATGTTCCTGGGCTTGATCTAAAACTCTCTGCTCATGTTGACAGAGCTGCCTGTCAGAGTCCCTTCGGCCTGACACTTCTAAGTGACTAAGGACTTGGTGGGATTCACTCTAGGAAAAATCTCATTCCAAGTTCTCCCATTAGGTCCACGGCTCATATGAAAGCACTGCCCATGTTACCAAGAGATAAATGAATGTGTAAGAACAGGGACTTGGGTCAGCAGTAGGTTGCTATATAATGTTCATAACATCTGTGGAAATAAAATATACCAGTGGTGAATTTTTCCTGAGGACTGGATCTTGTCAAGACCAATGCATAAACCTGAAACCCCATTAAAGAACATCAGTCTAACCTCTTATATCAAATATTGTTTCAACATAGCTTAATTCGTGTTTCAAATTACAAAATTATGCTCTGGAATTTCATAATTTGTATGATTAAAATGCTTCATTTTGAACATTTCTGCTATATCATACTCATCACTATGCCCCAAATGAGTTGGGTTCCTTCCCTCATACTATTTTCTTTTTCGGTCAAATATTTCATCTCTCCAGAAATTACTTCCACTTCTCTATAACTATTAGATTAGCAAAATTTAAAGAAGTATAATATTACACAAAGCTAGAGAGTATTGGCAAAGCTGGTGCACTATATATCGCTCATGACACTGTAAATTGGTATAAGCATTTTCAAAAGTAATTTGGGATTATATAACAAAACCCAATAAGTCTACACTTGAGAATACATTCTAAGGGGATGATTCAAAATAAGATAAAGGCTCTATATGCACAAAAGCATTCATGGCAACATTATTTATAACAGTTAAATTTGTTATAAGTAAATGTCCAATAAAAAGGGGCTAAGCACATTATACTATTTCAAATTGATTAAGTTGTATGAAACACTGAAAGATACAAAGTTCACTCTATTATTTTCTACCTCTGTGACCACATCTTTTCAATCATCCTTTTCAACTGCTTCTTCTTATGCAGCCCAGGTCTAAACATCCTCTCAATTTATTTACACACTTCTGGGCTATGCAACAGCTCTCAGAATCTTCCATCATTGCACACTTCCTCCTGTGAATGTGACTTCACTGTTCTCTCTCTACTAGATCCTAATCCCTTTTCAGATAAGAATTGTGTCTTTTATCACTGTATCTTTGAAGCCTAAATAATGTAGACTATCAAAAAGTATGAACTGAACTGCTCCATATTGAGAAAAATTAGAATCACTTCTCGGCCTTCTGGCTAAGATCAAGGGTGAAAAATAAATGGCTGTAATTCTTTCGTAAGTAGCAAAAGAAAAATACAAAAGCATATACACAGTATTATAAAAGAGTCAAATGTATATTGATTTTGAAAACAAGGAATCGAGATCACAAAATGGAATCAAATTGATACCAAAATTAGCTTGCTGTGACTATGAGTAATTTCAATGTGGTCATTTTCTTTACTATTTTTAAAATCAAAATAAAAAAATGATATCATGTTTAGTACTTAAATGTATATACTAGTTCTAGAAATTAGTATGATTTAAAATAAAGACATTTTTCCTATTTTTAAATTCCATTTTCTGTAAGTCTATGGCAGCCAACAGGTGGGTCACTTGGATAAATCAATAAATTCATCTGAGATCCAGCTTCCTCATCTACAAAATGGAGATAATAGCACCAATCTGACAATATTATTACAGAAGCTAAACAAACTAGCTTCTACACATGTCAATATATCTGCAGATAGGATGGAGGAGCTCTTCTGTATCCAGGAAAGCAGAGAAATCCAGCTCAAAGTTCTTCAGACAGTGCGCAAAGTAAGAAATAGTGCACACTAAATGCACCAGAAGAACATAGTATCTAATTTGCTTCTAGGCCTCAAGTAGTTATTTTTCTTGACCCACAAAATGGAGAGACTTCCTCTGCACACAAACCCTTCCTTCTTAAAGGTTAATAAAATAACAGATTTTTAAAAAAGTAGCCTTCAGAGGCTGTACTTGAGCTTTTGCTTACCTGTCTCCAGTTCCAAAGTTCACATCAATTCAATTAGATATCACTGATGAACTCCCACAATCTTACTTAATAATTCAAAGTAGTTACCTTATATTTAAAAAAGAAAAAACACATGGTGAAATCTGATTTTATATGCGTTTTCATAAACACATGCAACCATGAACAACCACCAATTTAGGATTCTGAACAGTTCCACAACCTTAGAAGGAATTCCTTAAATGGCCCTCTGTAGTCAACTCCTCTCTCTCATCTGCTCACTGGTAACACCTATACTGTTTCATGTTTCCATAATTTTGACTGTTTTTCAGAATGGCATATACATGGTATCATACAGCCTTTGGAGTTTGTATTTAACTCAGCATAGTGCCTTTGAGATTCAGCCATGATGCTGGGTGTCTCAGAACTTGGTTTTATTTGTTGATGAGTAATATCCCATTGTAAAGGCATGTTACAGTTAATGTATCTATCAGTTGAAGGACATCTGTGTCATTTTCAGCTTTGAGCAATTATGAATAAAGATACTATATACATTCATATACAAGTTTCTATGTGAACATATGTTTTAGTTTTTCTTTGGTAAACACTTAGGTTCTGGATTGTTTGGTCATATGTAAGGAAATGTTTCATTTTTTCAGAAATCACTTTCCAAAGCGACTCTGTTATTTTGCATTTTCATTAGCAGTGTGCCTGGTGCTTGCCAGTATTTGGTATTGTCACGTTTGTTTTATTTTTCAAGTTTAGTGTGTATATAATGGCATCTCATTGTATATTTTGGGTTTTTTTTATTGTTGTTCAAATACAGTTGTCTTCATTTTCCCCCCTCCACTCCCCCCACCCCAGCCATCCCCACTCCCCACCCTTGATTCTACCCCCTTTGGCTTTGTCCATGTGTCCTTTATACATGTGTATTTTTGAATTCCCTTAGTAGCTAACAGTGTTCAGCATCTTTTCTTGTACTTATTTGCCATTAGGATATCACCTTTAAGGGTTACTTTTAGTCTCCACATCTTGTTTTTTGATGTGCCTAGTCTGCATATTGTAACAACCACTAATCTTTGATACCCACTTCCCAATGGAGCTATATAAAATCTTCTGAGTTTAGATCTTATTAACATCTTATTGAGCAGTCACTCAAGAAATATCCCATCAGTGGGCAGAGGGAGATTAAAAAAAGAGTGGGTGAGTATCACAAAAGCTCAATCCCTACTCCCCAGTTTCTATGATGATCACAAGTTCAACTGAATGACAACTTCAGTGATGTAATCTTGTATTGGCTTCACAAATGAGATTCTGTTTTAATTTAACACAATCTACTGCAAAACCAAAATGTAGAGAACTGTGATTAAGAAACCAAAAAGTGGCTCTGGCCCATGTGGCTCAGTTGATTGGAGTATTGTCCAGTAACCAAAAGGTTGTGGGTTCAGTTCCCTGTCAGGGCACATACCTGGGTTGCATGTTCTAACCCCGGTCTAGGTGCGAATGGGAGGAAACCAATCAAAGCTTCTCTTGAATCAATGTTTCTGTCTCTCCCTTCCTCTCTCCACTTCTCATTCTTTAAAAGTAATTAAAAATGTTCTCAGGTGAGGATAAAAAAATTGTTCCAGGAGTTATTTAGTACCCTCTCTCAACTAAGGCTGTATTCACTGTGCAGGTAAATCACTAATATTGGGAACTTTATTCTATATTTAGTGAAGATTTACAATATATAAGATACCATGTTTTTTGCTCAACAAACATTTGTTGAACTGAAGACAAATACACAATGTTACATAGTATAAACAAAATCTATAACTTACAGTAAATCATTCAAATATTTTATAACTAAAAGTCACACTGGGACTTTTTACTAAGCACTAATGGTATGCTATATATAGCGGATGGCAGAAGGATGAAAAACATAACCCTAACCCTTTGTGGTTTTGATTAAAAGACATGCATACATGAACCAGAGGACAAAATATGTACTAAAATCTGCCAAGTTGCACATTGTCACCTGTACAAATGTTAACGATCAAGATGACTATAACCATTAAAAAATGTCTTCCTAAAAAGATGGTCCATAATAGGAGCATGATAGATGGTGACATTAATAATTATAATTTCTTTATTGGGCCCAAAGTACAATGAGACATTAAGAATCAACACAGAACAGTGAAAAATGGGAACACTAATTAGGTCCTGGAACAAAACTTGTCAACCAGGAGAAGAAAGAAATGAAGGTTGAATTTGACAGTTATGCCAGGCTTCAGGTGAGATACGGATGTGAATGACAGGGAACGTTTCCCAGGTTCACAGAACACACAGGGAGGGACTAGGGCCAGCGATGTTTGGAAGAGCAAGCTGAAGACAGATAATGTTGAGTGAAGTGGGCAACAGAACTACATGCTAGACATCAGTCTGGAAGTGAAAAAAAAGGTTTCGGGGCATAGCAACATGGGCCGGTGCTAAAGCCTCATTTATTTTGGTTTAGTCAAGATGAAGGCATAGACATAGCATCACCTAAGAAATGAGTACTTGAAGACAGTTCTGTGGTAACCACTGGGACACACGGCAACAGCTCTGGGAAGGGAAATGTTTGTATTTTATCTGGTCATGGAACAAAGACGATGCCTTGAAGGAAGCAACACAAGGGCTTGGCTGAGGAAAGCTAGAAAAGACTGAATCGGGAGGATCTAGTTAAAATGCACACTACTGAGCCCAACTGAAGTATAAAAATGTTATAGATCTGATAGCCAATGTTCAGGATTTTAACAAAAGGAGGTTGATGGTATCCTTCTTTAACATTATATTCTGCGTGCTCTTAGAATCCAAGATCATACTTTGCTTCACTGGTATGGATCCAGTCATTTTCTACTGGTAATTACATAAATTAATCTCCCACCTCCTCCCCGAGGAAGAGAGTCCATTTTACCAACGCAACATACAAATAAATAAAGGTACCAGTGGAGCCAGCCGTGCAAGCTTTTGGAGAGCCGATAAAATTTGATTAAATTCTTCTTTTGTTGTTATTATGTTTTCATCACCTTTGTCATTGTGTCTACACTTCTGAACTCCACCTGGGAGAACAGTAACAAGGTATCACAAAACTGGCTTTTCTCACTCTAATTCCAACCTGCCAGAAGCAGCAAGCATAGGAAATCTCAGGAGAAAACCCCTTGTCATACAATTTACTGCCCAATTTTGCAAACCCAAGAGGTTTAGCTACTAGTAGTTTCCAGAGTTTCAAATATGCTTACTAGTTTGGGGCTATTTATTCATAATAAACTTCTAAATATTCAAGATCAAAACCATAGGTTTTCAGCTTAGAGTCGGTTGATGGATATTGCTTGAGGATTTCAGGGAAAGAGAGAAGCTTAATATATACAGCATGCCATATAATTTTACTTCTCTGTAACTATCTAATATTTACAGTGAAAACTGCACCATTGCCAAGCTCAAAGGGACCTTGGAGATAATCTGATTTAATGAGTTCATTTTGTAGAAATGTCTGAAAATGAGTTACCCAAGATCACACAGTTATTTAGTAGAAGAATAGATATAAGAACCTGGGTTTACAACTCTGCCCAGGCATATCCTACATTCAGAAACTGAATTGAATTCACTTCAGCAGGAGCCCAGAGCTGTTCTACAAAAGAAGTAAAAGGCACATATTTTTCCTCAATAGCCTTATGCTGTCTACAAAACACACGGGTAAAGCAGATGATTTTTTTGACTCCCACGATTCTAACCTAAACTGAATCGAATCCATTGAAATAGTAAATGTGATGCTGTGGTCCAGAGATCTTATTGAGGGTGGGCATTAAGAGATTCTTGAAAGATGACAAGGAGATACACGGACAGATAGATAGGTCCTTTCTATGCTATAATATATAAATAAAAAAGTATAGGGTCATGGGATTAAAACATGAGAATGAGGATCATGTATGAATGTAAAAAAGCAGGAGAAACTATGCATAGTCACATTTTTAAATTTATAAGACTCAAACACTTTAATTATTAAAAAAGCATTTAATTTATTTGTAGAATCTTCTAGGCTTTTAGACTAGTATGCAATGAAGGTAAAATTGTACCTAAAGTATCGAGTAGGAGCCATAGATTTTTTGCTATTTTGCTTTTTAGTATGTGAATTTTAAGGTCATTACAGTGAGAAGATGATGTATACATATTATTTTTTTAGTTTTCATGTTAATAATTTTTGTTTTGAAATATCTAATACTCATATGATATATCAAAAGTAGTGCATGTAGTCTCCACACAACTGTTTCCCACTTTCCCCACTGATAACATTTTACATAAGTATAGTGTAAAAACCAGGATTTTACATTAATACAATACTATTATTTTATTTTTAAACCTCCCACTATTTTAGTTGTCCATTCTGAAATGTTTCCCTAATTAACCCCAGAACTGGCAAACAGAGGGATAAAACAAGGACATTATTTAACACCTGATTTAATCAGGGTGCCTGCAAAATCCAGATGGCAGGCACAGAGAAACAACTGAAGAGATTTTAAAGACAATCTGTAAAAGCATGGCTTGGATTAGGAGAAAATAAGAGAGAGTGAAGGTGTGTGCAGTAGCAACAGTAGCTATTAACAGCTCTAAGCTTAAGGTGCAGTCATGAGGACCCAGAGAGAGATAGCCTGTTCTTCCAGTAGTGGTGGCATGGCAGACAGGAACTGTGCAACTTTTAGGGGAAAATGCAGCTACTATGCACCTGGGGTCTTGCGAAAAGCAAGCTGACAATGAATATACCAATTCATCTTTTCTTCCTCATTTTGCTCTTCTGCTTGCTCCTCCCATCGCCTTAAGCCAACTGAAAAGCAGAAGATAAGAGAGGACAGTGTATCCATTTAGTAGAAGTTAACTTTCCTGACTACTGAGTAGAGTGAAAAGAGCAGAGGGAAAATAGTCCAGAGGGGAAAATAGGTGCACAGTGTAGTGACACAGAGAACTGATTTTGATCAAAGTACAAACGTGAGTCAATGGAGAAAGGATCATTTTTTTCAGCAAATGATGCTGGAACAATTTTAATACACACACAGATAGACACACAGAAAGAAAGCAAAAATAAAAAAAAGAAAAATCCAAAACTTTTAATCAAAATATTAACATTAACTCAAAATGGATTAATAGACTTGTTATTAAAAAGCTTGATGAAGAAAACAGGAGAAAATCTTTGTAGCCTTGGGTTGGACAAAGGATTCTTAGAGAATGAAGAGCATAATCCATTAAAAAGAAAAAAAGAAAATGTACTTTGTTTACACTAAAACCTGTTTTTCATCAAAAGATACTGTTAAGAGAATGAAAATATGCCCTGGCTGGCATAGCTCAGTGGATCGAGAGCGGGCTGCGAACCAAAGTGTCGCAGGTTCGATTCCCAGTCAGGGCATGTGCCTGGGTTGTAGGCCGCGGCCCCCAGCAACCGCACATTGATGTTTCTCTCTCTCTCTTTCTCCCTCCCTTCCCTCTCTAAAAATAAATACATAAAACCTTAAAAAAAGAGAGAGAGAATGAAAACATAAGCCCTCACTGGAAAAAAACAACAACAAGATATTTGCAAAACATATATCTAATAATGAGACCATGTTCTACATGTACCAAGAATTCTTAAAGCTCATAAGAAAACAAACAATTATTTATTTGAACAAAGAATTTATGTAAAAGGTATGAAATGGCAAATAAATATACCATCATCCATCAGAGAAAACTAAATTAAAATTATAATGGCATACCACTGCATACTCATTAAAATGTATACAATTAAAAAGGTCAGCATTGACAGGTATTAGTAAGGATTGGAAGACTGGAACACTCACTTTGGACAACAGTTTGGCAGTTTCTTAAAATGCTAAACATACACCAATATTGCCCAAACACTTGACTCATCCCTAAGCATGTATTCCTCACACAGGGAAAAGAAAGTGTATGTTTATATAAAGACTCATACAGGAGTGTTCATGGAAACTCTGTTTGCAATTGTAAAAACCTGGGTATGGTTCAAATCAATAAATGAATAAATAAATTGTATTACATATATATAGTAGAATGTTACTTGGGAACAAAATATAAGAAATTGTGGATATATACAACATGAGTGACTATTAAAACACACATGCTATTTTGGATGTATACAATATGTTTATTGAAAAAGATCGGGTAAATGCAAACTAGCCTACTCTTAAAAAAAGCAGACCAGATGTTACCTGGAGATGATTCAGAGGAAGGCATTATATTAGGGTGAAAGAAATCTTTTGGAAGTAATGAATATATTCTCAATTTTGATCATAGTGATGGTGTTACAGATACAAACATTTGTCAAAAACTAAACAAATTGAGCACATTAAATGTGTACATTTTATGATACGTTGGTTATACTTCATTCATACTCTAATAAATATTCCATATTTCAGTCCCTTCTTTTATTCTTTCTAATTTTACCACAAATCCACTCTATTTCATATTCTAATTTTCAGCCTTTCTCTTGATATAAGAAGACTTGCATCTCATAAAATAAGGAAGCAACAGACCAATACCTTTTAATTGAGAAGTTATACCTAGAGCCAGGTATAACAAAAAATAACAACAGCAAAACCTCTCAGTGTTATACCTATTGTACTAATATCATCGGTCTTTCTTTCTCTCTCCTCCAGCAGACTGAGTGAGCTCTGAGTGTCATTCATTTTTTTAGTACAGTTATGGCACAGTCATCTTTCAAGATGTAATTCCAAATGGAGAGACAAATGAATGATGTCTAGTCTTAAGCGCATGACTGGTATTGGAGTGAAGACAAAAATTTGTCTAAACTTATCCAAGAGCTATAAAAACTCACACCACACAGGGCCAAATAGGCAAAAAAAGGGAAAAAAGCCAAATCAACAGTCTTGGACAGAAAGTGTGAAAAACAGTATAGGTTACAATTAGGGCAGCAATAAAATCCAAGAGGGATGAACAAGGGAGGAAGGTTTGAGGTGGATGGAAATTATTTGACTATTTTCACCATGCAGCCATGGATCTCCTGCCCTTTCTACTCTCCTGACACTCCTCCCTGTTTTAGCTAGTCAATAGAGTGTTTGTATTCTTTAGTAAAAGGGTTTTCTGTTGTTCCTTTGTGCTCTGCTTGGCTTCTGCCATCTTTATTTCTTTTTCTCATGGCTTCTGCAGCAAGGTGGCTTTCATGCCTAAACGAAGGGGTAAACACCAGAGTGGGAGACCACCGATTCCTATTCAGAAGAACACTAGTGAAATTCTAGCTGGTTTCTTGAAGATCTCACTGAAGTGAAGCTCCTTCTTTACTCTTTTTGTTAGAGAGGATTTTTTTAAGACTCCAGCTGGTCTGTTAAGACCTTTTTCTCTTAAGCTTTACCACTATGTGGCTTTCATATGAGCCTGGTTAAATGATTTTTGATAAGTTCTCTTTATCATGAAGATTCAACTCAGAGGAAGATTTGCTATGTTATTTCTATGTAGAACAATTGGGTTATCAAATTGTTCTGTGCTATTATTAAGAAGATATGCTGCCTTCACTTAATTACATTAAATTTTCAATAAAAAAATTATACCCACTGTTGGGTATAAGCAACACAGGAAAAAAAAAAGATGTGTTCAGTGTCCTGAATTGGAGTTGGCAGTTACTTAAAGAAGAACTGAATTCCAGAGAAGCTGGTACCACATAACATGTGACTTCAGAGTAAACACATTTATAGAAACCAAGTGATTCTCAGAACTGGTGGATATGTACATGCATTAAAGTGGTCATAATTATCCAGACAATTGGGGATTTTGCTGTCTGAAGATTGTCCCTTTAGAATTCCAGTTGTGGAAAGGCTCAGAAGAGATACAGTGCACTTCAGTGATCTTCCTCTGAAAGTTACTCCAGTTGTTGCCTATACGTCACTTGCTAATTAATCACACAGTGTGCTCTATAGAAGCCTTGAATTATAACTAAAATCATTCTTGGTGAATGGTTATCTTGTATTTTCCCAAATTGTAGGATTCTGTGGGGCAAAGTCCTTGAGTGCTTAGCTTACAAGGGGAGGTTGAATAATCCCTTGCTTATATCACGTGCCCAACATACAGGTTCATTTTTGATACGTTACTAACACTTAGACTGAATAGGGATTATGTGACAAATACATAAAGTAGAACTAAAGAGAATACAGTAAAATCTTGAAAACTTTAAGGCTTATAAAAAAAAGTCCTACTTAAGGGTCAAATCTAAAAGAGGAATGAAACCTAGTACTTTGTAGACATTGACTGGATTGAAAAGCCAAAGATCGGAAAAAATATGAATGGATGAAAAGAAAAATGCATACTTAGGAGGCATTACTAACTTTTCAAGTTAAATAATATAACAGGATGGATTTTATGGACTTTCCTAGACCTTATTAGAAACTGTGTCTTGGGCTTTAAATTCCTGCATTCTGAAGATCTTGTTAGACTGACACAAAGCAGCAGGGGGGCCTACCAGATGACAGATGCATGAGTTTTCTGTGGCTGCTGTAACAAATAACCAAAAAGCTGGTGGCTTAAAATAAGAGAAAAAAGAAGTCTCACTGTTCTAGAGGCCAGGGATCTGAAATCAATATCCCTGGTACAACAAAATCAAGATGTCAGCAGGACCACTCTTCCTCTGGAGTTCCTAGGAGGAATCATTTTCTTGCCTCTTCCAGCTGTTGGTGGCTGCTGGTGCTCCGTGGTTTGTGCCTGCGTGAGTCCAAACTCTGCCTCTGTGGGCACTCTGCCGACTCTCCTTCTGTCTCTTCCTCAGTCTTATGAGGACACTTGTGATTGCATTTAGGGAACAGCCAGATAATCCATTACAAGTTTCTTAATCTCAAAATCTTTCACTGTATCACATATGTAAAAATCTTTTTTCCAAATAAGGTAAATTTGGAGGTTGCAGAGATTAGGTTCTGACATCTCCAGAAGCAATTATCAGCCTACCATAACAGTGATCACTGCCGTTGCTGTTATTAAATGTAACATCATATTTATAACTTTGACTTTGTGATTAGACAGAGCTGAGTTCACATCCCTGTACTATCTAAATCATGTTGAAGAAATTATGTACTTCTCTGTGTTTCAATTTCCCCATCTGTTAAATGGGATATGCATGAGTAGTATCTCACAATATTGTCATAATGATTAAATAGGATAGTGTAGAAAAAAACTTTAGCACAGTTTGGACTTAGTAAGTTCTCAATAAATTATAGCTATAATTATTTTTATAAAGTAATAAACCCTCTAAGTTATTCAAAACAAAATGTCAGTTAATTTAAGGGTTACAAAAAGCTGCTGTTCTCAGAAGCTTACAGTCTAATTGGTGAGATAAAATTTACATGCATACAAGAATACCAGAGAATTAAGAAATGCACACTTGAAATCATAAATGCTAAAGCTGTTTAAAGTAAGTATTAATCAAGGACAAGACTTTTTATTTTATTTTTTACAAAATGCTTGCCTTGGTGAAGCTGACAAGTAAATTCAAAGTCACATAAGAAAAGGACATGATAGGGCATGATAGGATAGGGTAGTATAACTGATAGACTAATGGACTAGTACACAGAGAGTACACAGAAGACTGGAGTAAAGTATGTAAGGGGCAAGGCAAGCTAAAGACATATTGTGGTCAATAGTACACTAGCCTAGAAGCCCCATGAAGGCAATGTATCTCTCTCTCTCTCTCTCTCTCTCTCTCTCTCTCTCTCTCTCTCTCACACACACACACACACACACACACACACACACACACACACACTTTTATCCCCTAGTTTAGTGCCTGGCTCTTAAGGGTATTTGGTTCATGATTGAATGAGAAGATGAATAAAGAGTAGAGTGACCAGAATTTTTTAAAGCATAAATAGATTAATTAGGGTTTCTAAACTGTGTCGCTGTTGAAATTTTGGGCTGGAGAGGTCATTGTTGGGCTGAGGAGATGCTGTCCTATACACGGTCCAAAGTGGGACTTTAACCATCCCTGGGCCCTAACTCTCTTTTGTCCCAGTTTTACCCCCTCCCCAAACGTCCTGACAATAAAAATCATCTCTAGACATTGCCAAATGTCCTTAAGGTGATGAGGGCAAAATCTCCCCAGTTAAAAAATACTGGGTGAAACCTAATGTAGTATTATTGGAATTAATTTAAGCTAGGAGAGTTTTGAAACAGGAAAAAG
Organism: Phyllostomus hastatus; assembly: GCF_019186645.2. NCBI lineage: Eukaryota > Metazoa > Chordata > Mammalia > Chiroptera > Phyllostomidae > Phyllostomus > Phyllostomus hastatus. The sequence goes on from NW_025333960.1 coordinate 33,416,859, forward strand.
TTACTAAAAAGAAAAAAGACTCATGGACATGGACATGGTGTGGTGATTCCTGGGGGGAAGGGGGTATAAGGGGACTAAATGCTAATGGAAAACAATACAATAAAGATTAAATTTAAAAAGCCCTGACTAGTGTGGCTTAGTGGATTGAGTGATAGCCTGTGAAGCAAAGGGTCACTGTTCAATTCCCAGCCAGGCCACATGCCTGGGTTGCAGGCCAGGCCCAGTACAGGGCGCATGAGAGACAACTACACATTGATATTTCTCTCTCTCTTTCTCTCTCCCTTCCCCTCTCTCTAAAAATAAATAAATAAAATCTTTAAAAATAAATTTTAAAAAGATTAAAAGATAAAAATAAAAAAACCAGGAGAAGTTTTGACTATAACTCTAGAAGACATGTACTCTAGTGACTTTACCCAATGTAATGTAGAACTCAATTCCTCCGGTAATATAATAATTTTATAAAGTTCCAAATACCTTCTTATTAAAAATTCAAAGACCACTGACTGAACTGTCTCTTCAGGTGTTGTCATCACTGATGCCTTTGGAGGGGAGGAACTCCATAGAACAGGAGGCACCAGTCTGCCAGGGCCGTGTGGAGGGCTGTTTGGAGGGCTGTGTCCCGCAGCTCTGCTCCCTCGCCTTTGCTCTGCTGAGAACGCACACATACCCCAGGGCACCTGTGCGTATCCTGTTATCAGAACTAGGTTTGATGTCAAAGGAACAAAGAAAACACACATATTGATTTCTGCTGCATTGAATACATTGAATACACATCAAAGGAAAAGAACACAGAAATGTTTCCATTTGAGTTGCCTACTTAAAATTCCATTATTAATTTTTTTCATATTCTCCAGCAAATTTGGTTATATTATGTTGTTTTTTGTTTTTTTTTTTTTTACTTTCATAGCCAAATGGTTTCCTTTTGGGGGCTGTGTTTTCTGGAGTACAATGAAACTGGCTATGATCATAGGAAAACAAAATATGCAACAGCCTGGTTAGCATGACAATGCAAAGAAATGAATTTGGAAATTCTCTATACTATCAAATTTAATATGCGAGGCTCCAGATAGAGTTTTCATTAACTCATGACAACAGTATGACCTTGGAAAAAAGTATATTCACAGATAATACGAGAAACTCTGTTTTAAACATTATTTAAATAAGTTCTAGCTCCAGGAAAAATTACAAAATCACTAAAGTTTCAAGAAAAATCCTGCATTCCCAGTTTAATAGCTTATTTTCCTTGTTGACTACACCAGTCCTTGGCTCTCTCATATGTTTCTATTTTTATGTGGGTAATTTATTTATTTACTTAGTCAACAAATATTTGATACAGACTGTATATCACAGTGTTCTACAATATTATCAAGATGAATATCCTACAGATTTCCTATTCTGTCTGACCTCATTTTTCTCCTTAAGGTTTTCTTGTCCACTTTAATTTCTTCCAAAACATAGCTTTCCTTTTATCCACAGGAGTTTTACTCTATTTTAAAAATGATATGATGAATGAATCATTATTAGTGTAATTCTTAATGGTACATGACCCCTTTCTAATGAAAAACATTATAATGACTAGATAGTTTAAAATTACAAATAATAGAAAATGGACTTTTTAGCATCACAACTTGAGGGGGCCAGCATTATGTGGGGGTGGGGCTTATTAGAGCACCCCTCTAAACACATGATCTAGGGAGCTTATATTTCTGATTACTTGGAGTATGTGTTTCCCAAAGTTATCTTTTTTGAGAGCCCATAAACTATTTTGATTGTCTTTGAGAGGAAAAACATTGGAGAATTTGGCTATTTGGCCAAAGGGAATTAATAAATGGCGGGGAAAACATAAATCAGTTGTTTAGCTCTACCTCTAATGTATATTCTTTTATTATTTTTTTAGTCGAAAACTCCAACTTTCCAGTGGCCCAATTTCACTGAGTTCTTGATAACCCCAAGAAAGGACTATTTGTAGTTGAAGTATCAGGAGACTGAAATACAAGTTAAGAAATGACTGAATAGTGACTCTATTTTCAGCTCTGTTCTAGAGCCAGTGGGAATGCAGACACTATGCCATAACTCATTTCTCCATGGACAGCTAAGTAACACAAGCACGGAATACTCCCGAGTGTCACAGTGGACAGGGGTCAACATGAGCCGTCATACTCCAGGATGATTCCGTGAGGAATGTTCATATATTCTTTATCTGTCTACATTCCCGACAGAAAAGAATACGTGAAAATAAGCTTTAAGATGATTAAATTACTCCAGTTTGCCTTCATTTGAGATTGTATAGTTCTTGAGGATAGTGTTTGCACTGAATGCCTTTTGACAGGACAACAATACAATTTCTGTGTTCAGTGTGAGATTACACATTGCTATACAGATGCGTTACCGGCTTTGTTGTCTTTTGTTTTCTATATTTGGTTATCTACCACTCACCATAGAGTGGATAATTACCATTTTATTGTCTTTCTACCTTAAGATTGAGCAAGCCAAATAAAACCAAGGGAATATGAAGTGAATCCAGACATTTTCATGTCATTGAACCACATGAAATATAGTTTGTATTTTTTAAGATTGTGAACGATTGCATTTAAGAACACTAAAATCTCAGTGCTGGTAGAAAGCAGACAAAAAGGATAAAGAAACTATTCTTTACTCAGAAAATTGGTTCATATTTTCAAAAAAAACCTTTTCATCTAAGTATTCTAAATGTCCTTGGGAATTTTCATAATAAAAACATGTTCTAAGCAGTCAGGCTGTCTGCAGCAGGGCTGTAATAATATGAATTACAGATAGGTAGCTTTTTCAAATTTAATTTTCTAAAATCGGAATCACTTTATCTTGAGATGGTGGTGAGGCCATACTCTTTTACTGTGAGTGATAACAAACACCAGCGCCCGATATCTCTGTCTGCTGTACACGTGACCAGTAAGGGCAGAATAAAACATTCTCCCTTATTAAGCATGTACTGAACAGATCCAGAAGTCTCTAAGAAATCCTGACTTGATTTTTGTTTCTTTATGGCTCTGTGCAACACACGCTTAATCAGGTAGGGTTATAATTTGAGAGCAGTCAGGTGGTTCTCTATTCAAACATATCTCTTCTACCAGTATGCCAAAATTATGAAATGTCTATGATTAGACACTCCCTTTAGTTAAGACATTCATGTTTCCTATTAAAATGCAAATATATTATTAGATATTATAATGCAAATATATTATTAAATACTACTAATTAATTAATTTTATCCTGACACAGAGAAGGACTGGGAGACAATGGGAGATAGAGCCTAGGCAGGAATATTCATAATGTGAAAGATCAGCAAAGGCCTGAGCCATGGGGCATTGCTGTGAGAAAAGTTTGGATGAGGCAGCAGAGGAGGGATTCTAGGGAGGCAGAAAATATCCTGGGAGCTCTGAGATTTTTACATTCTGTCTCAAATCTCTGTACCTGGGCAATCATAGATGCTAACTAAGCTAGTCACCTGACCTAAAATATGTGTGTGTGCTAGGAAGTAGGGAAGGGTCATTTTTTATGGCTTACATGGACTTGCATTCTGATCATTTAGATTTACTTTGGAGAACACCTGTGAGACAGAATTTATGACTTACTATGGACATTATAAAATGCTTACATTTGAATAAACAACACAGCCATAATTTGGAAGAAATGGTTATGTTTTTGAGAGATACTGAGAAAACAAAGTAAAATAAAACTAATAATAATAATAAATATTTATGCAGCACAAAGTACACAGAATGAGACCATGCAAAGCTTAAAAAAAAAGATAGTAAAATGTGAAAGAGCAGAGAGGAAGGGCAGCAGAGTTGGACACAAAGGGTGTCTACAGATCCTTCGCTTTTGTTCTTCCCATGTAACATTCTTACAGTTCATACATAGGAGTCATTTCAGTCTGGTTGGAGACCAAGACCAAGACCAAGGCCAAGATCAGGAATTACAAAGTCATTTGGAGGAACCGTCTCCAAAAGTGCAAGAGTAGTTAAATGTAGAGTCTAGTGCTTCAGCCTGGCTTTCCATACATTACGCTAGACATTCTTTTTGCCTCCCTTTCTAAGTAGTAACTAATACTTTAATGTCATATCATATTCACTCACTATCATATTTTGATACATGCTTATAACTTTTACATCATTTACATGCTTATAACTTTTTTAATTTTTTATTTAGTTCTCAAAATAATCTTTGCATTAATGATCACAAAACTGAGATATAAATGAATAAATTTCCCAAGGTCTACATTATGGGCTGTGGCTTGATGTGACCTAGTAAGTCTCTTATTGCTCATTGGTCAAGACTGTAAAATGAAAGGGGAGCCAGTGGAATTCAAGTTTTTCCCAGCTATTAAATCCTATGACTCAGTCCTAGTAAGGCACTGGGGAAACAATCACTCTCCTATCCCACTGGAGGGCCTAAACATAGATTGCCTTACAGCAGAAAGCTTCCAAAGCATACAACTTTGGAACAACTTCAATATCTAGTAAAAATAGATTGACTATTTATATTTTGATATATTATCACACTCTTGTTAACATCATGTTTTCAGAAAATAATTGATATTTAAAAAGCTTGCAATATAATAGTGAGAAAAAATAAAACAAGATATAAAATTGTAAACATGGGACTATTTGGTCTTGATTTATACTTATGTATATGTGTGTATGAGTTTACATTCTTTGATGATTTATGCAAGCAAGAATAACTTTATTTTGGTAACACAATTGTACATGATTCCTATTCAACAACATATATCGAATTCCACGAACCATTTTCCTCTTCTTTCCTTTTCACTTCTGAGCCTCTCAGAGGATCAATGAGGTTATGACTTTCTTTGGATCTCCCCTCCCCCCAGGAATTGGTGACATTCTTATCACAACCACTTGGGTAAACTTCTAGAATGGCCATATACATTTAAACTAACCATTCAGTATTCCTGCCTGAAAACTGTATTGATGGCACATAGTTATCCATGGCCTGAGACCCTATTCACAAAGATTTGTGCAGCACTATTAAATCCACAACCATCTGATGCTGTCTTTAGTAGCATATAGCATATTGTTTATACTCAATAAATTTTAAGTCATGATAATTAATAATAATACAATAAAAATAACTGAACTCGGTAGCACTGATACAGTAGCTCCTTACCAGTTCCAGATAGGGAAAGCAAGTTGCGAACAAAACCAGGAAGGTCACAGTACTAGGCATGCCAGACTTTCTAGAACTACCTGTGAAGCAGAACCCATCTTAACATGTGCACACATGTGAGCCTGCTGTAGTTTCAGGTTGCAGTTCTCAGAATCACGGATGATGAAATAGTATAAAGTGAACTAGAAAAATTTTCCTGGCTCTAATTTTCCCTGAATTGTATCTATGCTATTCTATAACAGGGTATGAAAAATCTGAAAACATTCTGAATTTGGCCACAGTCTATAAGCAAACCAGTTTCAGTGTGAACATGTTCCATTGTGATTCACATCTTCCACGAGGGATCTGAATCATCCCAATATTAGAATTCTTTTTTCTTTTTTATTGTCATTAACCATTATCACCTTATTTGTGCATTCAGATATTTAAATATTTTACTTTGTACCTTGAATATTCTATGCAGTTTTCCATTGTATATCCACCTTTTGAAACTTCTAAATGATAGCATCATTTGATTGATTTTTTTTTAAATCTCACCAACAAGTGATGTTAGAAAGCTAGGGCTCCTATGACCAAGGCTCTGGTCCACTTTGGGGAAGCAACAGTGGAGTAGAAAACCTAAAAACAGGTTTAGCTTTGTGTATGACCAGAGAAATAAGTGAAAAAATATGTGATTAAACAAATAGCATGCTCACATGCATTCAGGTGAAGATTTGCTCACATATTCCAATGGTGTGTGTGTGTGTGTGTGTGTGTGTGTGTGTGTGTGTGTGTGTGTGTCTTTTCCCCAGGATGTCATGTTTCTTTTGAAATGTAAGCTGTTTGGGGTGAAATGCCAGAGCAAGGCATGGGAGCAGGCAGAAAAAGTGTCTCTGGATTCTATTGTTTGAAGACCTGTGTTTGGGATCCCAACTTTGAGCAGGCAAATCTATTGTTTATCTACTCATTTACCCTAGTCATTCTCAAAATTACTCATAGATTTTCTCATCTGAATATATCCTTATAGATCTTTTAGCCAATGCCTGTTTTGATACATGGTTCATTTGTATCATTTGTATCATTGTTCATTTGATTCATTTAGTCCACGCTGAATTTCGTGGTCGTTGAACACACTTTTGGATGAGGCCTGCAGGTTAAACAAGTGGCAGCAAAAGCAACAAGATACCAAAAGCCAGGAAGGATAAAGGACAATTGACTGTTAGAAGATTTGAAAATGAGAAATGATACCAAGCTTGATACCCAAGTTGATCAGTGTCAGGAAGCATCACCTTTTACATGAAAGTAAATTGACTAACCCCCCTCCTCCCCACCTGTGCCTCTCTCACATACCAATTAAAATCCCTTTTTCTTTAAACACACAGGAAAAGAAGGAAGCGTCTGGGCACGTAAGGGATATCCATCGTCTGGTTCTGCAGACAGGTGTGTTTGTCATGCCCTGGGGAGCAATGACAGTAGTTTCACTTTATTAATTGAGAAGATTATACATCCGTGATATCCACATTTCCTCATTCTCCTTGGCGAGGGGATGGAGGAGGCAAGTGGACATTCCATGGTTAAACAGGAAAAAGACCCCCCCCTTTCTTTTTGTTTTATTGAATTCTAATTAAGCATGATGGGAGTGAGAGATCCTACAGCAATGCAGCAGGCTTGAAACACTGACAAGGTCAATTATCTCCTGATAAGCCCTGCACCAGCAAGGATTAATAATATGACTAATATTAATTGAATGTGAGTTCATTGAGTTTTATTTCTTCTTTTAAAGTTCTCTTTGCAGGTGTGCACACCACGGTGCATGAAGAATGATGGATAGAAGTGATGGAATCACTAATAAGCCCTTTGACCCCCATGGCCCTCTGGGCACACAGAGGATGCAGATTTGATTTTCTTTTTTGGTTTCTGGCCACCATCACCCCAGCAGGAACCAAAAGAGGGCTAATTTTGCAATGTAATTTGTTCCATGAATGAAGAAAGTGCAAGAGACTGTGGATCTGTGAATTCAGAATTTCCCAAATGAAACTGAAATGCAATTTAAGGTGAATGAGATGCAGCTGATTTGTATAGGAAAGAAAAATCTATATTTTTCAGTCCTGCTTTCTTTATTGGGCTCCATCCTCACAGATAAGTTGGTTGTTATTTTTTAAATCCTGCATAATGTTTGCTGCATAATCCTGTTACTTGTATGCACCTTTGTTATGAAATTAGGAATGTATGCCCATAAGTGAGATTTGTTTTATGTATTTACTTTTTTATTTGTATTTATTGGTGAGAGAGAGTGAAACATAAATTTGTTGTTCTATTTATTTATTCATTCACAGCTTGTATATGCCCTGTATTCATTCTTGTATGTGCCTTGACCGGGGATGGAACCCACAATCTTGGTGTACCAAAATGATGCTCTAACCAACTGAGCTACCCAGCCAGGGCCTGGGTAAAATTTGTTTTAAATGAATTGACAGATGGAGGGTAAGCTTGTATGGACACTGTGATTTGTAAGGGATTTTACTGACTTAGGAATAGAGATGCTATTTTCATTCAATTTCTTCCCTACACATCAACATTGCTTTCATATTTATGTATATATGTTGCGCGTAGGTCACCGGCCAGCAGTGACCACGGAACGCTGTGGATGGCTCGACGATAAACACGCGAGAAAAAACACACATGCACAGAGACAAACTAGTTTCTATGGGGAAGTAGGGACGGAATGGCCACACCCCTAATGGGGAGCGCCCTGATTTACCGTACATACCTGCTTTTATTGGGCTCATTTTGCATAATAATTCAGGGGGAAGTAAGGAACCATAGAAAACAAAGAACTCTGCCAGTCTATTGAGTTGGGGTCAAAGAGCTGTAAGAGTGAGGAACAAAACAACTTCCTCCTAAGACCCTTCTCATTCAACTGAGAGCATTCTAAACAAAGGAGGTTTCACAGTAATTTACATGTTCTTTCTTAGGCCTGATCACCCCGGGGATTCCGCACTTCTCAGTACAGAGCTGCAACACCCTGTCATTGTTTCAGGCCTAGGTAGAGCAAGGGAACTAAGGCAACCGAGAGACAGGGAGGTTTTCTCCCAGACACTGAGAACTCAGGCTATGTCAAAGCCGAGGAGCGAGGGTCCATCACCCCCTTTTGCTGCAGCCCCCCAAGTCCTTCTTTTGGGGGTCTCCCCAAAGTGATCATGCCTGTCTTAGGTCGTTCTCCCGTGGGGAATCTTACCCGTCTTTGGCTAACCGACCAAGCTTTTTGGAGTTCAGTCATGAATAAAGCAGCAGAAGCAGCATTCCTGCCAGGAAGATAAGCTTTTGTCTCCTTGTTGGCTTACAGTTCCAAGGGTGTTCCCTTAGCCTTAGCCTAGGCGGGGGTTTCAGCTTCTGATACCAGTCAGGGCGGTTCCCAACATATATATGACCTCAACACCTCCAACTCACATCTCTCCTTTGTAGAGTTGGAGGGGGGCTGTAAGAGTTGCAGTATTCTAAAACACAGATACTATAATATAATAATTCCTTATTTTTGAACCATGGAATACATAAAACAATATAATACTTTATTTTACCAAATCTTTGTGTTTGCAATGCTGTTTTTTTAAGTATAGTCAAAATGAACACTACACTCAGAATTGAAAGTGAGACAACCAATGAAAGTAACTGGAAGTACTAGAAAAATCACAAAGGGCCTAAAAGTGATCAGAGGACAACTTGTTGAAGCCTTAGAGTTATTCATTGCATTTGAGATTTTAAACAGTGCCAACCTCCTGCTTCATTCTTTAAATCTGTCCTACCTACCTCAGGTAAATGTGGAAACTCCCTCCTTTGAACTCAGTTCAAAATCTGGTAGCTCTTATCTGGCAACTAGATACTAGCTTTCCTATTTGTGTAATTGTCATATTAATTCAATTCATATGTGTGTATTTGATCTTTTATGTGTGCAAGTCTGATCTCCTAAAGAGAGAAATTCCTTAAATACAGGGGAAGTTTCCTTAATAGTTTCATATCTAGCAGAGTACCAGGTGACACAGAGAATGTATTGTACTAGATGCTAACTATCTAATTGAATAACTAATGCTCCAACTTCAGCATATGGACTGAGATGGGCAATTAGTGACAGGCAAATGCAAGGTGCATGTGAAGGTGTTTCTCTCCAGATGTTCTTGATACCACTAGAAAATTATGTGGATTTAGAAAATGATGATCATACTAGGGAGAGAGGTAGGAATCACAGACATGGTATCTGCTATTTAAAAAACTAACACTCCATACCAGGGAGAGGAACTAAGGGGTGAGGAAAAAACAATGTTTGGTATAGGGAAAGAAGGAGAGGGAACTCATTCATGGCAAAACAAAGTCATAAGCCAGACTCCTCCAAGATTCCTCCAGAAGTTCAGAGCAATGGAAAAAGGCACTAGAGAGGTTAGAACCATCTGCAAGTTGACATGTAGAAAGCTTAGGGAGAAAATGATTACAATTATTCAGAAATACTAGTGGGAAAGTTCATAATTAAGGAAAGCAAGATTTAAGTAGAATATAAATATTTGGAGGTCTTGTTCTCTGTTTTTGCTTATTTCCTTATTTTTCTGGTGATCTACCAGTTAGCATCATCGAGGAAGAGTGAGAGAGCCAGGGTCTGGTGCTGCAGTTTCTGAGGCACAACCTGCCCAGTGATTTTTGTCTGCTTATTATCCCTCCTCTCTGAATGGGGTTGGCAACTACGATCATGAAGAAGTGACAAAAGTAATTGGCAGATAGACTATTAGTCTGATGCGTGTGACAGGAGTCCAGTGAAAAACCTGAGGAAGGATTAAACCCTTTTAATTTAGCCATGCATGATGCTCTGCAATTTCCAAAACCAGAGTACCTTAAGTCTCCACTGAAGTACATTGCAATGCCCTATCACCTGTGCCTTTCAAAAATGTGATCTGACATTACCTTCTCCATTTCCCATTTTCTCAGTTAAACACAAAGCAGAGTTGTACGATATATTTGTTTTATTGTAAAAAGGGGCTGGGTTCCTTTCTGCTCCATGGCCATGTACTTTACCTCCATCCTCTCTCAATGCTTTTCTATGAAGTGGGGGCTCAGAATCCAGGCAGGTGTTTTCCTAGTCACCATGATGGAGGGAGTGATGTGTTGGGTTCAGAGTCAAACTTTTAGCTTGTATTTGTACATACACACTACTCAACTGACATTTAACATCTTCAACATCATAGTCTCTATTCGTCCTTACAGAAGAGTCTCTATTGCTACTCTTTCTAATTCAGTTAGGTGATAAGGATCTAGTTGGGGGCCAGAAAAGGAACACCCATTGAAGCCTTGGAGCCATCCATTGCTTGTGAGATTTTAAACATAATATAGATTTTAAACATGATGTAGGAAGCATTTGCCTGATAGTTGAAGAAATATGACAGATTCCTCCTGTCAGTAACAAAATACTGAATTCTGTATTTTCTTCAGGTGTCTAAAAACTGCCTTATTCATTCTGAAGCCCTTGTGTTCAGAAAGGGGGAGAAGTAAAATTTCCCTCCCTTTTATGCATAATTCTAGGACACTCTTTATTTTCTCCCCTCCAGAGTCCTAAAGTTTTAGATCGTTGGACAGCATGATATAAAAGGCTCTATGTGTGGTGATAGGTGAAGCCAAGTAAACTGTGAGTGGTCCAGAAAGCACTGACTTTGAATTGTAAGTCTGCAAATTAAAATCTGTGTACTTTTGGATAAGGTATATACATCTTTGACTCTCAATTACAATCTTTAAAATGAGAATATTAGCACATATTCTTGAATGTTAGAATTAAAGAGATATATGTAAAGCACCCATTTCTAAGCAAAGTAGGAAACACTTCGAAGTGAAGGTCAATTCATTTATCTGGAATCTTAATCCCTTTATCATAAAATAAAGGTATCCAACTAAACAACACTGCATTTTTAGGAACTTGGCATGGACATGTACTTCATTATCAGTAGCTTATGGAGCATTTATTTCAACTTTATAAGGTTGTACTGCTATTGCCCTTATCTGATACAGAGTATGCACCACACTTATACCTCCAACAACCTAATCAACATTTCTTTTTGGGGGATATTCTAGACTATGCTCTAAAATGGAATGGGTGAGGACTGAGTTGCTCTTTCAGGATGATTGGAATATGTCAAAGAACAGAGGAGGAGAACTACACACACACACACAACACACCAGAACAGACCTGAACAAGAGCATGCCATAAATCGACCAGGAGAAAAAGGAAAGTCACAGTACAATTATGATAAATGGGAATCTTATTTTGCAGAGGGCAAAACAGTACATTTTATCTCTAAATGTGATAGAAGAAAAAGAATGGGAAATTCTTCACTGTCTCTCTGAAGAGTTCAGATTAGACACAAAAACAGAGTAACTAAACATTTCAGCTTAATGGCTTTTATAATTTGAAGATCACAAGTGTCCCCAAGATTCTAATTGATAAATCACCTTCTGGAATCCCTTCAGATTTCCAAGTAATTTCCAAGTTTTTAACAGAAGGAAAAGACAAATCAAAATATGTCGTCAGAATGTTCTTGGATTTTGTCCAAGTTTTATGCTAAATCAAGCTACACATAGTTCAAAAGTCAATCAGGTTCCAACACCACTCCCTACCCCTGCCTTGGCATATTCCTCATCATATTGAAATGACTATAAGTTTTATTACTGCAGTCCAAATTACCTTCATCTAACTCTTCCCCAGCAGCAATGAGCTTAGAGGCAATAGGATAGCAGGCATCCCCTTTTATGTCTACTCTTTACCCCTAATCTTTATTGCCTATGGATTGTCAAGAACGAGCATGAAAAAATAAAATGTTTCCAAAGATGGTCTAAAATCCCAAAAGGTAACATATAACCATCTGGAGTACAACAAGCACATCATATTTTCTTTCTTTAGCAAGACAGTTCTGAGTTTTATGGAAGGCATCCCAGTAGGCAAAGACCTACTAACTGTTTGTAACTCCTTAAAATAAAAAAAAAAAAAATAATAAAACCACAATGTTTCTTTAATGTCACAGCCTGAATTATAAGCAGCGTGTTGGCACATCTCTCATTTTATTCATCCTAATTACAATTGCCTTGTCACTGAGATGCCAACCTGACAAAGAGCAAATCAGGTAGCAAATCCCCAGGGGCCGCTTAGTAACAGGAAGGCTGTCTCCAGTGGAATCAACATGACAATTTCTTTTCTCCCTCTTCAAAGTCGAGAGTCCCCCTGGACAAATTCATATTTGATTATTTTCGCTAGGTTCTGTCTTCAACTGCTTGATTAGCATCTCACTCACCTAAGAAATTAGACTAAAGTTTGTGATCATTAAAGGGAAACCAAAGCAGGTGCATGGGTGCCTGCTCATGCATGCAACACACCTTTGTGGTTTCCTATGGAAACCATTTTCTTAACTTGCACCAAGGGTTGGCACCAATGCTACTGTGAAAGGGTGACTCTGTGTGTGTTACTGTTTGTGTTATTAGCATATGATCTTTTCACACATCTCACCCTGGAAATAAGTCAGAAGTTTGAAACCCAAGGCCAAGGTGTGGTACTTGGCACCACAGGCACCTGATTTCCCTCTGTCTAACTTTACAGCAGCTGTGCTTAGAGATAAAACCACTGTGTCTATTGCCATTAAAATATTTAGTATAAAATTGCATTCTGTCTGATAAAACACATTTCTATCAAATTATATAATTAACCTTAAAGGAGAATGAATGTATCAAATCAAAAATATTCTGAGAAAATTACCAGAATAGATTCTCCTCAGTTTATCACCAACTCTTGCTTGTGATTGATCAGTGACCCCGAAAACAGAGGACAGAATAAGCCAGAATTCTGCTTGCAGTGTCATTCATTCTATATCCCTCCTGATATCTTCCTTCATCACTCTAGTTGATAGGACAATGATTCTTCAGCCTATGTGCGTATAAAGAGCAGATAACAGGGCACCTGGTCCAGACATTCTGCTTCACTACAGGTGAAGTGTAGCTCAGAAACCTGCACTTCAACAATTATTTAGGGTGATTATATTAGAAACATTATTACAATTATTCTCTCAATTCTAAAATTTTATAACAATGATGTCTGTATCATAAAATTGGCCCATAGCTCAACTATGGTACACTTTTAATCATGATGTATGTCAGCTCCTCCCAAGTAATTTCCAAGAAATGACTGGCTATTAACATTTTCTCTTTGATACACAACACCCTATAAGCACTCAGCAAATACTTTCTTATATGAGTTGATTAAATGCAGAAACCAAAGCCATTTTGATTAGGTGTCAACTTTCTAGAAGCTAAAGTTTCCTTTGACAACACATTGACCATATCCCTTTAGAATTCTAAATTATTTTATAAGAACATTAGTTTGTTCAAGGAAATTGGCCATGGATGACTAGCTCTCCCATGGTACTGCAGATTACTTGGTTATATCTCTGGCTCAGGCGAGGTGAAATGATTCAGTGTTGTTTCTGTCCAATGCACGGCTGATGGTCCGACTCTTCTACTCACTGCCACTTGAGTCGCTGAAGCTGAAAAAATATGTACCTTTTTCAGAACTAGAAGGTCAGCCAGCAAGAACAGAGTTATCTCATCCAGGAGACAGATTAAAAACTGTAGCTTTGGACCTTCATGCCAAATGATAGCTACATAGCCCCCCTCACACTCAGAGATCAGCAAGTTAAATTGTCAGCTTTTTAGGCGACAATACTATGCCCAATGGTTGGTGCTTCAAGAAATGTATGTCAGTGAGTTCTTGTCTTTGCCTTCAAGTAACTTGCAGTTTAATTTGGGGGGACAGATGATATGTATGCATAAAGTAAAATAAGAGTGAAAATTTAAATAACACAATGACAGAAGGGCTCCGAGTGTGGCATTATTTGCTGAAGCATAAGAGAGTTCTATAACCACTTGGGGAAGACTAGACCAGTTTGTTAGTGGGGTGGCCTGACAAATCTTCAAGGCGAGTATGAATCTGGATGATAGAAGCAAATGGGTAGGTTTGGATATATGGGAGATTTGTCAGACTGAGCAGGATGACCCTGGCCAGAACTATGAGGAAGACAAAGCTGGCCTTTGCTCTTCTCTTTGTCCCTACTATAAGTTGACACTCATTTAAAAATTTAACCCATCAAATTGCATCTGCCCTCTCCAACCAGGGAAACTTGCATTCTCCCCAACTACTAAAGGCTTATCATGTATACACTCACATGTCTCCTAACTCTTACAGAATATATTGTTTTTTATTGTATTTTTCCACTACCATTTATCCCCGTTATACTCCCTCCCCTGCAATCACCACACTGTTGTCCATGAGCCCTTTTTCCTTTCAGCCCAATTTCTCCACCTTCTAACCACCATCCCTCCACCACAGCTGTCATCCTGCTCTCCATTTATGAGTCTGTCTCTGTTTTCCTTATTTCAGTTTGTTCATTAAATTCCACATGAGTGAAATCATATGGTACTTGTCTTTCTTTGACTGGCTTATTTCACTTAGCATAATGTTCACCAGGTCCATCCATGCTGTCGCAAAGGGTGAAATTTCTCCTTTTTATGGCTGAATAGTATTCCATTGTGTAAATGTCCCATAGCTGTTTTATCCATTCATCTATTGATGGACACTTGGTCTGCTTCAATATCTTGGCAATTGTAAATAATGCTGCAATGGATAAAGGGGTGCTTATGTACTTTTTGAATTAGTGTTTAGGTTTCTTCAGATATATTCCCAGAAGTGGGATCACTGGGTCAAAAAGCAGATCCATTTTTAATTTTGGGGGTATCTCCATACTGCTTTCCACACTGGCTGCACCAACCAGCATTTCCTTCAACCATGCAAAAGGGTTCCTCTTTCTCTACATCTTCACCAGCACTTGTTGTTTGTTGATTTATTGACGATAGCCATTCTGATAGATGTGAGGTGATACCTCATTGTAGTTTTAACTTTCATGTCTCTAATGATTAGTGACATCGAGCATCTTTCCATGTGTCTATTGGCCATGTGTATGTAAGATACATGCAGAAAAATGAAACTAGACCACCTTCTTACATCACACACAAGAATAAATCCAATGGATTAAAGACTTAAATGTTAGATCTAAAACTATAAAAATCTTAGAAGAAAACATAGGCAGTAAACCTCAGACATTGCTTGTAGCAATATTTTTCTCTGATACATCTCCTCAGGCCAGGGAAACAAAAGAAAAATAAACAAATGGGACCACATCAAACTAAAAAGTTTATGCACAGCAGCAAAGAAAGCCATAAAAAATGGGCAAGGACCTAAATAGACACTTCTCCAGAATACATTGTTTATTAAACCTATTTTGAACTTGACTGTTATATAATGTAATGTATATTTTTTAATGTTTACACAGCCTGATTTACTCATGGAAACTTCTCTTCAGTATTTCATCTTCATGTTTCCATTAGAAAATAAATTAATTCTTACAAATATAGTAAGTGAGAAATAAAGGGAGCCCAAGATAGCACATCAGATGTAACCCTAGATTAGGACATAAGGGTAAAAAGGGATACACTTTTCAGAGAGACTGGGGAGGTCTTAAGTCCCATCAGGAGGGTTATGACTCACTGTAGAGTAAGTTCTTAGCAGTAGGCTGTCTACTCGAAGTGGGGAAGAGTTTTCTTTTCACCAAGTGTCTAGGTTTGTCTTTGTTCTACTAACACCTTATCACCGAAACAGTGTACCTCAGTCTCACTGTATCCAAAATGACGATGGCTTCCCATTACTTATGAGAGAATGGCCCTTTTGAGGCTCTATAATGTGGTTCCTCCCTATCTTTTCAAACTCCATTGCCATCACTAGCTGCCCATATTGTTAGCTTCATTCATTATTCTCCTCACTCACTTTGTATTTTCCTGCCTTGATATTTTGTTCAAATGTTTCAACCTACCTACAAAGCCTTTTATTTTCTCCTTAGATCTGTCCAAAGCCATCCCTTTAGACCCACACAAAGCCCCAATTTTCCCAGACATATTGATCCTTCTCTCTTCTACACCCTTGGATGTAAGCCACAGGCTCTTAACACATGTGACTGATTTGACTGCATGTGTGCACATCTATGTGTGTGAGAGCAGAGCATTAGAAGAGACCTTATTCATCAAAGAGTATGCTATTTGAAAGGGTAGCCTCTTAGTTGTGGGATCTGGAGTCAGTTGTTCTGGAAATCTTAGTCTCTCAGTGGCTGGAGTAGTAAGACTTCATGGGGCATCCAAAGCGATTTTACAGGTCCACCCAGGAATCAGTGAAATCTACAGAGGGGGCTCCAGATCAAGCCTTCCTAATCTACTTAATTGTCCTAAAACAGACTTTTCCACAGTAGGAGTAAAACAGATCTCAGATGTTCTTCTCCTCTGCCAGGTTCTACATAGTGAAGCAATTTGCATATATTTGGGCAAGTTAGGAGGTATGTAAAATGCAAGCAGATAAGCATTTACAAAATTATCGTCCTTTGTAGGAATATGATGAACCCTGCACATTCCTGTGAGGATGGGTGATTCTATGCATATGAGCCTCAAACTTTTTAAAGCCATTGACAAAGAAAGTTCTCTATTTTTCAAATCACTGCTTCCAGCTTCATTTTAATAGCAGATTAAGCAGTCAGTCTGTCTGGGCCTGAGCCAATAAAACTCATTTGTAGTATTTAGTGGATGGCTCCAGTGATCAAAGGTGGTTGCAAAGGCACCTTTCCCCTCAGGTAACCATTCAACTACCAGAAATGTGTTCCAACGACGAACAGCTTGTTTAAAAGGCAAACTCAAGTGTGACTCAAAGCTAATATAAATCAATCACCATTAAAACCTTTTGGAATACAGCTCTCTTTTCCACAGCTCTCATGTCAAATACCAATGAGCATGTCATATGTTATTATTCTCTAGAATTTTAAAAGAATGAAGATATCACCCACCATTTAGATAGGCACAGGCACAGAAATGTGACTTAAGTGAATGAAAACAAAACCCAACCAAATGGAAGTTTTGTCTTTTAAGGCACCATTAGACATTCCAGAGTTATATCCTACAATTACTCAGTTAAATAATAAATGCATTTATAGCTGAGAAAGGAAGAGAGAAGAATAAGTAATGAGGCAGATGTGAAGGGATAGAATGGTAGCCTTGAGAATCAATAAGGTTAGGAAAAAACAGGAAGGCAATTCTCCACACAGGCACTTGCAGAGCAGCTGACTGACTCCCAATCTGGAGTCTTCATAGAAAGAGTGGAGAGTTTTCTAATATGAAGGGAATTCATGTAAAATAAAGTTTAGACCTAGTAAATGAACCCAGTATGGGAGAGATTTCCTGATAATGCTGGAAACGACAGAAAATGTGTTCAAATAATTTATAGGGTCCAGTTGTACTTGATCAAATGATTAACGGGATTCCATCTGCTTTCTACATATCCCCACCTTCCACTAATTCCTCTGAAATTTTGCCATTTCAGTCAAGCTAAAATTTATTAGCACCCACTTACAGTGATTTACATGCAGAATGATTTGCATGCCTCTTTCCTGGGCTATTTGCATGCCTTTATTAGAAATGCATCTTATTTGGGGGCACATTTGATTTATAAGCATTTGGCAAGTCTGCCCTTCTATTCTTTTTTCCCCCTTTTTGATTTATATAAGGGCAGAATTATATTCCTGGGGCTCATTCTCTCTCTAGGAAATTAATTTTTTAAACTGAAATCTTCCCATTTGGTTAAAAATTTGAAACAAATCAGATTTCATCTCCTGTGCTTGCCTACAACAAAAAACGGAGTTAGAATCAGGACTTTCCATTGTTAACTCTTTGAACTAGATCAAGTTTGTACACAGCAGTTGTGGGCTCTGTTCTCTGCCTCTGTGCTCTTCCTGTTACCCAACTCTATCTTTATACCTCACCTCAAAACACATAGATGTCACTTTTAAAAATGTTTTCCCACATGCAAACCACACCTCCTCCAACTATATCGCACTACTCACTTTTCCACCTCTGGAGACCCACTGCTCAGTGGCCTGCCCTTAACTGTCAAGAGGAAAATGTTCTAATAAAATTATACCACCAGAGGGAGAATGATGCCTGCCTCCATGAGGCAGCTGGGATTTGAAATAGGACAGTTGGAGAATCAACGCCTTAATTATAACTTCATAATTTATAATGAACCATTCACATACATTATCTAATTTGATCCTTAAAACATTCTTCAAGATAATTATTATACATACTTCAGTGTCACATGTGGGAAAACTATGACTCAGGAAAAAGAGGCAATTTAGGGGAAGACTGTGGGAAGTGGGGTGTCGCAAGCCTGGTCACTTATCACGGAATTCCATATGTTCCCGTGCCTGAACTCTCTCCTTAGTGCCAAGGGGCAAGGTAGTAATAATGGAGTTTTATTTCTGGAGCAGGCTGTGATATGCATTTTCTTCTGGGCTGAACAGCTTTCTTATATCTTTTGAATCAAATTACCCAGGTGGCTTCCTATTCTGCCTAAAAGTAAGTGAGGAAGAGGAAGAAAAACCACATTCGGAAAAGGCTGAGTGCAACTACAGGGGAATCTAATTTAGGAGGTGATCTCATGAGGCCTCATGCCCACACAAAACAGTCCGCAGCAGGTCATTCTCGTCAGCCTCTCTAACAGCCTATTTCCATTTTTAGTCTAATGCTGTTCACTGACCTTGTCTGTGGCACAGCCAGATGACATTACGGGAGAAACAGGAGCAGCAATAGCCTAATTATACAATTACATATTCATTTACCCCCCAGAGAGCCTAAGCGCCAAACAAGAAGTGGTTGGCTGGAAACTCATTTTGAAAGATCGTCTCATCCCAATATACAGAAACTCTGTCCATATGTGGAACATAAAGCTATCAACTGGGTTGCACTGGTGGACGTCATGAAAAAAGTAAAATTACTGAAGACATTTAAAAGTTTTAGAGACATACCCAAATTTAGAAATGTATAATCAAGTCTGTGTTACTTGGTAAGGTAAATTTTGTCATCGTAAGATACTTCACAGTGAGATTGTGTCCAAACATTTTCTTATTTGAGCAAGTCATCATCAGGACTGTCTTTATTTTCCTACTTGTGCTACCTTTGCTCTTTTTGATATTAGGGGTAAGAGATGCTAGGAAAACATAGTGGCTTTTGAGAAAAAAAGGAAATTAAAAAAGGGAAGAGATGTCATACCCTACAAAATCAGTCCGTTCTATCTCAAAATTGATTGACTCATGATTAATTGCCTAATTGTCTTTCTTAATAGTACTGTATTGTGCCGACATTTACAGCAGGGTGAGCAAATACTTCCATAAAGGGTAAGATAGTAAATATTTTAGATTTGCCAACCACATGTTCTGTCTTAATTATTGACTTATTTTTGCTTTTGTAGCACAAGATCATCTTTGATTCAATAAAATTTTATTTATAAATTAATGCAACAGGCTGCATTTTGCCCATAGACTGTAGTTTTCCAACTGCTGTATAAAGTCCACAGAGTATTAAAAAGTATGGTAATACATGGGGTCATTGTTTCTTTTTTATTTTCTCCATTTTCAAAGTTGGATAATAAACTAAAGGAACTTATGAGTGGTATTTTTCATAGTATCCTGAAATTTAGTATAAAATACCTTATTAGAGAGATGTTAAAACAAACAAGCATACAATTTTACTGAACAAATATTAAATATCCTTAATAGCTTCAAGGAAACATCCCAAACTTTTAAAGAACATTTAGTATAATTTTGGTTGCTAAAAGCTGGACACCATAGTGCACTTCTAAGATTATTCTACTGAAAGCACATACAAAATTTTGCATGTAAAAATTTGCTTTCTTTTTGTCCCCTGTATGAGGTCTGTCTAGAAAGTATCCAGGAATGTAGTATGAAAATAGAGACATTTATTCAAGAAGGTAGAATATACAAGAAACATTATACACATGATAATGATGCTTCAGTCCCTTCCCATGTAGGCACCTTGGGAACTCACACAGTTCCCCGAATGCCATCAGCTACCCCATCATCTTTTCTTGAATCTCATCAATGGTCTGAAACCTCTTCCCTTTCAGAGGTGATTTTAGTTTTGGGAAGAGCCAGAAGTCACAGGGCACCAAATCTGGGCTCAGGGGAGGAGGCTGAGTCACCTGGGTGATTTGATGTTTCACCAAAAAACTTTGCATAAGATGTGATGCATGAGTGGGCATGTTGTCATGATGAAGGGACCCATAGTTGTGGCCTTCTGAATCATCCAAATACTTTCCATGGAGGAATGTTCAAGCTTAACACAAAAATTGATGCAGATTTGTTTCTCTACTTGCTCAGTCATTTGAAATGCCACACAGTCCAAAGGATCACTCAAGAGCATCTACCACCCCCACTGACTAGTAAGTACAGTGAAGTTGTCATTGTTCATGCATGAGCATTTCAGTCCACTGTCCTTGGCTGCCAGGTTGCATTGATGTTGCACAAATCATTCTCATTATAATAACAATGGCTAGACTTTTTCTGGACAGACTCTCTGCTAGATCTACTCTAATCTTTTAGTTGATCTATATCTCACATTTCCCTATATTGTTCAGTTGGTTGTTCCAACTAATCACTTCTTTTTGTATCTTCACTATTCTGACTTTAAGCCTTCAAATCCAGCTTCACTGTAATGTTTTCATGGTCCTCAGGTGGATACTAGTGTCTTTACATGTCCTCATCAACAGCTCTTTTTATAGAGAGGACACACTTGCATTTTAACTCAATTTTCCCCTGGCAGGAAGGTGGATTCTGTAGTGTAGTCATACTATCTATTGTATCACATGCCAAGCATCTATGAGATAGCTGAACAGAACATAAGAGTAAATTGGAGAGAAAGATGTTGTTGTCATTGTTCTACAATACTGTTTGCAACTTTTTATATCAGTTGATTCACGTGGACACTCAAACTCTAATTTCCATATCATATACAAAGCTCTCTAATCATTTCAACTAATATTCCCTGTTCTTAGGAGTGAGCCTGGATATATATTACTGTTCTTGATTTTATCTCTACCTTACAATTAGAGAAATAAAAACTAAGAAACTTTAAATAACACATCCCAAATAGTATAGTTGTCACTCTCATTGTAAACTACCTACAATATTATACAAGTGTTGCTTCTGCTGCATAGTTTGCCTCTATGAGGATGAATACAATTCTTATCATTAGAACTAAGTGATCAAAGATACAAAGTCTCCTAGAAATAAACTGACAGAAGCAAAAACAAACATACAATAACACCAAAATCTTCTCGCTCTAAAGAATGTCACTGGAACAGGTGCTTCCTCATGGGCACTTTGCAAAAACACAGACTATTTGAAAATGCTCATTACATTCCCTTTATTTCACTACTCTCATTCCTTAATAATTAAGGAATCAAATGCATGGTGATGACAACAGGACCCCATGCCTTAAGTGACCATCCCCATCTGCTCCTCATTCCCCACCTGAAGCTATCATCTTCCTTTTAGGCCATCGCCTGGGACAGCTGGAAAGCTGAGAGCAAGCTCATAAATACGAGGCTTGGAAATGCAGCCAGACGGCTGCAAACACTGTAATGGACTGGGGTTTTTAACTCCTGGGGTATTGGCTTCCTTTCCTTTTGTGAAGACATGTTTTCATGTTCGGTGTTCCTATCAAATCTTCAAAAGTCTGCAATATAGTTTTTCCATTGAGGATGAGGAAATGTCAAATTCCCCCCTACTTACAATATTCTTCCTAAGCTTGAATAATGAAGGAACACTTGGGTCTCTTATATATTTTATCTTGTTGGTAGAAAATACACATACCCCTACCCCCACTCACCCCCACATACACATTCCTAAATGCAGCATAGTATTATTCTTTTATGTGGTTAATGATTAAGATCAAAGGGGTAAAAAATCACACAGTATTTGCTGATAGATTTGCTAATAGGCAAAGGTGGGGGGGAATGCATGATATATTTTGAGCCTGGTAACAAGGAGGTATGGAGGTGGAGGTGTTGATACAGGATGTACTAAGGAAATGTCCTTACATAAAATATGCAAGGAAAAGAGGAAGGACATATAAAAGGGAAAACATTGTGACAGAGGAGAAAAGCAGGCCAATGGAAGTCATCTATGTACAAATGTAGGAATAAGGCATCCTTAATTGAGCAGACAGTTCTTCTAATTATAAATCTCTACCCAACAAGATATGCAGACTTAAGTGTATATTTTAAACAATTCTGTGGTTTACTATATTCATTTGTCACGTAGGAGTAGCAGTGGTAACCCTGTGTGAGCTTCAAAGGAGACTCTGTGCCAGATACTGTGGGTTACCTCATGAAAGCCATCCCACCCATCTTCTTCCTTCAGAAAGATCTCAAACATTATTATTATTGGAGGACCATGCACTTCCTGGCACTTTTCCTACCCTGGCATGAAAGCTAATTAGTTTAAATTATCATGGCCATTTATTCTCTTTGCCTTTCTGAGTTAATTCAAGGGCATATAATACAGCCAAATCTAGCCAATGATATTGGAGAAGCCATCTACTGGGGAGTTTCCAGGTAAGCACTTGTCCAAGGTAACACAGTTGTAGGTGGGTAAGTCCAGATTCAAACCCAGGAAGTGTGATCCTGCCTTCCTTTGAGAAATGAATGAGAGAGACCAAGAGGTTATTTCTCTCTGACTCTATAGCAGATATTCTTAAATCAGAATATAAGAAAGAACACTCTAGAGAGCTTATTAAATGCAGATTCTAAAGCTCCATTTTCATTGTACTATTAAACTCTTTGGTCAGGTTATTGTAACGCAGATGACCTTGAGATCAAGCCATGAGATACAAAGAGGATTTACTAATTTTTGCTCTTTGAATAGAACTGAGAAATGGGCAGCTCCTTAACCTTGTTGTATACAGTGATTTATGCAATCTGGGGAGTTGTATTAATTATTTATTCTTTCACATGAAGATAAACGTATGATTTTTAAATGGTCCACATTTGGTGAACAATACTAGATTTCTACTCCTTATTTAGAAAGAATATGTACCAACTGCTTATTATTTATTTGTATGTGCTTGATGTAATTTCTGGGGTAGTCATTAAAAATGTTAAATTCATTTGTTTATTTTTGTAGAACAGTCCTGCTCAATAGGACTTTGGGAAACAATAAGAATGTTCTATAGCTGTGAAGTCCAACACCAGTAGAAATTAGTCACATGTGGCTGTTGTGCACATTAAATGTAACTGGTGGGGGTGAGGGACTAAGTTTATAATTTTACTTAATTTTTATTTATATATTTAAAAGCCACTGTAGCTAGTGGCTATCACATGAAACTTTAGAATAAAGTGTTTATGTGCACATGCAGGTTTTCTAGGAACTTGAAAAATTATTTTATCTTAGTGACAAGTCTAATTTGTAGAATGGTTGATGCCATGAATTTTACATCTCTTGAGGATCTAACACGTGATTCTAAGCCATTATGTTCATCAGAGCGAGGTGCTGTCTTCACAGCCTTGCCATTCCCAGAATGCCCTGTCTCTGGGAAGCAATGTAATCTCAATGTTAGACACATTCAGGGAAGGCAGCCTCATAGAATTCTGACAAACAATAGCTTGGCATCCTAACGAGCAGGCACAGTGCTCCCAGGACAGGAACCACCTTTACCGAGAGACGGACTCATTCATTATTCTGAAAGATTAAGTACCAAATACCTCATTAGAGAAACTGCAAGCTGAAAAACAGATAACAGCTGGAGAAAAGGGAAAAAGGCCATTTGCAGATGAGAAAGCAGTGAAGGTAAGAACTAATTGGTTCTGCACTGAATGGGTCTGGCTTTCTTTCCCAATCACCCACAGCCACATTTCACCCAGAACTGTTGCCCATGGGTTTCCAAATTCTTGCTGTAGTTGCCAGGTAGTACTCACTATTACAGTCCTAATAGAATTAGTAGAAATGACAGACTGCTCAATAAATCACATGCTGGTCTTTTCCATTTGAATGAGAATTGACTGGCACAAATGATTGATTAACATTGACAAAACCATATGGGTTCAAATCATATTTCCTTTGTTCACACTTTCAAACAGTTCCAACTGTATTCTTCTTTAAGTTCTAGCACTGAGGGTGTTTGATTTTGTTTTTCTCCATAAAAGCATGGCAGAGAGGTGTTTGGGGGGAAGGAGGTTGCCAAAACTGCAAAACTTTGATTTCAAGTCATACTGGCTGTATGACGCTGGGAAAATGGTTAACCTTTAAGTTGGTGCTTCCTCATATTTAAAATTTTAAGTTCCTTGTAGGTGTAACACTGAGCAGTGTCTGGCTTTCAAGAATGTAATCATCACCATTAATTCAGTTTCTACACAAACTTTAAGCATTGGCAGTCTCAAACACTTTTGGTATGATTTGAACTGTCTGGCATATAAGTGTAAGGTTTGCTCTCACTTCATATTTAGTTGGGCCTCTCAACTAGATTGTAAGCTCCCCAAAAAGCAGGTACAAATTATTACAACGTGAGATTCTTATAACATCAGGTTAACAGAACACAACTCACCATTTGTCTCCATCATCAGAGCTGTTTTTTTTTAAACTTCAGTCACAGTTGTTGGAGGAAAGTATGAGGGGTGCTGAGGCTATTAAGGGGACTGGCTCCTTGACAGAGCTTGTCAAGATTCACATAAGTTTCAGAGTCAGGTGCTTGAAGTGGGATGGTGGGGTTCAAATAATGTGTTCACTACTGAGAGTCATTAGGAAAAGCAGTAATCATTAGGACTTCCTCCTTGGGCAGGGAACACAGTTCCCTAGGCTCTAGGGAATAGCTTTTGCACAGGAGGAGAAAGATCTAGGGGTGTCCAACCTGCAGCCCGTGGGCCACATGCAGCCCAGAATAGCTGTGAATGCAGCCTGACACAAAATCATAAATTTACTTAACATATTATGTGATTTTTTTGTGATTACATGTCACAATACATTTAATGTGTGGCCCAAGACAACTCTTCTTCCTACGTGGCTGAGAAACAGCAAAGGTTGGACAACCCTAGGAAGAGCAAAAAGGTACCTAAATAAAACTTGATTTTTGTGCATAATTTTTATTGCAACATAATACTAAGATGCCTGACAAATAAGTTTTTGAAATTCCAAGGTAGCAGAAGTCCAATTTTAAATAATGAGCCAAGAGGGAATGTATGCACCGAGGACAAGGGAGGGCAGGTGAATTCATGGCCAATGTTAATGTGTAAGGAACTGAAGGTGAGGGGAATGTATGTACCTTTGGCTAGAGCCTCAGTCCTAGGTCTAGATGGGAAACTTTAGTCTAAGTTCTACTAGGTTGGAGGAAAGAGGAAGCAAATCACACATCTGATACCAGGTTGATGTCCTGCATTCTTAGAACTGACACAGGCTGTGGTGTAGAATAGAGCCTAGAGGTGGAAAACTTCCTTGAGGGTCACAGGTGTGAGGTGCTGGGTAAAGCACATTCAAGGATATCCTGTTATTATAAAGAGCATGTTATGCTCAAGGAATGAATATGGGTCTCCTAGTTATCCTCTTGCCTCTTCTTTTGGTGATCTTTTTCTGTTATAGTAATTAGCTAAAGTCTAGTTGGTATCCACATACACAATACTGAACAATTACCAACAAGTGACATCATGTAACATGACTATTCAAGTTGCTACCACAGGGATGAAGTAGCAACTTAGGACCAGGAGACCAGTCATACTCAGACGTTGGTGAGGCTGACAGCTTAATGGCTGTCACTGTAGGCTTTATGCCAAAATACCCAGTGTCCCATGACCATAGTAAACCCTGAGTCTGACTCACAGTATTTCAACCTGACCTCCCTCCTATTTACAAACAACCCAGCCTATGATTTGAGTTGCTATCTTGTCTAACCCCTTACTCTATGATGTGGATGGGTTTTGGCTGCTTTCCTCTTCGGCTCCTACATTTTCCTCCAGGATTAGAGGAGTTTTGAAAAGAAGCCTGCCTTTTCCTATCAACTTCCCTTCCCAAATGCTGAAGCTGTTGGATCCTGCAAGTATTCCTGTCTTTCTGGCTGTGAGAGTATGCAGCCATAATGTACTCTCTCACTTAGCATACACACACACACACACACAGACATGCGCATTTTCCCCAGACATGTATTGAACCGCATTTGTGCCATTCTTTTTTGACACTATATTTGGGGCAGAGCTTTATATGTTTAAAAGTAATTATGACACCAATTTTGGAATCAGAAAACCCTAGGACAGAAATGTGACTCCACCAGTTATGAGTCAGGGCTAACATTTAACAAACTACTAAAGCTAATTAACCCATTTGATTCTTTCCATCTTTTATGAAGTAATAATAATAACCCATGTCATCTTGTGAAGCTTAAAATTCCCTAATATATAGTAACTGCTCAGTTATTGTTGCCTCTATTACTAGTAGTATTAATATTATTATAACATTTTTCCCAGTTATCTACATTTTCAGAGGCCAGATAAAATACTTGGTTCAGACTTTTTCTCATTGCTAGTTCATTTCCACCTTTAACAAATAGCTTCACCTCCATAAAATCAAGCTCCTTTGGGTGAGAATTCCCCCTAGTTTCTAAAGTGTCACCATCATCAAAGTGATTCATAGATGAACACATTTTAAAATTAAAAAAATTTATATCTGACTTTCCCTACACCATTTCAATAACATATAGGCACCATGAGATCCCATATTGGACATTTTTATTTTGTAAGTTTAACACATTGTTCTTTGATCCAAAGCAAAAAAAAAAAGCAAACAAACAAAAGCAAGCTCAATATTTGATTCCCCAGTGATTTTTCTGAATAATTATCACAAGTTATTTAGGGTGAGCAGTCCTTTAGCTATACATTTTCTCTTATATTTAGAAGTATTTCTCTTATATTGTTCACTTAACTCACTCCCAATGGGTCAAACTTTATAATTTAGTTATTTATGCATATCAGGAAATGGAAACAAGTTAATACTTGATTTGCGTGTTGTAGAAAGCAAAATGAAAATGAGGTTGTGATGGAAAAGTTGGGTCTTAACCAGGCAGTGTTACACACACTGGTCACCAGATTGCTGAGAGCTTGTGTATTATTGTTACAGTCCATAATGTGTAACCCATTGCTTTGAGTAGGAGAGTGGAAAAACCACTTACTCAATAGTAAAATAAACCAAGGAAGCTTAGGTAGTACTGCTACTGGTTTCTGTAAAAATGATGCTGTCTCAATGAAACAGTACTCCCTCACTCCCTCCGTGTTCACACAGCCACCTAGAGCCAGAATGCCACGTGTTCTCCCAGCGGAATTTGGTCTATCCATTCTTTGACCTATCTAATAAACTCAGCTCACCAATTTCCATAAGATTCTCCTAAAGACCACGAGGAGTCTTCCTTGTTTTTTATCTTAACACCCAGTAATGTTTGGCTGGGAAATTACTGAGAAACAGTTCTTTCAACTTACATTTCTGGGTAGGCTCTAAGACTCCCATATAGGCAATTTCCATTCCTCTCTTTGACATTCTACATTTTCTTTCTTGTTCTGCACTGCACCTATCCACACAATCTCATTTCTCCTTTCTTTCCTGGGCTAGCCCATCTTTGTTGAAGCCTTTTCTACTTACTCCGTCTCTGAGCTCCTGGGACCTTTGTCATCTGACCTCAGGGACTGAGGTATTGTTCTTAAAAGGTTTTATACCTTATTCTAGTTCTTGTGTTTGTTTTTGATGTTATAGTTGTT
Source organism: Phyllostomus hastatus (assembly GCF_019186645.2). Taxonomy (NCBI): domain Eukaryota; kingdom Metazoa; phylum Chordata; class Mammalia; order Chiroptera; family Phyllostomidae; genus Phyllostomus; species Phyllostomus hastatus. Next base: position 33,444,754 of record NW_025333960.1, read on the forward strand.
GTTTTAATCAATTTGAGAGCTACTGTAGAACAGAGATCATGTTGCACAAATCCTTTAAAGTTCATTACAGTGGTTTCCCAGTATTTTAAAACTGTAGTCCTTTAGTGCAAAGATAGAAACTTACAGTTAGAATAGACCAGAGCTGGGTAAACTACCCATAGTAACCTATTTTGTCTATTTTGTTTGACTCTTTCTCAAAACAATTCCCAAAACTCTGAGGAATAGAGTCTGAAAGTCACTGAAAGGCATTCTCATGTCATAAATGAGGAGGCAGAGGCTCTGAGAAAAAGTTAGGTTAACTGCCCAAAGACACAGAGCTTACACCTTGCACAGGGCTGGCAAATCAGTCACCCAGGGTGGGTACTAGCTGAATTGAATGTGTTGGTTGATTGCCAGTTGCAATAACCTAAGCCTCACTTCAAGAACCAAAACACAGGAGGGAATATACAGATATATATAAGGAAAAAAAAGGTGTACTGCATATGTAAGAGACCCTTAGTAACATATATTTGTGTCTCCTAATATTTTAAGATGTTTGAAATATAAGATAATTCATACTTAGTTATTTCCCACAAACACCTGGGGAAGTTAGGAACCCTCGTGAGCTGAGGCCATCTCAGAATCTTCCTTGGCTTCAGTGATGCTTGCTGAATGGTCTCTACTACATACCACTCACCCAGAGCGTCATTTAACCAAATAAGATGAGCAGTGGCCATGCCAATGGAAATCACATTTCTCAGGGATCAACAGCATTCTTGACAGGATCATCCACTTTGAACCAAGTGGAACTGCATTGTGACTATTTTTTGCCTCTTTGAAATCAATGACTGAAGGGACTGAAGATCTATTGCCCCACTGTGTTCATTGAAATAAACTCAATCCCTGAAGAAACTGAGTAATATGAAGAAGTCTTAATATCACATAGAATAAGGCTCTTATTTTTCCTTTGTTCATTTATTCATTTAACAAAGTGTCACTTTATACCTAAAAGGTAGTTTACTTAGATATGTCCTTGCAACCTGTAAGCCTGGTAGGTTTAAGAGACTTGCATTGTGGATCCCAGATAGCTGTTTGTTTTCTCCCTCTATGAATTAGTAATTGATATATAAAATTTAGAAATTGCTTAATAATCACCATAAAGCCATTTCACCATTTCTGGTGGGTGTAGAACACAAGGCATTCTGTCTTGAAGGTAACTCAGGTCTGTACACTACAAGCCATGACCTGCATTTTACTACCTATTTACAGCCTATTGCCTCCCTATTTCTGACTTGAAAAGGAAAAAGTCAGCATAATATGTGGGAGACAATGTACCTGGAGGACAATCATGTGTCCTCTGAAAGATGAGCCACATCCATAGAGTTCAATGGCAATATACGCAATACACAATATTGACTGTTCTAATGTGGAATGAAATTTTGTTTTCAAATACAATACTAAATGTTTTAATAATGTTTTTCTAACATATCCTTGTTTATTATTTTTACTAGTGTTGATCTTTACTTCTTCTATGACCTTTAGCTTTTCCTCAGTATAAACACATCCCTCAAGAACATCTATTCCTTGACTTAGTTTCATTTAAAAACTATGAAAATGCACACAATTTGCACCTTCATGTATGTGTTCCAACCACCATTTGGTTTTTAAATTGATAAAGAGGTGAAACTTTGGGTTTACTTACAAGGCATATTTAATCTAATAATTATATGTTTATGATTAATGTGGAATAACAATAATGGGCTAATCCAAATTTAGAGTAAGATAGGCGAATCTGAGAGTCTTTGAGGAATAAGTCCTCCTTTACTGGAAACAAGAGTAGAGGAGATTGGAGCCACCCAGCAATCCTGCATCCTGGCAAGTTTGCGAACCCCTAATCAGCCAGGCGTTTATCCTTGGATGCAGGTTACCGCTGTTGTAAGCACTCTCGGCCAGTCAGAGTTCAACACCAGCTATTGTCCAAGGCGCACTGTGCTGACTTGAGGCACAAGGCTTTTGTGTTCATTTGTTTCTCCCTTGTTCCCTATGCCTGTTGATGCCCTACCATCATCCATCTTACTTTGTTATCTATAGATTCTAGACCTCTTGATCCTGCTGGATTCCAAACACCCCTTAGTCTGGATGCACTCTTGCCCTGAGAATACTTGAGTTTGTCCTACCTTTGCCTGGAGACTTGAGATAATTGATTTTCCTGGAACCCACTGAGGCTTCTCTATCCCTGGAGACTCCAGTGAACTTCATGTAACCTAAGGTTACCTTTAAATAACTGGAGATTTAAAATAATCAAAATAATCACCTGTTTAGCCAGACACCACCTAGGCAATTTAACGTGAGCCTTTGTCTTAATTTTAAAATTCCAGTTGCATTTTTGTTGTTATTCATTGGCTTAGGTGGTTGTTTTTTCAACATCAAAACCACACCGCATCACTGAAATGTATTTCAAAAATTTGACTGTTAAATCTTTTTATGAATTACATACAATTCCATCTCATTTACTCTGGCTGAATTTAAAGAAAAGAAACATGAAGTACACATCAAAAACGTGGTAGAAGTATACATGCAGAAAAGCAATAGCCCCTACCACACATACAATGAGACTTTAGCTCCCCCAAAACTTGGCTCAGTGTCAACCCAAAGCTGAGACCTAAGCACGCAGTTAACCCTTATATGTTTCTTGTTTGGTGGCAAACCTGTAAGTTTTGCAAGAACATTTCTGTGAAAATCCCAAACTATGTTTCTGAGACTGACTCAGATTTAAAAATATATAATTCTATGGGGTGGGGGATAAGATTGTTCTTCAGTAAATAACCACTCGAATACACTCTGCTCATCTAACCCTTTAGATAAAATTGCCAGATTGTTTAGTGAATCAGTAAATACGGTCAATTAATATTTTTGTAAAAGGCAAAAGGTATATATGATCTGAAGAGAAACCAGAGTACCAATTAATATTTTTGAATACTAATTTGGCTTGTTTGTTTACAGCAGACAACTAATTAGTAGAACATCTAGATGATTTGATTTAAGTGAATAAGTCAGTTGTTTGTATAGACTGCATTTGATTTTTAGGGACCAATATATCAGGAAAACTGCTCTTTATAGGAGAAATATTCAATGCACTGCGTGCTTAATTTGGATTTTGTCAAGAATTTGTTGTATGATCCTGGAGAAGTCACCTGACTTTTTGTTTTCTATTTTCTCATTGATATCATGTTCTTCACACTTTCATCAATGGAAATTTTTAAAAAATTAAATAATGGCCTTGGCTTCATTTGGCAATGTTTATAATTATGCCTATGAAACAGAGAGGAAAGTATTTTAGTTTAGTGTTATCTCCAGGGTGTTTTAGGCAAAAAAGTATTTTTTAAATAAAATATTTTGATAAGAACTTGGGTCCAGAGAAAGGGACAAGGAAAATATGTCTCTGGAATCCTAGGCAATGAAAGCTATTCTGCATGACCAATCAATCAGTTTATGAATTTGCTTCTTATATATTGGAGCAAAGGGGAAAATAGGAGGCCAAGAGGATAATATACACAGAGGAGGAAGCTCCTGACGATGGGATAAACAAATAACTTTTTACAAATACAAATGTATATGATTTAATTTAAAGTGATTTGCAGTGCTGTGATACAAATTCTTCCTCCTCTCTCCCCCAAACACATACTCCTACAAAGGCTACAGTACTGTCTATTCTAGTTCAGCAATAAGATTAATATTGTGTAGAATGAGAATTTCTAATGTAGAAGCAGTTTCTGGGGGTTGTGGTAGTTTTGAAAAAAATAAATGCCAAAAAATGCACTTTGTTAAGATGTAGGTGTTCACAGGCTGTGTGGAACACTATAAACTCATTCAGAGAACCCAACAACTCTATGAGCTATGCAATTAATGATCACAATTTTTCAGATAAGGACAGTGAGGCACAGATTTCAAGTAGCTTGCCTTAGGACACACAGGGGCAGACCCAGAATCCAAACCTGGATATCTGGCCATCAAGTTTATGGACTTTGTGATACTGATTCTCATAAAGTCTCCAGTTGGCATGACCTGAAAAACATTCCAAAGGGCTGAGAGACTAAGGTCAATAATTGAGTGATATAATTCTAAAACCATAAGGTAGTCAGTCTAATTGGGAGACATAGTTGGAGTCATCAAACTCTAGCCTGGCTCCTGCCTCTGTTGTCCTACTACTCTCTGCAGTGCCCCTGGAGCTGAATGAATGGGGATTGTGTCTTATTAATTGAAAGTGTGCAAATCATTATGAAAAGAGTTAGGCAGGGAGCCAGGAAATCCAAGCTCCAACCTCTATCCCACTGACTCAGGGACTGTTTCTCCTCATATATAAAATTAGGAATTTATCTGAATAGCTACCAGAATAAGCAAACCAAAGTTTCATCCTTCTCTCCATTAATTACTCCAGATTGTGTTCTTAATGGCATCATAAAGCTATCTTCACGCTGAAAAGGTTTCAGAATGGTGTCCCTTACCCTTCAGTGATTGGGTGATTGTAAAACAAACATTTTTCTAATTGTGAGTATCCATAGTCTTTTCCATGTGGGGTAAGACTGTTTTTGTTCTATATTAAAAAGAAAGAGTGCCCTCACCACACACAAAATACTAATTCTGAATAGAATCAGAAAATTTTCTTGCTTTTTTGGAGTGGTATATATGTTTGTGGAAGGGTATCCCATACAATATTACACAGATCTTGGGGAAACTTGATTTTTAAATGACGTAGTAATTGAATTGCTTTGTTTACTCACCCTCCAACACACACACACACACACACACACACACACACACACAAAACTAAAATAAAATTTTATTTGCAATGTGAACTCATATGAATGAATACATTCAGTTTGCACCTATATATTTTTATTGTGGATTTTTGAGGCTCTGTGTACAATCTGTGTGATTCTTATATTCTGTCTCTTATTATTATTCAGGAATTAGGGCTTCCTTTTCAGTGTGATATTTGACATTGATACACCATTAGAATAAGATTTGTCACTGAAGGGGGTAGACTATACACACACACACACACACACACACACACACACACACACTATTGTTGTGAATGCTCCAAATAAATCACTAATTACCAAAAGTGGAATTGTAATCCTTGGGCTATAACATTAAGAACACCCAAAAGGAAAGAGAACAGTCTATAACAGTAGGTGTTTGGTGACAATTGTGATATTCAATGTGGGGATTATCTGAGTTTGAATTTTTCTCACAGCATTTTTTCCTTAGCAAAGATATGGTCCCTTTCCCCTGGATCTGTCTATACATCAAGCTAAATTTAACCTGGCTATTTATTTATTTTGCTGGCATTAGTCTCCTCTTTAATTAGATTTATATTTTTTCTTTTGTCCTCACTAGTACTTGCAACACCTTCCAATTTAGAGTTTCTTCATGCTGTAATTAGCGCATGGTTCCCTCCCTCTTCCAGGTCATTAATAAAGGTATTAAATAAAGCCACCTCTCTTAACTACTGATGCTCTCCTCCCACCCCCACCAATCCCTCTCTACACCTGGGTACATTTTCATTCATCACTGCCCTCAGTTTACCATGATCCAAGCAGGTAAAGTAACTGCATTCTCTTTAAAGTTTATTTATTCTCTATTCTGTAAATGCACTATCATTACATGTTTTTCTCTAGTCCACATAAATCGTTACTAAAATCAAACTAGTGGAAACCGGCAGAAAGTTAGAGAATGAAACCCACAAGCTTAAAAAGTTGGTATAATGGGTCTTTTTTGCAATGGTTGGGAAATCTGAAACCACCAAGATTGATGGAGTTTGCATCTCAGACACGGTAGATAATCTATGGGGCTAGAACAATCACTTCTGATTCCTAAAGGCTGGAAAAAAATGCATCAATGGATAGACAGACATGTTTATTATTCCCAATAAATGCTCTGGGTCTGACAATTTTTCTTAGTTTAATGTATGAATTTCATTTCATAACAGCAATAAGACACTCCAGGCTGTGCATTTGTTAGGGATTATTGCACTTCTTGGGTGGTTTAAGTCATTCTGCCTTTAGTCTTATGCCATATAACATGACCCAAGGCACCTTATAAATAGCAGAGCGATGCACTGGCTGTCATGTGTTATAGCTTGAATAGCCTTGTAAAGGGACATGGATTATAGAGGTATGATAATAACTATAAAACAGGAGTGGTAATTTAAGTGCCTGTGTTGGATAATCTGTATGATTAGTATTTTTTTATTTTGGTCTTTTGTGTTTCATTCTACTTAGAATTCTCATTTACTGAAATCACTGCTCAACAATACAATGTGCTAATGGGGTTGAAGGTAATTCAAGATCTAATTTAATATTTTAAACCTTCTCATTGTTTTGTTTACCAATTAGCTGTCAGAGGGTAGGCTGGAATTAGCTGACTTACATGGCAGTCTCATTGGCTCAGAGATCACAGGTTACTACCATAAATTAAGGCAAATACTCTAAGGGCTGAATTCTTAGACTCCATGTAAAGTAATTCCACAAAAAGAACACCTAAATGTTTCAATACCACAACTAAAAGAGCAAATGAACACTATTTGTGTTTTAAACTTAAAGTTGTAAATTGATGACATTAGGCCTAATGAAGATTTGGCATTTTATTAATCAGCATCTTCTTATGTCAGATGCACTTTTTTTGGTGTTTGATTTTTCATTACATCTAGATGTTTGACATAATGGTATCAAAACTTACTCAAATATTTTTTGTTTTGTTTTCAGTCATTTATTATGAAGGAATGAATGACAGTTTGAACTGCGAAGAGTCTGGCTAGGGTTAATGAGGGAAAATAGGTAAATCAAATACGTGAGATAAGATCTCTGAGTATTTATGTCTCTTCATTAGTTGACTTGGACAACACTCTACCTGCCACTCAGCATGAACTACTTTCATCATCACTTCAGTGGGAAAACTGTTACCTTAGTGTGCACTTAGAAGACGGGCAACAGATCTCTCTGTCCATCTGTCTCCCTATCTATCTAATCTACCTATCTGCCTACTGTCCCACCGACTGACCAACCAACCATCCCAACCACCTACCTATCTAATCACGATGCATGAAGGATTACAGAAGAGAACCTATCACCATGCACTGCATATATCCACTGGCCTCATGACACTAAACTGTCACTCCATTTCAGGACAGGTATTTATTTCCCACATTTTCTCATCTTGCATAAAACAATATAGCTATAGCATAGAATTTCTGAAGTGTAGCATTGGAAGAAGTCCTAAGAGCATTGAAACTAAGTTTTCGCCCAAGTAGGAATTTTCATTACAACATGCTCCATGGAGACCACTTTTTTCCTATAATGCATTTCCATAATTGGAGAGCTGAAGTTAGAATTTTGTCAAGTTGTATCAAAATATACCTCTTTATGATCTCTCCACATTTATCAAGGTCTAGTCTTTTATGCCAACATGAAAAAAAATGCTATTCAGCTTTTGATTCTAAATTTCTATGAAGATTAAACACTCAATATTTTACTTCTTAAAGTTACTTTTAATCCCAGATAGGGGGTTCTATAAGGCACATTGCTAATTGTAGCATGTATGCTAATGATGAAATTCTGTACTGACTGCAGAATGTTCTGCAAAGCAGTTTATAGATTAAATTTTCCATGTTTCATTCAGTGAAAGAAGAAAGACAGATAACATTGACAATAGCCTCCATTTAAATTCGTGTAATAGATCTAATATGGCACTCTGTAGCATTTTGCAGAGCTGTTCTTTTTATTTTATCAAGATAGGAATAGTTACTTTTTAACAAAAGACTAGGATTGAAAGAGTACAATAAAAAGAACAAGTACCTTGGTATTAATTTTTATAATGTTTCACCCTAGTAATATATAGACTATCAGCATACTATTAGATCAAGATTCCTAGTTTTATTTTCCCTTTATTACTCTTAGAATTGCAAGGCTGCCGAGGGCTAAAACCAGGCCTAATTACTTAGTTTAGCAACTACAATATGTCTGCTGACAGAAAAAATATATTCCATCAATGCTAGATACAATTAGTTATTGATTAATAAACTTTTCTTCCATAGTATCCTTAATACCCAACTTAAATACGATTCCCACTTAACCTTCTGGCCACAACTCCTTCCACCAAAGCATTCTTCAGCTTACCATAGCCCAAAGTCATTTTTTTCTTTATGTTTTGTTTTATAATAATGAACTGGCCATCGTTATCAATAATTATTTAATTTTTTACTTCTTTGTCTTTACTGACCAGTGGAACTTTATGCTACCAATTGTAGGACTGTTGTTTTGTTTTGTTTCGGTTTGGTTTTTTTTAAGAGTCAAGGCAACTGCTTTATTAAATTTGGTTGGCAGATTTAGTTATCACCTGATAGAAAAATCTCACTTTCTTGTCCCTCTCTCCTGAATTGAAGATAATCAAGTAATGGCCGCCCTAATTTCCCTGCCATGGTTATTCTGTAAAACTGGCACAGAGAGAACTGAGGTCTCACAGGAGCAGGCTCATGTGCTCTGGGGTCTCATACCATCAGAGCCTGGATGCGTGAGCTCCCAGCCCAGGCAGGTCTATGAGCTGAGAGGGACACAGTGGGTGTGAATGTACACTACCGTCAGAGTACTAGGACTCAAGGCCTGTTTTTGCCACTTGCCAGTTCTTTTACTTAGAAAAAGATAATAAATCTACCTAATCCTCAGTTTTCCTCATTTGGCTGTGGGGGATTTGGAGGTAGGATGGAGTGGACCACTGTTTTTCTTCCCTGCAGTTTCCCGTGGAGGCATAGGGGATATCTGCTTTACTTCCCAGGAGGGAACAGCATCGTTTTCAGTAACAATTGTCCACCCACTGAAAAAACTTGTGAGAGATCAGTGAAATTGGGGAGCTCTTGACATTCACACCTGCTGTAGGACTGCTTTTACTGGCCCTTGCATTTCCTCAGTAGCTTGCATGGGGCTAGCTACATGGCACAAACAGAAGCTACATTTGCACATTTTTATCAGTTACTTAGGTGGCTTCTTTAATTATTTTCTACCTCCAGACCATCTGACCTTAATGGGAGGGGCTATAAATGTTAGAAAAATTGCAACTCACATGCAACATCTTGTGTGGTTAGAACTGAGTATGGATAAGGTGAGATGAAATGTGCTTTATCATTAAAGTCTCATTTCAGAAACTGCACAATGACAGCTAAAAGTTTTTCCCCCACATATATATTTGAATGCTCAGAAAAGATAAGAAAGCCTGAAGAAGAACAGATGTGTTAGAAGTGTGAAATGGATTAACATCAAAGCCCCCTGGGAAAAATCTGAAACATGAAATGCAGGCTCCTGACTGACAAGAGCTATTCAGAAATCGTTCAAAGCCTGGCAGTACACTTCAGGCTGTGTCTCTTCCCAAGAAAAGACAGGGCCTGTTTCGTACATAGTCAGAGAAAGAAGCCGCGGATGCATTTGATATGAAGAGTAGTGGGAAGAACCCCTTATATGAAATCCTACTCATCCATCACACCGACTCAAATGTGCAGAATTTATGACTAATTCATCTGGTCTTTAGAGGCTGAAAACAGTTAAGTCCCCATCGTCTCTTGTAGTTCTACCATGACCTCACAGATGTTAAAGAATCATTCAATAGTACAAGCCAGGGACTAGAAACTAGACTATCTATCTCCACAGCTTTAAACAAATTATTTGTGAATAACAATATTTTTGGAAAGAGTCCATTTTGATTTAAAAACATGAACAGCTAAATTTAGTAAAAGCTCAGATCTGGAAACCCTAAGTATAGCTGGAGTCTTAAAAATAAAACAAAAAGTAGGAGAAATCACTTTGGAATTAGAGAGGATTCTAATTAAAGAATGTTCCACCCTATTATTGTGGATCTTACGACTGAGCTATCACCTTACTTTATGACTGTGGTTTGAGTAGTAGTAGCCCCTGAAATCATAACTCTGTATCTGCAAAGTAATTACACCTTTGATTCTTCTGTTCAACATGTCAGTGAAACACATATATACAAAAACATCCCCTGGTACTTGACCCTGCTGCCCAGGTAGGGATATATTCAAAGTTGTGACAAGCCTTCCTTTATGAAGGTGAGTTTGATATTTGAAAAGAGTCAAAGATTAGAATTACACTTGTCAAATAGAATGATTCTGCTTTTCCAACAGATGAAAGTCATTTTTTGTTTCTCTGGAAAATTGGGGAATAGTGGGCAGTGTCTATCTGCTTCTAAGAATCATGGATATCCCAACTCATTTCCTATCAGATTTCACATCCACTAAGGAAAAGAAAGCTGTAATCTTATACTTTATCCATGATACACAATATTAAATAATGAACTGAGAGAGTCAACAAATACTTATTTGGAGTCTCTGATGTTATAGGTAATGTGGGTATACAGAAGAGAACAAAGAAATTAATCACGCTAATGAAGTTTATATCATGTAATTATCTATTCAAATCAATCATGGTAAATTTATTATAGCCTGCTTTGTTATTCTTAGCCACCTCTTCTCTTTGTATATAACCTATCTCCCCACCAACTTTTGATTATATTGAGTTAAATATGGACTGTCAGTTAATAGTTGGTCTTCATTTAAGTGTATATGGGTTCATATCCCAGGATTTCCATTCAATAGCTTTGGCAATCTTTAGCAATGCCTGCATTGTTCTGTTCCTAATATCTCAATTTTCTACTTTCCTCAATTGTAAAATGAGAAAAAAACACAGGACACTTTATTTATGTTAAAAGTCAAGTACAGTAATAGGCATAAATAACTTAGTACAGTGCTTGGCAAAAAGTTGTTGAATGGCATTATTGCTGCTGGTAGGTAATATAGCTTCTCTCCTCTGCTCAGTCCACTGGCTGGCCTTGTGCAATATCTACAATGAAGCTGACACCTAATGCAGGTGCACTGGTTAGCTTTGGTGTACCTGTAACTAAACTGTTTGGAATGCCTGGTTAGAGAAAAGAACTTCCTAACCATTTACAAGCTATATAAATCTGGTTCTATATGTGGTTGTCAACAGGATGCAATCTGAGATGCATGGAGATGTATAGCACTCTACTTCGATTGCTATACATTTGTTTCCTGACTCTGATACCTTCAGAGTCAGGAAAAATGCTCTGATAAGCATTTTTATATTGCAATCTATGTTTTAAATGTATATATCACTGAGATGGGTAGCTTATTAATTTATTAACTTTTTCTATAACTTAATTTATTTAAGTAATCATCTGAATTGAAAAATCACTCATTAAGTCCTTTAGGTTCATAAACTGTCATATTCATATTAATGTTCACAATGCATTGAAGAATATACCATTGACACTTAATATTTATTTCACTGGATCAGTGTATAAATCCATGCATGGATAAGAAAGATTGTTCTTTCATAAGCATAGCATGTGTTAAGTCTCAGATTTGAGTTGAAGATGGGTGATTGGTAGGTAAGGAAGGGGCTACTGACTTCTTAATGGAATCAGACTCAAGTGAGTGAAGCAGAGAAGACTGGAAAAGATTGTTTCCTATATTGCTCCCTGCCCCCACTAGATCTCTCCTAGTGTTATGACATCAAACAGCCATTTAGCCAGACTGAGACTAAGGTCTGTCACAACCTATCAAAAAAAAAATCTTGGTTGTACTTATGTTAGAGATAGGGGAAGAATTTCTCTCCTGGGCCAGAAAGGTTCTTTTCCACTGGAGGCATTATTGTACCCTGGAGAAACTGCCAAGGGAGTTTAAACTACTAATTTCTTCTGGAAGAAGAAAAAGAAAGGAAAAAAGAAACCAATAGAGGTGTGTTATTAGCTAAATATTATCAGAAGGTAAAACTTAGAGCTATAGCAAATATTTGACCTTGAAATTTTATCTCAAAAATTTTAAGAAAAATCAAAGGAAATCTGAACAAAGTTAGTACATATTTTTCAGTGGAAAATCTGGTTGTTTTTCTGTGAGATTATAATTAAAACATTGCTCCTTTTACTAGATTTCATGTTTGAGGCTATTGTTTGGTGTTTACCTAGTATCTCCTAAATTGTTCATGAATTTTCTGCCAACCCTTTCTTTATCAGAGAAGTTATCTATAGAAGAATCAAGAGCTTGGATTACAAATGTTTGCTTTGCTGTTGATGACTGGGAGCAGGATGGATAGTGAGGTGAACTGTTTTCATTTCTAACTGTGGAGAGAGGAAGGATGAGACCAGGCAGAAGAACACAATGGGAATTTAAGCCACTGTAATTTCTTATGTTACAGGCCTCACATATCAGAAATTTACTACTTACATTTGAACAAGATCAGAAAAATATTGATCTATTAGTATTCTACTTATTAAAGATTTGTTATCTAATTGATGAGAGCCAGGACAGAAAGAAAGAAGAAGTGGGGCTAGAGATTAGTTGGTTACAACTTGCACCAGAAAATGACTAGAAACCTCTGCCAGGATATAAGACCACAAAATAAGAAAGATGTCAGCAAAAGCCAAGAAAAGGAAACTCAAGTAATTAGGTGTCAACATTGAAAATATATAATGCAACCAGTGGGCAAATATTTCAGCATCTAGATGGAGAAAATCACTTGTAAGATTTGATGAGTGGTGGTAAGTAGATATCAAAATGGGTGTACAGTTGGAAACAGGGCAGAGATTGTAGAACCTGGCAGTGAACCAATTTCAGGAAAATACTGATGACAATTAAGACATGGGGTTCAAAATATGGTTCAAACCATGAGTACCAAACAATAAACTTACTGAGTTATTAAAATGGAACACACAATGGGAGTTGTTATGAGGCATTAGATAACAAGTCAACTGTTGAAACAGGTGCAGAAAGACTAAAAACACACTAATTTAATAATTAGCCTCCAGTCTGTAGATTCACCATGTTAAGTCTTTTTTTTTAATATTTTATTTATTTATTTTTAGAGAGGAAAGAGAGGGAGAAAGAGAGAGAGAGAGAGAGAAACATCAATGTGCGGTTGCTGGGGGCCAGGGCCTGCAACCCAGGCATGTGCCCTGACTGGGAATCAAACCTGCAATGCTTTGGTTCGCAGCCCACGCTCAAACCACTGAGCTATGCCAGCCAGGGCAGATTCACCATTTTAATATAATGTTTCTGTGTACCAAGAAGCCCCACTGTCTGTAATGAATTCAGCCTATAGATCCGGTGTTATGGTTTTCTGAGTAGAAATCCATGTAACTCAATAAAGCACCTATGCCAAAGAGAGACATCTCACAGCAACCACCTTGTAGAGAGCAGCTGTAATCTGAGGCTACCCAACAGGCTCTAAGTTCATTAAGTCATTGTTAAGAAATACACACATGGAAACCATGAATTTAAATATCTCTCCCTTTCTTTCTATCCCTCTCTCTCTCTCTGTCTCTCTCTCCTTCCATTCAACTTAAAAATAAGCCTATAAACAAATAAAGTATGTACCTGTGAGAAGAGTGGGTGGACAGAAGTAAAGGGGATGTTATTAAAAATGTGACTCCAAACGTGGCAACTGACAACTATCCCAAGCACTTGACAGGAGAATGCAGTGTTGTCACACAGAACGACAATGAACAACACCGATTTGGTTTTCTTCTGTTTGCTTTAAGAGGCAGAGAAGTTAATAAACCTGTTTAGAAAAATTCCTAGACAACACAGTTACATATTGGGAAATGGGGTAGGAGAGGCCATCTACTAGCTTCAATTATCTGACAAAACTTCTCGGGTGCAACACTTCATTTCCAGGAGGTTCTGATTACAGGAAAGATGAGACAGAGCTCTAGAAATAAATAACACAACAAATGAGAAATCAAAAGTCTTAGCATGATTGGAAAAGTGCAGAAATGGCATCCCTAGCAGTATTCCTCAAAATGGGCTCTTGGATTGAAGAAATTAATAGTGAAATTGGATCTGATGATTCCTAAGCCCATAGCCTTTCTTCCAGATGAATGGTGGTAAAGCCTAGAAGTCTCCTTTGTAAAAGTTGCTGCTCAACAGAAATACACTTATGTCTTTAATCTGTTTATTTGAAGATTTGGAATTTTCTGCCCATGATTGATCCCTGCCACTCTTGTGAGCAATATGTCTGACACAAGTCAGTTTAGAAAGTAGAACATAATTTTTATTTGTTAACTGGCACTTCATGTATCGTCCAAACTCTGGCCTGAGCTTTGCAACAATTCTGCAGCAGTGGCACCTTTCTGGTGAGGGATCATATGTTAGGACTTCACATGAAGTCCATCTGCCATAAAAGAGATCGACTATTCATGACATCCACATCCCACCTCCAGAAAGTTACTTCTCTCTACTTTTGAAAAGAACATACTTCCAGAGTAATTTTCTCTAATACTCCTGTATTTAACAAATAGGCTTGTTCTGTGATTTTTTATATTCGTTTGGTTATACACATTAACCTGCTTGGGGAAACACACCAGGAAATAATGGCAAAACTTCATAGAGAAATATAGTAACGCTACCCTAATATCTCCAAGGCATTTTAAGTTAATCTATATATCTAAAATATAGGAAGGAGAGAGAAGCCAATTTTTGAATGACAATAAATTACCAGATGTTTCCCTACATGATAATCTACATGATAATGTAGATTATTTCATTTAACACTCACAGAAACCCTGTGAGGTGCACACAATTTCAAGTGTTTCAGTTTCAGTTCAGGAAGTTGAATTGCGCTTGTGTTATAGTAAACAATTTGTAGGACTAGGATAAGAAACTGATTAGTGTGTATCTAAAGCCCAATATTTTCTAATTACATTAATGTTATCTCCATAATAATGCCATATGTTTGCTTGGAAATGTATACAACAGTAGCATGATAACAACATAGCTAACACTTATCAATATTTTAAATATCCATAGGTCCTTTTCATGTATAATTTTATGTAGTCATCAAAACAATGCTTTGAAACAAAAGCATAGTATTCCTATTTTTAAAAAATGAAGATGAGATGAAGAAAAGGTATGTGATTTGTGAAACTTTGCACAAATATTATTGATGGGCAGGTATTTAACCCATGTCTCACTCCAAAGTTTACAGTCATAATAACTGTGATAAGTGCTTAACTATGGTAAGTTCTTCCACATTCATTATTTTATTTGAGCCTATAAAACTTTATGAGGGGGTAGAGCAAGCATCCGTTCACTTTACAGGCAGTAAAATGGAGGGCTCAACTTGCAGAGAGCTGGTAAGTAACAAGGCAGTGTCTTAAGTTTGGATCTTCAGACTCCAGTGCACACACTTGTTATTGTATTTTATATGATGTAGAGGAAATCACTTGATGTTTGTGTAATGGAGACAACATGGCATGTGACTTCTTGAAAAAGAAGATGTATAAAGTTTCACACTCTGTTCCACAACTTTCATATACAAGGCACACTGGCCATAATAAAAGAAATATAGATTGCAATAAGTCTTTTCATCCCCTTGAACCTGATTTCTCAGCCAGCCATATCAGCCTAAGAATAGCCACCTTACAAATCTATTGCTAAAGGCAAAGGAGCTAATATCTGTGAGTGTTCACCTCCTGTCTTGGTTTAGCAAACTGTGAGGGCTTACCACTATTTTAGAATAAATTAAACACGACTCTTTCCTCCAAGCCACTTACAGTCTGGTTGAGGGGGTGAAAGTATCGCTCATGTAGTAATAGCAAACAATAAAAAGGGTGTGAAAATAAATATGAGTGAGTGAATGGTAATATCAGATCAACTTTAGGAAGAGATGTTGAATGGATTCTTTAGGGACTAACTCTGGAATCAAGGAATGGAATTATAGGTGAACAGAATGATTTGACTGTCTGTGGTCTATGTGCTTTTCTGAATCAGCAACCTTGACAAAAGGTCTCCAAGCCACATTCTTCTATGGCACCTGAGCAGTGTTTTAGGAATAAACAGAGTAGCTGGTTTCTTACTTAGTACCTGAAGCTCACAATTTAGCATTAATTTTTTAGTGCATTTTTCAGACCTCTGGGAATCTACTGTAAAATTGCACTAACTTATAGAAAGAGAAATAGTATAAATTCTTACCTAGCATTCACATCTTTACATGTGTAAATTCCTCATATTGGTATTCTGTCTAAGAGCTAACTGAAAGCCATAGACAGAGAAATGGGAATGTTTAAAAGAAATAATGAGTGGGCAGAGCAGAGGGATACTAACCCTAGTTGGAAGTTCTGGTGAAGTATTTCTGACAGCTGGGGATATTAGAATGGCATTGGGTATTCAGAGGAAAGTGAACCTAAAGGTCTGCTGGTGGCAATGCAATAATATCTTTTTCCAGCTTATATTTGAGCCCCATCAACTGACTTGTCTCTGGAGATACAGTATTTGCTCAGAAAACACATAGACTATGAGGGATAGGAACTAATAGAGACAGTCCCCATAAGCTCAGGCTTCCCTGACCTCTACAAGTATAGATCTTTGATTTGACCTAAAGTATGTATGTACAAGTTTGCTTGAAAGCAGAGAGCTTGGTTTTTACTAAGGTATCACAAAGCAGAGGCTGTTGGTACTAAAGGCTCATATCACCTCAACCCTTACCTGTTCCAAGCAGGCTGACCAGATTTGAACTATAACTACCAGCAATGACTTACTGCAGGGTTTTGTTTGTTTGTTTGTTTGTTTGCCCACAGGAATACACTCAGTCCTGGGAGCAAAGTGCAGTTGAGTTAATGCCTCCTGTTAGAATGCCCTTAAGTAAGGGCTGATGTGAATTTGTGGATAAATAGCCTGGTCATCACCTTAGGTATGATACTGCTGATACTAACGCTTTAAACTGATTCTCAGTGTTTTCCTGTGGAACATTGCTCAAGCAGCCCAAAGTAGTAACATGCTCAATCACACACCATTCACTGGTTTCATTCCCTTTCCTTACCTCTCCATTCTCTTGATGAAGTTTCCTGGGACCACCTCCCAGAAAAGCTATTTGCACTTGAATCATCATATCAGAAAAGCATCCTACCCATTACAGAATTTCATATAATATAGAGGAAATGTGCACCATAGGTTCCTGTTTAAGTTCTGGCATACTTCTGCGAAACCGAAGACAACTTCATAGCATTTCGCAGTTAAAAAAAAAGTCTTAAAACTACTTTAAATACTACTACATTTCAACCCAAAGAAGCCAAGTAAGAAACCCATTAATAGTAATGCTTTGCTCTTGTGCATAATTTTGCACTTTTTAAAGCACTTTCCCATATTTAATCATATTTGATCCTCATGACAACCCTGTAAAAAATGTAGGGCAAGTGTTAGCTTGAGGGACAGTGTGGAATGGTGGAAACAGCTCTCTGAACTGGGAGTCTAGAGGCCTGATTCTGTACGTAATTAGCAGTACAACCACAGGCAATGCCTTAACCCTCTCTGGGCCTCAGTATCCTCATTATGGCATGGGGGGGCTGGTCTATGGGATTTCTGAGATTACTGCAACTATTAACATTCTATGAGTCCCAAAAGTCAGAAATAGAGGGTAGAGTATATTGGTGTGGGACAGCTTCCTTGGAATTGGGCAGTGGTCAGTAGCAGAACTGAGACTGAAAATAAGATCTAGTAACTTTAGAGAAAGAGTTCATTAAGTAGCACAGATGAAGAGCATCTCATACTAGCTATTGAGAAAAAATTATGTATCACATAGTGCCATCAGTCCTGAAAAAATCCTGCAAGGTATACTTTATCCCCAATTTACAGATTAGGAGCTCTACACTCTACTTGGCCTAGGTCATGAGATGCCTTAGAGCTCCTGATATTTGCACCCCACTTATGTGATTCCACAAATGCCCTGTTCCACTAAACCAGTGTTCCCCCCAGCACATCTCACAAGAACCATCAAGAATATCATGACAAAGTAGAAGTTTGATATGTGTGGGATCAAACCCTAAGTCCTCTGATTATATCTTCTCATCTATAAAATGGACATCATTAATCCTTAGGGTTTCTGAGAATATTAAAAAGTAATAATTAAATCTTTGGAATATGATTTCTACCAAGTATGTTACTCTTTTTCCCTTCACCCTGCCAATTTTTTCACCAAACTAGTAACCCTAGCTTCCTACAAAGGCCACATTTGCAGCTTCATACACCTGAAATCTGCCTCTTTCCTACAAACACAAACAAGTAAACCTAGGAAGTTGGGTGGTACATGGAAAACATGAATATTTTGCAAATTCATTTTTATTTGTCTTGTCTCTTTCATGATCTAGCTTATTAGGATTGTGAAAAAGTCTCCCCCACCTATTGTTACAGAATTCTTATTATATTTAAGCATTTTGCATTGCCTACTTTTTCAAGTTTTTAACCATGAGCTTGAATTTGTTCAAACACATGCATGTATGTGTAAGAATTGGGTATGAAGGGGATTATTTCACTCAGTTTCAGATTCTGCCATTGCGTGATTCATAACTAGTGGACTATGACTGTACCATAAGGCCAGTGGGACATGTTGCATATACCAGGGAAATTATATAATAATTATATTCTAGCTTAAATAACATCAGAAAAAGTTTAATTAAGACTTTTAATTAATAGTTGAAAGATTAATCAATCAATAATTATAGAAATGATTATAGGGTATAATTGAGCTTAATTGGAGGGGGCTGATTAATGATCAGAATAAAACTTTCAGATTCCCTGTCTTGAAAATATTCAGAAATGATGGATTTTGGCTCATAGAATTAAAAAGAAATGCCAGGATTGTAGATGATAGGTCCTTGGCAACTAGGCCATGAAAGGGAAAATATGTGATTTAAGTAAAAATAAAAAATTCTATTTTTTAGCTTGTACATTATAACACTGATAATTTCTACTACTTTGAGATTAAGGGAGAAAAATATGCATCCAAAGAAGTCTGCCTATGGAAAAAAATTGCTTGAGATAGTTTTCTTTGGACGCTAATTTCTTGGAGTGTTTTTTTTCCTCAACTCCAAGGGTGAACTGGTTGTGTGAATTCGAATGACATTTTTATCAGAGCATTATAGGAATAGATTTGGTAGAGGATCAGACATCTCAAAGAGACTGTCCCTATTTGTAAGATGAAGACCCCTCTCACTTCTGCCTGATCTGCTATAATCAAATCCAAGTGGCTATTGAGACCAATATCAATTGTACTAAAGATGGTTCAATTCTCTTTTGAAAACAGGTAGGTGATCTCATTTCAGGGTCATCTAACTGATTAAGATAAATTCCACATTGCACAACACAGATGGAAATATATACCAGATCTTTCCAGAAAGTATCCAGCCATGTGACATGAAAAATAGAGACATTTATTGAAGAAGATAAAAGAAACATTGTACATAGGACAGTGATGCCCAGTCCCCTTCAAAGTGAGCACCTTGGGACCTCACACAATTTTCCCAATTGCCATCAGTGTGCCCCATTTATTTTTCTGAATCTCATCAACAGTCTGAAATCTCTTCCTTTTCAAAGGTGATTTTAATTTGGGGAAAAGACAGGAGTTGCAGGGCACCAAATCTGGGCTGTAGTGGGGCTGAGTCACCTGGGTGATTCAATGTTTCACCAAAAAACTCTGTGTGGGACATGATGCATGAGTGGGTATATTGTCATGACGAAGCTGCCAATCACTAGTTGCACATAGTGGCAACCTTCTGAATCATCCAAATACTTTCTGTGAAGGAATGTTCAAGCTTAACATGAAATTGATGCAGATTTGTTTCTCTACTTGTTCAGTCATTTGAAATGCCACAAAGTACACAGGCTCACTCAATGGCATCTACCATCCCCACTGACTAGTACAGTGAAGTCATCATTGTTCACGTATACACATTCCATTCCACTCTCCTAGGCTGCTAGGTTACATCAATGTCATGCAAACCATTCTCATTATATTAACAATGGCTGGACTTTTTCCAGACAGACCTTATAGGCACAGAGGGTGGGGAGAGTCATTGCTTTTCTGAGTAGACATTGCCACATTATTGATCTTATACACCATTCCCAGGAAATAAGCCAAATATAGTCCCAACATCTCTGAATACACACAAGCTCAGTTATACAGGAAAACAACCTCACATGTATTTTCAAAAGTCTTTCAGCCTATCAAAATATCTACTTTGACTACAAATTGGGAGTTGACTGTTCCCACATTTACCAATGATTTACTCATTTCCTCTTGTTCCCCCTCCAATTTTAATTTGTACTCTCAATCTAAATAATCCCACTCATGTCAAGGATTCTATATGCAAGACTATTTAAATAAGAAAGTTATGAACTTAATGAGAATGTTTGTATTGATTATCTACTGTATTTGTCCAAATACATAGTGGCCACTCTGGTAGGTACAAGGGAATGATTTTATACTTCTACCTTTAACTTCTGTAAAGCTACCATACATTGTTACCTGAAAGAATGATGTAGTATTAAGAGTAATGGAATGAAAACTGAGAATTAATTTGCCATATTTGCTGTTTGGTTATGGTTAAGTTATCTAAACTCTCTTGATTTCTGTTATTGTATCTTAAAAAAAATGCTGATTTTTTTCCCCATAGCTTGTTGCCCCATTGCAATGCTGCCATGTAATTGTGACAGTAACTAGAATTAGTTCAGACTTTACAATTTAAAAACTCAGAACCCCAACAAGTCTGCCTTCACTTCAGACACTAATCACAAGTACTGAGGTTCCTAGGCCACCCACACTTTTGACGAACAGGTGACAAATTTGGCAGTTATCACATGTGGTTTGATAACTCACTAGAACAACTTTATAAGAATACTAACAGTAATTGTTTTATTATGAAGGTTAAAAATTAGGACCAGACAAAAGGAGAGTCCTATGGGCAAGGTCTAGGATGGTCCTAAATATAGAGCCTCCATGTCTTCTCTTCATGGAATCATATACTAGGAAGCTCACTTGAGTCTCATCATCCAGAGGTTTTATTGGTGTTTTCTTATACAGGTACGATTGATTTAATCAATGGCCATGTGATTGGACTCATGCTTCAGCCCTTTTTAACTCTCTAGAGTTGACTGGTTGTGTTGATATTCCATGACTTAAAGCTCAACCCTATAATAACATGCTTGGTTTTTCCAGAATGGCCAGCCCCATTCTGAGCCATGAAAAGGCCCATCACAAGTTACCTTGGTAGCATAAATGGAGGTGTGGCCCCAGGATCACACCATGAATGACAAAGATAATCTCTATCACTCACAAAAATTCCAAGAAATTTTCTTCTCATGGACTCAGGAAAATGACTAGATAATTATTTTCATTACATAACACCACTGAGTATTGTGTTGAATAAACCAGATAATACATGTAATGGTTTTTTATTACTTTAAAATATCAAGCAAAGGTAATATCATAATGTATTACTAGAAAATAAGAAACCAATACAAATTTTATTTTACTCACTGTGATACTATATCACAATTTCAGAAAAGTAATGTCAGTGCTGGCTTCAGCAGTCAGAAGAATTTCATAGCTGAGATAGGACTAAGATTTGGTTTTGAAGGATAATTGTAATTTGTTAGAAAGACAAGATCTCTATATACCATGCACACTGTTGATGCAATCAAAATAATTCAACAAGTAATAAAAATAGGCTTGCTGACTGATCTTTTCCTTTTTAATATATTGTTGTAATGCATTGTGAAACATAGCTCAAGAGAACCTAAGCATTTTCCTTCAAATGCCCATAAATCAACATATAAAGGAAGTAGAGGAGGAACGATCTCTATACAGAGTCTCCATTTTCTTCTTCAGAGTCTATTTGGGCCAACAGAGCACCAACCTGTGTGATACCTGGATTATGGAGAAGGTTGTTTCCATTCTTATCTCTGCTAATTTTTAGTTTTATCAATTTATACAAAATATTCACCTTCTAAGAAACCAAGTTTCTGCACCTGCTAAATGAGAACAGTATCTGCCATGTCTACCTCACAAAGTTATTTTAATATCCAAAAGTGCTTTATAGATTTAACAGATTATCTTATTTTAGAATTATGTTCAAAGTTAGAAAACAGAAAAGGTTGAAAATAGAAAATACATCTAGTAGCATTGCTGTCACCCTCAGCAAATTCCCCTGCATTAGGAGAAGTTATAGTCTTTCAACTTATTGTTAGGAAGTTCCAAAAGAATATATTGGGATACATTTTGTAGTTTTTTACATAGCCAATGAGAGCTAAAACTAATATATATTTCCATGGGCAGGAAATATAACACTTCTTTCAGACATAGCGATGTAGTGAATGAGTGAGTGACCCCCCATGGAGAGGATGGCACCTCCATCATTCTGATCATGAAAACCATGATAGAGGGGAGTAGAAGTGTAAACAAATAACCATGGTGCAATTGCTACTGTGGTAAATGCTATGATGATGTCTGCTAAGAGTGCTGTGGAAATTTGAATATGAGAAAAATTAATTCTGACTGAGGGAAAAGGTCAGTACATGATTCAGAAAAGTGATGAGTGTGCTTGGTCTTGAAAGACAAGCTGGGTTTTCAGAGGCAAAGAGAGGGCCGTGTGTGCATTTCAAACATAAGCTCCAGCATGAGCAAAGTGTGAGAGAGTAAGGCAGTTGTGGGGATTGTGGGGGAAGTGTCAAAGCCAGGATATGAGAGCCTTGGATAAAACATTGAGAAGATCCTTCACAGCTGGGAAACATACAGTAGGTATATCTGTGTATGAGGAGTGGTTGCTGATCACAACTGTGTTTTAGAAATACCACCTTTCCTTTGGTGAGAAGAGTTGAATGGTTAACTGAACCAGAGAAACTGAAGTTAGGGAAACATTTCAGAGAGTGACTGTACCAGATGATTTTTGTTCAGTACTTACTATGTTCCACACGATGTTCACCGCCTGCTAAATGTGTTGGTGCCTTAAATTCTTCAAACAATTTTATGAGGCAAATGCTCTTGTTATCTCTGTTTATACAAAAGGGACTGGGAGCCCAGAGACTTAAGTGAATCAACCTAAGTTGTAGCAGGCCATTTGAGTCTGGATTCATGTTTTTTAAATCACCACAAGCAGACCAGGGTCCCAATTAAAGCAGCCAACAACAACAACAACAACAACAACAACAACAACAACAAAATAAAGAAATAAGAGGTCTGTGTTTGACTGAGAGAAATTTTAGAAATATGATCTTTTGTTTTCTGAGATCTGGTAAATAGTGTGGCTGAAGAGGTAGGGATAGAAAGGAAGATAATGAATATGGTTTTAACTGGTTGAGCTTTGGACCTGTGTAGGACTTGTTTACACATTTAAGAATTGTTAACTTTCAATGATAGCTGAAACCATAGAAATTCATGAACTTGTCAAGAAGGAGAATGTATCGTAAAAGGAGTAGAGGCATTAGTTACATAAAGAATTTTAGTTCAGTTGGGAATGTATAGAGCCAAAGGCCTGGGCATCCCTTCTAATTCTGAGCCCAACTCTCTCCACCATGGCTTGTGCAGGCTAAGGTGGGTATCATCTGCTCTCATTGCAGTCCAGAGTTTTGACATTGGCTTCTCATCGAGTTCACCACTGCAAATGAAAGTAAGAGGCCATGGCTAAAGCCCTAGCACTGTTGGGAGACATTTAATTACTTTAAAATCTCTACAACCTGGAGATCATAATGGTTAATGGTGTAATCATGTGGAAGGTGTAGAATTTTGAATAGTAGAGACTGTGTCACTAGAGTAGATTGTTACTCTATTGGAAATGATAAAACCTTAGTGTATAAATGGAGCATACCTTAAGCACTTATAAATCAATGCTTGATAAAATGCATTCGTGTGTAACTAAGTAGATTTTTTGTATGGTAGGTTGAATCAACTGATAATAGTATACTGCAGGACTCAGTGGAATTATGGGCAGTGTTCTACACATAAAGAAGTGTTGGAGCTGGACATTGCTGTATAAAAAGCTGAAGTGTTGGTATCCCAACATTTTTAAAGCTGTGAGCCTCACAGCACAGATATAAACTGGAAAGATGCTAAGGCAGCATCAAAAGTACAAGCATGAGTTAGGCTGAGGAATTTTTTTCAGTGTTCTTAGAATCAATAAGTTTTTCTGAGTTGAGGGTCTTCTGGTTTTGGGAGAACATTGCTCTATTTTTTGAAAAGAAAAAAAAATGGAAGCAACATTGGAAGTCTAGCTCAAAGAAGTAGGTTCACCAGGAGCAGGACCTGCCTGTGATTTCTGGAAACCTTGAAATAAAGACTAAGAATTTTGAGCCCAATGGGGAACTTTCTGATCATACTTCCTGGTACCATATATACCTACCTTGTGTCCTTTGTGGTACCCTGTATGAAATAATGTGTCATTATTGGCATGTTGGCAAATGTCATGGTGGACATGCCCTATAGCCAGGCCCTGACAGTTCAGGGAAAGAGTAAGGCATGTTATCATTTAGTCTTCTGGAACTAAAATACATGAAGAGCATTTCTAGACCACATAAAAGTCACTTTTGAAAAATAAAGTAATTATATGACACATTTCTTGATGGACTCTTTCATTCTGTATGCTTATCTCCTATATGAAGTCTTCCCAGCTACACCAGTGAGAAAACATCCTCTGTGCTGAATCCTTGTAACAGCCACTGTCTTCATTACTGAGTCCTGGAATGTTTGTGTGTGAAGGACACTTAGAAAACATACAATTAAACATCATCTCCCAGATTCAAAAGCTGCAAGCAAGACACTTAGAAGGCTGTCTCCAACTCAAATAATCTATTAGTCTGAAGATCCAGCTATGTAACTACCATGAACAAATCAGAAGAATGAAGTTATGTGACCAGGGCAGGAAAGAGTGAGTGGTATGGGATGGCCAGGCAGGAGTAAATGGGGAGTGGTAGGACATGGGCAATGACAAGCAGAGTAAGAAAGGACTGGCACAGCCTACTCAAGAACTGGAGAGCATGCAAAATTACTGACTGCATAAAACTTGGTCAGGAAAATATTATCAGAGAAATAATTCCGGAGATCACAGGCAAGAGGAGATCAGAGGGTTTAATTATGAGGATCATGAAATATTCTTGGCAAGCAAAAATAAGGCCTGAAATAAAAAGAATTTACTTCATACTTTTTCACTATCAAATGAGTTATATTGTTTCCATTGTGAGTGTGTTTTGTTTCCTGAGTTAGATTCTAAATTCACTAAGGACAGAAACGTGGTCTTCCTTTCAACCCAGAGTTTAGTGTAGGGCGGGAGTTAGTGGAAGAGCATCAGATGAGCTTTGAGCCACATATGTGACCACACACTAGGGTTGGGGAGATCATAGGGTAAAAAGCACCCAAATCTTATTTTAATACACATGCATGTTCCAATTCAAATGAAATTTAAGACATTACACAAGTCACAAATTTGGAGAGCTTTAATTTATTCGATTATAAACAATGAGAATTACATTTGATATACAAAAGGCCTTTTCGACTTTAATGTTCTATCATTTTGGTTTCCACGAACTCGTGAGTAGTTATATTTACTGTCTCCAAACTCTTGCTCAGACACATCACATTGGTTGATTATTGTGATACCATCACCCACTGCACCCTTGCCAATTTTACAATTCTGATACAGGAGGTTTGTGTTATTCGGGAGCCTTAAGGTTCAAAATTCATTCATATTTTCCATATTGGCCCCTGAACTGGGGAGTGCTAAATGGCCTGCTCATGCATCAACTTAAAGAAAAATTAACCTTCAATTATACATAGCTTGAAAAGAAAATAATGCAATTATTTAATTTTTGTAGTCTTGAACTTCCATTCAATACATTTGGATTACTTCAGACTAGCTGCAGTGTGGAAAAAGTAAGTTACAACAAAGTGTCTCTCTCTATGTGTGATTTTTAGATTTTGTAACTTCTGTCACTTATTAGAATTAACATCCTTCTTTCTGAATACCAGAGTCAAAGGAAAGTAAATGAAAGGGGGTTTCTGGAGGAGAAAAAGCAATATTTCCTTGTTGCTCTGAATGGGCAAGATTAAAGTGCTTTGCATATCTCCTGCTGTTCATACTTCCCATTCCATAGTCATAGAAAAAGAAAGACTCAGTCAGGAAACACCCTTTCAGTGTGGCATGTTTACTCTTATGAATGAAAACTGTCCTGGTGGGAGACTAGAAGAACTGGGATGTCCTTAAAGGGAAGTTGCCCATTTCTACTGAGAACTGATGAATAAACATCCACATTTGATAGTCATGTGGATTAGGATGGTTTCTTGCAGAATACTTCAGAATTCGACTTACTTTTGGCTTACTTTCTGTTTTTTCTTAATATTTTAAAAATTATCAGTGGGAATATTAGGTATTAGACAGTAGGAGAGCTATGTGCATGTAAATGATAGGAATTGAAAAAATACATATAACTGCAGTTGGATCTTTGTATGTGAAAGGCAAGATCTGGCTGCTGTTCAAGAGGCTGGAAAATGAGAGGTGACCTTCCTGGTGGTTAGTTCCTGGGGAAGATATTTAACGAGGGCAAGAGAGATTTAGCAGGACAGGCTTGGACAAGTATCTTCTATTCTCTCAGCCTTAGTTTCTTTGTAAATGAAGAAATTTGAGTCAGATTCTTTTTAGCTCTAAAATATAAATATATATTTTATGTAGGCTTGATGTTTTTGGTAGGCAAAACAACAAAAACAGGTCCCTGATGATGTCCATGTCGTAATCCCTGGAACCTGAAATTATATTAGATTACATAACAAAAAGGGATAGCAGTTGCAGATGGATTTAACTTTCTTATTCGGCTGGCCTTGAGATGGGGAGTATTTTGAATTATTAGAGTGTGCCTAATGCAGTCCCAAGGGTCCTTGCAAATGGAAGAGGACTGCAGGAGAAATTACTAGAGGGATGGCAGCTTAAGGACCCAAATTGCTGTTGCTAGCTTTAGAGATAAAGGAAGAGGGCACAAACCAAGGACTGCAACAGCCTCGAGAAGCTAGAAAGGCAAGGAAGCATATTTTTCCCTAAAGCCTTCAGAAAGGAACAAAGCCCTGCCAACACTTCGATTTTAGACTAGTGAGACCCGGTTTAGACTTCCTACCTCCCAAACGATAAGATAATAAAACTGTGTTGTTTTTGAGTTACTAAATTTGTCATAATTTGTTATAGCATCACCAGAAAACTAACACATTTTTAAAGCATCAATCATTTCAAATACATTGAAGTTATTTTTAAGAGCTAAATAAGGGAATTTAAAATAATAACAATTTTTACAAGAATATGCTTAATCCCAAACATTATTAGGTATTCAGTTATTTACATAAGTAATGGTTATTTGATTAGAAATTTTCTGTTCTTTCTTCAACATATAAAACCCACGATTCTTTTTTTTTAAAAACTTACTTCTTTTTTTTTCTAAGATTTTATTTATTTTTAGAGAGGGAAGGGAGGGAGATAGAGAGAGAGAAACATCACTGTGTGGTTGCTGCTGGTTATGGCCTGCAACCCAGACATGTACCCTGACCGGGAATCGAACCTGGGACACTTTGGTTCCCAGCCCGCGCTCAATCCACTGAGCTACACAAGCCAGGGCATACCCACGATTCTTAAAAATATCATCGTTAGGGGAACATGAGCACAAAAATCACTCCCTAAAGTCAGTTGGTTCACTTCTAAAGAAAATAATTAATTAGTTAAGTTGCAGGTAAGTTATTTAGTTTGAAATTATTTAAAAATATATTGCTACCTTCCAGACTTTGTACAAATACTCATCCACCAAAGAATGATGCAAAGAGACTTTCAAGACCTTTCAAATGAATCAATCTTTTCTTCCCACCATCATGAGCATCTTTGACACAGTTACTATAAATTAAGATGAACTGTTTTCTCTACCAAGACACACCCACTTCCCTGAGGGCTTTTGCAGAGGCAGTGCCCATTGATTGTAATGTTAGAATCAGTCTCATTCTAACATTCAGTCCACATCAACTGAGGCTAAGGATTAAAAAAAAATATGTCAGGGAAATTAAGTGTATGGAGAGAGCAGCTTTGAGCCTTTCCAATAAGCTCCTCCAAAACACTCCTAATTTGACGCATATACAAGTTTTGTGAGGCTCGAAGACAAGCAATTCTTGTCTCCATTTCATAATAGTTATAGATCTTGTGAAGGGGTATGTACCTAGTCAAAATTACAGTTGCCTAAGTTAGACTCATATCAGCAATTAGAATCAGCCCTTATAAATTAGCCCTCAAATTTTTTAAAAGATTTTATTTATTTACTTTTAGGGAGGGAAGGGAGGGAGAAAGAGAGAGAGAGAGAAACATCAATGTGCAGTTGCTGGGGGCCATGGCCTGCAACCCAGGCATGTACCCTGACTGGGAATCAAACCTGCAATGCTTTGGTTTGCAGCCTGCGCTCAATCCACTGAGCTACACCAGCCAGGGCAGCCCTCAAATTTTACTTGTTTATCTGTATCTATCTTAATGTGAGGATAAAAACAACTCTCTCATTCACAGAATTGTTGTTAATATAAATTGAAATAAGTCATAAAAAGATTTTTTATATCATCTACTATAGCATCAAAAAGAATAAAATACTTAGGAAAAATTTAACATGAAGGCAAAACTTGTACTCTAAAAATATACAACATTGCTAAAAATTAATGATATAAATAAATTTAAAATATCTTATTTATGGGTTAGAAAACAATGTTAAAATGACTATCCTACTCAAAATGATCTACAAATTCAGTGCAATCTCTATCAAAATCTCAACAGCCTTTTTTTATAGATAGAAAACCCAAATCTAAAATTCATAAGGAATTTTAGGGAACTCCAAATAGCCAAAACAATGTTGAAAAAAAAGAATAAATTTGGAAAAATCACACTTTCTAAATTCAAAACTTAGTACAAAGCTATAGCAATAAAAATGCTGTGGCACTGACATAAAGATAGACATAAACCAGTAGAACAGAACAGAGGGCCCAGAAATAAACTCTTTGACACGTCAGTTGCTGCTTTCAAGCCTGTCAAGGCCACTTAATAAGGAAAGGAGAGTTTTTTCAACTAATGGTGCTGGAATAATTGGATGTACATAGACAAAAGAATGAAATTTGACCCTTATATAACATTATATAGAAAAATTAACTCAAAATGGACCAGAGACCTAAGTAGAAGGCCTAAAATTCTAAAACTCTTAGGAGGAAACATTGGGAAGACATTTGATGATGTTGGGTTTGGAAATGGTATCTTGGATAGGACATAAAAGTTTTAGACCAAAAAGACAAAAATAACTACTTGAACTCAACAAAGTTAAAAACTGTTATGCATCACAGGACACTATCTAAATACTGACAGGCAACTCACTGCAGAGGGAAAATATTTGCAAGCCATATATTTGAAAAGGCATTAATATCAATATATAAAATGAGTACAACTCAACAACAACAGCAAAAAAGAAATCAAAATGAGTAAAAGACTTGAAGAGATATGAATCCAAAGAAGACATGCAAATGTAAAAAAGTTCTCTAAAAGATGCTAAAACTTTTAAGCCATTAGAGAAATGCAAATCAAAACCACAATAAGATACTACTTTACACACATTAGACTAACATTAATTTAAAAAAAAAGGAAACATACTTGCTAAATGTTGAGGATATAAAGAAATTGGTATTCTTGTGTATTGCTGGTGGAAATGGTGTAGTTACTATGGGAAATAGTTTGCTGGTTCCTCAAAAAGATAAACAGAATTATTATATGACCTAGCAATTCTACTCCTAAGTGCATACCCAGAAGAATTGAAAATGGAATGAAATTGATCATTGTAGACCCATTTTTCACAAAGCTTTAGAGATTTTGATCACAAAGGCCAAAAGGTGGAAACGACTAAAGTTTCCATCAACAGGTAAGTGGGTAAACAAAATGCACTATATAGATACAAAGAAATATTTACACAACCTTACAAGGAAATAGAATTCTGATATATGCTACAACAGAAGTGAATGCTGAAGATATTACGCATGATAAAGTAAGCCTGACATAAAAGGAAAAATATTGTATGATTATACTTATAAGAGGTACCTAAAATAGGCAAATTCAGAGAAACACCAAGTAAAACAGAGGTAATCAGCTGTCCATGAGAGGGGGGCACTGAGGGTTATTGTTGAATGGGTATAGAATTTCTGATTGGAATAAAAATCGTTCTGCAAACGTGTAATGGTGATGGACGCTTACCACTGTGAATGCACTTCATATAACTGAGTTATACCCTCAGAAGTGATTAAACAGTAAATTTTGTTATGTATATTTTGCCACAATAAAAATGCAAAAAAAAGTTTGAAACTTTTAAATAATAATAACAGAATTAGCCAAGATTTACTGTGCATTTAATTTATGCCATGTATATTCTGATGGCTTTACCAGAATTAAAAGAATTAATTCTTTTAATCTTCACAATATCAGGATATGGGAGATATTATTATTATACCCTTTTTAAAAAATGTTGAAACAGAAGTTTAATGACTTGACTAAAGTCATGTGGTATGTGTTAGCAGCAGCAGGGAGGTGGAGCCTCAGATATTAATCAATAAAACTTGTCTCTAGATTCATGTTCTTAGCTTGCCTCCAAATCATTCCAATGCTTCTTAAATCATTGCTTAAGGTTAAAAATATTTTTAATTGTGGCAAGTTGTATGATGCATTCTATACACAATATTTTCAGAACCAGTAGGGTTTCAGCTGTATTTAGTGAGGACTCACTCATTCTAGGGTTTGGGTTTCAATGCAGTAACTTCCTAGGGAAATTCACTGTGGGTGACCAGCATTAGCTTTCTTCCCTCCCATCAGACAAGGTCCATGTAGTGCCAATGTCCTGGGGAAGGTAAGCAAATAGATGACTTTTCCTTCAACCTCCTCTTTACTGTTCACAGTACTGGTACCCCCATTTGCAGCTCTAGGCTTTTCCAAACCTGTTTTCTACAAGGAATGACTGTGTGGATATTTCAGATAGAGTCTAAATTTACATCTTTAAAGCCAGTCGCATCAGAGCTTCTGAAAAAAATGACTCCTGAAAGCAATTGCCTATGACGTTGCAGTCTCTGAAACGATAAGCAAATCTTGGAAAAGTTACTTTGTTCCTGGGGAAGTCACTTCTTCATCTTGTAGTAGGAAACCCAACTCCTTTAGAAATCAAATTTTTCTAATCTTAAAACCTTTTGTTCTGCAACCCACACATGACTTCAGAGAGAACAGACATGTGCCATGTCTGTGTTACAGATGGCTCCTGTATCCTGTATCATTTGATATTTCTCTCTGTTCTGCAGAGAGATGGCTCAGATTCTTCATGAAAAGATTCATTTCTATGGCAGCTTTTATAAAGCAAATATCTGCACATGGAGGGAAGGAAAGAGAACAGAAGGAGGAGGGAACACGGTCTGCTTTCCACCAGATAGTGAAATGTTCTACTAATCTTTTTCGCACCTTGTGGAGTTTCAATTTTCCCTTAAAATGTGGATTAAACAAAGTTGCCAAAAAACATATGCTTCTGTGTCAAACATTTCACTTATTTGGGAGGCTGGAAGCAGCTTGAGAGGGCTCACTGTCTCTGCCTGAGGAAATGGAGCAGGGTGGTGTGGGTTTTTAATTGGAACCTTCTCCTTAAGACTGAGGTGTGGACACTGGAGGTGCGGCATGGGACTGGCCATGGGTGAGCTGCAAGGACACCCCTGGTGGCTGCTCCTGGAGGATGAAGAAATCAGGCCCACGGCCGACTTGGATAATGGCTATACCTCTTTGGACTGTGATGTTATCAGATTTCACAACTAAGCGGGGTTGTGATGAGTCAATACTTGATCCAGGAGGCCTCCAAGGCAAATCCTCTGCTGCAGGCACACGAGAAGAGCAAGGACGGGAGTTATGAGTTCAGACACAGCTGTTCCAGAAACTTAACTGTTTTGGTCTGTCCTAACTCACCAATAACTCTGAGGGTGGATGCCAAATGACTTGGGTTTAAGGGCAGTATGGCATTTTAACTGAATATGTGAGAAATAGTTTTGTGAGTCATACCACAGAGACCTAAGGTAGTAACTCTTTGTAAACTACTAGCTTTGAGACTCTGAGATATTTATTTAATCTCCCTGAACCTCAGTTGCCTCATTTGTCAAGTAATATGCCTATCCTGTGTTTTGCCCAGGGATGTTTTGAAAATAAAATAAAATATGTATGAATATATAATTATAATCTGACAAATAACATCTTGTCTTTCTTAGTTCTTTGATTAGATTAATGTGAATAATAGTAACAGCAGCTATTTATAGGGTATTTTCTATTTCCTAAAAAATGAATTTGAGTTTTTAGATAAGTCATGCCAAATAATCTTGAATCAACCACTCTGTAAATTAGGCAACAGTGTTCCCAGTTCACAGACAAAGCCAAGAATCTCTGAGGCCTAAAATAATTTGCCCTAGATTATTCTACAAATACTTCGTAGAAGAAGGAGGAGGAAGGAAAAGGAGGAGGAGGGAGCAGAAGTACAGGGGAGGAAGAAGAGGAAAGAAAAGAAAATGAAGAAGTAATCAAAGCTCAATTGGTTGATTTCCAAGTCACACTCTCTCTTCTATACTATCTTCTGCCATTGACAGTGGAGTAAACTTTTGCCCAATCCTTATTTCTCATTTTATTTACCATATTATATTCCCAAATTACTTGAATATAGTGAATATTAAAATCCCTTTTCCTGGCCCCTAGTAATGGCAAAGTGTATTTAGTAAATTCATGAACAAAAAGGAGAATTATTAAATGACTTGTAAGTCAACAGACACTGAATTAACTTCTCTATTTTTTGCTACACAACATTACTTATTTAAAAAATGTTTATGTATTCATTAATTCATTTATAATAGAAACAATTAGAGCACAGAACCTGGAGTTAGACTGTCCTGGATTGAGACACTGCTCCTCTACTTATGGAATTTCTCCAAGTCATTCAACTGTTTCATAACTTGGTGTGTCACTACAGGTTGGAGCAATACAGTACCAAATGGTTATTGTGAGGATTTCATGTCTATGTACAGATCTTAGGACAGTTTCTAGTACATAGCGGGCACTGTGGAACATCAGCTTTCTCTTATGCATCAGTGGGCTGAGATCTGCCTTAGCAGTAGAATAATGGTGGGTACATGTCCCTGTCCAAATTCCATCCTCAGCTTCCTATAAATAGCAGTTATTATTGCCTACACGAACCTGCAAGGGAACTAATTTCTTTCATGAAATTATATCATTAGAGCTGTATTCTCTTTTATTTTTTTCTCCTGGAAGGTTTTTCAATCTTTCAGAGTCCCAAGGGGGAGTAGATTACATATGAAGTTTACAATAATCTTAGTTCAGAAAAAAATGTATAGAAAAGTGTAAGTGGAGAGGAGGCAGCGGGGGAAAGAGGCCAGGGTCAGGGCAAGGCACACCGCTGTGTGGCGGAGCCGCACTACAGCACACCCTGCTTTCTTCAGGGATTTGTCTCTGATTTCTCTCAGCAGCGGAGCTAACGCCACAGTGACTGAGTATGGGATCATCTTTATACGGAAAGCACAGCTGTCTGTCTATCCAGCTTTGTCCTTTTCCCTGTGTTCTGGGTTCCAGTGGTGTCTAACTTCTCCTGAAAGGCTCTCAGGGGTACTTCAAACCCACAGTTCCAAAATGGATTAATGATATTATTCTTTTTCAGTGTTCCTTTCAGGAAATGGTCCTGCCTCTCACTGTTACACAAACCAGAAGCCTGAGTGTCAGCTTGACCTTTTCCTTCAGCCCCTTCAGTTTGATAGAATTTTTGTTTTGATAAATATTTGGCTTTTTATTCCCTTGTCCCCATTTGTGTTGCTTCTAGATTGATCCAGAAATGCATAATATCTCATTTGGATTACTGTAATAGATACCAAATTCTTTTCCTTCCTTCTGCTGAGACCATGCCTAGTATTAAAGTCCAATCAAAGTGGAGGATGTGGTTTGACTATATCCTTGACAAAACAATCACAGTCATGTTACCCAAATTTAAAACTGTCCTAATTTCCGCCGTAGTGCTGACTCTGACCCTAGATAAAACTTAAGCTTTCTAAATGTCATTGTGACCATACAGTTTTGTAGCCAACCAGCTACAAACAAGTTAACAACTTAGGCAATAAAAGGAATATAAGTTTCTAGTAACCAGTTGTACTAAAAAATGTACTCCCTCATTCATGCTTTGTAAACTAAGCTGTAACTGCTGAAAGCTGAACTTAAAACTACTTTCATTTTGCAGTGTCCCTGTTTGAGGACAGTTTGTATGTTGCTCAACATAATATTCATATCGGTTATTTCCTTTTGACACTGTCTTCTTCTGCATTACCATTAAAATATTTTAATATGAATACAATTATGTCACTGCTCTGTTTGCATATTGCATACTTTAAAGTTGAAATGTGATGTTGACCACAGTGCTTCCCAAAGCCTGCTCCCTGCCTCTCTTCTCCATCTTGACTCTCAGACACATACACATTTCTCCTTGGTACTCTCTCCTGCTGGACCACAGAGCAAAGCTTCTTGTAGGCAGGGATGGGGTACAACTTCAATTTAGTATCCCACACACCTAATACATTGTCTGGTTTAAAACAAGTTTTCATTAATTGATGAATGAGTATCATATGAGAGTAAGTTGTTTTGGGTTACATTATCAGATGAAGAGATACTTTAGGTAAAAGTGTACTCTGCTTCCTAATCAGAAATGCTTGAAACAGTTAAGGAAATATGTCCTGGAGCATAAAGAGACAGTATTTTGTATATTGAATGTAACAGGGCAGGTATAGGGGAACCTATAGATAACAATATGCAATGGAGGCAAGCGTTGGGGCATTGGGGAAGGATGCATGAAGGGTTCTCAAGGGGCCTGTTTTCTCAACTACATATGTGACCCTGGGGACTCCACTGTGCATTATGACATTTGCATTAAAATTGGGCTGGGTTTAGGGTAGTTGGCATCCCATATCCCTTCCAGCTCCACAGTTCCATGACTTGTTGGCAAAAATTATACCATATCATGGTTTGCGATTTTTGATTAATTATATCTCTATAACTTGATTCTTTGAGTTTACAACATGTCTTAAACTACAATTTCAAAACATTCTGGGATGCTGGGGAACATTGCCTTTGGGAATTAAAATGTAAATCAATTCATTGAGCATTTATCAGGAACTTAATAGAAGCAACACTGTGTTTTAAGTATAGAGAACATTGCAACAAATAGGATGCAACTTCAGTCCTAAATAATTCTAAAATCCAACTGAAAAATTGAAGTTAAAAACAAGAAAGAGGCCCTGGCTGGCATAGCTCAGTGGGCTGAGTGTGGGCTGTGAACCAAAGTGTTGTAGGTTTGATTCCCAGTCAGGGTACATGCCTAGGTTGCAGGCCATGGCCCACAGCAACTGCACATTGATGTTTCTCTCTTTCTTTCTCCCTCCCTTCCCTCTCTAAAAATAAACAAATAAAATCTTTTTAAAAATAAGAAAGAAAAGAGAGATGTTCAAGGGCACTGACCTTGCTCAGTGACTACAGTAATACCCTACACACATAAAACATATCAAGGCTATTGAGTGAGGACTGATAGTGAAAGCATAAATTTAGTTGGACATTTAAAGTTTTTCAAGACTGATGACAAGGGAGAATATTTTGTAATCAGGCACCAAGCCAAAAAATGGACACTATCAGGTATGTAATGGGTTTGGAAGGCACGGGAGAAATTATCACAGTGTGGAAACAGGCATTCCTGGAAGGAGAATGGCCCCCCTCAGAAAGGCTGGGATGATGAAAGGGACTGGACTTGCAGGCAGTTGGGAATTAAGCAGACACAGTAACAACACAGCACAGGAACACTCCAGAGCGAGCAGAGAAGCATGTGGAAACAAGGAGAATCCTACCACAAGAGACATGGATATAAGGAAGAGTGGTGCCCACCACATTCTGAGGGTAATTCAGAATAGCAGTCTTCCCCCATTCCCTGAGTGAGCACACTTGGAAGAAATATGCATTTAAACAACATGACCCAAGATTTCATTTCTATATCATATTCAGTGCTTCATCTTTTTCTTTAATGCCCTCAGTCTCTTTGCTTGGACCTATGTCCATAAATCAATAAATAAGAGTTCTACCTCTCTGTCCAGTTGCCTGTTCATTCTAGAACCAATGCCCCTTTAAATATAAAGACTGGCACTATACCCTTGTCTTCATGAGTGGTTTCATACCCCCCAAACGAGGACCCTCTGCTTTCTTTATTCTGGAAGCTAAGTCACA
Organism: Phyllostomus hastatus; assembly: GCF_019186645.2. Lineage (NCBI taxonomy): Eukaryota > Metazoa > Chordata > Mammalia > Chiroptera > Phyllostomidae > Phyllostomus > Phyllostomus hastatus. The sequence continues at coordinate 33,480,952 of NW_025333960.1, forward strand.
GCAGGGACACTCTTTGCTCAGTGAGCAATACTTACACGGGGGACTACGCAGTTGCATATACAGGGTCTGGCAGAAGTAACGCCATTGAGTGTGGTTGGTAGGGTATGTAAATGTCTCCCACAAGATGGACAGCAATTTGAACATTTCACCTAAAATGTCATGTGCTGTGCTTGAGTGTCATATTGTTATGTTACAGAATTACATGCTTGTGATTATGTAATAAATATTTTTATGTAATAAAAAGGAGCATAATTTGTGCCAGATCCTGTATTTTGTTTCCTTGTAGCCCAAATATCTGGGTTCTGGCAAAAAAAAATAAATAAATAAACAAAACAAAACAAAAAACCCACAAAACAACTGGAACAGTCATCTTATCTGTCTATGGTTATAATGATTTACTCACCCAAAAGCATTTAGATTTATCTAAATTAGATTCATCTAAATTCTCTTGTCTGTCATCTCTGTTAGAAAACAGGAAGATTTTCTTTCTCATTGATGAAGGAGCTGAGCCTCAATTTGCAGCCTGTTTACTCTCTGCCTTTCTCTGTCCCTGCCAGCTCCACACGCTCCCCGCTCACTCTGATACACTCCTGTATGTTCTCACGGGGAGATGGCCCATCCCCAGCTGACAGGGCGCTCTGAGAGAGGGGCATGCAGCCTCAGTTTTAGATTAATGAGCTATTTGACTAGGACATGACGTTGGTTTAACAGCACCTTTCCTTAAATGTGGTGTGATCAAGAATTTGCAGAAGTTTATTCTTAGCTCTTTCTTTTGGCTTCTGCAACATGTTAACAGCTTGTGCATTTTGTAATGCCTTTTTTCATTGCCATGGTAACCATTAAAACTTAAGGTGTTTGTGACTAGAGATCTGGCCAAGCTATTGGTTGCTGGCATGCTGGAAAGCAGTTCAAATGAAATCACATCTAGTTGGCTGTTTTTTACAGGTGTGCCTCGCCATAATTAACCTGGCATATGAAATTCCCTCCAAAATAACAAATAGTATAACAAAATATTAGGAGATGATTTTTTTTACATCAGTGAGAGGACTGACAATAGAATCCCCATATATAGTAAATTCCTTAGTTGCTTTTAAAATATGATTATGTTGGACACATGCCAATATGCAGGCAACTCTTCAGACTAAATTTGTATACTCTGAGTTGTTAAGTCTTAGTGAAGGGACAAAAGTTTAATTTCAGAGTCAAGTTAATCAAGTAAACATATATTCTATGAAGATCTCTTCATATATTTGGGTTTTGGTTTTGTGTTTAAATATTATATAATCTGCTCTATAAAAAAATGACGTGGTAATTAATGAAGTATTACCAAATTTTGTTCATGTTCCCTGTGCTCAACAAAACCAGACGTGTGTGAAGCAAAGCAAAAATCAAACAAACAAGCTAACACATCCAACAGAAACAACAGCAACAAAGATAACTATCCTAATTACAAAAATGGCCACTTAATATAATTTGTTCCTATGTTTATTTTATTTTCCAGTTCTATAAGTGTTTATCCTCTTCAGCACTACCCTAGACATTGTAGAAAGAACTGAAAACTTATGAGGCAAAGTTCCTGTGTTCAGTGAATTTGGCCATCTATTTGGAAATAAGGCTTACATAAAGGAAACAAAAATTGAGCATATTTATGCATTAAATATCTTACGGAATATTTCTGTGAGCAAGTGGGAGAATCACCATAAACTTCACAGTCAGGAAATGTTTATAGGAAAGGCCAGATCTGGGCGTATGTGGAACGATCAGGTGAGATTTGGCTAAGCAGACAATAGAACTAGAAAGATGTTTATTCTAAAGAAATATTTTTCATAATACTGCCATCAAGATGGCCGCCTGAAACTGCAGGCCACTCTGAGTACTGGCCGAGAAAATGGTTCACCCTTAGGTTAAGACAACATTTTGTTTAAAATATTGACATTTGGGAATATTTCCTTATAGCTCCAATGAAGATGGCAGCCTTTCCCTGTCTAATATGAAGATGATGAATTCATGCTGAACACATAACAAAGTTTGGTGCATTCTTATCTTAGGGCAATGATATATTTTAGCAGAGGAAAATATGTATTTGGGAAACTACCTTGCTGGAATTTGCAGGTATCTTAACGGTACTGCCCACGTGAGAAAAGTGTTTCTTAATAAAGGTTTTTACGTACCATCTTTCTTCTCCTTCTCACTCAATGCAACTACAATGATTAAAATGTAAATTGAGGTTAGTTGAAATAACAGACATAGGCACCCAACATCCACCTATTAAATAAAAATACATTTTGAATAGGTCCATCTTCAGTTACTTTTTACAAGGATAGCCTCTAATATTGTCTGCTTCCATTCTCAGTCACTGGCAGGTGCTTATTTAATAATAATAATAATAATCCTTATTAATTCTAGAGCATTGTGCAAAAGTCTCGATGTGAAAACTGGCAGGGCTACCCTGGTCTGTATTATCTGTACTAAAAGTACAACAGATTTCAGCCTTTTATTTGCAGGCGCCAAGATGCTCTGACCAGAGCACTTCCTGCTCTGAGGGTCTCTGCCTTGCCAGTTATTGATAGTAACAGAGCTTTAATGAATCCTCCCTAAATTGATAGGGATCCATTAAACAATGAGAAGTTAGTTTAAGGAATAGCTGATTATATGAGAGCTTTAGGAAATGGAATACCCCAGTGCATGATTAAATGAACAAGGAAAAATTCTTTACTTTTCCAGTTTTAGTCATTCTTTTATCAGATAAATGACCCCAGACCATCATCTGCTTTGCTGTTAGAAACACCAGGACAAATCATCACACCTTTCTCTCTCTCTCCTTCTCTCTCTCCATTCCTTTTCTCTCTCCCTCTCCCCCCATCTCACTCTCTTTCCACCCTCCCCCATACCTTTCTCCTTCTGGCTCTCCATAACTTGAAATTCAACCTTAAGAGTATCTTTTTTTATATATTAACATATTTATTACTACTATTATAATGAGGAAAATGTAAAATGTAAATGACATCTCAGTGTGAACGGGTTTATTATATTCACAAGAAGCAGTTTTGTTGGGTCAAAATGCACAAAGACCTCTGGGCACTCGGGAATATGTAAGAATGAGGGCAAATGCTCTGAAGTGAGCAAAGACTTTGGTGGGGAGTTGAAGACGAGTGTGTGATCGATTTATTGGTCTGGAGAACAATATCCTCGTTCTGGCCTTCAATGACAGAGTCAATGTAGTCTCACTAATTTTGTTGTGTCTCAAATGCTTTATCTGCCACACAAAATGCTTGAACAAGATAACCTGTAATTTCCATTCTAAAATTTTATTTATACAGTAATGATAGCAAATTTTCAAAGAATCTGTCCCCTTAGTGAACAATTGCTAACAGATACAACAGAATAGATTAATGGCTAACCCTGTCTAATAGTTTTTAAAAACTCTTTATAGAGTCAGCAAAATTAAGTAGCCCTACACTATTAATATTGATCTGTACTGTTTTCAGTAGAGCCCTGTCTTGAGCAGCATTCTAAGATGGTCCCCAAATTCCTACTCTCCTGAACACACTATGTATAATTCCTTCCTCTTGAGGGAGTGAAAGGCCTGGGAATATGATGAAATAGCAGTTCCCCTCATTAGGCTATTTTATAAGACTCTGTGTTGGCCCATTATAGAGAGAGAAGAGAAATGAAGAGCACACTTTAATGGCCTGGAAGAAAACAAACATCCGTGTTGTGAGTTGCTTTTGGAGATCACGTGGCAAAGAACTATCGGTGACTTCTAGGAGTTGAGAGTGTTCCCCAGCCAGCTGAGAGCAAGCAAGAAAACAGAGACCTCAGGCATACCAGTACATGGAAATAAATGCTTCCAATAACCAGCGAGCATGGAAGGGGACCCCAACCTCAGATAAAAGCCCCAGCCCCAGCTGACACTTTGATTTCCACCTAGTGAGGCCTTGAGCTGAGGACCCAGCTAGCGCATATCAGGACTGACTCACAGAAACTGTGAAATAATGAATTTCTGTCATTTAAGCTGCTAAATTTGTAGTGACTTGGTATATAGCAATAGAAAACTAACACCAGCCCCAACTACTATCATTTATGTCTTAAGACTGAGTTTACATAAGCAAATGCAAAGTGTCTGATGGGAGAAGACACTGGAAAAATATGCATGGATGGATTTGACAGAGTTAAACAGGAACTGCGGACAAAGCGGCCCATGAGAAGGTGGGTTTCCCTTGGCCCATTATGATCTCATCTAAGACTTGGGCAGGCCGACCATTATGCACTCCCATGCCTCTCTGGTGCCCTGCGTGCACATGCTCAGGTGTCAGTATGATGGTGTTATATTGTATGTTTGTATTTGTTTAGTAATGAATCACATCAGATGTTTTAGAGGTAGTTGTTAAACCTCTTATAATGGATATGACCAAGCAAGCCTGCCATTGGGGAAATTTCCTCTTGACCTCAGCTGGTGATCAGCTTATGCCCTGAAGCATAAGAATTGATAGGCCCTATAATTTTATCCAAGCTAATGTAACAGCAGCTGCTGTCCCTGGTGCTCACTATCTGATTAAATTCCCAAATTAGGGATTGCCTTTTGTAACCTGAATTCTGTCATGGTGGTACAGTCTGACAATAACTGCTCTCATTTCTACCTCTTCCATCACGGAGTGTTTTTCAGTGGCACTTGGACCACCTCAGACCATCACATATTCCTCTGGCACTTTATTAGAAATTGGGAATTTTGTAATCCTATGCAAAAGGAGATTGCATGCTTTCTAATGTAAGAAAGAGGAGAGAGAGAGAGGCCAATTCAGCTCTAAAACTGCAATTGTTTGCCTACCTCCAGGGACACATCTCACAGATTGCCATGAAAATAAATTGGAAAGTTTACAATTCCAAATCATTGCCGACCATGTATTACTTCACAGACAAAAAACAAACACTACCACCACCATCATCACCATCAGGAATATACCGAAACAGATCCAAGAACTTTCTTTCCTTCGTGAGGGAAAATGCATTACAATTAGATTAGACTATAACTGTTCGGAGAGTGTGTTTGTTTTCTACTGCTTTTAAAATGATTTATTATTTATTACTATATTTTTTCAAGATTATCTTCTTTATTCCTTCAGGAAAGGAGCAGTTTGGCTCTCCGTGTCATTACCAAAGCAGAGCGAAAGCCTTCAAGTGCAGAGGGCTGCAATTTCCACCATAACAGTCAACCCAGCAATTAGAGCCGTTTGTTACACTGACAGCAAAGAGAACCATTTTCAAGCAACAAGGCGGCAGAGGAGGAGCTGGAGGAAGCGAGAGCCTGTTCATTCGAAGGGGACTAACGCCACACAGCAGCCGATCCTGGAATAGCAGGCAGTTTTGGGAACCGCGGCCAGGAGGGCTGAGATGCTCGCATAAATTCTCGTACCTTTGAGCAAGGTCTGATTTTGCTTTCTCCGACTGAGAATAAAATTGGATCATAAATGTTGTCATTTGGGAAGAGACAAAGGGTTTTGATTTTGTCCACTTGCTAATTTGATTTCTTATTTTCATATTAAAAATGAGCAAAAAAAGGTGGATATTTCCGTTGCCAGTTCTGGACTTGAGATAATATTTTTGCGCTCAGAAAACATCTCACAAAAGGAAATTTTGCTAACAGAGCCATATTTATTTTACAACAAAGGTATTTGAAATGTAACTCCAAGATGTTAATCTGCTACCGCTTGGTCATTTTCCCTGATTTTCATATATCTTAAATTACGTTTGAAGTCTCATTCATATCTTGGAACTAAATGCTGTGTTTGATCCCTTTTATTTTATCCTTCCTCCCTTCTTCCTTCTCCTCATTCCTTTTTAAAAATACATTCTCATTTATTACAACAGTGACAAACTGTACTCCATGACCTGTCAGCTTCTCTTTGGATTTTTATTTCTCCCTGTCTCTAATGAAGCAGGAATACTACTTGCTTACCTCAAAGAGACATCTGAGAATTAATAAAATAGTGTGAGATGTTTGATCTCTGCAGAGCCAGGTACTTTTTCCTCCTTTGTTCAAGAGCTGTTATTATAAGAAGATTCAGTAAATAGCCAACTACAGAAAATTCTTAGACATTGAATAGGCATCTTGCTACATATTTGGGGGGGGCAAATATTGGAACATATGAATTTCTCTATACTATGAGAAAAAAAGCCAGGTTATAAAGCAAGCAAGCCTATGGATTCCCACCTTTTCTAAGGAGAAAAACGCACTAGCATGTGTGGTTTGCATAGAAGGCTATTGGGATGTTTCAGTCACTGTTTTCCAGTCTGCTCTCCAGAAGCAGGTATTGCTAATGCAGGAACAATTGTGGGTAGCTTTTCCTCTTCTGCTTTGTTTCAGGAAGGATGAGGCATGTTTTTTTTTTCCTTTTATTTGTTTTACAACTGTGCAACTCCTGCTCTGGCACCGAGGCGGCTTCTGCCAGAGTCAGAGGTGAGGTCACGCTTGACTGAAGAAATCTAAGATCAATTTGTTGTCTCATACTTCAACATTAAATGCAGCTTGAAATATAATTGTTAGTCCATGCACTCTTTGCTTTAAGGAAGTGTTCCAGCACCTCAGAACGGGGAGTGTGGTTATCGGTGATCAACCACGACGTGCACCCTAAACCAAGGCTAACCAGGATTTTCAGGCAGAGAGAGAGAGAGAGAAAGAGAGAGAGCACACAGGTGCAGGAGGGAGAACAGAGCACGGAAAAGGACAGGGGGAAAAAGACAGGGCTTGGGGTAGTGGAAACTCTGAGTGGCATGAGGTCCAATTTAGAGATTGCAAATAAAATTGCAAAGACAATGCAATTTGTTTGTATTTTATCTTTTTCCTACTTGAAAGGTTTCTCCTTGCATAGCTTCTAAATCCTGTTTTGGGGGAAAGATATCCAGCACTACCCAAAGCAAATGACTTCTAGTTTTTCCCTTTTGGGAGCATTTGCTTGTTAAAGAGAGCTGCCTAGAGGACACTGTGTGTGTGTGTGTGTGTGTGTGTGTGTGCGTGTGCGTGCGCACACACACACTTGCAGGGACAGTGCAGGTAGACAGGTAGGTCTGAACTGGGAAGCCAAGGGCTTTTGAGGTGCCCTTTGAATCAAGCCCTGTAAGGCTTGCTGCTCTGTCCTTGCATTTGATTGAATAAAAGAGACAAAGGAGTGATAACTAAATACTAGTGTTGCAGAGCCACAGACTGAGAGTTAACCTTGAGTCAGTAGCTTGTGATGCTGATTCTAGTCAGACACACCCTGGAGTATATTCTTCCTTGTGCTGGTAGAGTGAAGAGGAAAACACACATGTCCTGCCTGGTCATGAGAGTAACACATAATGTTTTGACTTAATTACTAATAAAAATGTTTCCCTAGCTGAGAGTCAGCGTGAGGTCCTGGAAAGGGAAGGGTTCTATTGTCTCACAGGTGAGCATGTGTATCCCGGCCCACCATTTGCCACTTGTGTAATATTGGGCAATTTACTCAACCTCTACAACCCTCAGTTTTCTCATTAGTACAAGGGACACAGTTATATTTACATGGGCAGATTTGGAAGAAGCTCAAATAAGATGATAACTGGAACAGCTATCCTTTCATGGCTATCTGTTTGTGTCAAACTCAGCAAAAGCTTACATATCATTGTACTTAATCTTCACCTTCTTGAATGATAAATATTGTTCTGATTTTGAGGGTAGGGAACCTTAAGGAGGTAATGTTATCAAGGTCACAGCCAATAATTAGGGAACTAATACATCCAAACTCAGGTTTGTTTGCCCCTGAAGCCTTTGTTCTCCTGTACATTAAATAAAATCTCAGCCTCCCTGTTACCATCTATTTTGCTGACTCCCTACCTCTTCAGTGACACCCTACTCTGTGTGGGTGCTGTGACAATCCTGGGGTCACAGCTGACAATGGAGCCGCTAGAGTCAAGCAGGAGAGACTGTTAAAACAAGTATGGTTCTGTGTCCTGGAATCTGAAACAACACTGACATCCTTTCTTTCTTTTAAAATCCATTAAAGAATTTGAAGATGACTCTCATATTCCCTTAAGACTTCTCTTTTCTCAACTAAACACCTACAATTCCCTCAAGCATTTATCTGAAGATTTGGCTTCAAAACTGTGAGCATTTTCATTCTTTGTTTTAACTATTTTCTTCCTCTAGCCACATCAAAGATAACACATATTATTAATAAGAGAGAGAGTGTGATCCAGTCTCTTGGGAGAACTTTTAATCAATTCTGTTTTCATAAAAACTGTTTTAGGTTCATTTTACTCTTTCATTTTTCTCTTTAAAATTCCTCCAGCAAGAATTGGGAATTGCAGATACTTTTCTAGTCAAATTACCTTTGCCATCTCCACATGGGATTTAATGTGACAGCCAGAACTGTGGACTGTGAGCTGCACCATATAGCCAAGCCTTTAGAGCAGGTCATGGTATCCTGCCAGTCGGGTCAAGACCCTTAGGTCTTCATGGGTATAAATCACTCTACCCTGACCACTGAGGGAAACACAGTGTTAGTCCTGGGTGTCAGCTATCAGTTTGCCATTGTCTAGCTATAAACTTCATCAAGCAGATTGAAATACAAGGCCCAGAGAGGTTGAGGGTCTTTTCCAAGGTCACTGACTTCATGTAGAAGAATTGGAATTAACGCCCATGCTTCCTGATTTCCAGTTTAGTGTCATGTCTTCTGTGAACTCCTTTAGATCAATTATACAAGTGAGAGCTAATGGTGAGAGGTCACCTTACCAATCCTGCAGGTCACCAACTCCTCAGTGCAATCACCCCACCACTGCAACCATCTCTTCCCACATAGCACATACAAACATTCATGCACACATACATTCATACACACTCACATGTATACACACTGGCATGCACCCATACATGCATAGAAACACACATCTCACCCAGGTACATACTGGGCATACACATGTGCCAACACTCAGATACAGACATGTACACACTCGTATGCAGGCATATAGGTAGGTGCTATCAGTTGGCATTAAACAAATCTTTCCATTCTTGCTATAAAAAAACTTGTATTTATCCCTAAAATCTGATGCCAAGGGTCTCTCTTCTCTGATCATTCCCCCATTGATTAACCTCTTTATTACTCAGGTTAGTCCACAAGTACCTCCTATTGCATGTTTTATAATTCACTATTGTTGTGTACTTTCTTTTTTTCACTGTGTAGAATATAACTGCCTTGTGGAAAGAGCCTTATTTTGCTTTCTTTTGTTTCCCTATAACCTACCAGAGAGCTTGTCATAATAAGTGTTTTCTGAACTGAAATAAACTGCTGATGCTGTAGTTACAAGCAGCTGAGAAGGAGGTATCCTGGGGGAGGAGGCAGTACATATTACCTGGCTGCTCCAGTATTTCCCCTCACCTAGCCTTGCTTCCCAACTTTCACTCACAGTAGAATTACTGTGACTCATTCTTTCAGGTGTTTCAACCTTCTGTTGTGATAGGCTATGTGCTAAGTGTACTGAGAGTATCAAATCTGGGTGTCATTGTCTCTGTCTTCAAGGAGTATGGTGGAGGGCAGAGTGGTACAGAAATCCATGAACACTGCCATAATGAGAAAGTACGAAGACAAGTAAGAAAGAAGCACAATGGAAATTCTGAGAAAAGTGAAGAGTAATTTGGGAAAACTCTGTGCCAGCTTCTGCTCTCTGTTGCTGCTGTCTGCCAGCTGGTATCTGGTCTATAATCAGATATTAGAGGACAGAAATCTCTGTACATCTCAAACCCTAGAGAACACTTCAGTCACATGAGACTAATGCTATCTGTCCATTTCCACTGGATCTAGCCATTTATAATTCCACTTCAATCCTGGGGATATTTTTATATTGCAGATTACTGTTTCTCTTTGAAATTAAAAGAAAAAAAAAGCAATGCTAGAAGAAAGATAAACTATTCTCTTTTTAGTGTTAGATGAATGAAAGATTAAAAACCTGAAACAAAGAAAAATGCAGTGAAGAAATGAAAATAATGTTTTTAACTGGAAGGCATGGAAAATATGGATTGAACCAACTCCTATAAAGACAAAGAAGAAAACCAGCTTTAGACAAGGAACAGCTTTAGAGAATTCTCCTCCCACATTCCCCTCTTGCCTTCGGGGCCTTCAAGGGCAGTAGGGACTGGTTTTGTTTTCTTTATTAATTTAAATTTTTGTCTTTTATATCAACAGAATGAGCACTTTCCTATACTTCTCTCTGCAGGATTCTTTACCTTCTTCTTGAAAAAAATCGATGTCTGCAAGTTAGACACAGAAAGGCAGCTCTGTATGTGTGTCAGAGATATGGGAAAGATAGAATTTACTTACCAAATTTTACCATCATCTCCTATTCTTTCATAGAACACACCCAAGCTGACCTCTACTGCCTGACCTTAAGATACCATGGATGAAAACATATTATTCAAGTTCAAGTAAGTGTGCCCACATAAGAAACATGGAGGAAGAAACACACTATTCTAACAATAGTCTGAAAGGCAAGTGCCTGCCAGCACACCTGCCCAGGAGCAGCGTGGTGAGCCAAAGAGATGGGGATCAAGGACAGGTGGCTGTGACAGTATTTGTTATGAGAAATTGGAAGGGTGGGAAAAAACTACCAAGATGGATAGAAAGGTTTCACAAAGATCAATCTCATTTGTACACTCAAGTCAACTTCTCATTTTCCCACCCAAACCCTCCATAACACCCCCATGTCTGCTCATGCTTTTCAGAGACCAGCATGCTATCCTCAGATATACTCATGCAACTGAACACAGAGTGCTGATTCTCCTTTATATAGCATCTGACCATTCTCTCCTTGGTGCCTTTGCTTCTACACGTGCACAATGGACCACATAGATAGAAGAAATATCTATCAGTGGTTTTTGTGTTTTGTAAATATCTTCATAAAAAATATGTTCTTAAAAATCTCACAAAAATTCAGCAACCTGGAAATTGTTATTATTTTCCCTATTTCACAGATAAGAAAACTTCATCATGTAAAATTTGAGCTAAGTTAATCAGTAACATACCAGCTAGTAAGTGAAAGAGCTTATATTCAGTCTTTTGATAACATATTTTACTTTTTCTAACAAATCAGTTTGCTTTTGATATCATTATCATACCTGGGTGCCAAGGCCTTAGTTCAAATTGTTTTTTTTTCTTCTAGGATATCTTTTTCTGAAGACATAATCTATAGAATTATCTTTCTTGAAGTTTTTTACAAGAATAATATAAACTATATATTTTGATAGCAAAAAAGAAATGATAAGCCTAAAAAGGAAGAATATATCCTTCATATCTTTGTTCCCATAGTGTCTACCACAGCTTTAGCTCAGATACATAGGATGTGTGCAGTTAATTATATTTAGCTACCTGATCCATAACAGTTAAAATATAAGCCATTGGTTTTATACAGCCTTCTGTTATTTTTGTTTGTTTTCTTCAGGGCTTTTTTTTTACATTTGAAATAATTAAAAAATACCAAAGCTGCCCTGGCTGGTGTGGCTCAGTGGACTGAGCACTGGACTAAGAACCAAAGGGTCACTGGTTTGATTCCTAGTCAGGGCACATGCCTGGAGTCCCCAGTAGGGAGTGCGTGAGAGGCAACCACACATTAATGTTTCTCTCCTTCTTTCTCCTTCCCCTCCCCACTCTCTAAAAAATAAATAAATATTTTTTAAAGAAGGTTTAAAAAAATACCAAAGCTTTTGGATACCCAGGATTCTGGCAGATCTCATTAGTGCCAGCCCTTACAGGTGACTAAGGAAGCCTGTTTTGACACATAAATTTTGGTTCTGTTTTTTCAGCTCCTAATGTTTCAAAATAAGCCAAATTATGAACAACATCTCACCAGCCCTGTTGCATTATATTATGAATTTAAGAGTTGCATCAACAAGATAATCTAATAGGTGTTTCTTGGAAAATATCTACACCATCATTTTCTAAAGGGCAAGGGGGAAATTTCTTCCGATTGGACAGCAGTTGATAATGAGAAAAGAATTCAGCTCAAGTGAGCATTTGAGCTTCTTTCCATGACAGACACCCTCCCAGCAGCAGCCTATGCCATAATCTGGAAGAAGTGGTTGTACTTAACACCCTGATAGCTCTCTGTTGCAGAAAAACAAAGTTACTAATTGCAGGTAAATATAAAATCTCCCTGGAAAATTTTGCCTTTGATATAAGGTGATAGCTTTTGTACGTAAGATAAACTATATTTAAGAAAGTTTATCTTTCTTCATGTGAGGAGTAGATAGTAAATTACCTCTGATTTTGTGGGAGGACAAAAAGATTATAATCCCTCAAGCAATCTACTTTGGTATTTCTTAAGCATTAAAAATGTATGAATGTTTTGAGAAAGTAGGGTTAAGAGCAAACCTCCAAACACTTTCCCCAATATCTTACCAAGTCACCAGCGATGAGAGAGTGGGGAAAGATATTTACCAATGCTGACTCTGAATCCTGGCATGTGTTACAGGAACAAACAAAATCAAAGGGAGATGGTGGGACAGATGCAAAAGCCATTCCTGTGAGGGGCCTTAGGACTCAAAAATAGGGAGCTAGTGCAGATGGTCTTGGTGTACAGTGAGAGTCATGAGTCTTCCCATTGGAAAATCCCTCCTCCATATACTAGTCCACCTTTCCTACACTCACATTGGTTCATGGCATCTAGCGAAGGGCAAGCTATAAGGGAGCCTGAAGTACAGCAATAGGAAACATTTTCACCCCTATATTTCAATGGTAGCAGCAGCATCTGAGCAAAGATGATCCTCCACACACAGAAATTTAAAAAACAACAGAAATATTTTAAAAACTTCACCACTCCATAGTACATTCCAGAACCAGACTTGAACTCTTCACTTCTCCTCACACAGAGTAGAAAAAATATATATTTTTACATAAAATCATAAAATAAGCATATTGTAGAAGAGTTAAATGGATAGGAATAACAGTTATGTTGGGAAAGGTGGGATATTTATAGATAGCAGGTGCTTTTTAAAATATGGATTGAAAAATGAAATGATAAAACAATGGACTCATGACAAAGGCAGCAGCTGACCTGAGAAAACTAATGCAAGCACAAAATCACAGTGCAGATTCTGAATAGGCTCACTGAGTAGTTGCAATCAGAGTGAAAATGACAGAAAACCAAATAAATTATGTGGAGTGTAGGCTTAAGGGCACTTAAATCACAGAAGAAGGGAATAGAAAGGTGAATAGAAGGGAGGGAGGGAGGGAGGGAGGGAGGGAGGGAGGGAGGGAGGAAGGAAGGAAGGAAGGGAAGGAAACTAAGAAAGAAGGAATGGTGATATAGATGAAGGACATCAGTAGAGATCATCTTGTAATCTGGTACTTTTAAGGAAGAGATCAAGACAAAAGAAAAGGAAAAAATTAATCACAAATACAGTAGATCATCTTGTAATCTGGTACTTTTAAGGAAGAGATCAAGACAAAAGAAAAGGAAAAAATTAATCACAAATACAGTAGATCATCTTGTAATCTGGTACTTTTAAGGAAGAGATCAAGACAAAAGAAAAGGAAAAAATTAATCACAAATACAGTAGATACATTTAACTGACATAAGACTTGCTCCTATACATGGAAAGGATACAAGGCATGCCAGGGAAATTTATCTCACAATACCTAAGCATATGCTAGTGAAATAATGAAATCTAAAGGATAAAGATAAAATTATACATGTATTTTTACAGAATAATATATGTCCAATTAGAAGAAAATCAATGATAACTTTGATATAAACTAGTCCTACATGTTTTTTTATGAAAACATTTAAAAATGAGGCCAACTGAAAACATAGTACAAGTTCCAGTAATAAAAATCAATTTGCTGATGAACTTGCCCAGCATATTTACATATAATAAAACTTGTAGTTGAGAATAATATTTTTTCCTCCATCTTAGATCATGAAACAACCTTGTTCAAACTCTTGATGCTGCCTTTGGTGTCAATCTTTTTATTGTTGCCAGAATTACTTTAGGATTATTTAACCTATTAGGTTAAACCTTAGAAAATTGCCACCTTTCAACTGGTTTTTGACTTACAAAACAGCAGTTGCCTATGGTTCAAGTAAAACTATGAAGCCCCGGACCTTCCATATAAGTTTGGTGGAATACAGCCCTCTGAATATTGTATTAACATATAAATCAATAGAAACTTTATGTGCAGTTGTAAGTTCTCATTTTAATACTTAATATTAGGGCCATTAAAATCATGAAAACATATTGTCAACAATGTTAACTACATGGACTAATGCTTTAAAAAATCATTTTCAAATGCTTATTTATAATGAAACCCAACACTTGTCATGAAGAGGTAGTACCTCCAGGAATAATAAGGAAATCTTGGTTTAAACACTTTGCTTTCTGCTTCCATTGGGTGAGTTCTATGAGCCTCCCAACCCAGCACTGATTGAGGTGGTTTTAAACTAGTGTGTCTCTGCAACAGGATTCTGTGTTCCTTGTAAGAGAGATGCTGTAAGAGCTTGATAAAATGAACTCTCTCTGTGCTAAGACTGTAGAGAAATTTCTTGTTTGTGTCATGAGCAACCAGATCCTAAAAGAAGGAGCAAATTCTATATCAAGCCAAGAAGTGATCCACATGTGAAGACCAACGATCTCAATCATAAGACACTAGGGAAGAACAACACCCATGCATACATTTCTGAAACAAATGCCATGGTCAGTGGCTCTCTTACTGATAGCACTGGATACCTTTTGAATCTGTCTCATGTGATTGTCATGAAGATCAGACAAATCCTCACACATGAAGCACAGACAACAGGGTTTGGTTAAGTGAGCCATCAATAAAAGGTCTCTCTAATTACTATTACCACTGAATGTTTTAAGTTATAACAGATGCTATTTTATTCTTCAATGTTATAACAAAAGTGATTGACTTGGCAGTGAGATTTGTTGTAATTTTTATTTAAATGTTCCTCTTATCTATATTTTATTTTTCTGAAATTATTATGTATCTTTGTATACTTTTAACTATAGAGTAAATGACAATAAGTAGTAAAATTTAATTAACAGACTATGTAAATGTTCACAGATTAAATTGTTATAGTTCTTATACACTTTTCCTTGCCTGGTCCTGTTTTATTTTAACTTAATGGTACTGAGGTGGTTGTAGTTGGTGTGTGATGAGCCTAGGGAGGCAGCACATTTCAATAGGATAGTTACTGTAGGATAGATAGAGACTTAGGACGTACCCTATAGGGGACTATGCTGTGTGGTGTGGGCCCAGCTCACACTCAGAAAGGCCAGTGGAAAGTGAGGTCTGATGCATAGGACCCACACCCACGGATAGGTTCTCCTGTGGGGAATCAGACCTGCATTGTACCTAGGCTGCTTTGATACTTGCTTTTTGCTAAAATTCCCTCACCCTGAATTGAGGCAGTAAACATTTACTGCATATGTTTAAAGTAACTTCCTAAAATCTACGCTAAGCCTTCCAAGGATGAGCGTAACCAGTTCAACCACTTTTCCATTTGCATTTGCAAATATCCTTCTTCTATGATGTGATTAGCAGCATGCTCTCCTTTGTTTTCTGTAAAAGGTAACCATCTAAAGTGAACCTCTGCATAGTAAATGAGGACCATCATGTAATGTGCCCAGAAAAGCAATAAAAGTTTGTCAAGGCAAGGGTCCACTCTGCTCTTGAGAGAGTGGCTGTCCAATCACTTTTCCTCCATAGGACTCTGTAGTCTGTGTGAATTTGTCTCGTATCTCATCCACAATACCCTGCTGCCATTTTTGGAATTCAAAAAGGTAGGCATTAATGTCACACATAGAGCAGAGCACTATACTAAACAGAAAATATATTCAGTATTCGAGGACAGGCATTAAATAAATATCAAAACTAGCTGAAATACTTCAGTGTTCATATCAATAACAAGTTGTATGATAAACAGGCTGAATGTAGCAGAAATAATGACAGTCCTAACAAAAAGTCTTATAAGTTTAATAGAGGTGACAAAATGAGAAGGTCATATATTAATATTTCTTCAAGTAGATTAGTAAAATTCCAAACATTAAATGCATCTGAGTGTTATATACCAAATTTCCTAACTAGATCAAAAGGCCCTTGTGGCATTTATTTCCCTGTTCTATACTGAAGTAGCATTTGATAAGGTGTCACTTTTATTGATGATGATGACAGTGACAGTGGTTATGTCAATGGAGATGATGCTACTGTGTCCTAGCAGCAGTATGGTCCTTGGTGCAAGGCAAGGAGAGACTATGAAGAGATAAGAGATGTGGAACGACCTTGGAGAAGCCTTACAAGTAACCTTTAAGATCAGTAAAGCTGCATTTTGATAAATTCAGTGGGTAGAATAATAATGCTGTATTTCTAAACACACACAGGAGTCAAAATGAATAGATTGAAAGGCAGAGATTTCCCCCCCAGCTGTGCAGGGATCATCAGACCATTATTGAGATGCTTATCCTCTGCAAAATTGTTTGTGTTGAAATTATGTTTTTAAGGGCATCATTTCTCTTAGAAAAACTTCATTACTAATTTGCCAGTTGAATATCCCATAAGATATTGAAAGGCATTAGTGAATATAGAGTGAGTATTTTGATTTTAAAAACATGTGCATCCCCTGTTGCTCAATAATAATAGGGATGAATAACATCTACTTTAGGTTTTCAAATGTAATTTATGGTGATAAGACTTTTAGACAGGGGATGGATGAGCTGATGGATGATATACATATAGTTGAAACTCAGGTAATGATTGTGACATGTTTTGCATGAGGTTATGATAATCTGAAAGCAATCTAAGTAATTTTTTTAAATAAACTGCCATGAAGGAGAGTGAATTAATAAACTCCATTTTAACAGTGCCCTCATTCTTGTATTGTACATCTCTAGTTCTAGTTTGGGTGGTCCCCTGCTGAATAAAACTCAGCCAGTTTAGTTTTCAATGGGGTTGGGAAGGGGTGATGTTTTAAGATTTGACATTGAATAACCCATATATCATCTCTGTGAAGAGCAACAATGACAGAAAAACATAAAGTGAAAGAGAAGTTAACTCCTGGTTTATCTGCTCACCCATTTCTGCTATTCCTTCAACTTAAAAGATACTCCAGCTCAGTTCTTTAGTGACATGTTCTTTCAATAATCTTAATTTTCTTCTTCACAGATTTTTTAACAGTCACCATTCATATTTTACATGTGTGCCTGCTGATGTGTATGTGTGCATGCATGTGTGTGTGTGTGTGTGTGTGTGTGTATTTTTTGTCTGCTTCCCCACACTTCTGTGGGAGAGAATGGTGGCTGCTCTCCCATCCCTCCCACACTAGCAAGAGGACATGGGATAAGCCCAGGAAAGGTTTTATAAGTCCCTACAGACAGCAAATACCATAGACATGTACTGCACAGCTCCCGGTGAGCTCAGGAAAGTATATGCAAAGTTTCCATTAGCATGGTTGGGATTAAGTCAGCACCTTAGATTTCCTGCTTTCCAGAATGAGGCCAAAGAGAGAAGAAACTGATTCAGCTAGATGCTGTTCTGGATAGCAACTAGGTAGTCTAGGGTATAGTATTCAAAAGGGGAAAATAACCAAGGTGTGTTTCAGGCTATGATTGTTCTAGATGATTCAGGCTGGTGGAGAACACATAAGAGTTCAAATGGACTTTGCTGTCATAGGTTAAACAGCCTGAGAGGCTTAGCATGGGACCAGGGGCCCCATATTCCAGCAGGCCCCAGGGCCAAGCTCCAGCTCTGGCAGTAGTTTAGATGAGGGAATCAAACAGAATGTAAAATCAGGAGTCCTTGGTAGTTGAAGCAGGTGTTGGACAGAGCTAATACTTATTAAAAACTCCTTTCTAAACTTTCCATGTAAGAATGTAGGAGTTGGGTACAGAAAGGAAGTATAAGTATTAAACTCTCTTTTGTCTCAATAAAGCCTTGGGTCTCAGTTGCAAGATTGTCTTCAGCATGGGAGAAATTGTCCCACACCCCGATCTTTCAGGGCCTTCCCTTCCAGCATTGACATAATCTGAGTCCCATAAGAAAATGCTTCATAGAACTCTACCCTCCTCCACCAATGCTGCAGTCTCTGGTTCAGCACTGGGCCATCTTTGATCCATATGTCCTTGAACATGGCTCTTTAGTAAAGGATAATATTTTGGAGAAGTTAGATGTCAAAATGTTCTTTTCAATGAAACCACCACAACTACAATAATTTATAAATGTTAGCCAGCAATGAATAGGGCAGTGGTTCAACCTCATTATTGATATAGTAAATTCATGAGGTTGATCAAAGAATATAACCTCCTTTTTATGTGGTTTTAATGGAAATATAAGTTTCTGAGTTCCAGACAAGAGGGTCCTGCAGAATTATCTGTATTTATGTCAGTGTTACTTTTATTGATGTTAGTTTCTGGTTTATAGAAGGCTTAATATGGTAATCCTCACAAAAGTTCATTAAACAACTAAAACAAAGGAAAAAAAAACTCTGCTACCTCATATTTGTTTTTTTTCCTGAGGACCTCCACAAGTCCTCTGAATAAAGCAAAAATTCAAGTGAATATGCCTGCAGCCAGTATCCGTACCTTAAGACAGAATGAAAGAAGCTTCTGCTCTCTCGCTTCTAAACCCATGGGACGAAAAGAAAAGGGAAAGCAAGCCATCAAGTCCAAGGGCTTGCATTCAACCCTGTGGCCTATGATAACATAAAGAAATCCATTTCTGTTTAGTGAGATCTCATTTCCTAAAAGATAAGCCTTCTGTATATTGAAATGTCCTCTATCCCCCCAGGGCATAGGAACCCCAAACTTCAGAGTGTTATTGCTGTCTATCCTTAGTATATGCTCTTTGGAAAGTCTCTTAACATTTCTGAGCCTGCCTTTGCCCTTCTGCAAATTAATCTTGTAATACCCATTTTGAAAGAGTGATAGGGAGCTTTTGACATGTGTAACAAGGACTTTGAGATCCTCCGATGAAACAATGCTCAAATGTACAAAAGCATTATCCTTGTTGGATGTGCATTTTCTCCTATGGTCTAACTGAGGGGAGGGATTAGGAGAGATTAATTGTGCATATTATCTGTCTAATCGGTTTGTTAAGAGCAGAGAATGCTCATGACCTTCAAGAACACCAAAGAAAGCACTATGTGCCAAGGCAGTTTCCTGAGTTTAGTTTCTTGTTTCACCAGAGGGTGAGCTAGGGGAGAAATGGAAGTATTTGAGTTTTTTGAGACAATAGAAGGAATGTGAAGGCAAAAGCCTTCGAAACATGCACGCATGTTATGTGAGTGAACACAGAAAAGATGTTGGGCCTTAAGACAAGGATTTTAAAATCCCATTTTCCACCTTATGTTAGTGCATCTTGGGATGTGAAGAAATATAATACTTCTGATTTTACTGCCCAAAAATGGGTTAAAGAGAGAAGCCACTTGATCCCCGGCATTCCTATTTGCATAGGATGCAATAACAAGTGCTCAGTTTTCCTAGTCTATGGAGAGTCTGTGAAGTATTATACACAAGTGGAAGGAGTATCCAGCAAAGAAAAAATCATGATTATTGTTACAAAGGTCAATAAAGTTAGAAATTGAGAATCACAAAGATTTCAAATTGTATTGTGAGTCCTACCCTTCAGCTTTACAGGCTTAAGTCCATCAACCAATCCTGTGGAGGAGAGTACTGGGTGTTCTTTGGCTTGGTAAATACTGCAAATGTACTTGCTTTCCTCTCCTGTCAAATAACCTCATTGTCCTTTATCTTTTAATCATGTTTTACCTATTCATTCACACATGTGGTTTTAAGTTAGGTTATATTATGCCAGCATCAGGTCAAAAGGACACTAGGTTTGGGACAATAGATAGGTCCTCTTTGTTTTTGCTTCATTTTGCATGTCCCAGCCATTACACAGCACACCAAATCTGTCTCTTGTGCCTTAAATATCTTCAGCTTCTGAGTCCCAAATGTTGTCAAGCCTTGTACCTAATGCTCACAAATACATTCCTGTTTATTTTTGTTGTTTTACCATAACTAGAATACCTTTTTCCCTACAAATTATGTATAATGTAAAATGGTATCAGGCAGGACAAGAGAGAATACCTTTAATCAAGGTATTGTTTTGATAGATCGTGTTCTAAAAGATCTTGGTAAAATAGAAGTGGGAAACATGTCAGGTTATAGCATGAATTTACAGTTCATAGCAGATGCTGGTTTTGATATTTTAAACCATAAGACTCTTGATGGTTTTCCTATACAACTATGGTGGCCATGCAAATTCACACATGACATAGATCACTTATATCATTTGCATTCATAGAAAAATGAAAAGGAATCAGACTTTCACACATTAACTATGTAACCAATATAATAGAGCACCAAGCAAAAAAGAATTGGCTGTTTTCTGAGACATGTGCATACAGGATTGTTGCATGACAAGATCATTACTGCTATGCAGCTGTCCTTTTAAGTATAGAATTTACTTCTCTTTATATTTTGACCATATACAAATAGTCATATCATACAGAGCATGTGTAGTCCTAGGTTTAATTTACCTTGCAGTATATGTATAAACCATATATCCATGTCATATATATACTACATGATATTAAAAAATTGTGCCTAGAGCTTTTGAGTTCCAAAATGATTTTACATATTGTATATGCTATTTCCAAAATGTAGAAAAACAAGAAGCCTCAGTTTATGGATAATTTCTAAATTAATTACATAAATAATAAGATCCAAAAGCTGAACTTATACCATGTGCTCAGATGCAAATGGTCCTGCTACTATCTCATTCTGTTTCTGGATTGGGGGTGCTCAAAATGCAACCTAATTTGCTGTAGAAATCAAATTGAATAGAGAAAATCACCAAGAGTCTTTGGAGGACCCAAACTGTTCTTATGTAAGGAAGTTAGTGACTGTCACTGTTCCTGAAGCTAAAGCAAGCCAAGAGCAAATCCATCTCCTCTTCTTTCTTAAATTATCAGTTTCATGGAGACAAACTTGTGCTGGAGCTCTAAAGGGAATGACGATGGAAGTACAGCCATACGCATCCACCTATAGGTAGAGATGTGGGGTCATTATCTAATTATGATATTAACTAGACTATAACATGGATACAACTGTGCTACTGACTGCACAGAGGAGTCAGGAGGACAAACGCAGATAAAACGTGGCAAATCCTTATCACGTTAAACTCTGACTCACTGTAAACCCTGACTCACTGTAAACTCTGAACACGCACTGTATTTCATCATCATTACCATCAGTAGCAGCCACAGTAACAGCATTAACATTGGTTTATTGAGGATTTCTAAATGTTATTTTATTTTTAGTTTTTTTATCCTCAGCAGAGGACAATTTTCCTTACTTTCAGAGAGCGTACAAGGGGTCCGAGGTAGAGAGAGAATCCCTTGGCTGCCTTTGACCTTTTGGATTATGGAACAACACTCCAACCCACTGAGCCACACCAGCCAGGGCAGGATTTGCACATTTTAAACTGTAAGGACTTAGATATCAGACATTTCTTTTAAAGGTTTATTCTGGACCAGAAGTGTACATTTAGGAATAAGAGAAATAGTGATGCCATATTATTGAGTAAGCCCAGAAATGAAATCAGTTCCTGAGAGAATGAAAACATAAAGAGTCACAGTGAGATAATATGGCCCTGAAGTAAGTCTACGTGGTATAACTTGATCGGATTTATGGATTAACTTCAGCTGGCCCAACTAGCAAATACCCACTGTGAGTATTGCTCTATTTACCAGCATAAAGGCAGAAAGATGACTTTAGGGATGAAAAATACTGACCGTGCCTCCCCCAGACTGGGCATCTTAAGAAGTCGAATCTAACTTCACCTCTATATCTACCGGGCACAGAAGGACTTCCCCATGCAGACACATGTTACAGCACTTCCCCCAATCCAGACTCATACCGGACTGTGGAGATGAGACTGCCTGTCCTCCAGGCTGGCCCACAAGTAGGCACTGCCATGCTTTTCTGCTCAGTACGAGCTGACGATCATCGTCGTGGGGGCCTCCCAGCCTGAAAACACCTCCTCTGCTCTATGCCTGCAGCCCCTCATTAATATTTTATTTATCTGTGTTGTGTTGCCCTCTCCCTACAGTCTTCATTAGAGTATAAATTATACTGAAACAAATATCATATTAAATAAGCATGAATACATTGATCACATCAATTTCATTTTATAAGAGAGAACAGGCGAAAGAGAGTACCTAGTGCCTAAGATAGAATGCAGACCCTGAACTCAGGTCAAGGATGTAAAAGGTGGGTTTACTTAACCTTGGAGCCAAGAGCAAAGGTAATTAAAGAAGTCACCACCATCATCCTAAACCAGTGTGTCTGCTGCTCAGTTTTTGCTTTTTACACCTCTGGGCACTGTGGCCTCATTTCATTCCCTAATGCTACAGATCCATTTCAGAGTCCAATGAATAAATGTCACAGTCTTTGCTTTCTGGTTATGGAACTGACTTCAGTGCCCTCAGAAGATACAACAATCAGTTAGACCCCAGAATTTATAGAAAAGAAGCATGTGTTAATGAATATTAAATAATAAGATAAATTGCCAAGTACTGGGTCGTTCTGATTCATGCAAGCTCTCACATTTTCATATATACATGTATATGTTTAAATTTTAAGGTACATGGATTAGAATATATAAAAATCCTTATAATTTATCTTTATTCTTAATACTTATTAATGTATAATGTTAATAAATTTTATTGTATACTTGTGAATTTTTAATACATTTGTACAGAGGGTAAGTAAAAGGAGTAGATATTAAAAATAAAAATAGCAAAATGATAAATGCAACTCCTTTTACACAATAGCTAAAGTTTGTTTTCTGAATGTAGCAACCTCTCAATGTCAAAGTGGTTTTTAAACTCTTCTGTCTTTCCATTCCTGTGTTTCGGTTGAAGTCATTGAAGAAATGGTGATTTTTCCATCAGAGAAGCAAAGGACTGAATTAACTCAGACTTTGAAATTGTTAGAGCAGCTCTCTGTTGTTTTGAGTCTGGTCTTTGTGAAAAGGAAGAAAAGGCAAATTATGCCAGTGGTCATAGGCCCAGGGTCCTACTTCTGTGTCATTTCTACCTCCTCCAAATTCTCCTTTTAACATTACCCCTACTGAACCTAAGTCTTACAAAGAGTTTGAAGAAGTGATTGCCACTGTGGGACAGAGGACAGAGAGAATCATCAAGGGCATTGAAATTTTACGCAGAACAAAGAGTAGAGAGGACACTGGATAGGCTTAGTCCAGCTGGGTTGCGAGTGTGTGCAGGAACAGGTCTCTCTGAAGCAGGAGGCTAAATGACTGTCTCCCAGTTGGAGGTGCCATATTGAGGTACCAAGTGTGAATGACAGATAAATGGTGTCCTCTGCTCTGTCATCATAAACAGCATTGGGTAAATCTCAACTTATTGTGCATTAGGACAGCTAGAGTAAGCATTTTAAATGGCAGGTTTAGACCTCACTCCCAGATGTTAGGTATATTTGGTCCCAGAAATTTAGATACGTTTGGTCCCTTGGGTGAAGTGCAGAACGCAGCATTCTGCTGATCGCTATGTGGTGGCTCACTAGAGGCTCTCAGGTGAACCTTCCTAGAAGACAGAGACTCTATCTTGTCCTCCTTTGCGTCTGTGGCTAACGGCACAGAAGCCAACACTCCTTGGTCCTGAATGAAGGACGTGCTGAATGATACTAACAGATCACCTTTTGATTGCTCACTTTAGGTCAGGTTCTTTACAAAGCCCTTTATAACACGAGGTCACTTCTTCCTCCCTGCACTTAACATCACTGCTGTTTTCTACTATTCTTGTTAGAGATGACAGGATAAATAGGTGTTTAGAAAGGGTGATTAAATGAGATGGGACTCAAGTACATTCATTCCCAGATATACTTTTTTTTTTTTGCTTTTGGTGTGAGTGCATAGTTGGATGAATGGATAAAATAAAGATAATAGTTATACTATAAATAAAAAGATTAAACTACCATATTTTTCAGACTATAAGACACACTTTTCCCCAAGTTTGGGAGGAAAGGGGGTGCATCTTATAGTCTGAATGTAGCTTACCTGGCTCACTGAGGTGGGAGCAGTGGAGTGGGGTCACAGGTTATTAAATATTTTACCACATTTTTTGCTTCAAATTTTTTTCCTATTTTCTTCATCTAAAACCTAGGTGCATCTTATGGTTCAAAAAATATGGTGTATGGGTTCACATACAGTGAAAACCACATACATGTGTAATTTATAGCTATATTATATTTATAATTAAGCATTATATTGATAGTTTCATGGTATTCATAGCAGAATATCATACATAATTATATGAACATACACTAACTCATTAAAAAACAGCATTCATCATTATCTACTATGTGCCAACTGTTTACTAGACAGGGACACAGAATGATGAACATTCAAATGCAGAACTTTCCTCATGTTAGCAGTGATAATAATGAAAACAAACACAACGACATCAGCAATGACATGTGTACACCCCATCCAAGATTCCATAACACTTTCACATGCAATGTGACTCGTGAAACCCATGACAACTAGATAGAGAAGCCATTATTATAGCCATATTTCACAGAAGGAAACTGAGACTCTTCACCAAAGCCACAGATGAATAAGCCATTCAACTCATTAATATTCAAGATTTTTAAATGTTTTTCTTGATCATTACCACCAGGTCTCTCACTCTTTGTGTGTCAGTAGCTGCAGCATTCTATGTTGATCAAGCAGAAAGTAACATGAGAGGAAAAGTAAACCACATTTAACTGAATCATTGATCTTTCCATACTGATTCACTAAACTTCTTTTTATAGTTTTACTTTGAGTGATTGACATTAGATTCTTTACCCCCTAAATAATGAATTATTCTATAAGAGCAATGAAGGACAAGCCTCTGATGAATATCTAAGATACTTTAACCATGTACAGATTTGTAACTTTTAGCTCTGATCTCTTTGCATAGGAAGAAGCATAATATGAAAAAGACAAGATCATCTCTTGTCTTTATAGCTATTGGCTAGAATATATACACATACACACATATATCTGTATGACCACACATACACACATGCAATCTTGAAATGCACAGTACCCTGTCTGGTATGGCTCAGTGGATTAAATGCCAGTCTGTGAACCAAAGGTTTGGTGGTTCAATTCCCAGTCAGTGCACATGCCTGGGTTGTGGGTCAGGTCCCCAGTAGGGGGAGCACAAGAGACAACCACACATTGATGTTTCTCTCCCTCTTTCTCCCTCCCTGCCCCTCTCACTAAAAGTAAATAAATAAAATCTTAAAAAAAAATAGAAATTCCCAGTAGAGCTCATATTTGTTATAACTCTCATAGCACTAACTAGAATCCCTTAGTAGGTGACAAAAGTTTCTGAATAGTTATCCTCAATTCAAGCCTATGGCTTGGCATTGCTTACAGTGACCTTGTTTTAACTCTTCGCCAGCTTTGCCTGGCCACACAGCCAGCCTTTTTGACTTCACTATGGTCATAAGGCTTAATGCCTTCTTAATGATAACCTTCTCTCATTTCTGGCATGTTAATGACCTCACCTCAGGAGACAGTTTCACATATTGGCTGAAACAGAAGCCCCTTAGCTTAAAAGATTAATCAGAAGTCTATGGCTGTTAATAGACTGCCCATTCCACTCCCATTTTAGTGCCTGAAGACTAGAACAGGTTAATACATATTATTATTGAGTCATAGACATGAAATCATCCTCAAAATATCATTTAGACAATTTTCCCTCTTCCTAGAATAGCTGCACATAAGCTATTCCAATGACTGACCATTCACTCTCAGTTGATTCTAAAATGCCTCTGTGTCCTGTATAGTCAACTCTGGCTTCCTTGTGCCAGAAGTCAAGAGGACAAAGCCAAAACAAAGAAAGGGCAGGAGGGGATGAGGGGGATATGAGCTTATAGAAATGGAAAACATGCTCTGGTTGGCGTGGCTCAGTGGACTGAGTGCCAGCCTAACAACCGAGAGGTTGCCAGTTTGATTCCTGGTCAGGGCACATGCCTGGGTTACAGGCCAGGTCCCCAGTGGGGGGCATCTCATTGATGTGTCTCTCCTCGCTTTTTCCCTCCCTTTCCCTTTCTCTAAAACTAAATAAATAAAATCTTAAAAAAAAAAAGAAATGGAAAATGTAATCCAAGGGGATTTGTGTGGCATGATAGTGGCTACAATGGCTACTAGAGTGGGTTATGTTTTGAGAATATCTCTATTTCTTGAAGCGATAAATAGTGATTATTAGGAACCAATTCATGGCATTCTTTGAGGCCTCTGTCCAGACATTCCACAGACAATGGATTTCTGATTATTTCATCTAATAATTCTATTCATTTTTTTGTTTTTGTTTTTATTAATTATGCTTACAGAGGGTTAAGTAAAATGTGTGTTTGTTTATAGATCACAATCAAACAATGTTTGTGTATTTACAACTGAGAGTAAGAAATAGTTTATCTGCTACTTAGCACACTTCTCTGATCACATTCTGCTCTTTCTTTAGGGAAAAACCTGGCAGACTAACTTTTTTGGTTCATAAGTCTATAATTATCTTTAGTGTTTTCACCTTTGTTTATATCCCAAAATGATACATTGTTTCATTTGACCTCTTTTTGACCTTGGTACCCTTTAAATTATGTAATACATATTCTCCTAGAACATGCTTCTTTGTCCAACATTGTGTTTTTCAGGTTCACTGATATTGGCAATCATAAGCACAGGGGTGAGTATGCAGTTGTTTGTATAGTAAATAATACAATCATTAATAAATAATAATATGAGAATAAACTCTGAGTTTCATGTACTCACAACTTTAAACCTACTTTTGCCCACTCCTGTGTATTTTATTCTATGGTGTTTGCTGCTACCAACAGTATTCCTGCTCCAAATATCCCTGTCCCTTTCTTCCTCTGGACGTGTCTGTGCGAGACAATATCCAGGGGGCCATTCCACGTCCATTTGTGTCCATCCATCAGTTCACATCCTTGAAGTACTTGATATGGTCAGACTTTCTCTTTTCAGCCATTCTGGTGGGTTTACATCCGAATTTTTCGGGTATTGATTACGGGCAGCACACTGTTAGTTTGATGGGCCCTGTAGGTTTCCTCTGCTATACAAGTGTCTGCTCAAGACTCACTGACAATTTACATCAGGCTGTTTTCCAGGCATTCTTCATATGTTTCAATAATTATATGTGGTCAGTTTTGTGTGTTACAAAAGTCTCTTCCACGTTGTAAGCCAATTTGTCTCATCTTTTTATGGTGTTTTTGTTTGTTTTAAAAACGTTCTTTATAATAATGTAGCTAAATTTATCTTTTCCTTCATGGTCTTTTTTTTTTTGAGTAGTTCTAGAAAATATTATTTTCCCTGAGTTCATAGAGGAAGTTTCTATGTTAATTTTTAAGGATGTGATCATTTTGTCTTTCACATCTCTTCAATTGACCTATAAATTACTTTTAAATGACTCTTTATTTCTTTAAGTAGTTAAAGAAGACCTGCAGGTTTGCAAACTTAAATTATATCATACACCAAGATCTTCATTACACTAAATCCCACAAAATGAAGCTATGTTTTAAAATGCCTTATCTTTCCAGAATGATGAATTATGCCTCTATTATCTGGACTGCAATCCAGTTTCTCCACTTACTTTAAAAGAAGAACAGATCTGCCAATGCTTGTCTAGACTCCATGGATTTAGTGAGTTAGGCAGTTGGTTAATTCTCTCTTTTTCCAGAGAGCGTTTATGGAGCCTTTTCTCTAGTTGTAGTCTTGCTAAAAATGGATCTCGAGGTTTCTATAAGGTAAAGGAGATTTAGAAGTGAAGAAAGGTATCAAGGGCAATGCAAAATCTAATATATATCTTCATGAAAATGAATGACTTCCAGTTGCCATTTTGACTTTTCTTTCACACACACACACACACACACACACACACACTCACATAGGCACTGCCAATGGAGAAAGACAGACCAGTCTTGTGCTACATATGGTTCCAAGGGTCAAAAGGATGTAGAAAAGGTAATTGGAAAAGATTTTTCCTCCCTCCATTCTAAACTTATGTTTAGTCATTATTATCGTACACATTAACTAGCTCTACTATTGCTTACCTCTTAGGAAATTAGTAGAATTGATATAATATATAGTTCCCAGTTGATAGTAGTGAATCCCAAAACATCAATCAGTAATGCAAATGAGGAGAAAAGTCATTGAATTCATTTCTAGAGACGTGAACAATGACAAATCTTTGTCCCTCAAAAACATGAAATGAATGGTGATGAATGCATGAATAAATGGAAGAATAAATACTAAATAGCTCCATACAAGTGGGTCCAGTTTTATGAACTAAAATGGGTCTATAAAAATGTGATTTGCCTACTACTACAAATATTTTAAGCCAGAGAGCTTGCTTTTTCAGAGCTTCTGTTATGATATTTTTATCAATAGAGATTTCATTCTTTTTGCCAAAAAAGTAATTTATAACAGCCTTAGTATTTTGAATCTGAAGTTTCATTTGATCCTGGGGAAGAGAAATAAAATATTCCGCAGGAAAGCGGAAAAGAGAACATCCTAACCCAGTGCCTCTTCATTTCTTTAGATTCCAAAGCATTGAAAAGCATATCACTATTATTATTACTTTTTTCATCTACTGTATGCTTATCAAAGTAACTTTCTCTATCACAGCTGGAACAATCAAGATTTCTTTTGTTGCTTATCATAAATAAATACTCAATTGTGAGAATGTCCTCAGGGAAAGTTCATTTAAAAAGAAATGAAAATGCTGAGAAATAAATGGTTATTGTGATTGCACTTGTGTTGATATAATATGCAAAAATGTAATTTGGTTCTGTAATGTCTGAAATGCAAGGAAAAATTTAAGATGGAGACATGGAAAAGACAATGCATTTATTATGTTATTTCAATTATCATTTTGTTTGTGAGGGTGGGAGAGAGTTTAGATGCAAAACGCTGTTTTGGAATAAAATGTGAAAGTAGCTAGCTAATGGGGGAAGAGAGCAGAATGCACTAATGGAAATATTAAGAGATAAATATATAAAATTGGGTACATCTTTAGCATTTTTGAGAGATGCTTTTTTTGGACTCAATGTTTAGAAGTTTAGATTTTTCTCTTTGTTTTGTTTAAAGTCTGCATTGGCGTCCTTATTCTGCAGTTTCCCAGATTATTTTGCCTTCTCCTTGTTTTGGCTCAATGACAAGTAACAATTAACCAGTTCGGAAACATTGTAATAAAGATGTGAATGGCTTGAGGTAAGTGCCTGATATCAAAAAACAATTCTCAAGGTAAAATGATCCCTTTCAGGGATTCAGGATAGGGGAATGAAAATTAACTTTGTTCTTCTTCAGATTTAATTCTCCTTACGTGTCCTTATTCCTCAAGTTATTTTCCTTTTTATGTCTCCAATGTGGATTTCCATGGTAGTTTTGTTTTTTCTCAAATTGTAAGGGAAGATAGAATTAAACAAAGAAAACAATTAAGGCAAATAGATGGTATGAGCCAATGTGTTAGAGAATGGAGGAATAAGAACGATGGCTGAAAGAAGGCAGCAGAAGCCACCCAAGGACAACCAGAAGAGAACTGACTCCACGGCCACTGGTTGTGCCTGTCCTAACAGCCCTAAGACCCCTTCCCTGTTTATACTTAACTATCACATTCGGTCACTTTGTGAAACTCCTCAGATCGAACCCCTATTCATTGTCAGTATAAATCAGTAGTGCTCATCCACAGAACGATAATACATTTCAGAGACTCATGCATACACTCAGACACACACACATGGAAACAAAAGCCAAGAACACTCAGCAAGAGAGAATTGGGGGACCATGTGATTGCCGAGGACTCTGGGGGTGATTTTCACCCGTAGTTTGCTAACTTCATTTTCACTTAATTCCTTGGACATAAGAGTCATCAAAATATACAAAATGTTACCCAAGCTGTGAGAACAGAAATGGAGCACTTTGATGAACATGACAGGGATAGAAGACAGAGAATGAAAACAGGGCAAATGGGTTTGTGATACATCTATCCTAAATTTAACACCGAGTAAGGCAAAGGACATGTTTACATTGCAGAAGAGCAAAGGGCATGCATGATCTGCACATTCTCTGGTCCCTAAGAAATTGTAACTTGTAATACAATCACCCCAAGAGTAATAAAAAGCACAAATTTAGAAGTTAAAAGTGGTTGAGAGAAACGCTAGGGAGATTGGAGAAAGGGAATATAAATGATCTTTGAGCAAAAGGAGGGAGAGAAGGTGAAATTTGTTTCAGAGCTAATGAAAGAATGGGATATTGAGAAAACAAAGGATGTAATGCACATTGTTCTGAAGATACCACAAGCAAAATATCGGAATAGACAAAGGAGCTCATTCGAACCTTCCAAAGGAGGGGCATGAGTAGAACCCCTGTGCCATGGAGGGGAGAGATGTGTTGAAAATTGTTGTTGGATATCAACTAGTACAGTTTTAAATAATGAAAGAATGACTTTAAATAGAGGATCCTATCAATGAAAATGAGCATGCAAAGCTAGCATAACATCTGGCACATAACTGGCACCCAGCCCCTGCTAGCACTGTGCACATTCCCTCTGGGACTCTTTGGTGAGGCCCCATTGTCTTCATTCAGCTGGACTTCCCTGTGGTACGTGTTGTACGTATACTTTCTTTCCTAACACGTCTAAAGCAAATTAATCAACTCTCTTTTCATAAGCACACACACAACCAGAAGAAGGTCATTTTATTTTGTTTTTTTGGACACAACATTTTAGAAAGTCCAAACAATCAGAGTTATTTAAGGGTTTGTTTTTGGTAGCATTTATGATATAAAATTATTTAAACTCAAATCTATAGGGAAAACTCATATTGAGAGTTGAATTAAATATTTAAAATTATAAACCAAAAGACACTACAGTTTCTATAATCTGAGGTGGTATGGTGGCAGTGGTAGCTGAAGGCTGGCATGTGACATTTTAAATCAGGGGAATGCAAGCCAAAAAAAAAAAAAAAGGAAGAGGTAATTACATTTTGGAAGATTGACCACAAAATTTAAGGATTAGTAATTGTTTCGCCAAACATTTTTGAAACCTCACTTTATGTCGCTATAAGTAAACTGTTTTAGGTGCTACTCTTTATTTTTGTCACTTAATGAAGTTTTGCCATTAAAAAAACTTGCAAATTATTAGGAGAGCCACACAGAAAAAAATGCCTGGAGGTTTCAGATTGTTTGTTTCCTTTTTCCATGTTACATTTATCTGTCTAGACAAAGTATATTTAAGTTGGGGCTTATTATTATAAGTCAGAGAGTCACCACAAACTAATTATTTTCAGTTCATTTATGTGATTAATGTTGCAAACTTGGAAACTTGTACATACCTTGAGTTGGCTCCAATTAATCAATGTGGAGAAAAAATTCAAGGTGCCCCTAGTCCTACATCCAAAGCAGTGAAGTGGTACTGGATTTCAAACACGTTATTAGTTATTCTGGCTAGGATGAACGCATCAAAACTACACACTGTTCTCATACCTCCTACCCAAATCTACTGTTAGAAGATTCTTCTCAGATGTAACAAAATGAGAAGCAGCATTGCTATAATGTATCCACATTCAGAAAGTCACATTTCTTCAACCACAGGGCCTGAAAACATTGACTTCACTACTGTTATTAAAGTCTGGTTTGAGCCAAGACCTTCAAAATCCTTACCCTTCGACAGCTGTTGGGTGGTTTATTTAGGACTTCGATGGGCAGTCTCAGCACAGTTCCTCCTGGACGAGTGTCAGCATCTCCTCCAAATCCCTGTCATCCTCTGCCTTAATTGGCTCCATTAACAGGTGTTCTCAGGCCAAAAGATGAGTTTTCAACTGATTCATCACTTCCTGAGGCCCAATGTCAAAGATAGCATTTGGAGCACAATGGGGGTGAAGCAGAAACTGGGAAACATGAAAAGATCTTGTAGTCCATTCAACTTCAATTGGAAAAATGTAGTAGCGGGACAGATTAAACTGAATTTGAACTCTAGCCTTAATCCTAATGCCAATATAGACCCGGGATCTCAGTTTCCAGTAACTTTCTCATGTTCTGTTTAGAATGCTGCCAATGAATATAGTACAGTGACTACTACTTCTAAAGTAATTTTTGCTTGTATCATATAAAACATTTTTTCACTTTGCTTTTCACAGTACCATATCACAACTCCTGTTTTAGTGTTAAATAAACTAAAGTTCAAAGAATTGAAAAGTCTTGTAAAAAATTATATAGACCAAGAATGTAGGCTAGTAGTTGCCTGAATCTAGAGATGGGAATGGTAATTGCATTGCCAGTAAATGGGTGTGAGGAATCTTACTGGGATGATGAAAATATCCTAAAAGTGATTTATGGTGATATCCCTTGTATATTTATGAAAAATTATTTAGTGATACACTCAATTAGAGTAAATTTTACATTGCCTAAAATACGTATACCTCAAAAAAGATGCATAAGAAAAAGGTCTTAACAGAAGTCCCGTCATTCTACATGAACTCTAGGAGCTTGCATACACAGTGCTATGCAACAAACTAGGGAAAACAATGAAGAACTGGTTCTCTTCTATTTGCTATAGAATGCCCAGCAAATTATGTAAGTTTTTTGGGCAATAGTTTCCTTAAATATAAAGGGAGGTCATTGGACTACTTACATCTTTTAAAGATGTAAAATTATTTCAAGAGTATCTAATTTTAACTGAGCAAGCTGTCCATGAATTGACATACAATGATTCAATATAAGTTTACAAATTATATATCAAAAATGATAGTTATGGAAAGACATGGAAATATTAGTTATCACTTGATAGTGGGACTATGCAAATTTATTTTCTTTCTCTACCATCATTTTATTTTTAAAATATCCCAAAATATGCTGGTGAGGATGTGGAGAAAAGGGAACCCTAGTGCACTACTGGTGGGAATGCAGCCTGGTGCAGCTAGTGTGGAAAACTATGGAGTTTCCTCAAAAAATTAAAAATGGGACTTCCTTTTGACCCAACAATCCCACTTCTGGCAATATATCCTAAGAATCCTGAAATACTGATTGGAAAGAATATATGTACTCTCATGTCTATAGTAGCATTATTTATAATAGCCAAGGTCTGGAAAGAGACCCAATGCCCATCAGTAAATGACTGTATAGAAATGCTATGGTACATTTACACAATGGAATTTCACATGGCTATAAAAAACAAGGAATTCTTATCCTTTGCAACAGCATGGATGCACCTGGAGAATATCATGCTAAGCAAAATAAGCCAGTCCAAGAAAAAAAATTACCATATTATCTCACTCATATATGGCATCTAATGAACAAAAGAAACTGACAAAATAAAACCAAAGTCTGGACACATGGAACAGGGGATGGACACATATCTCAGAGGAGAAGAGGGTTGGCAGGACTGAGAGAGATTAGCCAAAGAGCATGTGTAGCCCATAGACACAGACAGCAAAGTGGTGAAGACCGGGGGACAGTGAGGGTTTGGTGGAGGTGAGTAATAATGTCAAAAAAAATCAATCAATTAATCAATGGATGTAAATTCTTTTTATTTTAAAAATGTACTATGTAAGAACAATTGATGGCAATTTCATATAGAATCATAAATGGAAAACTCTAGTATGTTGAGATTCTGCTTGTCTTTCTTGCTTCAAATCTGAAATAAAAGATCTAAAAATGTGTGCAACTATTTAACTGTATGTAACAACAAGTTTGAGTTTTGTTTGGTCACTTTTTGGTGGTTTCACTGGTGACTTAACAATTTACAAGCATCCAGAGGGTGGTCCCGGGATGCAGTTGGAGTTCTAGCATTTTTACAAACCACAGTGATCTACAGCTACACAGAAGCATGAGTAAGCTATTGCAGGGCAATTTTATGAGCAGAATGAGAGAACTGTTTTAAAATTCACTGTAAGTTATAAACATTCTCTTTAAGAGAACTCACTATAAAATTCAATAAAGATATAGGAGATATATAAAAAGGATGATATTTTTGCTACAATCAAAATTATACTTAAATTAGTATGTTTATATATTTACTTTCAATATCATATACTCTCTCCATCATTTTCAAATAAGATTCAACTTAGAATAATTTAATCTTTATCTCATATTTTAATTTCAAAATATTCCCCCTGTCTAAATTGAGGCACATCCATATTCTAAATACACGTGTAATACTGTGGTTTCAGTAGAAATAGGTGTGCAGCAAATAGGGCTTCTTATGTCAGGGAAAGAAGAAATACTCTGAGCCTCAGTGAAGGCAGTAAGACCATAAATATACCTACATGATGCCAAATACTTGAAACAGAAATGAGCATTTCAGGTAGACAAGTGGTATTTGCACTATACCTCTGAAATGTGGGCCATATGAAAAGAAACATCAGGATAGTAGAAATTGCTCACATTTTATTCATATTTAGCTTAGCTTAAAGACTATTTTGAGAAAGACTCTCAGATACAGAATCACAAATGGCTTCTGAACCCACATTTTAAACATTTCTCTATAGTGATCCATATAAAGTATGCACGTTAGGGCACCTACACTTAGAAACCCTCAGGGCTCACTCTAAGGTCCGCTTCCGCCTTTGCTCTGCCCTCTTCATTTCTAGGCAGTCCCATCCAGTGCTGGGCTTTGCTCATCAGACGCATGGCTCTGATGCTTCTCACAGTCTCCTGTCTTCTAGGCTCCAGGTCTATATGCTCAACTGTCTAGTCAATATCCACTCAATATTTTCAAACTAATTTCAAGTCAGTATGTCCAAAGATCCATATATTCATATATAAGATGTGGTTTCCCTCCACATAGCTTATTTTTCTGTCATCTATCTACTCTGTTAATCCAAGTTTATAATCCAGAAACCAAGAATCTTTCAGGATACTTCCTCTGTGTTGCCACTTATGTCCAAATCATCACTGAATGTGCTTCACATTCAGTGACAGTTGTCTTTCTAGTTCCCACTCTTTACTGGCTCTGTGACCTACAGAAGCTTCTTCTGGATGGTCTCTAACTCCGTGCTGTGGGAATCTCACTGCCTCCATGTTGCCTCAAGTCCTCTGTGCTACAGAATATACAGAAGGAGACAACATAAATCAATGAAAGTAATTTATGTAAATGAGAGATCACTTTGTTTCCAAAAAATAATGGAATTTTTTTCTAACCAAATGTCTGTCCGAGCAGTCAGAATATGTACAACCTGATGATTTACACACTGAGGCAGAGGCTGTGCAGTGTCAAAGGAGTTCATAGAAGATTCTAACTCATCTTCTAGAAACAGAAAAATAATAGATCATGGACGTAATTTTTCTTCTTGATTTTCTGTAGTGTCAAAAGCCACTTAGTATATTATGGTAAAGGTTCTTAAAAATCTCACTAGGAGTGATTAATCTCTTGAAACCTGGTTTTATCAGAAAAAAAATTATCTTTACACAGCGTGGTAAAAGAGCTGTGCTATGTCTTTTCCATGGAAAATATTGTCTGTAGTTCCCAAAACCACATTTGCCACAAATGTGTCTTGGAATTGATCAGCTGGCCCCTTTTAGTTCTTATAAAAACAAAAATCTGTGATGAATCAACGAATGAGTGTTTGCCTGAGTCTGTATATTTGGTTCTTCTCTCTCTTAGAGTAAAAAAGTATAATTCTACCCATAATTAATTGGGATTTCATAATACAATTAAAATTGAAAAAGGTTCAAAACATTGTGTGGTGTTGACCTGGAGAGATACTCTATTCAATGATATTTTGCTGTGAATGAGAAACAAAATGAACTCAATGATCAGTGTTCAGAATGGGAAAACATTGTTAACATTTAAAGGAAAATTACACTTCTTATATGAAATAACCTGGTTTATTATAAAACTAAATGCCTGTCTTGTTGAATGAAGCTCTCCCAGTAGGTATCTCAGGAGCCCCTTTGAGTTGCCAGAAGAAAAACTCATAAACATGCATTGATAGAATACTTTGGGAAATATTTTTCCTTTTCCAAAACATTGCGGTTTCTTAAAAAAAGCACAAGCAAATAAAGAAAACATTTCTTCACATCAGAAAGATAAATCCTAATACTAAAAGCAATTAAAAAGTGAGAAGAAACAAAAGTTTTTTAATGTTATCTGTCTATACCAACTGGTGGAGAAATAAAAAAAGTGCTTGGTGAGGGGTTTGCAGCATTATTAGCCCCTTCAGGATAAAAAAAAAGAGAGAGAGCAGGCAAACAATTTTTTTTCCTTTATCATTTGAATTCTGACTTTATCTTTTTGATAAAATTGAAATCTAGATCTGTAAATTCCTATATATTACAAAGGTTGGCATAAGATTTGAACATATCTGTAAAGAGACACATTGTTT
This sequence comes from Phyllostomus hastatus, assembly GCF_019186645.2. NCBI lineage: Eukaryota > Metazoa > Chordata > Mammalia > Chiroptera > Phyllostomidae > Phyllostomus > Phyllostomus hastatus. The sequence goes on from NW_025333960.1 coordinate 33,517,364, forward strand.
ATGCTTCATAACTATTTAAAGTATTCATAATACTTGAACAATATCTCAGAAAGAAATATATTTGACTATGGCAAATAGATGGTTTGGTTATTTTTGGTATAACATTAGCCTTTTATGAGTCTTCCACAAACATAGGAAATTCTGAGACAGCCAGCCTGGGTGTATTTCCCAGATTAGGGTCACATAATGAGAGGAAGTTCACAAAATAGGACTTTCATGAGATTAAGAGACTAGCTAAAGAGTAAATGCTTTCCAAGCAGTGGAGCTGGGACTAGAACCTGTTGCCCTGATACATGGTCCTCAAGTTCTCCTGATATTCTTTGCTCACAGACAGGACTCATTCTTTCCAGTAAATAGTGATCAGCATCATTGTGTGGCATGCTTCTTAAAAGCGGGAGATATGGCATTGAACAAAGCTCACAATTCCCCTTCCTCCTGACATTTGCATTCAGAAGAGGGGAGGAAAATACATAAAATAGGTAGAGTCCTGGTATATAGCAGTGCGTGCTATGGAGAAAATGAAATTAATTGAGAAGGGAGATTGAGAGTTGGGGGCAATAAAATTTTAAATAGAGTATTCGCTAAAGACCTCTGACAGAAGATGACATTTAAACAAAAACGTGAAGGAGGTGATGGATCAAGCATTGGCAATTAGTATGAAACAGAATCTAGGCAGTGGGGGAACCAAATGCAGAGGCTGCAAGAAAGTAATGTGCCTGATAAATATTGAGAAGAGCAGGAAGCCTACTGTAGCTGGACCATGGAGTCAGAGAGTTAAATGGAACAAAGTTCTCATAGAATCTTGTAAAGGACATTAGTTGTACTCAGAGTGAGATGAGATGCGACAGGAGTACCTTAAAGGGAGAATGACATGATCTGACTTTGTTTTAATGGGGTCAATGTATAATCTGTACACAGTTTTGAAAATAGACTCAAGCAGGGCAAGGAGAAAAGCAGGGTGTCTAGTTTGGAAAAAATCACAAGAAATCATCTTGACTGGTTTGATGGAAGTTGGAAGAGAAGAAGTGAAAAGGAGAAATTGGACGCATTTTAAACCATTAGAATTTATTGAACAATTGGATGTAGGGTATGAGATAAGGAACTGACAAAAAACACCTGCAAGGTTTTGTTTGCGTACCTGGAAGGATGGAGTTGTTGTGAGTTGAGATGGACAGACTAGGAATAGATTTAGGGTGGCAGAACAGAGGTTCAGATTTGTACATGTTGAATTTGAAACTCCTTTTAAACTTTGAGTAGAGCTGTGAATGTGGATTTGAATACACGTTTGGCATTCAAAAGAGAAATTAGTCTGGAAATATAATCTTAACTGTGATAGTGCCCCTACAGAATTCATATCCTTCCTGGAATCTCTGAATGTGACCTTATTGCAAATGTAATTATTTACATGAGGTCATACTGTAGTAGGTTAAATTCTTCATCCAATATGATCCGTGGCCTCATAAGAAGAGAAGACACAGATGCACCAGAAGAATGCCATGTTACAATGTGGGCAGGGATTGAGTGATGCATCTATAAGCCAAGTTACACCTAGGATCACCAGCAATACCAAAAGCGAAAGGCATATAACAGATTTTTTTCTAAGGACTTCAGATAGCGAGGCCCGGGCAACACCTTGATTTCAAATGTTTAGCTTCCAGAACTGAAATAGAATAAAATTCTATTGTTTTAAGTTACCCAATTTATGATACTTTGTTACAGCAGCCCTGAAAACTAATCCACAGGGGTGGAAAAAATTAAGTTTACAGTTGTTAGTACATGAGACACAGAGTTTATTCTTGCATTATTATTTAGTATGTATTGTATTATTAATTTGTACTACAACTCTAAAGCCACTGTTGCCCATCCCTGTACAACTCATCAGTGTATCTCAGTTAAAATGAAGAGACAGATGCAATTCACCAAGGGAGTTAGCATAGTTAGAAAAAAAGAAAGTACAAGGTCTGAACCTTGGGTAACACTAGCTTTTGGAGGTCAGAGACATGCAGAGGAATCAGAAAAAGAGATTAAGTAGCAGCCAGTGATTAGGAGAAAACCAAGGAAATTGTGAGATCCTAGAGCCCAGATGGAGAAAGTTTACAGAAGAAAGGAATGTGTTAGATGCTGCAAGTAGGTAAAGTAAGATGAAAATTGTGAATTGACCATTGGTTTTAGTCATGTAGCAGTCATTGGCAAACTTGACATTAAATTAATTTTTCATATTGAAAAGTAATACAACTTTTTTAAGACTCCAAAAATGACTATTTATACAAACCAATATAATTTCTAGGGGGAGAGCTAACTGACAGATTATGAGATGAGAAAAGCAGGATGTGGCACTGTTTCCATGAAGGAAAGTGTAGTTCAGGCAAAGATGAGCAATCCATCACTAACTCTGTGCTCGCCCAAAGAAGCAGAGCATTCAGAAGATACCCTGAAAACCTTCTGCCATTTCATAAGCCTGTGCAATATTTTAGAGGGCATTTGTCCATGTTTTCACTGTCCCCCTTCTCCTTTTTGTTATAAAATATAGGAGAAAAACAACAACAAAAGGAAAAAGGACAAAGAACGCCACTAATACAAAAGAAGGCAAAAAAGTGACACTCATCTGAGGCCATTCTCTTTGTAGTCCCCACGTGGGAATTGTAGATAGAAGGCAGAACAGCAGCCAGACGTCTTTGTCAACAGCGCTTACTCTCCCCACCATAATTCTCTCCTTTGAAACCAATTTGCAATTCTCCTGACATCAGTTTTCAATTTATTACCCCAGGTGAGTTGGTCTCTGAGGAAGGCCAGCCTATGTATGCAGCAGATGAATTAACGAGTTGGGGCTAGTTAATGAAAATGAGAATGTCTCGGGCTGGTTAATATTTATATATTTAAAGGGAGCATCTCTGTTTAACCTGCGGGCTGTATTTCATTAGATTTATGCACTGTAATACAATGCCTGAAAACTGAATAAAACTGGTAATGTTTGGTTAAATACCTGCAGTATTTTCCCTTATGCTCCAGATGAAAATCTGCCTATCTTTATCATATGTAAAACCTGCTCTCCTTCTTAGCTACTCAAATTTTTCTCATTGTGGTCACTATGTCCTAAAGTAGTAACATAGGTAATTCACTTGGATATTAGACTAAGACTTTTTGCCCTCCACAAGAACCAATGCAACCCTTTGTCAAAAGTCTTAAGCAGTTGTAACAACTAAAGTGATGATAGCAGTGGGGTCTTTAGACATAGTCCTGTCAGTGGCATGTGGGATGATGAAACACAAGTGTCCAGGAGAGAAAAAAAAATTCACAGAAGCTGAAACACCTTATTGCAGGTAAAGGTGAACGAAGAAAGTAGTATTGTGGAGTTTCATTTCTTCTGTCCCAATAGGTACACTGTTTAGTTCCTTCATTTGTCTTATTGCATTAGTGAGATATTTTAGCAGGAGTGGAAGAGGATTGGTGAGAGAAGTGTCTATAGCCCCGTGGTTAGTTCTAAGACTTCAAGCGAGGTTATGCCTCTGGACTGCGTACTTTGCAAATGTTTATCAGATTTTCCTCCCTCCCCCTCTCATATGAAACAGAATTTCTAGAGGGTCCTGGAGTTGGGTATTTCCTCTTTCTCCCATCCCCCAGATTAGTAGGACTCTGAAAATAACCCATCAGGTTAGGTCCTGGTTAATTATTTTCTCCAAAGGGTAGGTCTTGTTAAGAATAGAGTACTCTAATATATTTCACAATTATTTCTTTTCTCCCTCCCCCTGTCAGAAGGATGACTGGATTTTTTTTCTCTGAAACTTACTGGGAAACACCAAGTCCCTGGAGGTAAAACTTACTATATAATGGCAGGCTAAATATGACTGCACCCATCTGGAATTATTAACTCAGAGTTATTAAATACAGTTCAGGTGGTGAGCTGGGCAATGGTTTTTGTTGTGGTTTTATACTGTTACTCTCTATTCACCTACCTCCCCATGCTTGGAGGCAGAGGTTTGCTTGTGTCCTGCTTGCTCATTGGTCTAAGGAGAGTTGGTTTTTCAGTCTGTCCAGCTTTTTGTAAACTGTTAGGATGAGGTATCAATTTCCAACCTTCTTACATGCCAAATTGGAAAACCAAGCTCATTCAATGTTTTAAATCAGGAACATATTCATAATAGACCTTTGCAACATGACTACTTCTTTTTTCTGGGTGAGATGAAGAATACGAAATTCTGCAGAAGCATCTCAGACATAAAATAATAAACGTTGTGAAGAAGTAAGCAAAGTGCTACATAGAAGAGACACTGAGCTACAGTCAAACATACGGCATCAAAGGTGCTCAGCAATGGGACATGACATACAAACAAGCACAATTACATTGTTTTGGTAACAACTACCAGTGTTTAATTAGAATGGACATAATTGATTCTATGGTTCCATATTCCCTCCATATCTCAAGTTGTTGTTTTTCTTTCTTCTTGCTTTCCTTCTCCTAAGAGTTTTCAAAAGCCAACGTGTCTGATACCCATGTTATTTTAACATCTGAGAACTAAGTCATGAGACACAATAAAGTAAATCATGAAAATATATCCTCTCCAGTAGTAAATGTTTCTTGACATTAATCCAACTGATTGTAAAGGAAGACACTCTGGTTGTTGTAGATTATTTAGTCTCTGCCCCCAATATATCTCTTTAGTACCAAAGGGTAGGTTATTGGATTCAATTGGGGAAAGTACATGGGTAAAATAGATAGATTATGAAAGCTGCTACCTTGGGATACTGCTACAATGTCAAAGAAGTAAAAGAAACTATCCCAATTTTCCTTCTCTGCACAAAAGTAGGTTTTCAGATTCATGTTCTCAGTCTCTTAGCCCATTTATGCCTCTGAGACAAATCACCATAGACTGGGTGGCTTCCAGCACTTCAAGATCAGGACACCAGCACGACTGGCTTCTGTGGAGAGGCCTTGTATGGGCTACCGACTGCCGACTTCTCCTATGTCCTCCCACAACAGAAAGAAAGCCAGCTAGCTCTCTGGCTTCTTCTTAAACAGTCACTAATCCTCTTTACAAGGGCTTCCTCTTGATGACCTAACTACCTCACAGAGACCTCTCCTCCAAATGCCAACACCTTAGGGGTTAGTAATGGTAACATATGAATTTGCTGAGACACAGATATGCAGTCCAGAATGCCCAGGTATCCTGGGAAAAATAGTGTAAATAGGATAACCAAGCTTGCATTGAGAAGGTAAAGGTACTTATTATGGAGTCTTCAGAGGTCCCTTTCACTAACTTTTGTGCTTTTGTCATATGATGAAACATTTTCACTCATATTATTATTGTTTCTGGCACATGAAACTGAACAGTCCCATGAACATTGCCCTGCAATACACGGTACCACAGATGATAAAATCAGAGTACATGCTTTTATGTCTTACTTACATCAGTTATTTCTATTTTAGTGAGAATTAAAGCAATAGACTTATTTTCTGAATCAACATGAATTTTTATTATTATTGAAAGCATTTGATTGAAAAATTCTGTCCCTGATAATAAAGATTTCAGAGGAGTGATAATTTTTATAATGCAGTAATATAAAGAAATATCTGGGCTTTTTGAATTAAAAACAAGTATACATTATAATTTCATGCTAGATCTCTCTTGGGTATAATCTGTAAGGAAGATCTGTAAACCTTTTGTCCAATAGCCACCGAATTTTCATTTTACTTTTTTTCTTTTTCCTTTTGTTAATGAACTCTTTGAAAAGGAAACAATGGGAAAGACAAAGATAAAAGAAACTGCAGCCCCATTAATTTTCTCATTGCTGCTCATTAGTTAAGAGACCAATGTTAGTACCTTTGTGATTTTTGTAGTATTGACTTTCAGCTATTTTCAGTTTGTGAAAATAAATTACTTCCTCCATTTCTCTCTGTTTCTTCTGAATAGGAGAGTCGTGCGGGCTCAAGTATAATAATGGGTTAACAATGTTTAAGATGCCTCTCACTGATGCCCAAAATAATGAGAGAGATTGAAATAGTGTTAAATCATTTTGTAATTTGTCAGTCTTTGCTATTTGTAATTTCTTATGCTTTTGCTTACAAACATGTTTAAAATTGCACATCTTCACTAAAAAACTCATTCCCATTAACTTTAGATAACGATCCTTATTATTGCCAATAATAACTTTTAACTTAAAGTGTACTTTAACTAACATTCATGCAGATAATCTTTTATTTTTTGGTCTAGGACTAAATTTCATATTTATTTCATACCTTCACTCTCTGTACTTCTAATAAATTATGTTCTGTTTTGTATCTTTAACAGAAGATAGCCAGATGTGTTTTTACTTGTTATCTGAGAATTACAGCATTTTAATAAACAGTTATTAACATTTATTGCATATATTGTTGCATTTGGATTTGCTCAAACCAACTCTTTTGGTGTCCTCTTATTTGTTATTTCTTTGCTTGTTTTTTTTCTCTTTGTCTTTTATTGAGTTCATCATATACTTGCTATTTTATTTTTGCTTTCCAGTAAGACATTTTACATTTTATGTCTTCTATTTTAATGGTTTCCCTTAAGTTTTTAGAACATATACTTTACTTAAGGATGTTGAAAGCAATATGCACTTTTCCACTTATCAAAATAAAGCTGTAAGATTGGCTGACACCAAATGCATTCCTGAAAAACCTTGCTGTCTTTTACTGTAAAAAGTGTTAAAGTTAAAGGTGTGTTCTCTAATCAGCTACTGAATTTAGTCACTGTTAGTCAGGTTTGTGGTTCAGCTGAAACAATTTCTAAAGATTTCACAACTCCTCTTCCATATCACATGCTACCTATGTCAAGTACTAAACATTTTATCTTCCTTTGTAATTTATAATTAATTATTATTATACATTTTATGCAGTCAATGCTAGTTCAGATTCACCTCTAAGTTTAGCAATTTATTTGTTTACTATTGTTTATAGCAATTTATTACCTCTATTAGGGTTATTGTTGTTCCTGAGATCAATCACATTTATTTTCAATAAGGGATCTATAAGTAATAAATCCTTACAGTTATTTCTATGTTTTTGTCCTCATAAAATATTATATAAGGCATTTCACATCTGGCAGGGACTAGTAAGCTTTTAATACAGTAATTATCCTTCACATAATAACTATACACTATATATAAAATTAAAATAAAAAAAACACTATCTAAAAGCTTCAGAGAATAGGCGAGGAAGAGTTAAGTAAAGTTGTACACTCTAATCTCTAAAGCAATAGCTAAAAAATAAAGAGATCACACAGCAAGAGGTATATGTAAAAAATAATTAGTTAAAATGGAATTCTAAAATAAAAAATAAAAATACTCAAGGGCTTCATCTTGATGACCTAATTACCTCATAGAGACCTCTCCTCCAAATGCCAACACGTTAGGGGTTAGTAATGGTAACATATGAATTTGCTGGTGTGATAACCAAAAAAAGGTGTGATGAGTAAAACGTTGAAACAGGAGGCAATAAACAAAATTAAATAATAAAATGGTATATTTAAAATTGTTCATATGAATAGTTACATGAAATATTAATGGACTAAACACTGCACTTAAGAGGCAGAGATTATCAGAAAAGATATGAGTAGTGTTCAATTATGTACTATCTAAAAGATAAATATTTGATACATAATGACAGAAAATAGAAAGTAAACAAATGTAAAAATGTGTACAAACAGAAAACATAAAAATGTTGAAATGATTGTACTAAAATAAGATATAATAGATTTCAAGGCAAGGTATTTTACCAGAGAGAGAGACCTTTCATATTGACAAATGAGCAATTCATCAAGAAGATATGACAATTACTAACACACAAGGGTAAAACAGAATTTCAACACACATAAAATTTTTAAAAAATAGCAGAAAGAAGAAACTTACAATTTCCAAAGCAGGAAATTTTCAATGTAAGAAATTCTAACATTGCTATCTCAGAAATTGATACAACAACTAGACCTTGATACCATAGCAATAAATACATAAATAGCTGAACAGCATTACCTACTATCTCACTTAACTGTGTCTCAGAAAAACTGATATGATACAGAAGATATCCTATAAGCACAATGGAATTAACTATGAAACTAATTATAATATGCTATATCAGAAAACCCAAATATATTAATCAATGAAGTTCTAAAAATGTTGTAAGTCAAAGAAGAAATCACAAGGAAATTCTAAGATATTTCAAATAAAATATGTGGAATTTTGTGAGACACAGCCAAAGTAATGCTGGGAGAAAAATCCATAGGTTTAAATATTTATAGAAATGAAGAAAAGATTAATGTTAATGACCTAAGATTGTACTTTCAAGCTAGAAAGAGAAGAACATAGTAAATATAAAGTAGCTGGAAAAAACAATAAGTCTATATCTTAAATCAGTGAAACTGAAGATGTACATACAGTAGAGAAGCTTAACAAAGCATTGTTCAACAATTCTGAAGAAAAATAAAAACCATGAATATCAAATATAAAAGATGGGGGTTTCTACAGATGCTGCATATATTTAAAGGATAATATTAAAATGTTATAAACAACTCATGATCCCACTTGCAAAAATTTACACAAAGTGAAAAAACATGTGTGTGTAGTCCTATACCTATAATTTAAAAGTATTTAAATTAATTATCAAAGATATCCCATCAATTAAGTCTATGTCCAGAAGTGAATTATATCAGACACTCAAAAACAAAATAATACCATTCATACATGATGTCCTTTTGAAAAAGAAAAATATTTCCCAATTGTTTTATAAGGCTCACATAATCCCGACAGCAAAATAACACAGACGTGAAGGAAAGAAGGGAGGGAGGAAGGGAGGAAGGAAGGATCATAGACAAATGTTCCATATGAACTACATTGCAAATATCCTTAACAATTCATAATAAAATTTAATATAATTACAGATAAAAATGACAATATAGCATGGGCTTTAATGAAGGTTAGCGTTATATTTAAAATTATTTGATGCAATTTACCTTACTCTAGAATAAAGAAAAATATGCTTTTCAATAGGTGCAAAAAACATTTCAGAAAATTAAATACCCATTCATGATAAAAGTGCTTAGCACACGAGGTATAGCGGTGTAGATGAGACTACTTAGTCTGACACAGGGCATCTAAGAAAAACAGACAAAGAAAACAAACCAAATCTACAACCAAGTTCATATTAATGGTGAAATATTAAACAATTCCCTCTGAAAATAGGAAACATAGTAAGGATGTCCATTAACACTTCTGCTCTACATTGATCTGGAGGACCTAGCTATTGCAACAATGCAAAGTAGAGAAATCTAACCTATAAGCAATAGAAAGGGTTGCAGATGGGATTACTATTTACTGCTGTCTGCTGATTCTTATTTAAGGTAGGTATGTAAAGACATTTTTAATTTAAGTTCATCTTCACGGAGTATTCAGGATTTTCTAGGCTTTGAGTCTGTCTCTTCATAGGATTTTATTTGCATATGCCTAGGACCCTTGATTATTTCTAGCTAGACTCAAGTTTATATTATTCCATTGTCTTAGTGACAGAGATCCGAAGACTTAACTATTCCAGGGACAGGTAGAGCCAGGCAGAGGCAAGCTTCCTTGCAGTCTTCTACGGCAATAGACACAATTTTTTTTCTCACTCATTCTTTAACTAGTTCCATCCAGGAGTCTCAATTCTAAATTCTTGACTCTTCTGGGTATGAAGCTTTGACTTGCATGCCCCAGCCACACCTGAGGTCATTAACACTATGATCTCCAGGTCTAACGGGCTTTGATTCTGGCATCTAGGACTCTTTGCTGTTGAAGTTATTTTTTTTCACACAATTGTAGCAATACATTTCAATTTGTTTTTGTTACTGCAGTTAATGAGTATTTTGGATGTTTATAAAGAGGCTTTTCAATTTATTTTTGTGTGTCACTTTGGAACAAAATTTAATATATTTATTTATAATAAGACATGGACATAAAAATAATAAAATTGTTTTATAGTATCATATATTTGTAATATAGTCATCTAGTAAAAGTAAAATCATTTTTATTGCTCTACTCAAGCATTATATATTGAGTATATTCTACATTTAGTTTGATAAAGAAAAGTTATTAAAATTAAAAAAGGAAAATGATCACATATGCAATGATGTCGGAAAATACAAACAGCACTCTTAATCCATTGCAGTTATCCCATGAAAGGTAAAGTGAGGGGAGAAAATTCTTCATGAAACTCCAGGATATATTTGAAAATCATTTCAAAATGTTCATGCCATTGAAGTTACCAACTGCAAACAATTGGGACCAATTTCTCTGTATGTGTGTTGGTGAAACCATGAACCTGACAATTCACACCTGGGAAAATACCACAACTTGCCAACTCTGGTGAAGTGAAGAAGTAACTTAAGCAAAATAGGCCCAAGTTATTATTTCTTTTTCTTTTTTGTCAAAGTATTCATAACCAGAGACCCTACACAGTATAAATGTGACTACTAAAATTGACTGTGGCCACGGCCTTTATCATTTTCTTCTTCACCTGATCTGAACTGGTCCAGCAGGCCTGGCCCTGATACGATGAATGTGAAGTCAGTCAGAAAAGATTAACTTTACATTAAGTTACATCTAACTGATGAGAAGATGGATTTAGTGAGTGATGAGGATTTATGGAGAATGCATGTACATTAAAATAGGTAACAAGAAATTGAAAATATTACTTCAACTTATTAAGCATTGATTTCCACAGATTCTTGATATTGCTTGACACAAACAAATGGTAAAGGCAAAGAAACTTGATAAAGATAAGAAGGATGGGGAAACAGTGGTTAGAGTGAAGAATTACAGATTTAGACTCTAGTGTTATAATTATCTGTCCAGAGAAGAAAGAAAAAGCAACAAAATGACTATAGACAGGAAGCATACAGACAGCATGGGCAAGATGGATGAGAATACAAAATTAATTTTCAAGAAGAGTGGGGTTTTAAAGTTACATAATTGTGTTTTTAAATAAGTCACTGTATTCTTTCCTTTCTTTGTTCCACCTATAGTTGAAGTAGTATATTCTCAATATCTAATGTTCAACATCTTTCTGTTAAAAGATTATCATAATTAGAACAAGCTGAATAGACTCATTCTTCATAAAGACTATGATATCACATATCATTATTTTCTAATTTACTTATAGGAAATTTCACTGTTGCTAAGACACCATTGCCCCAGGCCGGCTATCCTAGAAGAGGGTGACAGGACTCTTCCTTTTACACAAACTCTTACTTTTTGATTCCTTTAACCTGAATCTTAAGCTTATAGTATACAAGTTTCACTTCTTGTAGTAAATCTATTTTTTTCTCCTTCTGGCTGCCATTCACATTCTATCAGTAACTAGAGTTAGTTGATTATTTTTATGTATTATTTTTTAAATCCATTTTCTTCTGTACTATTTTCTTAAATGAGACCATGGACGATTGTCTCTATAGTCTACTGTGACAGTGGCTTTATAAATATTTATTTATTTGCGTCTCAATATCAGGTCCACCTGAGCTTTGCAGTCATACTGACATTCTTAGTGCATCATGTACAACATAACAGCTCATCATTCACCGAACATTTTGTGAAAGTGTTTCCATCCCTTTGTTCTTTCTGCTTCCTCCATGAAGTCACCTCTTTTCTCTGTTTCCATTCATCAACCTATGTTCTCATCTTTCAAGACCCAAGCACAGTGTCATGGACTTCATGGTAAACCATTTCACTACAAAATTATGTTCCTGTATTTGTTTATAAACATTTAATCTAGGACCTGTTGAGATCAAGAAGCTCAAGGGAATGTTCAGAAAGTATTTGCAACCACAGAGCTGAGGTTTTTCACTTCAGGCTGAAGTCTACATTGAAGACAAGCATTTGGAAACAACTAAAATATGCAATCTTGCTGGAAATTGTGTGAAGCCATAGATCCATCGGGCAGACATTAGTGTGTTCAGTAAATGTCAGAGCCTTTCCTTTGTGTAAAACAAAGTCCAAACTCTTGAGTTGGTCATGCACAACTTCTAACTTCTGGTCCCAATTTAATCTCCAAACTTCTTCACTATTTTGTTTTTATTGAATATCTGCATTAGTCAGTAGGATCTTTGTTTTTAGAATATTATATGTCTTCAACAATGTGCATTTTCTAATGATGCTTCTTTCTTGAGGAATTTTTGTTCAATTCCTCTCTGTGTACATTTACCCAACTCATTTTTTAAGCAACAGCTTGGATGTTGCTGGTCCTCTGAGGTCTTCCTAACTTTACCACAATTTCTTCCAAAAGAGAATAGCAAAATCATTATGTTACAATGGAGTTGATCACTTAGAATTATATAGCCATAGAACCAATACAATGAATCTTCACTAATTAGATGAAGACCAATGATAGGAAGAGGTGTAGGCACTAGTTCAAGCTCACACAGCTTGTACACAATTTTTAACACAAGTGTGTGTCAGAACCTATGCAAGAGAGAAAATCTCTTCCACTTCCATTTCAGTTTTATGTCTACTAGACTTGCCAATTTCCATTATTAATTAACTGTTTAAGTACACAGGTTTTCTTTCCCTCTTAGCTTTATGCACCTTAAATGACCAGTTCATTCTTATACACACTACTTTGCATGTAGCCCAATACTTGGCAGAGGAAGCACTGGGCAGACTAACTTCTGCATAGTATATGCTCAGAGCATTTTTATTTTGTTTTATTAAAGACCCTAGGGTCAATATTAAATTTTAGGCCATATTGTAATTCCCTAACAATAGCTCTTGCACCATCATTACCCTATCTACTGAACAACAGAAAATCTGAATTCCTCTTACTTGTTTGCCTTGTAACCTGCTTATTTTTACTGTAGTTATTACTGTTTGGGAAGCTTTTGAAGTCTAAGTCAAAACCATTTCTGGAAGGTGAAGCATTTTTTTGCAAAAAAAAAAAAACAAGGTGAAAAATATATTTTAAATCTCATCCCTGTGTCAGCGTGGTATTTTGAAACTATTCACTTTTTTCCCCATTTTTTCAAACATCAAGGACACTCAGTGAAAGTCCTTTCTCTTCATATTTATTAGATCATAGTTTGCCAACAGAGAAAAATAACTTTTTAATGTAGATTATTTAAATACCATGACATACCTAAATATTTATTAGTTGTATTAATAGTGCTAATTGCAGATGTTATGAAGTATTTCATTATAGATTATCTTAAGTACATTGTATGGATTAGGTGAGATAAGTCTTATTAGCGCTACATGACTGGTCAGGAAACTGAGGCGAAATGAGATACAATAACTTGCTCAGAAATCCCAAGGTAGTAAGCAGAACTGGATTTGAACCCAGTCCTCTTGTCTCCCTTCCCAGTTCTCTTCCTATTACCTCATGGCCTGTCCCCAGTTGGCGAAGCGAGGCCCATTTTGGCTGGGAAGTGCAGATCGCCTGTAACTGCTGCCAAGGAGGCATATTGAGCGGGATGTACTGAATCTTTCAGTTGCATCGGGTTCTGCTGTGCATGTGTGAATTTTGCCAGAATCATCTTCTTTCATCAAGATGTTCAGTTTCCAGAGATGAAATTTAATAGAATGAAAATCCATATAGTCCACGGTTCATGGATAGGCAATAAAATAGGAATACCCTGTGTTGGACAACCTCCATAAGAAAAAAAATGAGAAATTTGTGTGGTCACTAAAAGAAAGCTTCTATTTGTCAGACTTCAATTCTTAACAATCTTGATCAGTAAAAAAAAATTCAGGAGAATAAGAATATAAAAGGAAAATAAGTGAGCAGTGTTCTGTGTGTGTATGTAACTTGAATTCTAATTCTCATTTTAATTATTTAAGTCTCTCATAAAAGTTTCCTACTGATCTTAAATATATCATACCTTAGTCGACTAGTCAACTGAATGTTATGGAAGCATTTAGAAAGGAATGGGAAGTGCTTAATAATGATTTTCAAGTTTTCTGGCTTGGAACCTTTGGAGGATGATGAGGGCAATCATTAACTTCTTCTTTTTTAAAAAATTTAATTGGTATGACAGGTGTAGGAACCATTATGAATGAGTGAATAACTCAATTCACATATAGGTGTGGGAGTGAGAAACTCCAGGATACTTTTCCCTGTCATTTCATTTTGCAAACTCAGGCACCCTATGTCCCAGAATAGAAAACACCAGACTGGTATTATAATATTCCCTTTGCTATTCTTCCACTAAAATTTCTCCTAGTTCTCTATTTGCCTTTTTTCAGCTTCGCCAGCCTATTCCAGCAGGGTTTATAACTCTCCCAGATTCTACAGTTTAATTATGAGATGTTTGGTGGCTGCCATTCCTTCAAGGAACAAATGTTACAAGCTAGCTAACTGCCAAATTAGAGCTCACACCATAGGCTGCCGAGAGCAGCAACACTTGGTAATACAAAGATTCTGAGATCCTCTGGTTTCCAACCTTATCAGAAGTCATGTTTGTGTAGGCTTTGACTTCACTATTCAATCATGGAAGGAAAGAGCAGTCAGATCCATGAAAACTTTCTTTTCTCCCTCCATGAAGTCTTCCCAGGTAGATCAAGGAACTGCTAACAACTTTGTCTCTGGCTTCTCTCCTTCCTTTCCCATTTTTCTATTCTAAAAATGCACTTTCCCCAAACATGTTCATAATATGAAATCATCATTTATTTGTTCAGTATCAACTCTCATTATGCATGTGGGTTTTATCTGCCACAAAAATGTAGTGGCAAGCTGGGGCTGCCTCTGTGTTCACTTGATGTTTACTCATCTAATGCACACTAATTTCATTGTTTGTCCAAGGAAAGCAATACAAAAAGGCAAAACTGTATTCAAAATGCCTTTTCTCAAGCACTGAAAATTGAATAGAAATTAATAGCACAAAACATATTTTAGATTATCAGAACCATCTCCTCTCTCATCTAGAACAGCCATCTCGGCACTGTGGCTGTTATGGTTTATGATTTCTCAATTATTCTAAACATTGCCTAAACCCAAGACCTGATTCAACATGGAATTTAATAAGTATTTCCACAATTTCTCTTACATGCTACTGCCATTACTGGCTGTATCTGTCTATCTATCTATTAGTGTTTTAGGTCATGTTCATATAACATTGACGGTAAATAGAAAATGAAAACAAAATCAAATTCTCAATTAACTGAGTGTTAAATTCTCAAAACAACCAAAAACACTATTTAATTATCATTATAGTAAAGGTTATTATTCCAGTTTGAAGGAATCCTGCCATTTGGTTCATTTGGCTGTAACTGAGAAGAGCACTAAGTAGTGGAGAGGGGGGACGAGAGCAAGGACCGGATAGAAGGGGGCTCAGACTGGAGAGAGGGCAGCAGCTGGCATCTTTGGAGTATCGTGCCTCCTTCAGCCTGTGCCATGAAACCATATTTGGATTTCAGTATCACTTAACCCCTACGAGTGTGAACAGGCTAGACAAAAAACAATATCTCTTTCAGTTACACTACGATTATTTAAAACCATACACATCATCACTGTTGCTGCCTGTGTTGTGAACAAATTAAAAATAAGTTTCAGAAGCAGCAGCACCAGCTGTGTTGTGAAATCTGAAGGATTTTTTTGGTGAAGGTTTAGGGTGGGGGCTCCCATTAGTCAGGCTGCAGGGCACATGGCTTTTCAGAAGTCATGTGCATTGGATATGGACAAAATCATAATCTCCACAAATTTTATTGGGAATAGTAATACATTCTTAGTAATTGTCAGAAAACACAATAAGAGGGCCTTAGAAAATAGTTTTTCCTTTTAAAAGTAATGATATAATAAAGATCCCTTCTAAAATCACCAGTGACAAGCAAAATGTGGAAAGGGTACCTTATTTGCTTACAAGGCTCCTGGACTACCAGTGCTGAACTCATTATATTTAAAGCTCTTTGAGGATTCTTCAGCATGAAACATGCTCCATGAAACCAAATTCTATTCTAGCTCATTCAACCTCAAAGGTCATGTCCGAGGCTTATTTTCCATAATAAGTGCTTTCCAGAGTGACACACCTGACCCATAGCACTACACAGCATAGTCAGCATTGAAAAAAAAATGGATAACAATTCTGGGATTCATAAATGCATCCTCAGGACGACACTCTGCCACCAGAGGCACAGAACACAGAGATAACCCAGCTGGTATGACTTACTTTCCAAAGCTATAACCCTGATGTATCCCAGTGGAGAAAATGAAAAGAGATTTATTATTAGTTCTGAGCTAATGCTGATCAATGAACAAAATGCCATGAGGCTGAAGCCAAGGCCTTATATGCTGTCCAAGAAAAAAATGAAAGGGAAGGACAAGGGGGAAATGCCTGCAATATGCAAGAGAAATACAGGGGAGAATAAAACCTCTTTTGTTAGGAAACTATCCCTCATGACCAAGAGCAGTGATCTGCCATCTGCTCTCCGTACTGCGGTCTCACAGTGCAAATGCCTGTCGTGTATAACAAGCAAATGAAGCATTAGGAAAAGTGAATATTTCTAAGGTAATTCTCCTAATATCAAGCTATTTTGTCAAGACCTTGCAGTCTTGTTTTACTGCATATCCACTGGTGTCAGATCTATAAGGACAAACTCCCAACAGAACAGCAATTACTGAGAGTGGGAGTACAGGCCGAGACTTCTGTCCTGAGGGAATGTGGCAAGGCCAACACAAAGTGACAGAGGCAGAATTGGAGGGAGGGAAGGAGGGCGGGGGAGAGAGAGAGAGAGAGAGAGAGAGAGAGAGAGAGAGAGAGAGAGAGAGAGAGAGAGAGAGAGAGAGAGAGAGAGAGAGAGAGATGGGATGTCATGGCCACTAGAAGCCCAGGGGAAACATATTTAATATATAGAATTCCTAGTCACCTTGCTGTGAGATCAGGTTTGTATCTTAATTACCAGCTGCATCCCCCCAAAAATCCTTCCACCATGGGGAAACTGTTATGGAAGATCTGTAGCAGTGGCAATGCTAATGACAACAGTAAATGTCTTGGGGAGCAGGAAATGTGACTGTCACGTGCAAGTGCCTACAGCAGCAGGTTGAACCAGCAAGAGGACAGTTAGAACAAGGGAAGAGGTAGAGAGTTCTCAAATGCAAATTTCAGGCCTACACCAGTGCTGATTCAGAGAAAAGGAGGAGAACTAGGAGGATGCTGAAACCGGATTTAGACAAATGGTCAATTGCCAGTGGAAACTCAGGGCTGCAGGGCAAAGTCTCCCAAGAAGCAAAAACAGGAAATTTACCAGAACGGAGGAAGCTGAGAAGGACCATAACGACAAGGAAGAACATAGTCACTAACAAAGAACTAGCTAGTGTGGGTTTGTCCACTTTCATCTCTATATATTTCTTTGCTACCTTCTTGAGAGGGTACCTTGAGCAAGATAGGCCAGGAGACTGGTAGTCGATGTCACTTCAAAATAGTTGTCCTGACAGCAAGCATGGTTACAGAGAGAGATAAATTACTGGTGTTTACTGGCAAAGACAGTCACACAATGCAATATTTTAAAACATGGAGCCCCTAGCTAATGCCAGACTTCAAATATTCCAGGAACAAACTTGCCTAGTGGTTAAGCTTATCCATGAACGCAAACATGAGTTAGAATTCTACTTCTGTCTCTTAGGAGGACTATGATTTTAGGCAAGTCACCGAATCTGGATTATGATAAATACCTCATAGAGATATTTTAAAAATTCAATACAATACTCTGCATATGATTCATAGCACACTACCAATATCTTTTTGCTCAAGTATCTGAACTATTGGGTCAACGGTGTGGCAAGTGCTGCTCTAAGCACCAAGGATTTGGGATGAAATGCACAAAAGCCCCTTCCCACACAGTGTTTACATCCTGATGTGAACATGTAACTAGCACTAAATAAACATAAGCTTTTATTATTACTTAATGTACCATTTAAATTAGTACTATTGTTCAAATATTTTTTTTCTACCACTGTGACAAGAATTGACATACCCAGTTCTATCCAAGCAAATAAAAAATGACTCAAAAAATATTGAAAATTGAATAATGACTTGGAAGGAAGAAAAGAAAGAGGGTTGGATCATGGGGTACACTCATAGACACATATCCAACACATTAATTAATAATGGGACAATTTAGACATGCCAAAATAATAAAACATAGATAAGTAACTTAATTGAAATTGTGAATAATACTGGTATGCCCTATATTATAATGTGATTAAATATTTGTTCAGGGCTTCTAGAAAATATAAGACAAGAAAATGAAGCAACCTATATACTCATTGAAAAAAATGTAAATATTTATTTTGATAATATACTTGCAATCTTTATTTTAATGTAATATACATTGGCATACTACTCAGCCATGGAAATGATGAAATGATTCATCTATGTTGTTGCCAATAGCAACAACATGAATAGATCTTGAGAATATCATGCTAAATGAAATATGTCAAACAGAAAAAGTCAACAACCATATGATTTCACTCATATATGGGACACAAAACTGAAAGCAACAGATAAACAAGAAAAAACTCATAGACACAGACACTGGTAGGGTGGTTGGTTACCAAAGGGAAGGAGGGTGGGGAGGTGGTGAAGAATAAAGAAGGTCAAATATGTGGTAATGGAAGGAGATTTGACTTGGAGCTGTGGCACAAAATGCAATGTACAGATGATGTATTATAGAATTATATACTTGAAACCTATGTAATTTTATTAACCAATGTCACCCCAATAAATTGAATTTTAAAAAGTATATAACAAAGCAAACAAAAAAAGAAAAAAGTGCTAATATTAAGATTGAAATGGGAAAATTGATGGATATAAAATATAGAAGTCAATAATTTTCTGTTTCAAATAAATATATAAAATATTCCTGTTATAATTTGAAAAACATAAAAAAGAATAAACACAAGAGACTAAACCATGGTGCTTTTAATGGGAATAAAAGAAGAGCTAAATAAGTAGATATCCGTGACATGATCTTTAAATTTACAAATTACAAAAAAGTAAATTTACCCCAAATTAATATATAAGTATTTTATTTCATATGGGTTCTATATTTTTAAGTGATTGAAAAAATTCAAAGAATAATATTTCATAATACAAAAATTATGTGAAATATAAAGTTTGGTGTCCATAAGTAGTTTTATAGAAACACAGTATGGACATTTATTTGCATACTTTCTATGGTTTTGCACTACAACAGCAGAGTTGAGCAGTTGTAAAAGAGGCCATCTGACACAGAGACAGTGAAGCGTTTAGTACCTGACCCTTCGTAGAAAAACATTTGTTGATCTTTGGTAAAACATATTATAGTTCTGTGTGTGTGTGTGTGTGTGTGTGTGTGTGTGTATAAACTTTTTTAAAAAAGTGGTAAACAAGAAACTAGAAAAAGCATAGATAATATTTAACCATAAAAATAAAAATATTTTTGTAAAAGTTTAAAATGTCTGAATAGATCCACTGCAGATTTAGGAAAGAAATTGCAATATAAGGGTGAGGCAAAAGGTTAATATCTGTAATGTAGTTTACTCATATCTACTGTCAAGAATAATGACAAGCAGTATAAAAATTCATAGAAGAGCAAATCCAAACAGCAAAACAAAACAAAACCTCAAAGTCTGTGGTAGTTAGGGAAATGCAAATAAAAAATGTGTTACTACTTTACAACCATCAGACTGGAGAAATCTTCAAAAGAGCATTAGGACTCACTGCAGGGGGGGAAATGACTTATGGATGTTTGAATTTAAAAGTCTTTTTGGAAAGCTATCCAGATGAGTATCCTGAACAAGTGAAGAAATAGACTTATCAATCCTACTCCTGAGAATTTTAAGAATAATAAAAATAGGGCCTAGAGATACATGTCTTAAGTTTTTGTATTGCAAAATTGTACACATAAAATAAATGACCATCAATACATGTGTGATTGGAGATTATGGGACATCTCTACCACTGAATCTCATGCAGCCATTATTTTATAGACAGAGTTTGTTGTCAGCATAGAGAAAACCATAGGTGAAGGCATGCAGTGTTAATACTATTTGTCTTAAGGATGAGATGGACAATGTCAGGGAAGTGCGGGGAAGGGAAAGAAAATTTTTAAAAAGGTAGTAACAACCAAAAAAGACTGCCCACTGTACCCTACGTTTGTCATGCTTACCTTGATGCATTTGTAAATTTACATGTGCAAATGAAGAAATTTCAGAAAGACTTTTTGATACAATTTTGCTTCTGTTTCACTCCCCATTTTTCAATAGCCCTGAGTTTATTTTATCAGTATTTTTGAGCAATGTAGATTAATTAAATTTGTGTCCACATCAAATATTTCTTTTTCATTATGAAATTGTCCTCTTAATGACATTTTATTTCCATTCTTGCTTTTTTTTGATTGCAGTTAATATTTACCTATTTACCCTTACATAACCCCATTTTTGGTTGTTTTTCCATGTTTTAGTTTTTATTCCAATCAAGTATTTAATTGATGCCTCCTCATTCATCTAAATTAACTTTTATTTACTTGTGTACTATAGTGGTCACACTTGCCTTCATTTTGCTCATATGTTGATGCTAATTCTCTATATTTTTCTATTGACCATGATTAGTAGATGATACTTAGTTTATTTTTATTAGTAATGATAACCTCCTCCCCCTTCCTCTCCCATTTTCCATTTTCATTTCTTCTTCTTGAGACCAAACTCAACAAGGGCCATGTCTTCATTCTCTGGAGCCCATATCAAGTATACATTCTGCTATCTTTATTTTTTATTGTTGTTCAAGTATAGTTGTCTCCACTTTCCCCCCACCACTCCTCCCCACCCCACTTCCTACACTTGATCCTAGCCCCCACTGGTTTTGTCCATGTGTCCTTCATACATGTTTCTGAAAACCGTTCCCTCTTCCCCCCCATTATCCCCTTCCAACCTTCCCTCTAGTTACTATCTTCTACATTCTGCTACCCTTTTTTGACCTTGCTTGCTTCTTTCCTTTCTTGTTTGTTTTTCCAAAGCTATCCTTAGTATCCCTGATTTTATTTTATGTAGTGGTATGTCACCCACTTACATTTCCCACTGAGAATCAAATTCAGATACTTTATTATTCACTCTCCTATATCACATCTTTTATTGATCATTTATTAATCACATTATAACAGCAATGTCCTTCATTTTATAGAGACTATAAATTAGATATTTTTTGCCTTCCTTCCTAGTTTTTGAAAAGTATGTATTTTAATGTTGCAAATTCATTCAACATTTTTGGCATTGCCTTTATTTATTCTTTTAATTAAATTTCTCTTAGACTACATGCCAATTTTTTTAAACTTTTCCATGAAAACGAGCTCTCCGGCCAGACATGTGTTGGAGAGCAGTCACGGGCAGTGCTGCTTCCGGTCCTGGCAGCCTGGTACCTGCAGAGGCAACAGGCAATCCAGTTTCTGAACCTGGAGGCTGGAAAGTCATGCCAAGCACAGTTCTTGGCCCACTGAAGGTTTCTCCCTATGGTACAAGTAATATTTACTTTTAGGTACAAATTGCCACTTCAGTTTTTCTGGCCCATCCTGGCCTGAGCCTGGAGGAGAAAAATCCATTATGAGTGAAACTCCGATTTCTGTTGACAGAGGATTTACAACTCACGTAACAAAACCTCTTAATTAACCAAAGATTATGCAATATGGTGGAAAAGACATTTTTTCCCTTCCTCCTTAAGTGTAAAATGTAGATATGACCAGAGGCAAACCTACTGATTAGGTAGCTGAAGGACCCCAACAGCCATACTAACTTCTAAGGAATGTGTTTTATGTTGTACTTACAAAATGGGAAAAAAGAACAAATGCCCTAAATAATTTAATTCTGAATCCCATCTCACTGGTAAGAGAGATTTTGAAATCCTTAACAGAAAATGAAATGTTCTTATTTATTCCTTTTCCTGGCAGATGCAGTTGTTGCATTAGGAGGTGGGTTTTCCTTTGGGCACAAAGAAGCCCAGATAGTTTCTAAAGTCATATTAAACTCTTTCATCATTCATGTTTATTTTCTCCTCTCTACTGATCTCCCCTCTTGCATGTCTTTCTTAACTATTTACACTAAAACTTTTCTTTAGAAACAGCCACAAGATAGGATTAGCAGCACAATGTGATTGGAGCAGCGTACTCCATACTTCTGTGTCACAGAAGAGGAAAAATTTAGAGCCTCCTGAAATACTTAGATAAATGGAAGTGGATGGTGGCAGTAAAAAGATGGAGTTCTAAGGGTGCATTTTTATGTATTGCTCTTTTAAAATTACCTGTTTTTTTTTCATTACAAAAATAATGTGAGTTATTTTACTCATTTTGGAAGATACAGGAAAGCCTATAGATAATGAAAAAAAAAGTACTTGTAATCTCACTGCCTTGAAATAACCATTGTGAAAATATACACATATTTTGTATAGCATTTTTTTTTACTCTCTGTGAGTCTAAAATGAAATCGAGGTCATTTTTGATATAGTTATGGGTAACCTTCTTATTTACACCTAACAATATATTGCAAACATTTTATATTTATTTTCACATTCTGAATAACTATTTTTAGTGCCCTCATATGAATGTTAATTTCCAACCAATCCTTTTTTATAAAGCTTTTAGGGTTATTTCAATATTTTTCTATTATAAATAACTCTGTGATACAATTTTGTATATAAATAATTTTGGACAGCATTGATTATTTTCTTAAGTTAAATAATAGAATGTAGTCTTTTAACAGAAATTGTCTTTCAAGAATTTTGTATTTCTTTTAAAATCAAATATATGCTAATGTACTTCAGGGTTTTAATAGACTTAAAAGTAATACTTTCCCAAAGTTAAGAAAAACACATAAACTGTCTCTACTTTTTCCTATTTTCTTTTCATTTGCATTATGCGAGTCTAAAGAAAAATAAATCAACCACCACAAAAGCCAAGAACATTTTGATGTCTAACTCCATTTTGTTTAATGAAAGTTAAATCATTAAGTCTGTGTCCAGTAGCATCCTGTCAATAATGCCAACCAGAATATTCTCTAAATGTGGCCTTTTCTCTGACCCAGTCTATAGTTCTTACAATGTTCTACATGTAATATACCTTTGTTTTCTACTTTAAATGGTAAAACAAATGTTCTAGACTCTTCTTTCTTAGCAAAGTTGCACTAAAAACAGCAGTGGGAATAACCTGTTTAACAAGTCTACTACAAATGGAATATAGTATCTTCTGGGCTTTCAATGGTGCTTGTAATTTCATAAGAAAGAACAAGAACAAGCATTATAAAGATCATCTTTACTGTAGAGAGAATGCATTTGCTTCTTAATATAGTCATGAGAATGCATTTAAAAATATAGAATTTACTTGATATCTAGAACAAATATTTTTATGAGCTGATAATTAACAAATTTTCATGTGAAGGAGGTATGCTATCACATGACCTCTAACTTCCCTGCAAAGGCATTTAGAAAGGCATAGAACTATGTATTTCTAGCCATGGTATTTATCCTGAATCCTGAAATAACTAATTCAAAAGAACCTATGCACCCCTGTGTTCATAGCAACATTATTTTCAATAGCCAAGTGCTGGAAACAGCCTAAATGCCCATCAGTGAAAGAGTGGATCAAAAAACTGGTAAAAATTATACAATTTAAAATTAGAAATTTCTACAGAATACTACATAGTAGAAAGAAAGAAGGAATGCCAACACTTCGTGACAGCATGGATGGAACTGGAGAGTATTATACTAAGTGAAATAAGCCAGGCAGTAAAAGACAGATACCTCATGATCTCACCTATGTAGAACCTAGTCAACAAAACAAACATGTGAGCAAACTAGAACCAGAGACATGGAAATAAAGAACAAATTGATAGTGACTGGAGGAGAGGGAGAGGGGGATAAAGTGGAAAAGAAGGGGAAGGGTCAACTCAAGGAACATGTGTAAAGGACCCATAGACTAAGACAATGGGGGGGGGGTAAGGAGAGGATTGAATGTGGGAGGTGGGGGGTAGATAGGGCAGGGGAGAGTAATGGAGGGGAAATGGAAACAACTGTAATTGAACAATGAAAAAATTTAAAAAGTTAAAAAAGAAATACTATTGAATAAACTGATAGCTTATTTCTTAATCCTATAACTAATGCCTTCTACTTCTTCACTTCATTAAGTGGGTTTTTGTTTGTTTTTGTTTTTCCTTTTCACATGGGCCATGGGGTAAAGAATAGGAAGAAGGACCCAAGGGGACCAGTCATATGTTTCCATTATTTTTCAGATTTATTGGTTATTAACAACCTTTGTCCTTTTACCACATGATGTATACCTGTCACAGCTAGCATGGATTAGTTGCATACACTCTGGTAGTAGTTGTTCATGTGTCTAGAGTCCATCAGCAAAAGTCTGCAAAGATAAAATGATGTGGAAAAATTTTTCAAGGCACTCTAGTGATACCAATGATCAACTATTCAGTAGAATTCACTAAGAGTCAGCATAATACTCTTTCATAAGCCTTGAATGTTCCCATCAATTTGTAACTCTTAGAAACTCATCCTTTCCAACATACTTCTGTGCTAAGGTTCTTGTATTTTAATTTAGCTCAACAACATGAACAAACTGATCCTAAAAATATTTCAAAAAGGAAAAAACATTAGCATTCTTTTTTTCTCGATTTTTTGAAAAATGTTGTGCAAAATAAAATGGAAATATCAGTTAAAATATTTTCTGAATAATTATTATATTTTATGCATGAGGTGAAAAGTACAAATATTAATTAATCATTTTTCTGCAAGCTCAGTAAAAGTTTTTTACACAATTTTGTTTGATCAAGAATTTTCCCAAATACTTTGTATTTGGTAAGGTGGAATATAAATACACATACTTATGGTGTTCTGCTTATTTGTGTGCATATATGTGTGTGTGTTCCTGCACACATACTATCTCTGTATGAAATATCGTGGAGGTTTGATTCTATCACTTTCTACACTGTAATCATATATTTGAAATAACAGAAACTGGAGTTTCTACAAACTTTTACAGCTTGGCTATGAGCTGTCAAATCAACTCAGCGAAACACTGTATTCAATTTACTGCCTGTCATCACAAACTTTAGTAAAGTCATATCGGAGGTCAGGTACATTTTCAGTCTCTGTCTTGATCTCACAGATCTCAAGGTCCTATCAGTGTGATATGAACTTGAGTATTTTTTTATGAGATGACAGGCAGGGCCTGTAATATTTAAGTCCCCAGACCTACCTGACAAAATACATGACAATGTTCTCAACTAAAGCTTAAGATATAAACAAAAAGTAACTGGAGTATTTGATTGATATAATTTACCTTACAAACTATACAACATCTGTAGTTATAGTCCCTGGAAATAGTGGCCTGTAGAAACATGGGGAAGAACAAATTTTATATTCAGAAAAGGACATTAATCAATATTCTTGTAAAAGCTGAGATGATAGAAAACAACAAAATAACATATTTTCTTTGAATTTCCCTTTCACTGTGGTAATATGTATTAATGCATGTTAATATGGATATAGCAATAGGTAGAACTGCTATGTGGCATACAACTATAGAAATTCTATTAGCCAAAATTTGGGGGATAGGAGTTTATTGGTTAATAACAAAGTTGATTTTCATTTAATATAAAATACATATTTATTTATGAATAATTTGTCTTTCTTTGGCTCATGGATTGGTTTCTACTGAGTCTTATAATTTCTTTTTTATTATCACATCCATAATTGAATTATCCATATGTTTAAATTTTGGCTTTGAAAGGCTAACTAGCCATATGCTTCAACCTCACTTCTGGCACAGTTGATGAAATGTACAATGAATAATCATGTGATTGTGTAAGTTATCATCATTTGTGTAATGATGATGATATATATGTATCTATATCTTTCCCAATCTCTTAGTAAAGGAAAAAGAAATGTAATTTGAATTTATTGTCAATTTCTGAATATCTACTTTAAAATATACTTAAATATCCTGGTGGAATCTTCAATTTTAAGAAAAAAGGAAAATGATGTATACAAATTATCCTATTCCTTCAGTGACCTCAACTGAAAGTGAGAAAACATTTATAATTGCCATATCGAGGCTGTGACTGCTGAAAAATTTATTATTCCTTGTGACATTCAAAGTTTTAAAATTTAAGTTGAAAATTTTAAAAGCATAGTAATAATACAATGTAACATAATTTTAGATTTTTTACATCTTAAAATAATATTGACATTTGGCTTTTGTCAAATTTTGATTTTATTAGTCAAAATTCTACCATATGTTTTTAAACCAAAATGTGAATTTACTGCATGTTGAAAATTAAATATCTCACATAGATCATCACAATGGAAAAGACCTTCCAAAGTAAACTTTCTTAGCTCTACTGCAAAAATATGTCCTGGAATCTGCACAAGTGTGTGTATGCCTCATATCATTACTCTGGCTAAGGTCTGTGCTGCCTTGTCCCTGAACACCTAGAAGAAAGTCCTGAGTGGGCTCCAGACTTTTCTTCTTGCCTCTTTAAAATCTCATCTCTGGAAGGAACAATCTTTTAAAATCATAGTACAATAGTACATAGTCCCCATTAAATCCCTGTAATGGTTCTAAGGTCCATATATATATTTTTAATCTAAATTATTTATTTGGGTATAAAATAGCTCTTTGAGCCATCTCTTGACTATTTCTTTTAGTATTTAAACATTTCTCTCCTATTCACTTCTCTGGCTCTTTTACTCCCATCATCCCACCAAGTGTGTTCTTAGGAACTTGCTCTTCATTCTGCCTGGAACTCCAGACCCACGAATTCTCAAAGTCTGGTTCTTCACAGTCACTTCTCAGTTCTAACATCACCTCCTCTGAAAGGCTCATCATGTCAATCTCAGGGCCCTGAGTCATTTATAGGCTACATATTCTTTTAAGATGCTCATGGATGCAATAAACTCTTTCCCTCCGAAATGTGCATGTTCATAGCCACACATTTCTATATAATTTCTAGGAGTTCATTGAACCTGTTACTTACCTATATAGAAACACTAGAAATCCACGTACCCTGGATTAAGAACCCTAAATTTCTCTAATCCTTATAATCAATACTTTAAAATTTCCCCATGAGTTATTATTATCTAAAATTATATTATTATCTGTTTATTTATTGGACTATATAACATCTATTTTTCCCTTTTAAGTGAAAGTTTTATTTTAAAAGCTAGTCTTTTCTTATCTTTCTGGTTCATTGACTCCAAACCTGAAATAGTGCCCAAACTTGAGTAGGCATTCAATAAATATTTGTTGGATGAATGAATGAATGAATGAGTGAATGAATGGATAAGTGAATGAATGAATGAATCCTTGTTGTTCATAACAACTGTGGGAGAGAAGATATGCCTAATAAAGAGGCCTGAACTATTGACAGCAAGTGTGTTGAATTTTGTATGTCCCAGAATTCAAGAAAATGTCTATGTCTCCCTCCAGAAACTCCACTGGCATTTGCTTTTGGTCACTACACATCAAGTTGAAGGTCCAAACACACCAGGATGGATTTTAAAAAATCCTCATGGAAATATAGTGGAAACTTGACCATTTCCTGGTACAGCTTGGTTTGGCCAAAGTGGAGAGCGGCCAAAGGAAAAGAAATCAAAGACTGCGAGTTAGAATTTCTGGAAGATAACCCAAAAGCCTTTAGGTAATTTGGAGGTAGGTTAGTGTAATGGGTATAGTGTAATGGGTATTTTTTATCCTAGAGATATAAGTTTAATTTTCAACCCTGCCATTTATGATTTACCTTGGGTGGCTTTATTCAATCACAAAATTTACAGTTTTTCTGACTTTCTGATAAAAATGTTTGACATGGTTCCCCTTCTTCAAAGACAACATCTTACTTACAGCACTGAAAATGTAATCATGTATTCCTGGATATTTCCATTTTCCAAAGGATATAAAGTGAAAAGAAAAACAAAAAAATGGGTAAACAAATTGTTGACGAGAAAAGAGTAGTAAGACAGTGCTTGATTTGGCTTAAATGAACAGCTACCTTAAACTTAGGAATGGCTTTGAGGTATGATTGAACTACAGGCAATTTTTCTTTCTCCATAACATACCATCTGTTTAATCCTACTTGTTTAAATATCATCTTGCTTTTTTGCATTAAGAAAGATTGGTGTTGTGTTTAATTTGCTTAGTATTTTTAATAGAATGATGTGCCCTGATGGGTGAATGCAATAATCTCACCCATTAATTTCTATTCCCTTCACCTGCTGCCTTATCAGTTTACACATTACAAAAACAGTCACTCTTACAGCTATTCTTACTCTTCCTACATCTCTTCTTTTTCATTCCTTTCCACCCCCTGCCTTCCCCATAACCACACGTGCATCAGTTTTCATAGAAGATTGTCCAGAGGGGATAAATCTGAATGACAAGTGACTGTGACAAAAGATCACGCAGGTGGAAGACAAAATAATTGGACAGGGTGACCCATACACATGAGGGCTGATATGGGAAGAGGGGGTTTGTTTGGACCATCTTATTTCAAAAGGTAAAACTAGAACTAAAGAATCAACAGGCAAATTTGGACTTACATTATGGTTTTTATATGAGCAAGAATTATCAAACAATGAATTGTGCTGCCTAGCAAGGAAAGATGTTCCCTGTCACATAAATCAGTAAAGTTGAGTATGCCAGGGATGTAATATATTAACACACTGTGCATTAATTCTTGTTGCTTCAGATTCTACTGAGTTATTCAATGCCACTCCTCTGATTTATACAAGCAAAATTAAGCTGCAGTGCAGTAAGCGTCTGCAGGATTTTCCTGATTGTGGTAGCAACTGATTTGCCTACTCTCTAACTCTCACTTCCATCTAGTTGTAATACAAAATAATGCTTTTGGTAATCAGTGTGGGCACATGATATAAAATGAATGGATGTAGATATTGTATCATTATGGCAAAGTGATTGGTCTAGAAAGGACCAATCATATTTTTTTCTCTACACTATATATACATACAAAGGGAAGAAGAAACCCTTCCATTCAACTGTGGTTGCTAAGGTAAATAATCTGATCAGTGAGTGCCCCCTACACGTTTCCCATTCAAATGCAGGAAAAGCCTGTATAGTAAGAAAACATGCAACTAAACATAAAGGCTAAACTCAAAGATGTAAAAAGTAAGAAGCCCAAAGACACTGGTAGGTATCTTTAGATTCTGTCATGATTCTGTGCTGCCCAGTTATGGCATACAATAAATATCCCCCAAAGAATCTAGTGTAATGGAAGGATCAAACCTAACTTCATCAAGCTATGCATACTAGGCATATCAGATGATCAATACTTGGTATTTATAATATATTTGATGAACAATACTATTACCTTTAGGAAGAGGTAACCCTAGGGGATTCCAAGAAAAAAATGGTATTGCAAATAGCTCTTCTATCCACCTTCTTTTAGGGCTCTGCTAAGGGCACAAGAAATACTTCATTTGTGTGGATCAATCACTGGATCTGATCAAACACTGGAGGTGTTTGTCTTAGATATTTTTACTAATATTCCTCAAATGGGAAAATGGAGTGAACTCAAACCCTAGAAGTCAGGGGCTTAGTCTGATGCTGCCACCACTAACTCAATATTCCTTTAAAATCTTGTCTTTTACTTTTCTTAATCATCAAACCTTCCATTAAAATATATGATAGGTCATTTTTTATCTTAACATAAGATGTTTTCAATTTTAATCTATTTCTGGAAATCTTTTAGTAAAATAAATGTAGTAGGGAGAAATACTGTGTTTATCATATGGGGTTTCATCACCTGTAGGCATACAGTATTATAGCTCTAACAGTCCCTTGTTTGAGAAAATTTGATAGTCAAAACCTGTAGGTACAACTAAAAGTAAGGCTTGTTCCCCAATGAGTTCTGGAAAGAAAATAAATATTAAAATGTATCTTAGATTTTCAATTACCCTGTATTTACCAAATCAAGTATATTTTGTTAGTCCTAAATCTAAAATATCTATTAGAAAGTGTCACACACATTGCCTTAGATATAAAAGGTATTCAAATATTCAGACACTGATTGATTCAAGAAATCTGGTGAAGCATTTCTGATAACTTGCTCTTAATATTTAAAATGAATATGGTACTGGCTAGCCAGAAAACTGTAATCATCCATCTTTCTAATAAGGTCGCTTAATATTCTCATTATAAGTAGTGAACTGGACTCTTAAAAAACACCAAAAACTTAATTATCTTAAACCTACAGATTCTAACTTTGCAAGCTTATTTTGATGTCTGCTTGACCTGCTTTGAGGAGCCAAATTGCCTTGGGAATAGGAGAGAACAAAGCATGAGAAGTGGTTGCTTTTACCAAGTGGTACCTTGGGAAAAATCAGATTGAAATTTAAAATGTTATATAAATTATTCACCACAATGTTAATGTTTTAAACAGTCTTTTCACATCTCTTATCCCATTGGGATCCACAATGATCCTCTGAGGTAGATAAGACTAGTATCATTATCCCCACTCTACAGATGAAGATATTTATGCCCTTGCAAGTTGAATGAATTACCCAAGGTCAGACAATATTTAATCTAGAAATAAATCCTGGAGTTCTTGTTCTCTTCATGTGGTTCACCTATTTACTTTCTTTCTTTCTTCTTCTTCTTCTTTTTTTTTTTTGGTGTCTTATATTCAGAAAAGAGACATTGAGGTTACAAATACTGTGGAACTGAGAGAGAAGCAGATATCATAGAATAACCAAATGGTATTAACATAGATCCTGGCACATATATTGATATTTTTATTAAACACACACATACATCTATAAGATATCAGTCATATTTTATAATAGGTACATAAGTAAGTAGATTTCCCAACACATTTCTCATATATAGTAGAAGATCCAAATTTCAGTTCAACATCTTAGGAAGGATCTTTCATCACCATTGCATTTCTCTTTTACCATTTTAAAAAAATAGCAATGCCTTCTGGCTTTGCATTCAGCATACTTTGAATCTAAAAACTTCTATCTACAGCAAACACTCTGACCTAAATTACCTTCATCTCTCACCTGAGTCACCGCAACCACTCAAGTTCTTTCTCTTTGTCTTTTCCCCTTTTATAATCTAGAAGTATATTCTACATTCTAACTTTGCACAAAAGTTAAAAGACTTCTAATTCTGTAAGTTCTCTCAATAATTTTCAGTGGCTTCATATCACATTTTAAATAAAATCTACATTTCTTGTTGTGGTAAAAACTAGCAGTTGGCCTCCATTATCAACCACCCTCCTTCTGCCTTTTTTATTTGTAATAATATCAAAATTTGGAAATTGAGTTGGCTACATTCTGTACTTTCCCTTGTTTAGTGTGGGTACCAATCTGTGTAATTTAGGAATCATAGCCTTAAATAGTGCATGTTGTTTTTTTCCTTTCCATCAGCTAAAACCCTGACATAGCATGTTAGGATATTGTCCAACAGTAGAGCAACAAGTGACAAAAACTAGATGACCTTGGAGCAGTGCCACCCAAAAGCCCTGGACTCTTTACCTTTAAAGAGTAGGAGGGGAAAACAAATGTCTACTATGTCTGAGCTGTTATATTTGAGGGTTTCCTAATATGGCAGTTTAGCCTGGATTTGCCAAGTGCCCTTACTGGAGCCTACAGGCAATGAACAATCTTTCTGCTGCCTGTGGCTCTGACTTCCACCCCACATCACCATCGCTGTGACCCTGAGCCTCTCAATTCCCCCTATGCTTTGAGCTGCTCATGTTTCTTTTCCTCTGGTTCTTTTACCCGCCTATAATGTTCTGCCCCCAAATCCTCACTTGACCTCACTACTTACTTTATTAAGACATTTACTGAAATATCACCTTCACAAAGAGGCATTTTCTGACTAACAATACTAATATAACCTCACCTCTCTGCTGCTGAGCACTACTTTATTTTTCCTCAAAATATTTGCATATGAATATATGTGCATGTGTACATATATATGTGTATACATGTGTATATTCAGTGTGTGTATATATATATCTTGATGTAAAAGAGAATTTTTATATATATAAAAAATATATATATAAATCTTCATGTAAGCAAGGACTTTGTCCTGCTCATGCAGGCTTTGACCAGGGTTTGGAATAGTGTTTAGCTCAAGAAGTTCTTTTCATGTCTTCTCTTTTGATTGTATGTTACTGAGCAGGGTTATGACCAGCCTGCTGTGGAAATAGATAAATACAAAATAAAGAATCATGTAGAGCTGAAACTTAGATTGGGAGTTGAAGCAGTCATAGCTATTAATATAAACAGATATTCTTCAATGAGTACTGAGATTGTGTTAGGTACTCTCCTAAGTCTTTCTCACTGTTTGAGGGAGAGTCCACCCTTATTTCCATAAATTAGCTGAGATTTGGTGAGATTAATGACTTAACTCATACAGCTAACTGTTACTTGTAACTGTCATAGAAAGAACAAGACTCTATGTCTCTTAAGGCTTCAGTCCATTCTTTTAATTAAAATGCTTTCTGTCAATAAGGCCTATTTTTAAACAGAAGCTGGAGTGATTATTTTCTTGTTAAAGCAACACTAATATATTCAGGGTTTGTGGTCTTGTCTAATGACCCCCCAAATCCTCAGGCTAATATTTGCTCCATTCCACAGAAAGGCAACTGGGTCACCAAAACTCTGTCTTTGTGGGACAGGAAAGGGAGTGAGAATTTTGGAATCAAGTGAAAAAGTATTTTTGAATGAGAGCAAACTGGACATTACTTACATGAACCATTTCTGAAAGATTCAGAATTACATGATCTATGTGTAAAGGGGAGAGTAAACTGTGTACATGGAATTTAGGGAGAGAGAATGGGGAACCTTTACTGAGAGAGATTGACTTTTGAGTACCAGGCCAATTATTTAACCAGGGATTTCTTCTTGTTCAGTTAGAACTGGGGACCACTGAGGTTGGAGAGCAGGGGCACTGGTACTAATCAGAGAGAAAGTCTTCCCCAACTGCTCAGAGGAAATCCCAACGACCCAGACATAAACTAAATTGACCTTAGGTCAGCATCTGGCTGAGATCTTTGGGAAATAGGTATGGAGTTTCATACTCTTCCTAACTAGGAATATGAGCACTAAACACAAGGTCTGTTCAGAAGGTATCCAGCCATGTAATATGACAAATAGAGACTTTTATTGAAGAAAACACAAGAAACTTTGTACACAGGACAATGATGCCTCAGTCCCCTTCAAATTAGGCACCTTGGGACTTCACACAGTTCTCCTTGTCGCCATCAACCGTTCCCTCATAATTTCCTGAACCTCAATGATGTTCTGAGATCTCTTTCCTTTCAAAGATGATTTTAGTTTTGAGAAAAGCCAAAAGTTGCAGGGCACCAAATCTGGGCTGTAGCGGGGGCTGAGTCACCTGGGAGATTTAATGTTTCACCAAAAAACTCTGTACAAGATGTGATGCATGAGTGGGTGCATTGTCATGGTGAAGCCGCCAATCATCTGTCACCCATAGGTGGGGCCTTTTGAATCATCCAAATCATTTCTGAGGAGGAATGTTCAAGCTTAATGTAAAATTTGATTCAGATTCATTGCTCTACTCACTCAGTCATGTTAAATGTGATGGCTGCACAGTACACATGCTCACACAACAGTGTCTACCGACCCTGCTGAGTAGTATAGTGCAGTCGTCGTTGTTCATGCATGTGCATTCCAGTCCATTCTCCTTGGCTACTGGGTGACATTGATGTTGCTTCTTGTTATATTAAGAATGCCTGGACTTTTTCCAGAAGTGCCTTGTTGTGTTCCCTGTCCCTTGACCATGTGACCCCTTGAATGCTACCCTCTCTAATGACAACAAAAACCAGTTATGTCTGAGTAATTTTAAAGCTATATTCAGCTATAGCTCTTTCAGTCAGAAAATCCATTTTAGTGACTTTGAATTCTTGTATGCCCCCCAAATCAGGAACACTAACATTTTTCTCCTCTATGCTTAGTTTTCTGAGTCCCTTCGAGGTTCCCTATATCTTCTTCATAGGTTCCCCTTCACTTACATCATTGAGTTACAAAGTATTAATCTAGGTAAGCATCCAAGCCATGAACAGAAATATGTACACAAATAATATAATTAAGGGTCCCTAAAAACTAGGCATGAGCTGCTGACTAAACATGAAATCTTCCCAGTCACAAACATGAATCAAGCATGATACAACACATACTAGGGCAAGAGAAAGCCAACATCTCATCACAGAGAGCATTCTGGAAATCCCTGGATATGCTGTGGAAAACAAGACCAGTGTTGTGGCTTGAAATGTGCCCTTCCAAAATCCATATATTGAAGTCCTATCCTACATGTGACTGTGTTTAGAGAGGGGGCTTTTAAGAAAGTGATTAAGGTCAAATTTAGTAATAGGGTTGGTACACTAATCCAATAGGACTAGGGTCCTTATAAGAAGAGGGTAACACCAGAGCTCCCTCTTTTGAATGCATGCATATGCCTAAAAGAACAGCCATGTGAAGACACAGTGTGAAGAAGGCCATCTATAAGCCAGGAAGAGAGATCTCACCAGAAACCAACCCTGTCGGCTTCTTGATCTTGGTGTCCCAGCTTTTTCAGAACTGCGAAAAATTTCAATTGTTTAAGTCACCCCATGTATCTTATCCTGTTATCAAAGCATAAGCAGATCAATACCATCAGTAACTAATATTTTGAGAGATGTTTTCTGGTCACCTTTATGAATAGGCACTAGTATTAGTATTTCAGCTTAGGGAAATTGAGCCCATTGATCTAAATAATATATTCAAGGTCACTCAGAAAATTGCAGAGTTGGGACCAAAGCTCGTGACCACATGGCTTACAATCCACACACACAAGCTGTATGCAGTTAATTACATCACCCTCAGACTACCACGCTGCTATAAAAAAGGCATATTAATATTCAGAAATAAGTAGTTCTCTTAAAAAGACTCATACCTTTGCTTTTGTAATCTAAAATATATTTATAGGATTTTTCTCAACTTTATGCATTTGTTTGTGAATAAAGCACTCACATACATATTTCTTAAGATTGTTAAGATTGTGCCTCTGATCTTCAGAGATTAGTGTATATGAGGGTCAACACACCATATCTACTACCCTTCTCAAACCAAGAATTTGCTTTTTGAACTAATAAACAGTCATTTCCTTTGGCAGTTGTCATAAACAAAATGACAAAGTCAGGAAAAGAAACTCAGCATACATACAAATATTACCTTTCTCCCAAGTGAACCATTCTTTTAAGTCCATCTGATATATTAATAATCCACAATAAAATCTTACCATTTAGTAATTTAAAAACAGCTAATACTATTTTTTATTAAATCAGCCAAGCAAGAGGTTGAATCAAATTGTAAGGAAAAATTTGACAAACAAACTTCAAATGATGGTCAAATGTTTAATCAAGGCATTTCAGTAATGATATAAATGTCAAAACAAAAGACTTATGCACCTAAACCTTTAAAACATCAGGGTGTCTTATTATTTTTAATACTTTTCAAAAAACATGTATTTTTTAATCAACAACTTCTATTATCTAACTTTATGGTTCATAAACTGTTATAGTTGTCAGAAGATCTACACATTTCTCTGTCTACCCATCTAATAAAAATAAATGAGTAAAACTGAAGATATTTTTATTCTTGTGTGGGGTTATAATTGAGAGTTTTAAAAACTTTTCTTTTCCTTTTATCTCCTCACACAATGCTGTACTTGACGTAGCACATGTGAGAGAAATGTCCTCACGGGACAGCATGTGAATTTGGCTTACACTTATTTCAGATCAGAGCGTTTCGCCGGAAAAGAATTTAATCATCTAACTCTTTAGATTCTTCTATAGATCTAATATGCCTAACAGTTTCTTTATAAATATTTAACAAATATAATAGTATCTACATTTGTGCCAACAGTTGCTTTTTGAATGCTTCTGCAACCCTTCAATTGTATTCCCAAAACAAATTTCTAGGGCAGAAAGGAAAGATACTATTTTTTTTTGTAATTTTTATACAAGGAAACTGAGGTTCAGTAACTTGCTTAATACGCCTTAGCATGTATGTGTTCCATTGCTTTCTCCACCATAGCATGTAAATGTTCAAATACAGGCTCTGTATTTCTTTCACATAATATACTCTTTCTGTCTACATTTCATGAAAAAAAAATCTATAATAATCAGAAAGGATATTGCTTTAACAAATATGAATCAATTCTCATTGTTATATCTCATAGCATCAGGGTTTCAGGAATTCCTCAGCCATGACAGTAGTTTATTTAATGAGCAGCTAATGTGTGTTCTGAACAAGCGCTAGTGAGAACCCATCGTGTATGGACAAAGAGCCTGTCCTCCAGTCAGCTTAGGTTGGAGGAGGACAAGCTTTTGAAGTAGTGGCTACATAAAATAAGTCATTTGGCTCAATAAATTGTACATGAAGACATCTCTATCATGACATAGTTATATTACATGCATTAATAAAAATGATCTAGGCGTGCAAAACAATGGAATATCTTTCCTCAGGCAGTACCGACTTCCCACCAAAGATATGATGAAAACTGATTCATGAAATGAGG
The DNA here is from genome assembly GCF_019186645.2 of Phyllostomus hastatus. NCBI lineage: Eukaryota > Metazoa > Chordata > Mammalia > Chiroptera > Phyllostomidae > Phyllostomus > Phyllostomus hastatus. The sequence continues at coordinate 33,553,919 of NW_025333960.1, forward strand.
TCATTATAGGCTGGACATATAGGGGAAACTTTATTTGGATATTGAGAGATTCAAACTAGTGTTTGTTTATTTGCTTTAGATTTCCCTGCCAATTCATCCTTCAGCCTGTGAGTCACCCCTGCTGTCCTACCTCAGTTAGTAAGTACTTGTGTTGATATGTTCTTGTCTGACTCAGGAGGAAAAGGTCCCCTATCATGGAAACAAATAGTTAGTTGAGCATTGTTTTCATGGTCAGCGAGCTACCTGGATGATGCCATGAGGAACTACATCTATCATGCAGATATCTTAGTTTTCCTGGAGTTTGAGTTAGAATACAAAATCTTAGTGTTGCAGTTTCGATTCCCAGTCAGGGTACATGCCTGGGTTGCAGGCCATGACCCCCAGTAACTGCACATTGATGTTTCTCTCCCTCCCTTCCCGCTCTAAGAAATAAATAAATAAAATCTTTAAAAAAAAGAATACAAAATCTTGTAACATAACCCACTCAGTTATGGTATATATATATAATTATGATCCTTTTCGTTTGCTTGAATCAAATACTGAGAATGTCTATTTGCTCAAAGAGATTCCTTATTCTGCTTTAATCGCCTGGCTCCTAAGCACATGAGGACATTTTACATAGAGGATGATCCACAGTATATTGAGAAAGCTAGAAAACCTTCCTAATTATCTCAGTTTAAGGAATTCCTCCTCTAAATAGCTGTTTAGAAACAGCCATGCAGGCGGGGAATTCTTCTGATAAATTGCAAATATAGTGAATAGAATCTATATGACTTTGTCTCCAAGTTAAAATGGGCAATTTAAGCATTTCTGAGTTTTCCAAGCCACACTGGTTTAAACCTTAGTGCATTCTGAATGCCTCATCTTTCTAACCCAGATGATTGTCCTACAGATGATTGTGGCCACTTAACATGCACACCTCAGAGTAAGATTGTGATTAGTCTTCCCTCTCACTGGGCATTCTCTTTTCCTGGCCTCACACATGGTTTGAGTGTTTCATTTTCAATATCACACAAACCCTGAACCTTCATCAAAACTGTGAATATCCAACAGGTTTCCTGGCATTTGCCTATAATCATCTCCAAATGAACTGTCATCACAGTCTTAATCTGTCTTTGGCTGCCCGAATTGTTCCCACCTCACCTGCCAAGACTTTCAGGACTTGAACAGTTTTGCTAAGATTTTAAATTTATTCATCAGTGATTGCAAAAATGTGTGCAAGGATATGTTACTTAGTTAAACATGTGAAAGACCTCGGCTGAGCACCTCGTCATGGCGGCAAGTCATAAAACCCCAAATGTTGAATTTAAGTCTATTGCTAAACATTCTACCTTCATCTCATTTGGAGGGAGAATCAAATATATGTAGCATCTACACTATTACAAAAGCAATTACAGTGCTAATCAATTATCCAGATGTTTTACTGACTTGATGCCCAAAGTCCAGATGTTTGGAAATATCTATGATTGGCATGATGAAAACACATCTAAAGACTATTAATTCAGCCTGCTGAAAGGGATAATGTGACTCTCAGATAATCCGTTTGCTAATATTGCTTTTATACACTTTTCCCACAGTGCACAGTCCCCAAAAGCAAACAAAATCCGTAAGATACATCAGTTCTGTAGTTGCTGCTGAAAGATTCTACTAGATAGAAAATCATCCTAGTAGATTTTTTTTTGATCTATTGGCTACCTTCGATGGCTAAAAAGCAAAAGAGGAAGTAGATAAAACATAACTAGTATCTGTGTCATTGAAAAATACAAATTTAATATACTGATTTAACTTGTCTTTATTTGTCTTCTTGTTCAGGATTACAACTTCTGTTCTGAGTACTCTATAGCTGTAACCTATTTTGTGTTTTTTTTTTAATTAAATTTTCCATGAAATTTTGTAACAACAATGCAGGAAAAAGTTTATGAGTAGCTCCTTAGCACTTACAAATATTCCCATTGTGTCCTTGTTGAATAACAAATTGAAAGTGCAGAATTGGCACTGGAAGATTGACTGGATTCTAAATGAACTTTTTTAATAGTCATGTAATACTAGAGGGAACAGAGCACCAGTAATGAAGGGGAAATACAAGGCTAAGTATTGGAAAGTAATTAGCGAGCTCATCACTGACAACCCTTTGATGGCCTGAATCGCTTCCAGAAAGATAAGAGTATATTGTTTAAAAAACAATTAAATCCCACACGCACATTCATAGAATTATTTCACATTCATATGCAAATGGAGAGGCCAGGATTCTTTGAACATACTAATATGTATCAGTGGAGAGGCATTGTGTTTGGCACTGGCGTATCTGCCTGTGTAAAAGGCACGCACAGCAAAGAAGTGCAGTACAGACCAACGGATTTTATAAGGTCCCCAGGAGGTGTTAAATGTTACAATGTGGCTGAGGTGCACTGACAAACATTTTATGCAGAGATTCATCTAGATTTCTCAAGAGGCATTTTTTGTGCGGACATCAGAAACAAAAATAAAGACAACCCTGTTGTCAGTATCCCCCCCCCAACACACACTTGTGGTTAATAGGCCTTATTTATGGGTCAGTAGAATTTACACATCTATACTTAATAAATAAAAACACAATATTGAAAGCAGAAAGTAAAAACACTCGTGGTCTGAGGCCTATGAACAGGATTATTGCATTAAAATGGAGAACGCTTCTCCTTATTAGCTTTAACTAATAAATGCAATTGTAACTTCCCATCCAGGTAATAACTCCCCTTGATGATTCAGCCTTAGCTCATCATTCTGGTTCCAACTAAGCCCTTTCCTTCAACAGCTCAACATACTTCAGTCCCCCAGATTCAGATCTCTTCTTACTTTTTATGCTATCATTGCACCTGTGTGTTATTATCCTCTTTTCTTAGCCGTGCCCTTACCATTTTTCAAGATCCACGTCAATCCCCCTTTCTCAATGCCCCCACTGTTTGTAAACAGCACACTTCCCACTGAATCTAACCCTCAGCCCCCACTATTCTACTCCACTGTCACTATTCGGTATTTTAACTGGATGCATCTTTTATAATTTAGTAGTTATTATTTTAGCTCTTATTTTTAATCCCCTTGAGTGAATGTGTGTACGCAAGCAGGTGTGCACGTGTGTACAATTTATACACAGCTTAGTTACCCACTTCAATTTTAAAGACTTGGCAGGACAAGCAATACCTAATACCTCTCTTGTTTGGTTCCCATTGTTCCTAATTGAGTTTCTTCACAAAATAATCTATTTAATAAATATTTGGGTACATTGTCATATATTTACCATTTGCTTTTCTTAAACATGGATAACACAGATGCAGCGACACAAGTCAAGCCATATTTATAAATATATTTTCATGAATGTTAAAAAATCCACATTCATATAAACAGAATTATTTTTAAATAATTCTGTTGGCCACAGATATCAGTGAATATTATATGAAAAGGAAGGATAATCACATTAACTAGGAAGGAAAAGCCAGGGATATTTGGCATCAGATGTCCTGTCTAATTTCCAAGTTCTAGAAGGAATTTAGGATCAGGAAGTAAGCTCAATGGCCTCTTAAATCAGGAAAAGAAGTAACTCCAGAAACAAAACGAGCAGCCCACTGGCCCACTGCTTGCTGGAAGCTTGGCATTGGTGATACTAGAACCACAGTTTGTTCCTTCCATTCAAAACACTGCCCGCCAGGGGAGTGAAGTTTCTGACCCACCCATAGTCTCTACAATATACCGATAGTGTATTATAGACTTGTATTCTTGAAACCTATAGAACTTTATGAACCAATGTCACCCCAATAAATTTAATTAAAAATGAAAATAAAATACTGTGGTCTCCTGACCCTGCATTAGATTCTGTAACTGCAGCTCTCAAGTTTGATCTAACCAGTGAACAAGAGCATTCTGGCTTCCTGGGGTAAAGCCTGAGGTATAAGTCATAATTTTTAAGTCACCGTGCATATTGCAAAGTCAACTGTCTAACAGCCCCTCTCTTATCTCTTCGCTGGCATCTTGCAGATAGATTACTACTGCCTAATGTGGCTTTTCTTGAATCCTTTATCTCCGTTTTGTTTTGGCTTTGCTTTAATGCAAACTGCTGAAGTTTGTAGTCTATGCTCTTCTGTGTTTTCACAGTATTGAGGAGACTGTTTGGTATAGTGAGGTTTTTGTAAATATTTTCTTTAATTGATGACTATTGCATAGCAAATTATTCTAAAATTACTACAAATATCCTTCTATCATTGCCCAAACAAGAGTAGAACTTTTTGGAATCAGATTTTTTTGGAGGCCTGAATCACATCCATCTCTACTTTGGCTGAAGTGATGGCAATCCTATCTTTTGTGGCAGGCAACTTCAAGGGACACTGAAAAGCAGCCCAGTGCAGGAATGATTGCCTAGTGGAGACTGGGTGTCTGATGATTACCCCCAAAGCCTTGGGACAGGAGGTCTCCCTTATGAGTTGGGTATTGTCACATCCACCATGTCATAAGGTTGAGCAGGATTTGGAACAAAAATCGTGCAATAAAAAAGTATCCAGAGGGAACAAGTTAGTTACTCAAACACTATGTCCAGACTCTCTACTGCACTTGTCATCTCCCCTTTATCTCAAACTTAGGGCCTTTTGACAGTTTTCCCAAAACTAGCTGATAGAAAAGGAAAAATCCAGGCCTGAGGTTGGTGACAACTGCACCATGGTCACTCATGGGAGGATTCCAAATGATGGTGGTGAGGGAAATCCTTTCAGGGGGAAGAAATTTAAGCATTATAATTTGGAAAATCTCTACGGCATGAGATGATGACTGAGGGAAAATAAACACAGCAACTCCTGGGCAGTGGCATACTAATTAGCCTATCAATTTGGGTCTTGAAATATCAGAGAGAACAGGATCTTGGGAAGACACATGTGGATAAAACTTAACGGACTGAGCATATTGTACGCCAATTTTTTCATGTCACTTCATTGCTCAACAGAAAGTATCTTGTAACCTTGAATAAAATGGCTTCTGCTGTTTAGAACTGCTTTCAGGCACTGTAACATTTGAACAGTAGACTCTCAAATGGACTAGCAATGGTTTTGAAGATGTAGACTACATGAGCCCTCATTTAGGTTCCACCTCAGCAAGCTGATCTGCCTGCCACTGCTACTGATTGCTGTGCTCTCTGCAGTGGAGAAAGCTGACACCCAGTCACGGTAACTTCCCTTGAGAAGACCAGCAAACCGGTGGGCAAGTCGATTCCCTCAGACTCCCCCAGCCTTTGGTGGGATAGAAATTTGTTCCTATATAATTTTTCTCTCTTTCAGGTATGGGTTTGCTTTTCCTGTGGGCAGTGCCTGCTCTGATGCCTAATAGAACAACTGCTTTACAGGGAATGGACCCTGCATGAAATTCCTTCCCCCCAAATGAGATTCCCACTTTACAATACAGGTGGTGGAATGGGTTCCCTTTGCAGGGTCATTAGAGATGATTAAATGTGCCATCTAACCATAAGTGACATCTTATTAACATTTTGAGTTCTGTCAATATATGTAATGACAGAAATTATTTATTAGGCTCTGCTTTGGAGAATATTTTTAAAATATAAAAGAATTCTAAAGGAATTTAGTAAAATAATTAGCTTAAAGTCATGCAGCCAGTAATTATAAGCACTGGATATAAATACAGTATGTGGTCTCAGAACTAATCCCTGTATACTGTGTCACGTGACTCCTTCACCATATTAAATCACTGAGCAGATGACCCCTCACAGCTAGCTGTTTCACAATTGCCCAAATGTGAACATGCATTTACATGGAAAGGCTTTTTAATATTAGAGGCCATTAATGATTAATTATCTTAGCTAAAACAATAGAAATTATTGCCTTTTGAGAGTGGGACTAATAAAAAATTAAGAAAAATTAGAATTAGAATTCACTATAATCACTCAGTTCATTGCTTGACAGTTTCAATGTCAATGCCATAAGTCAAATCATGTCTACTGAAAAGTTTCAATTAGGTAAGTTAGGGAACTACACTTATTTAAATATAAGAATGGTATATTAAAATTAATCCTCAGGAAGGGTGTCAATGGTAATTCCATGGGCCACACTCCCAATCAACTCAATCATCTAGAATGTGATCACATACCCAGAAGTTAGGGTTGACCTCTGAGTGCACAGATATGTAACTATACATACATATAAGTCTTTGTAAAATATGGGGGATACTCTTTCAAATAGGAAAGTAAGTGAGAAATTAGTCAGTGTATCAGAATCTGTAATGAGAAATTATGAACCTGAAGGACCCAATGAAAGTGCTGGAAAAACAAAAACACCCTTAAGGTGCAGTAGAATGTTTATAAACATAATTATGATACATATAAAACATAGCTCCCCAACCCCAACTTAGAGAAGTGTGCAATGCAAGAATGTTTCATTGATCTAAAGCATTCAGAATTAAAGGATAAACTTTTTTATCTTAGAAAGGTAATTTTTGATTGTTCTCCTAAACTACTAGAAACATAAAGAAACTTTCCTACTTCCTGGGCCCAGTTTTCACAGGAATTTTTTAAAAGACTAAAGAAACCACAGAGAAGGTGTTCAACAAATGCGCTGCCCAGTTTGTTTGCAACTTTGTGGTTCAAAATGTCTTTCCTTCTTTCTTTTTCCTATTATACAGGAGGCTAAGACCATTAGACAGAGTGGTCAAGCCAAAAGGTATATGAAGAACTATAATAAATCCACGTGTGGGTAAAAGTCAATATAGGTCATGTAGGATTGAGCACTCTTTTCTCCAAAACCTGAGTGCAAAGCTAAAGCAATAAAAATGAAAATAAAATAGTGCTGCCATGCCTTCAGACTTGGGCAGCTCCCCACTGACTAGGTTAGCTCTCCAGGCTCCTTCAACTGTCTAACCTTTCTTTTATATTCATGAGACTGATCAATAGATGCCCCCTCCTTTACCTAAATAAGCCCCACAAGGTGAAAAAAAGCGACTAAATTAATATTTATTTTGCAACATAAAAAAGCCAGTGCTATCTACAAACACTATAATTAATTGGGATTAATTTCATGTGCAAATTTTGTCATTGCAGGTGTTGATGGAGTAATACATCAAAGGGACTTTACCTCTGTGAAAATCAATGCTAACATAACCTTGATTATTGTTCCTGTGGATGTCACATATAACAACAATCAGTCATGGTTTGTAGCAAACATCTTAGAGAACAAATATAATTTGCTTTTTTATTGGCATTTTTCAAGATGAGAGATAATATGCATTCATGGGTCAAGGAATTCTCTAAAAGAATACAATTTTCTAGGGGAAGCAATGGAGACAGTGTTGGTACATGTGGGAATGCCTGAGAGGAAAATTACAAGAGTGTGAAAAAATACCTTCACATTGATATGGAAACTACTGATTCTGTTTTGTGAACATAGGCTTCCCAGGACGCTTATAGAAAAGTCAGAGATCTACAATTCCATAAAAGAACAACATTTTATAGCACCCAAAGGAAAAAACAACCTAATTTTATGGTAATAGATTTCATACAAGCCTTATCTCTGCTTCTCCTAAATACCACAGACCCTCCATTGTATCAATTATGGCCACAATGGAGCAAGAACAGGGTAAACTTTTGGTTGGTTTTATCTTGTGTTGACCTTTAATAAATCACTGTGTAGTCAAAATTATAACTGCAGTGCTATTTTTCAGATTTATGTATTTGAAAATTTCTTCCATTTAAGTTGCTGTCATTTTTCCTCTTGTCATTATCACATTAAGAGAATTATCAATGGTAGGGCTATCACACTAGCCTATCAATCGCATGTATTAAAAACTTATTGATATAAACAAATAATATGAAAATTAATCACTATGTTAAAATAAACAATAGTCATGAAGGAACCCTGGTGCAGTGAGATGACATGTAAGGTAGTATATGATAAATTTCATTTTTAAAATTATTTTATTGTAAAGATGAATGGTTGCAGCCTGAAGCTGATAAATATGACTTTATAGATCTTCAGCTATTCTTTGCAAAAGAGAAAATTTGCTGAGCACCAAGGAGTTAAGGGATTTAGAGGTACATGTGCAAGCATTTAAGAAAGAAGATAAAGCAACGACAAAACTTAGAAAATGAGTAAGGTTGCTACATAGATCTTCTTTTCCATTCTCTGGTCTGTTTCAGACCATTTTCATTCAATGTGTTTCCAGAGAATTTGAAATTTAGAAGGCCAAGTTTCTAATTTTACCATTAGACTAGTACTAAAATACCATGCTAGAAAAATCAAATCCTTTACAGGAAGAAGTCACATTAAATGTCTTTAAACAACAGAAACCTCAAATGCCCTTTGGTTTTTACTTTTGTCACCAATAATGCAGGCAGAAAAATGCAGTGATATTTCTAGCAATCACCTTAGAAGTCACCTTTCTCCATTCCAAATCATTCCTGTCTGATCCCATAAATATATAAAATAAACTCCTGCTTTTATAACCTCAATCTTGGCTCAGAAGAAACTGTGTTTGGACTTGGTCTTTCCAGCATTAAAATGTGGCCTTCTGCTTTGAGTTAATGCTTAGCCCCTCTGGTTCTTATTTTCTAGGTTACATTTAGTACAGTTTCTATTCAGGGCAAATTTCATTAAATTTCAAGTGTTGGCAGATGCCTTGGTCAGTACAGCACCTCTGAGAGGTGGGGAATGCTGGGTGAAGTCACCAGGGAGTCTCATAATAATGAAGATCTCATTATGGTAAATTTTAATGTTTGTCCTTTAAGTTTGAGAGCATCCCCACATTTTGATGATAAAGGATAAAGAACATATCTCCTTAGAAGGACTTGCTCTCCTGAAATCAAACCAAATTATTTAGGTGAGTAAGCAGAAGAGTATGATATTACTGTAAAAATATTCTAATATACCAATGGACCAGAAAGAAACCCAGGCTTACAAGGACTTGCGATTGATGACAAAGATGAAACTCCAGAGAGCAGAGGAAGAAATAAAGATGATTGCATTTAATGATGTTGGGACAAATGAGTTTGATTTGTAAGACAATGAAATTTCATCTGTACCTTTCAATGTAACTAAAACCAATTCCAAGTGGGTTGTAGAAATGAATGTAAACATCGAAAAATAAAAATAAATCAAGCTTCCAGAAGGTAATAGTAAAAAATTCCTGAACAAGTTATAGAAAACACTAAAAATAAATAAGGACATCTTTGCATCAAAGGGACATCATAAAGAGTGGAAAAAGATTGTGCCACACATATAATCAACAAAAGAGATCATGTCATATATGATAGCATGTGGGAGAGAGAGATAATAGAGATAAATAGAGGGAGACAGAATGAAAGAGAGGGCCTTTTATAAATCAATAAGGCAAAGGTAGCTAATCCCACCTTTAAAATGGGCAAGAAATTTAACAAGTCCTTTAAAACAAAAACAAATCCAAAACACACACACACACACACAGAAATGCTGAAAAGGTGCTAAGCCTCATTAGTAATTAGAATAATTAAAATTAATATTCACCAGAATGACTAAAATAAAAACAGATTGATAAATCAAATGTTGGCAAACATAACACAATTCTTATATGTGATTTATGGGAATTTGAATTTTATGACAACATAGAAAAAACCTGTGGCTTTATCTAGCACAGTCGAATATGTGTACATATGTACTAGTGGTCACACACAAAATTCTCATCAGATCATTGTTTGAAGTAGCCCCAAATGATGCAATTGTCCATATAGACATATAACTGCATAAGTGGTGTTACAGTCATATATATAGTGGAACACTATAAAATAAAAATGAATGTACTGTAGTGATATAAATCAACATGCGGAGCTCCCATAATCCAGGCAAAACTAACCTAGAGAGTTTAGAGATGTATACTAAAGTGGAAGAACTCTAAAAGAAAATGAGGATACAATTACTATAAAAATCAAAATCATTTTTGACTTTCCCTTTAAGGGGAGGAGGAGCAGGGCAAAAAATTGTTATTAGGAAGTCATATGGGGATTCTGGAGTGCTGGGAACTTTGCATTTCTTACCTAAATGGATGTTTGCTTGATAATAATTTATTAGTCTGTAACTTTATGTGTTGTGCCCTTTTAGCATATGATATATTTCACAATAACAATTTTGTTTGGAATGTTTTAATTTCATATCTTAGCACTGATAACTATGTACATCTTGGGACAAATGCCTGTCAGGGAAACATTTAAATACCTTATGAAAGATTTATACATTCATCAACCTGCTGACACTTGAATCACTAACTAATAGGTATACTAGCTATTGAACATGTTTACTTAATTAGACTTTCACCTTTATATTTCCATGATGTAACAATTCAGAGACATCAATTATTTGTTTCTTCACAAGTCTTGGTAACAAGACTGGAAATGAATTTAACTGTTGTGCAATGAAAATCTGAAATTCAGAAATAAATATGTGGATTTCTGCAGCTGTAACACCACGTTACTATTCAACCCCAGTCTGCAAATCTGCTTCCTCTGTGACCTGACTGGGTTGTCTTTTATAATTTAAGCTGGCCCTTAGCAAAATATTAATGCAGCAGGAACTTTTACATCCTACACTTCTCCGTCATGTCCTCTTGACTCTCTCTAGTCCTGCAGTTCTATTATATCTAAATAGAAATCCTAAAATTCTTTATTCTGATTTATTTCCCAAGAAACTCTAGCCCTTTCACTTATTTTGAGGTTATCTAAGCAATTATTTTAGTTCCTAAATGATTCCCCCTAGTGATTGACAACACTGAAGCCTGGTGAACATTATAGCACTTCAACAAAGCATAGAGGCACCAGTCAGCCTGGGGACACTCCCTGAAAACTTATCAAGGCGGTCCCTTTCCCCAAACTGCAAAAATGTGTGTCACTGAAATAACAAAGAAGCAGTGAATTTATATCCATTAGAGAATAGAGAGAAGACACAAGGTCTGTCCACAAAGTACAAAGCCATGTACTATGAAAAACAGACACATTTACTGAAGAAGATACAAGATACAAGAAATATTAGACATAGGAAAATGATGCTTCAGTCCCCTTCAAAGTAGGCACCTTGGGACCTCACACAGTTTTCCTCCATCATCAGCTGCCCTGTCATATTTTCCCCAATCTCACTGATGGTCTAAAATCTCTTCCCTTTCAAGGGTGATTTTAGTTTTGGGAAAAGCCAGAAGTTGCAGGGTGCCAAATCTGGGCTTCAGGGGTCTGAGTCACCTGGAAGATTTGATGTTTTGCCAAAAACTCTGCATAAGATGTGATACATGAGTAGACACATTGTTGTGATGAAGCTGCCAATCATCAGTCACCTATAGGTGCAGTCTTCTGAATCATCTGAGTATCTTCCATGGAGGAATGTTCAAGCATCATGCAAAATTTGATGCAGACTCATTGCTTTACTCACTCAGTCATTTGTAAGACCACACAGTACACATGCTTGCTCAATGGGGTCTACTGCCCCTACTAACTAGTACAGTGAAGTTGTCATTGTTCACACATGCACATTACAGGCCACTCTCCTTGTCTGATAGGTTATATCGATGTTGACAAATCATTATATTAACAATGGCTGGACTTTTTCCGGACAGGCCTCGAAGATTTGATACATGTCTGTTTGGGTGTTAGGGCTGCTGCAGAGGTGTGAGTGATGTGGTTGCATTCCATTTATGGATTTGAGCCATCACCTTCCTGGTCCCTGCCATTCCTACTCTAAATTCTCAACAAAAGTTAGTTGACTATATAGAGCAAGGGCAGATGGAGCATTTTTCAGCAAGTTGCCTTTTGATTACTTTTCTCTATTGGACATGTGACTTCCATGACTCTTCCAGATTAAAGAGAAAAAAATGACATATCACCGACTTAGTAAACAGTGGAGAATATTCTTATTGGGGAGTACTGTACCAATAGGCACTTCTATTAAATTGAATATTTACAAATATTTGGTTCTCTTGGCTCTTGAACCAAGTCCCAAATTGGTAGGGATAAAATAGAGAAGAGTTAAGGACATTTATTAGCAAATTATTATATTTACTTGGGAAAAATCTAAATGGGCATGAATTTTTCAGTAATAAATCTATGATATCCCTGCCGGTTGCTTCCTGTACCTTGAAACTGTGTTCTTTCCATAAAGGTGCATGATTATAATGTATTCTTGGTAGTTTATTCATTAAATCATACCTATTTTGTTTTTGTAATAACTCTGCCTTAAATGTGATTTTGCATATTACTTATGATCTTAATGTTAATATTATCCATCATCTTTTTTGGTTACTATTTATAGGTTATACCTAATTTAAATATAGATGACAATATGAATCTATTCATCTTTCTCTGGATGGAGACAAGAATTTAGAATTCTACCTACCTGATCCCTTTCTCTTCCTTATAATCGATTCCTCAACATCAAATCACCCCTATAAATAGGTCTGAGCAACTCATAATTCTTCTTTATGGAAATGGGGTATGTGATCTAATCTTGGTTAAAGGACCATCATGGAAGGTCTATCTGAGGCTTTTGGAAAAAAACTATTTTTCACTTTTTTTTTCTGATAAGAAAGTGTAGAATAGATCTGTTTATTCTTCTGAGGCTGGTAAATTTCTAGATATCATCTATGGAATTTCTATGGTTAACTTAAGGCTCTGAAGATGGTTTGCAGTTGAAGTCAGGTTGTACCTGATGTCAAAGCAATATATCAGGCACTCATTAACAGTAGTTAGCCACTGGTTTCCTAACCTAGAGCCTATCTTAGCTCTTGATTTCTATTACATAGGCTTTTTTTTTAATAACAATTTAATACATTTCATGTGTCTGTTCTTTGAAGCCAAATGCATCAAAAATACATAAATAATTTTATTTCCCTCTCTCTCTCTCCTAAATAGGGAAATATCTGTTTAGATTTCCCAAAAGGTTTTACTGTAGTCTTTGGAAAATAAAATACACACACAAATGCAAAAATGCAAAAATCTGAAGTCCACCCTTTTATTAGATCTTCAGGGAAGTTGTATATATGATAAACTGTTTCAGTCTTTGCCTGAGAATATTTTTATTTCCCTTGCCCTCCTGAATAATAGAGTAACTGCTTATATGATTATAGATCACCAGTAATTGTAAATTGGCAATGTTTTTTTCTGCTTCCTAAATACTGAATCTTCAGGACCATTAAACAAAATGCACCTAGGTTTTAGAGCAGGAAAATAGGAAAAAAAATTTTGAAGCAAAAAATGTGGTAAAATATTTAATAACATAAATAGCATAATATTTCACCAATGCAATGTAAACAGAACTCAACGGCAGCATTAACAACCATTATTCACCCCAAATTCGGGGAGTGCATCTTATAGTGTGAACAATACGGTACTCTACTTTCTTGCCTTCATCATCACTGCTGAGAAAGTCTAGGATCTGTACAATTATTAGCCCTGGGTAGTTATTTTCTTATTAAATATTCTTTGGTTAGATTTTAGACACTCTCTTTTTCTTTGATGTTTTGTGATTTCACCATGATATGTTTAAGTGTGGATTTAGTTTTAATTTATAGTTCTTAAGATACTTAGATTCTCTCAAGTTGAAGACTTACAACTTTCCTCAGTTCTGGAAAACGCCTGCAATTATCTTTTTATCATTTCATTTTTCTCATTCTATGCTTATTATTCATTAATTTAAGTTGATCCTTGCCTCTATTTCTCTTCATTTGTTCCTTATATATTCATTCTCTTTATCTTCCTGAGATGCATTAAGGATAACATCTTCAAATCTATCTTCTAGAGTACTATATCCTGCTTCATGTATGAATAATCTACTTTTTAATACATCTATCAATTTTTATAAAATAATTTTTTTAAAGTTTTATAAATGGCATTTTTTCAAATATGGCATTTATTTATTTTTATATGTTCTACTTAATGTTGGTCTTCGAGTGTCCATTTTACCTTTTTTTTAAGTATTAGACTTGCTGATACCTTATTTTGGTTTGTAAATGCTAACCACTCTGTCACCTTCAATGACTATGGTGTTTTACAGAGACACATAAGCCTGACCTCAGGAAGCATTTTAAGGTTCCTATCTTTATATCTCTCTCTGGACATTCACAGGTAACACTGAACCTTGGCCAGACTTCTTATTAATTTCTCAGTGTAAGCTTTTTATTACACATAAGTGGTATGTATTCAGGCCCCACCCTTTCTAACCATAAATGCGTGAATCTTTCCCTAGTGGTAGCCCTGGGCATCTGGTTCATAGCCTATCCTGGCCAGGAGATGTAGTCTGGCAAGAACATGATTTAATAACCATGAATCTATCTATACTTATTTTGTTGGTGATTTCATACTGCCTAGTGGCTTTAAATATTCTCTATACACTGATAAATTCCAAATTTACATCTTTAACCCAGGCATCTACCAAATCCAGGCTCATACATCCAACTGTTCACTTGACAGCTACTTACTTTAATTTTCTTATAACCATCTCAACCTTAGCATATTTTACAACTCAGTTCTGATTTTTCTGACAAAAATGACATTTTTAACAGTCTTCCTCATCTCAATTAATGACCTCATCCTTCCAGTACCAAGACAAGAATGTTGGTGCTGCCTCTGAGTCTTCTTTAGCTATCTCACTCATATTCAATCTGTCAGGAAATCCCAGTGACTTCACCTTATGATAATGTCTAGAAGATTAACATTTTTATCCCCTCTACCATTACCAGGCTGGTTCAACCCACTATCATCTTCTACTTGAATGATTACCGTATCCTCAAAATTAATCTTCCCATTTTCACCCCTCCCTCCTTTAAAAGTATCCATATGATCTGGATATTCATTAGCACTCTGAGCTTATTTTCTTATATTTTCTCCCTCTCTTATGACCACAGTGGTTACCTTACCATTCTTGAATTTTCTTGGAAAGCCCTGGGCTGAGGGCTTTTGTAATAGTGGTTTCTTCTGCATGGACATAACCATGGATGTTTTGCAATTCTTGACTTGCCTCCTCCCAGTCTTAATACAACATTTTATTTAATCAAAAATGTTCTTCAAATTACTGCATTTAGACTTGAGAAATACTCACATTCTTTATATCTCTTACCTGTTTTTTATGTCATCTATCAGATCTAATGTATACTTAATTTTTGTCTGCTCCTTTCTCCTAGACTTGAATACAGACTTTACAAAGGCACGGAATTTTGCTTCCTTGTATTTTTTACTCCTATATTACCAGTAGCTGTACACAGTAGACCTTCAATCATTATTTGTCCAATAGATGAATGAAAACAAAAGAAACAACAGAATATGCAGACCTCCGTGGCTGCACTTTGATTCAGGAGACTCAGTTCCTATCCATGCCATGCATGGGCCTAGGCTCTGTCTCAGAACCCATAGAAATGCCAAGACCTCACTTCCTAAATGCATTTTAAGTTCGATTTTACAATTCTGATCTCACTCATGCCCCAGTATCCACTTGGAGTTCCTTTGTTATATTTTATTCAGAATTTCTTTGTGTTTGGAGCAGAAGGGAGATTTCTTATCTTCCCCAGTAACAAGACTTGGTGCCACCTTTATATGTGAGAATATATTCATGGTTTGGAAATTACCTGCGTGTTTAGCCTTACACAGATGATTGCCTACACAAAACTCACTTGCCACAGAAGATGGTCTTTCTCAGATATCATACCATGATGTATAAACAATGGACAGAAATTAATCAAATGTGATTTCCCCCCCAAATTTGTATCTGGTTCTGCAAGTTGTCAATCAAACCTGATGCCCTTTTTCTTGCAATAAACTCTATTGTCTATTCTCTGGATCACCAGGGAGAGGTTTTTTAACTTATGAAATTCAATTGAAATGTTCTAGTCAATGAAAAAATTAAAAAAGTATTAAACAACTAAACTTCATACTCAAAAACATCCTGAATTTAGAGGCGATGTAAGCCAATAATCATCACAGCATGGATTCTCTCAACTTAATTGGACAGTGAATATATCTTATAGAAGAAAGGATCTATTTAACTCTATTAAAGGATCAACTTATTTTAAAGTCAAGAATAAAACAAGCGGGCTAAATTTTAACTATGTAATTGTATACTGTAGGCAAAAGGGAAGTATAAATATCCTCAAGCAGCTAATGTAGTCTATATTTAGAGTTTGTCCACAGGCTCAGAATTCCATATGTAAACCATAAACACAAAATAAAGGGAGACTTTGATATGAAATATTTGCTTAATTTCCTATGTATATTGAGTATATTCTCATCTCTACTCCTTTGTTGGGATCAGTCCAGCAGAAATGGCATCCTTTATACTCATAGGTTAGTCATATTTTCCTCTTATGCTGTAATTCAGTGCCTGGCCATAAAAATCCTTCAAAAACTTTCACCATTATATGAAGTCCATGACACTTCCATTCTTTAAATTCCTATAGCAGTTGATTGTTACTGAGCTTGACATCTAAATACATATTGCTCTACACTGTGATGACTGTTTTTGGTTTTGTAATTTAATTTAATGCTGTCAAAAAGATGTAGCCCTTGTTTCTTACAATTGTGGTTTAAGCTTCTTTAGAACAGAAACAGAGTGTGTTTGTTTGTTTGTTTTGTAAGCAAATATTTTGGCATGCCTACTATGTGCAAGAATAACATTTTCTTTTAAAAAATTAAAATATTGATTTTCACAGAGCATCAAAACCAGAATCACTTTCTTAAACCAGCTTGAAATCAATTACTTCATTCTCTTGGTATTTGAACTAGTGCTAATTTTCAAAAGCTGGGGTAAAGTTGTTGAAGACTCAGGAGTGGGATTCGCAAAATGAATGTTTGTATCACGTGTATCACCAAAACAGATGATATGAATCAGCAGGGGATAAATGAGATTCCAAAATCAGCAGATAACTTCATTTTAGCATTCATTGTGTTTTTTGCATTAGCAACATGAACAACATCCAATTTATTTTCTCAACATTGCACAACAGCATTAAATACACATTCCAGCATTCACTGTGTTTGTATCTGTGCTCATATCTGAACCTGGAACTATTCCATACCTTATTGCATTTCTTCTGAATACGTTCAGCTTGGGGATTTCATGGTGAGTGAAGAGCTCTCAGAACATAAGTTGCAATATGTTGCTTTTAGCAATTCAACATATTCATTCATTGGAACTTCCATCTTTTTGCATTCATTTTCCCACCAACATGTGCATATACATCAGCACATTTGCATAAAGTATTCAAGGAACAAACATATAGGTTTGCTTTTTCTCCCAAGAACTTAGTAAGGTTGCCAATAGGGCATCCTTCCCGGCTGGTCACATTTCCTCTTTTAGTGTTATAAAGGAGGGGGTGTTTCAGAGCTATGGGTACTCTGCGGGAAATGTGTCCTCTTCAGTCATTCAGTCATATCCCTACTGTCAGGCTGAGGGACAAATCAAATTGACCTGTCAAGGAGCAGGAACTGTTTGTGATTGAATTATTTCATTTCTCACCAAAATGATGTGTGTGCGTGTGTGTGTGTGTGTTAAGAGTTACTAGGTACTCAGAGCTGAATTTGTTTTCCGTTGAAAACTTATCTTCCTCATCAGATGAGTATAACAATAAAGAGCTAACACATTCAAGTCACAGGGTTTAAAAAATGTTAACACTAAGTTTTTTAAAGTTTAGTTCTCTAACTGATGTGAATAATGCCATATTTAAGTTAGTGAAGTAAAGAAAAAGAAACGAAAAGTTGACAATGTCTATTTTTTTCTCTTCCCAACCTGCTCAGAAACCTTGTCCCCAGACTCTCTACAAGCTCACCTCACAGGAAGCTCTTTGTTCTCCCGCAGTCCTTAATTCGGAGCTCCACTCTGTTCTTCCTGGTCCAAGGCCAAAGCCTTCTTGCCAGTCCTTTGTCAATTCTCAGTTTAGTCCCACTGATTTTCAGATTCTTATCTCTTATCTACGTGTCCTGTTCAAGGTCACTGACAGCTTTGTAGAGTGGTTATAGATTTTTATTTACTCTTCAGAGTTTCTTTCTAAGTAGAGTTGAAAAGGAGCAAAGAGGATTTCTGATTAAATTCAAATGTCTGATTTCTCTGAAAAATCAGGAAATTTGACATCACCTATGACAAAATTCTACACTCATTTATTTTTTTTTAATTTAAAAACATCACTACTGAAAAACTTCATCACTGATTTTTATGTGCACTATACTGGGCATAAAGAAAATGAGTGTGTTTTCAGGCTTTATTGCAACAAAGAGCACATGCTTTAGCTGTGGTGAGTAGACATATAAACACATCATATAATTCAGTGTCATAAACTGTTTCAAAAGGTACCTGTAGGAAAACAGAAAAGGTAGCAACTTACTGTGCCTGGGTTAGATGGGCAGATGCAATCCAGGGTCATTTTATATAATCTACGTTTTAAAAAGTGAGTTTGACTTCACCAAGTATGATAGAGAATGAAGACATTGTGGTCAAAAGGAACAAGAAGGTATGAAAGTGCCTAACATTTCAATGTAGTATGATGAGAGTAGAGACACGATTATTAATCTGTGACAATGATAACTATTGAAACACATTTTCTCATGTATTTTCACAGCACACTAATTGACCAGGCTGGAACAAGATCAGATCGCTTGGAAGGGAATTTGATAAAACACACCTGTATGTATCAACCACACCATTTCAACTCAGAACTTGTAAGCATTGAGAAACTGTCATCATTTTTATTTATTTTATTTCTCTTATTGTGGTTAAAGACCTCATGATATTTTAAGATCTTTTGGTGAGTAAAAGGTCGTAACTCAAGCCCTTGAATAAAATATGTAAAATTTAGTCTAGGAAAATGTGGCCTTATTGATATTTTTCTCATATAAATGATGACCTACCATGTGTAAAATTTAACTTCTCAAGTGAATATGACACAACTTTTATATTTTGGCCACATAATTATCTAACCAAATTGTCATCAAAGTGCATTGTGCAATAAAATTTATTTTGGCACCAGAAGGAAATATAGCATTTACATTTGTTTCTATCTTTTAAGTTTTCTTTTGTAAAGAACATTCAACCTTATAGAAGGGACTGTGAAAAGCACAGAATATTTTGTCCCTAAGACCAGGAACAAGGTAAGAATGTCCAGTGTTAACACCAGTACTCAACATTGTATTAGAAATTCCAGAGGAATAAGAAGAGGAAAACAAGTAAAAATCATCCAGACTGAGAAGTAAATACAACTACCATTAATCTCATATGGCATAATGATCTAGGTTAAAAAAAAACAAACACCCAAAACAGCTTATTTATTGGGTGGCCCTCAAGCTAAGAATGTTTATTTTTATTATTATAATTATTTTTTAACCAAAGATATATCCACTGATTCCAGAGAGAAAGGGGAGGGGAGAGGGAGAGAAAGATCCATGTGAGGTAAACATTGATTGGTTCCCTCATGTACGCACCCTGACTGGGATCCAAGCCTGCGACCTAGACATGTGCCCTAAGACCTGAACCTGTGGCCTTTCGGTTTATGGAATAACACTCCAATTAACTTAGCTACACTGGCCAGGGCTAAGAATGTTTATTATTAAAGACGTGAAGAAGAAAAAAAAGAGGAGAAGAGAAGGATGAAGGAAAGGAGGAGGAGGACAGGAGGAGACAAAGACGTTATGGTCCCTACTAAACTTAAGGCAGTTATCTTCCCCCGACAGAAAAAACTTACCAACACTTTAACTATACAGAAAAGTTACTAAAACTCTCAAGTGAGTTTAGCAAAGCTATAGTCATTTACTCCCAGGTATTTCCCAAGATAAATATTTATGGACATATTTCCATATAATTACTCTTTATCCTAATTTATGCAGCAGTTTGATTTATAGTAGTCTCAAATTGGAGACACCCAAATGTACATCAACAGGTTAATGAATAGATACTTTGTAGCATATCAATACAATGGAATGCTACTCAACAAGAAAAAGGAATAAACTAGTGATACACACACTGACATGGATAAATTTAAAAATAAGTACAAGGGTGTGTTGATTGAAACATACCAATCTAAAAGTATATATTGTATGATTCCAGGTATGTAAAATATTGAAATGTGAAAACTGAACTGAAACCAGAAACAGATCAGTGGTTGCCTGGTGACAGGACGCATCAGAGGTGAGAGGGCTGATTTCAAAAGAGCATCAGGAAACACTAGGGAGTGATGGTTATGTTCATTATCTAAACTGCGGTGATGGTTTCCCTGGTGTATACTAAGTCAAAGTTTTCAAGCTGTACAGTTTATATGTGTGTAGTTTATGGTATATTATTATATTCTAATAAAGCTGTAAGCAAATGCATGGGATGGAGTTAAAGCAGTGCTTAGAGGGAAACGTACAGCTTTATATGCACACATCAGAAAAAATATGTAAAACTAATGTTCTCAGCTTCCACCTCAAGAAATTAGAAAAAAATTAAACCCAAGAGGAAGTAAGCAAATAATAAAATAAAGAAAAGGAATAAACCGGAAAATAAACAAGTAGTGAATTATAAAGCCAAAGTTGTTTTTTTAAACAATAAAATTGATAAACCTCCAGCTACTATGATTGTAAAAATGGAAAAGGAAAAAGGGTACAGTGCCAATAGCAGGACAAAAAGAACACTGATACCACTTACACAACCACTAAAAATAGAACAAAGGGATATGTGTACAAATTTTAGGTCCCAATTAACAACTTATGTGGGACAGGAAATTTATCAGAACACACAAATTTCCAAATTCACTAGAAGAAATAGAAAGTATGAATAACTTTATTAAATAACTTCATTCAAAACCTCCTTCAAAGAAAAGAACAGCCCAGATGTTCTTATTGGTGGATTCTACCAAACATTTAAGGGATAAAAAATAAAAGTTTCTACAAACTTTTTCAGAATTTGAAGGAAGGAATTATCTTTTGCAATTCATTTTATTTTTATCTACCTAATCCTACTATCAAAACCTGAAAAGATCTTAAGAAAATTACCCATGCCAATTACCCTCATTTCTTATTGAAATAAAAATTGCCTTCTTATAAAGTTAACAGAATAACATTTTAAATATGATATACATAAAATAGTTTTTTATGTATATGTGTGCATAGCATGTGTACAGGATCATAATACAGGATCACATTTATACATTTATTTTAGAAAATTCACTCTATATGAGTTACATATAGCTAGCTACCTGTAATGGTTACCTTAGTTATATGTAAATCAAAAGCAACCATGCATTTTTCAATCATTTGAGCTTTTTTAATGGTCTTCAAAATCAAAGTGATCATATTCCTTTGCTTTAATTATTTTTATTCATAAGCCCAACATAAAAATTAATATGCTAAACTAAAATATATACAAATTCATTCTAGAGGTCTTTTCTATATGTCTCGAGATAAGGAGTTTTTCTTCTGAGACCTGTGAATATTCTTCTCTCTGAAATTATATTAAAATAATTGTTACAGTTCAGAAAATACAGGTATACTAGGGAATTTATAAATGACCATTTGAAGAAATGCCTACTTTATTTATTGCCATTTGACGACCATTAAAAACACATTTTCTCTTGTTCTTGGCAAGTAGAGGTCCAGTGAAGAGCAAGCCTAGAATGAATGTGGCATTTATGCATGCTATCTGGACAGATTTAATTGTTCAAGTATACCTGCTAAATGAAGACATTTATTCAATATCATAAAAAAGTAAAAGTGGAAACCCCACTTAGTGTGAATCCTTCTGAGAATCTATAAAATTGCCCTGGTGCTAGGGAACATTATCCTTCATGATATCCTTCAATGAGGCAATCTGAGGCTGGTGTTTTTTTGAGGGAGATTTTGAGATGCAATAAATTAGTACATTTCTAGAATATTTTCTAAAATTCACCATAGTTTTAGTCATGGATGGAGAGAACTAGCCATGATATTCCTCCCTGTTCTTAAGTCTGTATGCTACACACCATACACAACAATGGAGGCATTGTTACCTTATGAATTCTTCTCATTTCTTTTTTACCAAAAAATTCTTCAAAAATTTTAATTGTTCCACATATTTTTTTAAATGTGCAAGGACAAAAGGAGAGAAGTTGAAACCTACCCAACAATATTTAAGGGAAAGTTTGCTGATGGGTCTCTAAGAAAGATGTATCCACTAATTTTTAAAGAATGGGTGAAGATAAATACATCTTCATGATGATCCTAGATCTTTCTGTGTGAACATGCATTATTTTGGATTTGCTCACTGTCTTGGGACCATGAGTGGTGAGTATAGTTAAGGTGCCAAGGTTAAGATGTTGAAGTGGAGAGATCAAGGAAATCAGAAGGTCTGTAATGGTATTGTTCGGCCATAATAACACTGTTGGATTCCCTACAGGAATTCGTCAGTTTGGACAACCTCCAGTTCCAGATTTTTTAATAGGTGAAATGCTAAAGTTTTCCCATTCTAAGTCAGTCT
Organism: Phyllostomus hastatus; assembly: GCF_019186645.2. Taxonomy (NCBI): domain Eukaryota; kingdom Metazoa; phylum Chordata; class Mammalia; order Chiroptera; family Phyllostomidae; genus Phyllostomus; species Phyllostomus hastatus. Next base: position 33,576,355 of record NW_025333960.1, read on the forward strand.
TAAAATTCAAAGCTAAATTAAACTGAAAAATCTCTCTCATCTCAGCATAACTTGGCTACACTGGCAATGGCTCTGCAGTTAATACAACCTGATGGTGACAGCTGGATGGCTTGCGTCACTTCTCTCCATGACAGGGATCAACAAACATTTTCTATAGAAAGTTGAGGTAGTAAATAATGTGGGCCACACAGTCTCTGCCACAACTATTAAACACTGTCCATACAACATAAAAACAGTCAGAGAAAACACATAAACAAATGAGTGTGAATATATTTGAATAAAACATTATTTTCAAGCTTGATGGACATGAAGGATGCCTATAGTGGGGTATAGATAAATGCTTAAAAGGAATTAAAAGGCATAGAAAACAGTAAATATTGATGTCAAATGTCAGCTTTCTTTGCAAAAATCCACTATAAGTGTCAAGACTCTCATATTTCTATGATATTTCTCAGAAAAACTTTATATCACAAATAATATTCTCTCATTTAAATAGTTCTGCAGACATTTTAATAGTGCATACTTGATATATCATTGGTCTTATTTTTCGAGTATTTTCACATCTTCCCTCTAATTAAGAGGTAGATTTTAAGAAAGACTGGCAGACATCATATGTGATATGTCAAATCCTCCTTGAAGGTTCCTATGTACCTGATCCCCTGTCCTCAATTACTGTCTCAATAACTGAAGGAGACCAGAAGAACAACCATAACTTAGAAGGCACATCCACACTTCCAGCCTACATTCTTACTGGGGGAGCTAAAAAAATGATGCTATTAAGTGTACAGATCGGAGTGTTTCCTATTTAATTATGCAACAGTTTTTAAAATACACTTTTATAAAGTTTTCCATACCCAATAAAAAATGATAGTAGGCATTCAGATTCATAAAAGCATCATTTAACAAGCTGAGTTTTGGTCATAAGGCAGAACCCTGCTCTTGTTATGCAGAGCTATAGTAGGGGGCTTGTTGTTGAAAGCAGCCTCGATGGAGACAAGAAGAAGGAACACAGGAATTAAAAACACAAGTTCCCTAAAACTTCAAGTACAGTAAGCAAGACTCAGCCAGGAGCTTGTTTAGAGGAAGGTATGGCATTTTTTAAATATATGCGGTAGTTGAAATGTGGTATTATTCTTTATTTTTTTCCAATGCAATCAACTCTTCTGTTGATGGATTTTTAAAATGCTCACTCAGCAGTTTCTTTGTTTTCATCTTTGTAGCACTCTGGCACAACACTCCGGAATGAATAAATTAAAATGGTTTCTACCTAATCCCCTTAGAGAGGTTTAATTGTGCATAGACTAGAGTATTTTAGTTGACTAGGCTTAACACATTATGTTTTTTAAAGCCTAATAATTGTGTTGGTGTAATCAATTCTAATATGTAACATTTGAGATGTGTGTACAAATCTCCGAGGCCCTACTTTTGCAATGAGAGGGAAGGCAATGTGTCATTGCTGATCCATATAGGAACATGAAGAAGAGCTGCTTGATGAGAGAACACAAACTCTATTTCACAGGGTCAAACTCTCCCACCCACCTCTGCTTGGGGATAGAAAAGGATAGAATACTTAATATGCCTGGTATAGAAAAAAATGCAAAGAATTGAGCAAAAATGAAGTTTGTAAACCTATTCTACAGCAAGACAAGTGTGTTCAGTCCAGAAAGTCCGATACCTACGGTCGCAAAGGGTCTTGGAAAGAGAACAACCCGCTGAACAAAGCAAAACAACTTGTCTTTGAGTGGAAAGTATGGGGTCTCAAAGGCAAATATCTAATGGCTTTACCCCTTCTACAAAATGCCATCTTTCATCCTTTTAACAGGCTCTTTCACAGAGCAAATGATTTTAATTTTTTTCCTGATTTTTTTTACATTTTATTTTTATTTTTAATTTTATTTTAATCGTTGTTCAGGTACAGTTTTTTGTCCTTTACTCCCATCTCAGCCCACCCACCTGACCCCCCTACCTCCCTCTCATTTCCACCCCCCCTAGTTTTTGTCCATGTGCCCTTTATATTTGTTCCTGTTTGATAAGATTCAACTTACCAATCTTTTCTTTAATGGATCATGTCATTTTTTTTCAGATAAATAGAAGCACATTAAGCCTAAGAACCCTTTGTTTGATAAGCCATGGATCCTCAAGATCAACTTTGTTCTAAAAGTTTTATAGTTTTATGTTTACATTTAAGTCATTCTGATTTTGAGATATTTTTAGAAAGGCATTAGGCTTAAACCAAAGTACTATTATGTATATGTTTAATTTTTTATTTGATATTTACTTGCTGTTATTGTTGCTGTTTGTTGTAAGAGCTATCCCTCCTCCTATACTTTTGCACCTTTGTCAAATATCAATTTGGTATATTTGTGGGAGTCATTTTCTGGGTTATTGATTCTGTTCCATTGATCTATGTGTCTACCTCTCCATCAATATCACACTGTCTTTATTGTCATAAATTTATAGTAAGCCCTAATATTCAGAAGAGTGATCCCTCTCATCTTATTAAAAATATTTTGCCCCTTAGGGTCTATGTCTTTCCACATAAATTTAGAATCAATTTTTCTATGTCAACAAAAAGATCTTGCTAGGATTTTGTTAGAATGTGCATTAAAGCCATAGGTCAATTTAGGAGGAATTGACATCTTTTCCAGGTTGAGTCTCCTGATCCATAATTTCTCCATTTCTTTAGGTATTTTATTTCTTTCAACATTTTATAATTTTGGTTCATAACTCATTCAATTTTCTTTAGAAAGATTAGCCTTTTGTTTTTATTATTCCCCTTTTTCCAACAAAAGTCTTCTGACAGGCAAGTAATTCTAGATTTTCTTCCTTAGGAAGATTCTAATTTTTGTGCATTTCCTTATACTATTGCTTCCACATGGAAAACTTCTTGCCTCCCTTCCATCATGATCTCAGAGTTCTTTTAAAATAGAGCTGGCCCTTGATGAAAAAATCAGGAACTGTGTAGTATACTGATCATAATTTAAATCCTTGCTCTACGGCTTTGTGAGTGCTCAGCAAGTCAGTTCACTTTTCTGAACTTTAATTTATCATGTGGAAAAAGACAGCATTACTTAATACATAGTTTCGGATGTGTGAGTATATGTATATCTAAACTAAAAACCATATTCATTGTACTAATCAGAGAAACATATACAGAGGAACACCTAGTAGGTGCTCAATCAACAGTAAGTATTTTTATTTTATCTCCCTAAATCTTGATTATCGATGGCACTTTATTGCTTAGTGTATTTCGCTATTATTATATCTTATTGAGCCTTTTTGTACTATGCATATTTTACTTAATGTTTTTCATCTTGATGTTGTAGTATGTGCTGTGTGTATGTTAATTCCATGGATAATTCATAAGCCTTATAAAGAGAAGAAACTGTGCCATTTTTATGTCTATGATGGAATTTAGACATGCATTTGGATTGGTGCATTGCCATGAAAGACCTTGGCCTTCATGTCAGAAAATCCTGAAGCCTCATTGCTGTGTGGCATTGGGAAATGTTATGTTCTCTGACCTTTAGTTTTCTCATCTGTTAAAGGGAATAATAATACTTCACAGTACTCTTGATAAAACTGAGTAAGAACATATATAAAAATGCATATGTAATATACATATATCTAATATCTAACTAATAGAATTAGTAAATAGATTGTCTCGAGGAACCTGTATGGAAGTTATGGGTACTTTTTATTTCACATATAAACAAATAAAACTGAGATGTGGATAGGTTTACTGGTTTACAAAGTACAATACAATTATTTGATAACAAAATATTATTCAAAATATTATTCAAGAATTGTGGAGCTTTAAGAAACAGTAGGGATAAACAAATTTATCTTCTTTCACCTATACACACACAGAATTCAAAAATTTCTAGACAGAATAGTTTTTCCAAGGTTGCTTAGCTAAATAGAGGTAAAGCCAGAAAAAAACTCAGGGATCCTGATCCCTACGCATAAGCTGTGTTTGTGAAACAATTTGTCCTCACTTGTGCCCAGCTCTTACTGGCATTTGGGCTCAAATTGCTTCCTTATCCATTCATATCTGCTGCCTCCAAACTCACCATATTTTCCCTTCCAGCTCTGCATCCATATGGCCGTGCTCATCTGGGAGGTGGATGTCTGAAATTTCCACCATCACACCATCCCCTTCCTACCATGTGAGGAGGCCAGAAAATGACTTTTGGGCACTATTAACCCAAGCTGGCTAAGATTCAGGGATGCTGAGGTGAAACGTCCTCCATCATATTTTCAAGCCCTGAAGCCAGTCTCCGGCCTTCTGCAAACCAAGATGCATTTGGGAGCTTAGAATGCAGTTTCTGTACTTTTTTCAAATGACCCCATTGAAAGCAGGAGCACAGGGCAGAAAAATGACTCCTAGTTCTATGGAGTTACGTATGAAAAATATTCTGAGTATCCAACATGAGCAGAAAACTTTGTGAATGAGCACATGCATTATAAATTCCCAGGTCCACTAAAACATGAGGAACTCTCACGTACAAGGTATATGTTATTTACCATTTACTTTTCTTTTCAGTCTCTAGATCAGAATCTCTGTGAGTTGACATATTCAGGGAACACTTTCCAGAGAAAGTAAGAATTGAGGTGTGTTAGAAATCTCTATGGTGTTAAGTTTTGTTTTGTTTTGTGATAATGGCAAATTTCAGAGCTGAATTAACACAGAAAGATGGTATGATTTGCAGTCTCCAAATTTTCCTTTGTCAAATATATTTACCCCTATCCTGCCATGCCACCTATAATTTCCCTAAATATCTCTTTTTCAGATTTGAATAATCAAAGGTCATCTTAACCACACTTATCTGATACACTTTGTCAGATTAGTTCTTACTGATTGGAAATGCCATAGGCAAGAACTCAAAGGACAGGGCAGTTTTGATGGACAGATGCAGAGAAGGGTCCCATGCTTATGATGCTACTTTGGGAGGCTTGTCTTAGGTGGAATTCGGTAGTGCAGTGATGGAATCATGAGGAAGGGAGGCACTGCGAAATGCCAGGGTGCGTTGACAGGAACAAAGATGAAGGAAGAGTTAAGGTTAAAAGGACAATAAAGACATATTTTTCACATTTTGAAATCTGGCCTAGAATCTGTAGAAGAGGCTTTCCTCCCAGCCACAATACAGCTGGAGCACAGCTGTTCACAGCAGGCCTGGCATTCATTGGGCCAGGCCAGGACCAAGGCCACCGAGACCAAAGACTGCTAGAGGGCACTGAGAAACAACTTTACTTCCACAGAGCAGCAATCGAAGGGCTTGGGACAGATGAGTAGGAAATATGAGCTAACTTCCTGGTCTCCTGGCCGTTAGCTAATGCCTGGGGGAATGAAATTTGTTTGCCCTTTTAACATTTACCTGTCTATTTAACTACAAGTAGTAATGCTGTCTCTAAAATGATCCTTCATGCTTTAGAGAATCGGCCATGTGTCCAATTAATGTGTCCAATTGACCTTCTGCAGTAGTGAATTGTCTCCATTGACCACCTTTTCCATGTACAAATCTTTAGTAATAAATTTACTGATTCTAGAAGTCAATAGACAGAATGGCTTTTGTGTCCTTAACAGGTATGAATAAATTAAACCTCTAGGCAAATGAAACTTAGTAAAAGTTAGTATGCTTTTTTTCCCTAAAAGATGGATTTCTTTTGCATTTCCTTTCTGCTTTCCTGAGTCAGCAGAGAATCTTATGGCTCATCAACATGCATGCACATCCTCCATATAAGAAGAGGCTTGGTTAGTCGTGCTTGTTCATCACGGAGTCTATGCCTACATATGGCCAACAAATTGAGCATTTTGTGCATTTATCCAGATTTGCAGCTGCCTTATGGCTCAGCTGATTGACTCATCAACGCTACAGACTAAATTGGACACAGAGTACCTTAAAATCACATACAGAATGTTCACTCATTTATTCTTTTCATTAGTGTATGTACAGGTGAAATGCATAGTTGTGGTCATTATATGGAACCCACATTGTAGTGATCACCATGCAAAAAAGACCTGGGAAAAATATTATTTATATTATCTAGATAATTAAGAGAAATGAAGAAATTTTCCTGTTTCCTCAGTGATCCAAAAGGGATAGAATATGTGTGTCTTATGATTCACAGTTCTTAATAATGGAGATGCTTTACCCTAAAGAATGCTTTGTAACCTCTGCTTTACATTATTTGGGCTATTTAGCAACTCTTTAAAATGCTCTGCATTCTGTAGTATAGTTCCTCAGAAGTTTATTCTTATCAGAAATGACTCACATTTACTGCTCACTCATATTGTCTAATGCATCTCTTCATATGGTGATTCAGCACACATTTTTGTGGACTCACAGCACTAAATGTTGGGAAAAAGTGCTAAACATATTTAATTCTTCCCTCCATGAAATTTTAGCCTCCTAGAAGAGATAGAGATAAAGATAGAAATAGAGATACAGATAGATACCTTAAAATTTACTTCAAAAGAATGTAAGCAATCAAAAATGAGGCATGTGCAAAAAAAAAAAGAAAGGAAACCTAAAAAAATAGAACAAAATTCTCCAAACTGCACCCTCACAAAATAAGAATGGTTTTAGAGTAGAGGGAATACTTGAGCTTCAAATTGAAAACAATATTTATGCCCTGGCTGGTGTGGCTCAGTGGATTGAGTGCTGGTCTGCAAACCAAAGGGTTGTCTGTTCGATTCCCAGCCAGGGCAGGTGCCTGGGTTGTGGGCCAGGCCGTCAGTGGGTGGGGTGGGGGGGGATGCATGAGAGGCAACCACACATTGATGTGTCTCTCCTTCTCTTTCTCACTCCCTTTTCCTCTCTCTAAAAGTAAATAAAATCTGCAAAAAAACTATATTTATAAGTCAAGTAGTATATAGGACAAAAATAGCAGTACAGAGGATTGAAACAATATGACATATATGGAAGTGATTAGTGGTTGGGTACTACTGAAAAATAATGTTGTGAGTAATAATGGGCAAAATCAGAGAAGGAGTGTAGGCAGGGATAGGAGGTTAGAAAGTGACAAGGACGAAATTCTGAGGTGCCTAGTACTTAGTTGATATTCTATCTAGTCTCTGGTGGTGGGAGGTACTGTGAAAAGGCCCCTGCTGAGGAAGGTGGTAACCTCTTCCCTGGCTCTGCCCAGGCCCAGGGATCTATGACTAAGGTGGAAAGTCATTACTTAGGAATTTTTACTGAGGAATCCTAGGGGTTCTAAAGGTGAGGTTTGAGTAATCTGTGAAGTGGGCTCCTTCACCACACACCTCCAGAGGGTGCCCTTCACTTTGTGTCTGTATACACACCACCTCCAGGGTGTTGTGTGCTGCATCGCCAGCAAGGCTGTATAAGTGGGCCTGCCTGTGAATCTTTCAAAAATCTTGCTTTAACTTTTCTAGAAAGAGAGAAGAGCTTCAACTTCTGTCCCATATTCAAAAGAGTTCCTAATGCAAGACAGGTTAAGAAATATTGCATGACTAGAGTTTCAGATGGGACTGCTACGAGAACAGCCCTTGTATTTTATTACTCTGGAAAAACTATGGTGTCTTAGAATTTGGGATGATCTTAGAATTGGAGACTTAAAATGTGAGATGATCTACAAGGGTTATATGAAGTTTTTTAAGCATTTCTTTGGGAATACAATCCAAAACATGCAACTATGGACAGCCATTGAGGTTCTCTGCCCTGAGCAAGTCCCCAGGTGAGGCCTAAACGCACAACCTAAGCATCACCCACATATATACTACTGTACAAGTACCTCACATTACAGATAAACTGTACCACTGGAAAGCCCATGGTTACATGAATTCTTAAAGGAAATAAAATTCATACTAATGTAATCAAGAAGGTAAAGAAATACAGATTTTTTCACTCAATTCTGGAAATTCACAGAATAAATTAAAACCCCATAACCTGGCCCCAGATGGTGTGGCTTAGTGGATTGAGTGCTGGCCTGCAAACCAAAGGGTCATCAGTTCAGTTCCCAATCAGGGCGCATGACTGGGTTACAGGCCATGTCCCCAGTAGGGGGTGCACAAGAAGCAACCACACATTGATGTTTCTCTCCCTCACTTTCTCCCTCTCTCTCTCCCTCCCTTCTCCTCTCTCTAAAAATAAATAAATTCTTAAGTGAAAAAAAAACTTATGACCTGGAATAACATAAAATGCAAAGAATGTAAAAAAATAATTAATAAATATATGAGTGCAAAATTCCTAAGGGGAAGTAGTAGGAAGCTGGAGAACAATCAGTAGTTTATATCATAAAAGACTGCAATTTCATTGTTTATAGTACAGAAGACATTTTCAGGTTTTTTAATAAAAAGATGTTCCCTGGCACCTTCATCACAGACAGACCCCTCTACTTACTAGATGCTGAAAGCATCACACTGCCTCACTCATGAAGTGTCACCCAAGGGTGTTCTCCCACTCATGCTCTCCTCCTACTGCTCCTTTGGAACCAGGGGGATCCATGATGGTATTGAGCCCCAGAAATGAGCATACTGTATGTTTAAAGAAAAGGATGTGGTATAGGTGATTTGTTTAAGGAATCACTAACATTATCGGTTTGGAAACAAAAGACACTTTTCTCTATAATAAGAAATCATGCAAAATGCATTTCCTTCGAGCTTTTACATTGAGGAAAGGAGGAGGGGAACGACAAAGATCGTATCTGCCCTCTGAGCTGTGTTGACCAGTCCTCTCCTTTCAATACTAATTTCTCCAAACTGATAAATTCCCAGCTGCTGCCACAAAAAATATCCTGAGAAAGGACCTCCATATGCTCTTGCAAGGCTGATCACACTCAGCTGCTGGGGGAAGTAGAGAGCTGTGAAGTAGCAGCTGCCAGGCCCTTGTTCTCCATTGTAGCTCAAGGCTGCCTATGTGAGGCTAGAGTGGCTGGGGAGCAACGCAAGCTAGGAGGAAGTTACCTGTGCACGTGGGTGAAGGAGAAGGAAATGGTGGCTCCCAGGGACATTCCCAGGGCTATCCGACTGCTATCGGGCCTCCTGCTGAGGGCACATCCCAACCATTAGAGCTGAACATGAAGCTGCTTCTCCAGAACTATGGATTTTACTTTTCAGTCTGAAAGAATTACTCCTAGAATGAAACTTTTTTCTACAAGAGAATACATTTGTGACAGTCAGAAGGCAGCTGTTGTTTCCTCCCTGTAAGACCTTTGTCAGGGGCCACAGATGGCCACACTGGACTTGATCTCGGTCCACAGAACCCCGTGTGCATGTTTCTGCCTGTGAGATTTTGCCTGTGCCTTTTCTCACAGTAGGATGTCTTCTGCTATCCCTAGGCTGTAGTTTTTATAACCTCCTATTTTCCAAGGCTCAGTTCAAATGGCAAATCTTGAAGCTATCCATGGTTATTTAAAACATGATTGATGTCTTATTTCACAGGATAGTTTCTGAGGAAACAAAGATGAAATATATTGTATCTAATCCTCCCTTGTGGCTCTTACCATCAGGTGGAGGCAGACAACCACGTAGTTTGAAAAGTAAAACGACCACAGTTTGCTTCATCAACGGTCACATAAGGGTAAAGATGGAGCACTTCGGTACTTACACAAAACTGAGGGCTAGATAGTGGATCACAGTGGTTCCTAGAAGAAATGATACAGAAGATAGTTCTGAAGAATAGGTAAGAGCTAGCCAATTTATTTTTCAGGCAATTCTCTGAAACCAGATGGATGTCTTACAGTCCAACTCAATTCAGACACTATCGACCTGGAGATAGCATTAGGTTCCACAGGTTAAAGATTCAGTCATACATGACTGCCCTCTACTTCAGACACCTGTTACAAACTCAGGTTGTCACCTGTGCTTCTGACCAACCAGTTACAGATTAGAGGTTCCAACAACCTCCTTCTTAGATTCTATAGATTTTTTAGAGTGGTTCACAGAACTCACAAAAACCGTTTCCTCACTAGATTACCCCTTTATTATAAAAAGGATATAACTCAGGATGAGCCAGATGGAAGAGATGCCTAGAGTGAGGTAAGAGGAAAGGTCAGAGACCTCCCAGGAGCTCTGAGCTTACTGTTCACTCCCATGGGTTCATCACCCCAGAAGTTCTCTGAACCTTGTCCTTTGGGGTTTTCATAGAAGTTTCATTTTATAGACATGATTGATTAAATTGTTGGCCATTGATGACTGAACTTAATTGCCAGCTCCTCTCTTTTCCTGGGTGTTGAGGATGGGAATGAATGTTCTAAATCTCTGACCTCATGATTTGTTCTTTTGGCAATTAGCCCCCATCCTTAGGTGATTTCCAAAAGTCACCTCATTACCATAAACCCAGTTGGAGTATAAAAAGGCCTTTTATGAATATCAAGACACCCATTTTATTTTTATGGCTCTGGAGTGATTTTCAGGAACTAAGGACAAGGGACACAATATTATGACAAAAGTTCCTATTGCTCTTATCACTCAAGAAATCCCAATGGTTTGGCAAGCTGTCAGCTATGAACTGGGGGCAAAGGAAAATATACATTTCTCACCATAAATCACAGTATCACAGGTGGGTAAGATGAAAAACTATGTCAGGCAGATGGAATAGCATGTGCTAAGTTCCAGAGATGAGAGAGTCCATTGCGCATAAATGGAAAGCGGATAGATGTATACTATGTATACTATGTATACTATGGCTGCTGTAGAGAAAGTAGCAAGAGAAAATGTTAAAATGTCAGAGAATTGATATGGTTTGGGGCATTCTAGGCTATGCTGAGGAGTCTGTGCTCACTTAAAAATGGGGAGTCATTAAAATCCTTGATAAATGGAGTCAGATGACTAGATGTATATTTCAAAAACAGGGAAAAAATGGCCACTGCCATGAGAATGATATGATGGGGAAAGGCCAAAGGCAGAGAAGTTACCTAGTAACTTATGTTAGAAATGGATGGCCCACAACTCATATAAGTGGGCTAGAAGGAGTGGAGCAATATTGGAAAGATAAGCTGGTCAAGACTTAGTGGTGGATTGTGAAAGGGTTGAGAGAGAGAGAGACGGAAGGGTAAGAAAAACACAGAGGTGTAGACAAGATTGTGGGAAAGGGGAGTGTAGGAATGAAGGGACACAGGAGTGCAGAAAAGGAAGGTGTGATGAACTCAGTTTGGGCCTCATAAAATGTGAAGTCTTCCATTAAGCATCTGAGTTAGATATGGAGAGGATTCAAAGAGGAGGAAGCCCGCTCAGCACTAACTGGCATCTATCTGTGGTAATAGAAGAGATGAGGTCACTAAAGGAAATATAAAATATGGGGGGTGGAGAGAAAGTAGCAAAGGACAGAAGCCCAAGGTGTCCTTCATTAAAGGTCCAATTGATCCTCACAACAAGACATGATTTCTGTGCCTCTGACTTCCCACAAAAATCTGTCTGTCTCTTAGGGGATTTATCACTTTAACGTCAAAGAAGATTATTTATTTTAATTTTGTTTTCTTTGCTTTTCCCCACACTAATTATTTATCAAGTACCATATATTATGCTAATGAAACTCTGGTGAAACGTCTTTCATGTGCCACCTGATGGGTCACAAAACCATTGATAAAAATTGTTCCGCAAAAGCGTTGCTTGGGCATTTGTTGCTTAGAAAATGAATGCCTAAAGACAAGCACAGTAAATAACAATTTGACTTCTAGTCTTTTCCTCCCATTAACTTGTGACATCATCATGAAAAAACAATACAGAAAATAAAGGCCTTCTAATGCCTCCATTTACTTAGCTTTCGAGTTCTGACTACAGAGCACTAAATTTGAAAAATCCCTTAAAAAATTTGTTTAAGTTACTAATTTTTCTTCAGTGACTCCATCTGGCAAACAGCACCATCCTTAAGTGGGATTTTAAAAGAAAAAAAGAAAAAAAAAACATTAGAAATCTGGAAAGAAGCAATCTGGAGAGCAGTGAAATAAAACAAAGAAAGTGAAATCCTTTATGGGGCTGCTTTGCAGGCCTTTCTGCCTATCATAGTTAGTAATATCATCATTAAAATCCTATTAGGAGATAAACACAACATTCAGAAGTAAAATAACTGAAAAGGGCCTTTTTATACGTGCAGAATCCTTTGCAATTTCTTGGTGAAATGTGGCATTTGGAATCGGGTTTGCAATCTCAAATCTTGCTGGGAAAACGTCTGCAGTCACAATAGTGCCCTCAGGATGTCTACCACAATAGACATTCTGCTTGCTGGCTATCTCAGTAAATGTAAGGAATATATTAGGTAGGAAAACAGAATGAAGATGACCTCTGAACATATCAATGTCTTCATCTATATACAAAAAAAATCCAACAATTTCAAAAAATAGTTGGCAATCTAAAATCTGAACAAGCAATATTTGCATTTGGATTCAGGATAATTTACTTCATGATGAAAGCAAGGAAAATCTTAACCATGCCCAAGCTAAGTGAATCTGGATGTTCCTGGTATATTTAAGAATGTCATAGTAGTGAATGCCTTAGTCCACGATGATAAAATCATACATCTGAATCTGAGAAGAGAGAGAGAGAATATCCAAGTCCCAGCATGAATGTTTATACTTTGTGAAAAGTAAAAGTGATATAAGTAGAGTAACAAGAGACAATGGGTAACACTAAGTAAAGGCATAGGTTTTTATGTATAGAAATATAGAATATATTTAATTTAATATTTATAATAACCTCAGTTATTGAGACTTCAAGAGAAAACATTATTTTTTCTGCTTTATATTTAAAACCCAGAATCCATTCGACTCATTTAAATTGTTTCACATTTCCAAGTAGAGAAATCTAAATTTTAAATTGCACCTTTTGTTACAAGGAACAAATCAAATAGGGGACCTCTCACTTCGGGTTGAAGTTGGTGGACATTGTGTATTTCCCTCCCAGCTCAAAAACCCCATGCCAAGAACAAAACCAGTCCCAATTGCCTGTGAGATTCCCGTCTTCAAATATATTCATCCAATGATTCCCATTTTATCTTTTTTAAATAAGGGATTTGAGGATCATAAAAATAAATACACCAGGAGTTTGTGGGTTGTTTTCTTCTCTTTCCTTTTGGCTGGTTCATGCTGTGTTAGTGGGATAATTCCTTATCCAAAGTGTTGGCACTCAAGTGCCATCAAACTTTGATGATTTTTGCCTTATTGCGTTTAGCAGAGCTTCAGCATTATGGCTGCATACTTCCTCAGAGAACCAGAGGGGGTTGGAAAAACAAAAGAAAGAAGGAAAGAAAATAAAGGCAGAATGAAATAATCATCGGAGAACATCCTCAGGGAGTGCAGAAAAGCCAAAGCCAAAGAAAGTAACAACTTACGGTGTTGCAAAAATTGTGTAAGCCTGTTACTGGGGGAAATATGTGTTTGATAACATTTAAATTACTTAAAACCCTAGAAAGAGGTTTTATTTGTCTTCAGCTTTTAGAGGAGAACCACCTGCAAATGATTTCATGTACCTATTTCTCTTATTCTTTGTTTCCCTAACTTTAAATCTTACTTTTGATCTTTAATGCTAGATTTAGATAACTAAGGTTATGCTGCATTGTGGTATTGCTTCATTTACTTGCTTTGCTGCATTTTGCCTAGTTATAAGTGTCATGATGACATATTATAAGTAGCTATCAGAAAGTCAAGCAAATTGTAGACAATCTTTATGTCTTAAATTCACCTTAATTTTGCAATGCCAAATATTGAGTTGTGTCTTTTTTTTCTTTTTGGGACATTATTAAAGATGGATATAGTTTTTTTTTGGGGGGTGGGTATTAAAAAATGTTTTAAGAAAAGTGGAAAAGAACTGCCCCAATATTTAAAAATTCTGAATTTTGACAATTCTCTAAAAAGAGAGTGACTATATTAGGTAGAATTTTTAAAAAAAAATTAAAAGTGTGAGAAATCACAAAGAACACCCCACATAAAATTCATAAACAAAGAGGATTCTAATCTCAGCACCAGTGGGAAACAAGTGGTTGTTTTTACATCCAGAATAGCATATTTTAGCTTTTCAGCTTTGCATGCCTGAGAGAGACCATTTGTCTATGACACAGAAGAGATTGAAACCATCTAACCCCCATGGGGCTGTATTAATCTTTGTAAAGGCTAAAAACACAGTATCAGTGGAGGGTAGGGAAACAAGTGCTTAATCTTCAAAATGGGTGGGCTTTCTACGGAGACATGGAGTCATCATGTGAACACCAAAACACAAGAAAGCTTGAGCACCCTCTCCCATCCTCCTACAACTCAGAAAAGAAGACAGGAGAGGCAGATTGTCCCTCAAAGAACAGAGTGAAGCATAACGCCTTCTCAGCTACCTAACCAAACTGACAATAAGGCATGGTGATGACGTCAGTACAACAGGCTGCACGTCCCCAAAGAAACTGAGCAGTAGCTTATCTGCTGTGGAGCCACTGGTACTTACATAGCAGGTCTTAGTTGATGCTGAATGTCATGAACCAAATGGCTGACTCATTCCCTCATGGTGACATGAAAGCAATGACATTGGACCTTTCTATTAATGAGATAGCTTCATGTAGTTCTTGTTTAATGATAACGAGGGAATTAAGGCATGTGCTCCTTAGGGTGAAGAAACTCCGAGTGAGTCATGGTAAATGCTTAGCAAAAAGCTAATCTTACATTGCACACATCTCCTTAGCACTTAAAGTCTAACTCAAGGATTCAGCGCTGTTCTAATCAAGACATCCAGGTTGTAATTAATTTAGAAATGCTTCAATCATCAACAAAATGGTATTTTCTTAGCTACAGACTCTGCAGAAGCAGTTGTCCCAGAGATTGCTGTCAAGGTAGAGAAATGAATCCATACTTAATAAGGAAGTTAAGAATGCACAATGGCCTTGATAAAGTTTAGGGTGCGAAATGACCAACTTAAGTTAGAATCTTAAAAAAACAAAACCACAAATTTTCATGTGATATTGAGTACTAATTATACTCTAATAGAAAAGTATTTCCATATTTTAGAAGAGGAAACCAAGATTCAGTGTATTTAAATGACTTGATAAAAAATATCACATAAAATAACATGCTAGCTTAAAATCTGATGTGGTGTTCTAACACACAGAGCTGGGCCTGAAAAAGTCGAGTCACCCTTATTAAACTCTAAAACATGTATACTATATCAGAGAGGCTGAGTGTCTTTCAGGAAGCTGTTTGGCTTTGGAGAAAGGAGACCTAAATCTTAATCCTAGCTCTTCCAACTTCTAGCCTAATGACCTTGTTAGGTTATTTAATGTCACTTGGGTCCTGGTCTTCTCATCTATAAAGAAGGGTAAATTGGTTGCTTATTGTAGAGTTGCTGGGAAGATTAAGTTGGATTGTAGGCATTTGTATTCTATCTTCGTTATTGCTTCCCAGGCATGGAACAAAGAGCAACCAGTGACCTCACTTGTTACCATTATCAGTGTCCTGAGAAAAGGATAATATTCTTACTTTTGAGTTATGGATGCCCAGAAAGGGAGAAGAATGTGGCAACACTTATTAACAGCGATCTCAGGCCAACTGAGAATTATAATAATAGCTATAATTTATTATTTTGAAAGTATGTTTTGTATTCTGTTGAAAATGTAGGGTTGAGAAGCCAACAGATATATGAGCTTCACATTGTACAGAATTAAGCATACAGTAAGAAGCTAAAGAAATTAGTTTTCGTTTTCAGTTTGTAGAATGTCCCCAACAATTTATCAAGGTCAACAAGGCAAAGATGTACTAGCGGTCCATGTATTAACTGGGTACTTTAAAATAGTTCCATCCACTTTAAACACCTCTGTATAAAGTAAGGATGATAACTGCAAAATGCTAAATGTGTCACTAAAAGATGCACTAACCAGAAAGTCTGAAAAATTTTAGAAGAAAACACTGATTGTGTACTTATTATGTGCCAAAAATTATTCTAAATGCTTTTGCCTGATTTATATTATTTAGTCCATACACCAGCCGTGCAACTGAGCATATTTTGTCCACTAGATTAAATCTCTGATGATGACCTACAGAGAAAGGAGTTCAGTTCGAACAGCCAGGCTTCAGAGTCCATTGTCCATCCTCTAGGTCGGCAACTTCCAACAGGCGTGCCGCAAGAATTTTTGAAACATGTAATACCTGACTATTTAGTCATAGTCACTGACCTCTTTTCCCTTAGATTGTCAAATAAAAAGAAATGACAGCCAACACAACAATAACCATCTGGAGTGAATGAATGAAAATTATACCTTTTTTTTTGGCAGGTCGGCAAAAAATATATTTTTTGGTGCACTGCAGAATTTTAGTAATTAGTTGATGTGTGCCATGAGATGAAAAAGATTGAAAATCACTGCTGGAGGCTGTAAGTACCACCTTATTGCAAACAATGCAGAGGAGAAAAGATGTATGTAGTTCACCTCAGCTATAGGCATTTATCTTTGGAAGATTTAAGAACTACCGTTAGAACATGGCATATTTTAACTCATGTTAAAAAGATCACTAAAATGAATACAATACTCTAACACTGCAGTTTGGGAACATTGTGTTGGAAATACCATTAGAGATGATATGTAATGGATTTGGGGTGGGGGGAGGTTGGAGAAATAAGAGATAAATTTTTGCAAGCATGCATCATCCAGAATCATAGTCTTTTGATTAATAGTTAAATAAAATACAAGAGAGCATATAATCTGATCCTCCCAACTTTATAAATAAAGAAACTGAGGCACACAGAATAATATAATGGCAAATTCAACTATGACTTTTTCCCCCAAGAGATCAGAAAAAGTATATTTATCATCACAAACTGGGTTATTTTTTTCTCTTCTCAATAATCATATTTATTAGTTTCAAGTATCTTTTTTCCTGCCTTTTCTTTTTTTAATTTTATTTTAATCATTGTTCAAGTATAGTTTTCTGTCCTTTACTCCCATCCCAGCCCACCCACCCCTCCCTCCCCACCTCCCTCCCATTTCCACTCCCCCCCAATTTTTGTCCATGTGTCCTTTATACTTGTTCCTGTAAACCCTTCCCCTTTTCCCCTGAAATCCCCTCCCCTCTCCCCTCTGGTCACTGTCAGCCTGTTCTCTATTTCAGTGTCTTAGGCTATATTTTGCTTGTTTGACACACTGGGCTATAATTAGCAACTATATCTTATATTCATTCTCACTTTTCACTGGGTGTCCAGGCTATGCAGCCAGGTTAAAGGTAGATAAGTGCCACCCATTGAAGAAACAAGAGAAATAGAGCTACATACATCCCATTTCTGCTGCAATAGAGCAATCACTCCTCTTCTCCTTTTGGGGTCTGGAATACGATAAGCTGGGTGGGGAGCGGGGGGATGCCTAAGGGCCATCGACTCATGTGCTTAAGAACAAGGAATACATTGAGTTGCATACAAAGAAAGATTTTCCCACACAAAGCAATAAACCCAAATTCTAGAGACTGATGGCAACCTTGGGTAGTAAGCCCCTTTGATGTTCAAAGCCAGTGATGGGTACTTGAATCTTTCTTATATTTTGTCACTGTGACACTGGCACCCCTGCTTCTTTATTTTACCTATGAGGAACCTTGTGATAGCATTGGATAATTCAGGATTATCTCCCAGTCTCAAGGTCAACTGATTGGTAAATTCATTTTCACCTGCAACCTTAATTTTCTTTTCCCATAATATAACATACTTATAGGTAATGGAACTTGGGATGCAGATATTTTTAGAGATGATTATTTCTGCCTACTACATAGCCTATACCCAAGAGCATCCAGATAAGGAAAAAAAAAAAGTTCTTGTCTCTCCATAGACAACCTAGGAAACTAGAAACTGGTCCAAATTATCTTTAACAGGATTATCAGTCATACCCTGGGTGTCACAGAAACTGCAAATGGCTGTGGGATGATTATACTTAATGACACTGATGTTGCTGAACCAAAGAGGGGTTCGGCTGCTGGCCACCACCAAAAGGCAAACTCTAGAGGAAACCGGGTTTTATTTCAATGCTGAACAATCTGGGAGAATGAGGGACTCCCCATCTCACACCCATCTCCTCTGCAAAACCCAGACAAAACCCAGCTGCCTTCAGCAAGATCAAAACTAAAGGCCATGCCCACAGTCCCTGCTCCATCTTTAAAGTACCATCCTTTAGAACCTGAGGTGGCTGTTAAGTGCTCATCCGGGTAGTTTAGTTTGTTCTCAGCTGCTGTCTGAATTCAGGCTTCCCCCCTGGAGGTTGTGTGTGGAGTTGGCACCGCCACTGGCCATATGGCTTTTAGGGCCATGCTCCCAGGCCAGAGAGTGCCTGACAGTACCAGCAAATGCTCCACCAGGTCAGCAAGAGAGAGAGAGGCTCCCTCCTGGAGGCCATGGGCGATATGACTACAATACACTGTTTGGGTGCTGGTCCCCAGCATTAGCCACAACCAAGAGAGAGATATTTTTGTTCCCCTGGGTTTATTTTAGTTTCAGGTCTGGGATGGACCAGATGCTTTCTCAGAATGACCAGTTAACTTCCTAAACCTTCGTGTGCTTTGAGTGGGTTCATTTCCCAAGCTAGCCTTTTGTCCCTAGGCTAGACTGACAAGCCTTTTTGATCCAGCACCTCCCCTGCCATCATTTTAACTAAGTGCCTGCCTTCCCCTAGTCCCACCACAATCTGGTACAGAAAGGGGGCAGGAGGGCTTTTCTCTCTTATCCAATTATCTTGCTATTCCTCCAGTGTGCTCAGTGTAAGAACTTCCTCCTGCTGCTATCTTGCCTGGGGGCAGAGGAGCTTGTGCTTAGTTACCTTGGGAATGTGGCCCCACCCATGAGAGTGCTGTGACACACAGCATCCTTGCCGTGGCCCTGGGCGATTTGTGCAGGTATTGTCTGTCTGCATGCCATGCCCTCAGTCCCCTCCCAGTGGTCACACAGTCTGTCTGTTGGGTTCACTGAGACTCTGGAGAACCTGTAATCAGTGCAAACTGTGAGGACTTGGAAGGGGAGCAATGATAAGAGAGAAGAATTGTTCTAACCCAGAGGCTTCCTAAAACATTGCTCCTGGGGAGATCAAAGTTTTTGACTCCTGACCCTGTCACCTTAATTCATGACATATAAATTAGCCACTGTAAGTGGATCTCTAGCTCTCTGTCCCAGGACTGTACAGATAAAAAAGGCATATATCTAAAATATACTAAAACGTAACAGTACATTTGGACTGACCTAGTTAAGGTGGTTCAAGGTAGATGGGTTGGCAGTGATGTTAAAAATGGTACCTATGATGTAGAAAGAAATCAGTGAACACGTATAAATGAATGAATGCACAGGGTGCAGTACCCTATATATAAGGATAATATTACTAGCACAGCAACAAATCCCAAACTGGCTATCTATGGCTACAATTATAAATCTAGCATACCAAGTTCAAACATGGCCACAAAAATAAACTAATCAGCCAAGACTAATTCAAGAGACAACACAATTAAAACTCTAAATTGTTAAGTCCAATCCTAATCAAATACACAAAGGCCCTGTGGTGGGCTGAATAATGACCCTCAAAGAGGCCTATTCCCTAATTCCTAAGACCTGTGAATGCATTACCTTACACTGCAAGAGGGGCTTTGCAGATGCAATTAAGGTTATGAATTTTGAGATGAGGGGATTATCCCAGATGAACCAATAGGCTCAATCCAATGACCTGAGATCTTAAGAGAAGAGAACTTTAACTCACTGAAGCCAGAGATGTGGTGAAGAAAGTGGTAGGAGAAGTTTCAGGTGTGAGAAGGACTTGACACACAATTGTTGACATTGACAATGAATGAAGAGGGCACAAGGTAGAGAGTATGGAGATCTCTAGAAGCTGGGAATGTTGCTAAGATGGCATCCAGCAAGGACATGGGACCTCAGTCCTAAAATTGCAAGGAACTAAATTGGATCAATAATCTGAATGAGCAAGAAAATGAATTTGCCTGCAGAGACTTCAGAAAGGAACACAGCAATGCTGTCACCTTGATTTTAGCCTGATAAGATCTGTTCCGGACTTTTCACCTACAGAACTTCAAGATAATAAATTTGCATTGTTATAAGACCCCAAATTTCTGGTAATTTGTTAGTGGGGCAGTAGATAACTAATTTAGTCCTTTAATAAAATAAGGTGCAATCATTACCTGTATGCATACAGTTGACATGGACAATTTGCATTTATTTACTTCTATGTTTGCTAACTTTTCTTACTGTAAGATACCGTAATGTTCCAACATCCCTTACATACTGGCCTGGGCTTCTCCGTCAGGAGTGTGTAGTTCAAAGATTGTTTTCAGAGCAGGAAAGATTCACTCCAAAAATTCATGTTGTCACCACCATATTATTCAGATGACATTAAATGCATGATTGAAGGTGAAAAGATTTCACAATGCATGGTTTCTCCCTACTTGATGTGCACATTTTGACACAATTTCCAGTTTTAACTGAGGAAATCCTTGCAGATAAGTAACTGAGCTTTGATTTCTTTTCCTCCCACCTCCCTCCCTGAGTCACTGACCCACAGTTACCAGTTCAGGGACTCCTGAAGTAGAAGCCTGGAATTAATTGCATCCATTTTCTGGGTCTAAGTGATGTCTATCTTGGTGACCCAGGGCTGTAAAGTGAATAGTTACCTGCCAGGACATGAGAGGTGCTCTGTAGATTCATCTTAGAGGACACTGCATTACAAAGAAATCAAGCAGAAGAAACTTCTACTTAAAATGAGATTTTGTTTTAATCAAGATATTATTTTCTTGGTTTTATTCCAATCAAGCCTTCTATATTATGAAATAGAAGATAAAGAATATAATCACAGTTAAGCTACTCAAGGCAAAGCTACTTTGGTCCAGAAATGATATTGGATATCCTACTATTAGGGATCTTAAATAACTGACTCCAAGCACATTACTTACACTACAGCGTTCTGGTTTGCAGAAGATGCTAAATTGGGAGGAAAGGTCATCACTGAAAAACAATCCTCGGGTAGAAAAAGAATTAGCTCACTTAAATACTTGGGCTAATAGATAGGAAATTCAATGCAGATAAATGCAGAATAATGAGTCTGGTAGAATGTAATAAAAGAACATAATATCTCCTTAATGGGAAGGTACTACAGCATATTGACCTGGAGAGAGATATGAGTTACTTTAATAAAAACCCATATTAAAGATTATTCAGGTCTATTATTACTGAAAAAAAACTGCAGTGTGTTTTGTTAGACCTCACCTCAAGCAGCACATTCAATCTAATCATTGTACATATTCCAAGAAGCATATTGAGAAGGAGCCTTAAAGGGGCGATTTGTAGAACAAGCTAAATGAAATCACTTATCAGAGACATAAGTTTGAAAGCAATTATAGGGAAAACTGACCATTTTCTCTTTGGTAAGTCAGACATGTTAGAGAAGGTTGGAACAAAGGGGTGTCAAGACCGGGATAGCAAGCATATTGCATTGTGAAGACAGAAGTGAGCTGCTCATTAAATCTACCTCTTGTTCTTCAGGATCCACTTTTATCAATGGTCTGACAATTCCATTAACTTCTTCCACAATTACAAACCCTGGATAACAAATACACACAGACATTTCTCGCTGACAGATCGGCTTGTTTGGGGCCCACTTATATTACTGATGCTCGGGAGTCTATACTTTAGGTTTTAGCCCATATCAATGAGACCTATAGGGGATAAGACTAATTTTTTTTAGAGGTTTTGTCTTCTTGTTGCCCTGCTTAAATTGAACCCATCTGCAGATTTCTAGGAAATTACAACATTAGAGTATACCAGCTGACAAGTATCAATCAAGATAAAATACAGGGGACGGGTATAGATAAAAAGGAAATGTGGAGTGATTTGACAGCAGTCTTTAAAGATAGACATAGATTCTCTGACAAACATAAAAATGAAATTCTATAATCAAAGCAGGAGACAAATTGCTAATTATAAAACTGCCATTGCAAATAGGTGAAGCTCTACACTGCTTACCAGGATAAATTGAAATGTGCTGTCAAGTACATGTGAGACAATTCATAGTTTCCCATATATCTGTTTGCCCAAGGTACATTTCACTTTTAAGTTTCCTGGAGGAATTGTGATTTCATTATCATCATCATCATCATCATCATCATAATCATCATGGAAATTAGTACAATGCTTGAGTTCAGATTCTAGAATTGAATAGACCTGGTTCTATCTAGACTGGAATCTTGTGGCCCCCAGAACAAGGCTTCTCTGTCTCAGTACTATTGGCATTTCGGGTTGGATGGCTTTGCCCGGGTGTCCTGTGCATCGCAGTATGTCTACTAGCACACTTGGGCTCTACCCACGGGATGCCAGCACCAGCCTTCCTTCCTGTCACCTTGTTGTGACAACCAAAATGTATCCAGCTATTGCCAGATGTTCCTTAGCAGGTAAAATTGTCTGTACTTAAGAACCATTATTCTAGAACCGTGTCATACACCCTCTTTAAATTTCAAGTTCCTCATCTGTAAAATAGCAGACTTTGCCTACCGCCAAGTGTCTCAGGAGTAGAAAGCAGTTTTGAGAGTCTCTAAGTGAAAAAACAAAGACTCAGAGTGAGCAACTGACTTGCCTATGGACTCGCCAATCTTTAGTGGTAGACTTAGGGCATCAGTGAACTCAGATAAGTGAGAAAAACAATGAGAGGGAAAATGAGGTTCATGAAAAATGGGGCTAAAACCACTCTGATTGCCAGCCTCAGCACTCCACGTGTGCCTTACCCAGCAGACCTTCACTCACCGTCAAGGAACACCTGGGGCTGCCTGTTCCAATTTTTCCACCTCTCAGTGTAAAGTTAGAGTTATCCTGGCTTACTTTCTATGCTCTTCCAATGTATGAACATTTGTCTAATCTTGGTTGAACTGGTTTTACATATACAGGAGACAGTTTTGAGTACAGCTGGAAGAAGACCTGAACTAATGGACCAAGTGGTGCAAAATGTCTGTGTTGTACAGTACGTCACAGTCTGTAAATAGTTATGCACACACACAAAGACAGAAAAGGATAGGCTATTTTGTTTTTCACAGGCTTACAGAATTGAGTATTTTCTTCTCTTTTTGAAATTTTCTTTGAAAAAGCTTGTCACTCACCATGAGACAATATATTCCACCACAAGATTTCTCTAGTTTAAACAGCCTATCTTTTACCAAACATTAAACAAGCCATAAAGCAGGAACTTTGGAACTTCAAATGAAGCTGTCAGAGATTCCTCCTGTCATCAGATGATTTGCAGCTGTGTGACTCATTTGTATCTTTATAAGAATTCAGGGGGAAAGAGATTAGCATTTCAATTCCTGTCAACTGCTGAAACTAACTAACCCTGAGAATGCGTGTGGCTTCAGGTGCCAGTGCAGCAATAAAAGAAGAACACAGGCAGTGATGTTGGAGGGACATAGAAGAAGGTGTGTAAGAATGAAGGCATTTTGATACTGAACGTCCTTATAATAAAAAGAATGCCAAGCGCATACACACATTGTCACAGTACTTTTTCCTCCACACAGAATGGGGACAGGCTGGCTATCGGCAGATAAGACCGGTGAGAGTTGAAGCTCTGGAGGACAACACAATGTGTTAGTGTAGTACACAGGTGTGTACTCTCACATTGTGTCCCAACATAGCTCTCCCACTGACCGTTCTACCCCTCAGTCTAACTGAAGTCATACCTACCTGCTGGCATGTTTCAGATGACTACACCCCATTTCTACTAAATACCATTTCCTTTGTGATTCTACCAGAATGGTTTGGCTCCCTCTGCTCCACTTTGAAAACTCTCGCTGAACCTTCTAAAACAGATCATAAGAGGTCTGTTCAGAAGTTATCCAGCCATGTAATATGAAAAAGAGACATCTATTGAAGAAGATATAAGAAACATTGTACATAGGACAAGGACACCTCAGTCCCCTACAAAGTAGGAACCTTGGTATCTCACACAGTTCTTCCAAATGCCATCAGTTGCCCCATTGTATTTTCCTGAATCTCATTGACAGTTTAAAATCTTTTCCCTTTCAAAGGTGATTTTAGTTTGAGGAAAAGCCAGAGGTGCAGAGGACCAAATCTAGACTGTAGGGGGTTGAGTCACCTGGGTGATTTGATGTTTCAACAAAAAAAAACTGTGCATGAGACATGATGCACCAGTGGGTGCATAGTTGTGACGAAGCTGCCAATCACCAGTTGCCCATAGCTGCAGCCTTCACAATCACCTCAGTAGTTTCCACAGAGGAAGGTTCAAGCTTAAAGAAAAATTTGATGGAGATTTGTTGCTCTGCTCGCTCAGTCATTTTGAATGTGACAGCCATGCAGTGCACATGCTCACTCAATGCCGTCTACCACCCCCACTGACTGACTAGTACAGTGATGTCATCATTGTTCACACATGCGCATTCCAGTCCACTCTCCTTGGCTGCCAGGTTACATCAATGTCACGCAAACTGTTTTAATTATATTAACAATGGCTGAACGTTTTCTGGACAGACCTTGAATGTCACCACTGAGGGACAAGCCCTGATTCATACCAGAGCATTTACTCTGTGCCAGGAAACACAGCTGAGAAACACTGAAGAACATCTCAAAATAGTCAATGTTTGTTGCTTGATTAGCTGAAAAATGAACAAATAATTGGGTAGAAGATGAGCCTATTGTTCTTCTATTCCAAGATTTAATATCCTTTAGAACCTAGGAAAAACACAATTCACGTGATTTCTCTTCTCAGATTCCTGATCTCTGTAAGTCTGTCATTATTGCTGTTGGACACATTCCCCATAGAATTGCCCCCATCCGAACCATGTCCTTTCATTACACAAGGAGATGTGGTAGTACTTCTTGTACTCCAGGGGCAGTTTTTATTTTTAAATATTTTAAACATGAGAAAGCAAAGGCAAAGAAATAAATATCCAGAATCATATATTTATGAAAATTCTTATAAATTTGTGCAATACAAAAATTTTAAATAAGGTTTGAGTAACTGTGTTATAAGAATAGTTACACATAAATCAGGACATGGAAAATGTTTATTTATTTTTCTTTAGAACAAAGTTTTTCAGGTTATGTAATAATCCCTTACTAAGTTACATGAATGGTTGAGAAGAAAATTGGTCAGGATATAGTTCTTTTTCCTTTCTCATTTAAAAATGTGTAAAAATTTCAAGTTAGGTAGTCTTTTCAAATTTGTTTTTTGTGACTAATTCTCATATTCAGAAAAGACCTTTGGATTTTGGTGTTTTCCTTGTTGTTGATTCATTGGTTTGAGGATAATTTTAGCCCTTCTTTAGAGTCATACATAAATGCAACATTAAATGCAGCCACATGGATAAGATGTTTATCAATTTTCTAGTTGATTCACAGAATTCTAAAACATGAAGGAATCTCAACAATTATCTTCAGTCATAAATATTATTTTGCAGACAGGAAAACTGAGGTTCTTATCACTTGAATGACTCATTTATTGTAAAGAAACTAGATAGTGGCAGAGACAAGACCAGAACCAGGGTGTGGTCTCAGCTTCCACAGTTTCAAAATTCCCGCCTGCTTTACACTGCTGGTGTGCTTTCTTATGCTGTGGTCTTCTCAGCAGCCCCATTTCTCCATGCTGTGCATTCATTCGCAGTAGACATTGCCCTGGGAAAGATTTTTTTCCTGATATATGCTCAAGGTTGCCATATTCCTAAATATCATAACTTCAGTACCAGATCCTAGGCAAGTGCTTTGGGCCCTGCTCCGTGATCCTCTCAGTAGTGCTCTTTCATTTATGTAAGAGGAGGGATCTGGTTTGGCCAGGGGTGTTCTCACCAAGTGCCTTTAATTACATGGGCTATGGATTTTGTTCAAGCATGGGAAGCTCTTTTATTTTCTGTCTCCGTCGCATTGATATCAATTGTCTGACCATTCATTTTGAAGTCTCCAGAGGAACACTTTTCACTCTCAAGGTCAGTTTGGGATAGTCAGAAATGTTGCTAAATCATTTGAAGTCCTTTGTCCCTGTTTTAAAATCACCCTCATATAACTCCAGAGGTGTAATTCACCTTCCTGGTCATTTTAGTGATATTGTTTTGGATCTGAGTACTAGATTAAGCAATAATCAAAGCATTAGAATAAAACCTGTGCACACTGACTTTCAATCATTCGTTCATTCATTCATCCAGTCTCAGCCATTCTGGAAATCTGTTATTTTGGCAGAACTCAGGTACTAATCTAGGCTCTGGAAATGCAAAGAGGAAATAGAGTCTGTCCTTTAAAATCTTTTACTTCAGGAAGTGTGCCCATTGCTTTCCCATGGACTTCCATTCTCTCCATTTGTTTGTTATCTTCAGTTCACAAAATCCTGCCCGTTTTCTTCTTATTTATTTACCTTATTCCTTTTATTTTCCCCAGAGATTCTCATGGACACCAATCCAGTTTTGCATCTCCACATGCATGGGTTACTGTAAATAATTTTCCACTCCGGATTTCAAATCTCTCTCTCCATAATTTCAGGCCTAAATTTTTACTGAATCTGGGTTTCCAGTGGTGGAACATGGGAGGCTTTACTTTTAAAAGGGCTGCTCTGATTGAGGCAATTGTTTCATATCTTGATTTAGGTGTTGATTACATGGATATATGTATTCATCAAGAGTCATTGAACTGTTTACCTAAAATGTGTGCATTTTATTGTTCATAAATTGTACCTTAACTACTTTGGAAAAAAGCTTCCCAGTTAATTATGATGATTACTGTGAAAAAAAATGAAAGGCTTTTATGCTTTTTTTAAAATGGAGAGATATCTTTGGGAATGCCATGAAAACTATAGAATTGTGTGGCAGAAAAAGAAATATGTCCATTAACACAGGTTTTTTTAAAATATTTCAGGAAGTTTATGGTTTTCTCCCAATTTTCTCTGTACCCTAGGACAACAAATCCTGCCAAAAGAGTTGAAAAAACCTGAATGACCATCAATGGTAGACTGGTGAATAAACTGCGGCCATCCCCAAAATGGAATATCATGGAGTAATAAAAAAAAGAAAAAGAATACAGAGGTTCTAGTGTGAAAATATATCAAAGATAGATTAACTGAAAATAAGAAAGCACTAACCAGTGTGTGAGACATGTTATCATTTGTATATTAATTTAAACACATACATATTGTGCAAATGTATGTGCTCAAATATTTATATACATGTGCAAATGTATGTGCTTACATATTTATGTATATGTATATATGTTTATGTGTGTGTATATATATATATATATATATATATACACCTATAGATATCCTTGTATTACTGTTGTTTGCATAAATATTCTCTAGAGGAGTATCCACACAAATAATAATGATCTCTTCCTGTTTGTAGAAATGTTCAATAACTGGGCAGGAGAGATGAAAGGGTAGGAGAAATGAAATTTCCATATATACTGTTTTTAACATATATTTTTTGAACAATTAACGAGCATGGCTTAGAGAGTGTTGGGATGTGGAATACATGAGAGATTTAAAAAGGAAGATCAATCAGAGATGTCTAGAATTATATGTAAGTGAGCGATAAGGGCCTAACCAGAGAATCAAGAGCCACTTAGGAAGTATCATCACTAAAACTCAGTGGCTGGTTAAGTCAAGGCTGAGGTAGGATGGGAGTAGAGAAAATGGGGAAAGGCCTAGGATAACTGAGGTATGATATTGGGGAAAAAGCGATATGTTTGGAACACACTGAGTTTGAAATGCATTCAGGATAACCAGATAAAATGTCCCAGAAGCAGATAAAATAAGGTATTGCAGCCAGAGGCAAGTTCAGGACCTAAACTCTGCTTTGTGATGCCTTCTGGGTTACTGAGCGACCACCTGGGGCCACACACTGTGCAAAACACTTGCATGTAATTTCCTTCTATCTGAAATGTTAAAAAATGCCCTTGTACACAATTTAAATATGAG
Source organism: Phyllostomus hastatus (assembly GCF_019186645.2). Classification (NCBI taxonomy): domain Eukaryota; kingdom Metazoa; phylum Chordata; class Mammalia; order Chiroptera; family Phyllostomidae; genus Phyllostomus; species Phyllostomus hastatus. Next base: position 33,604,206 of record NW_025333960.1, read on the forward strand.
AAAATACACATGCAATTTTTTAAAGTGATAAGTCCTGTTGTTCATAACTTCTGCAGCCTAATGACAGGCACTCTGATGTATCAAAATGATATTAAAGCCAGATTCTTCTAATTGTGATCAAATACATGTGACAATGGAGGTTATTTTTCATGGCAAGCATTAATGTTAGTAGATGAGCAATTAGTTATCTAAAAGGGAGCTCCCATAAGACCATCAGCTGATTTCTCAAGAGAAATTTTGCAGGCCAGAAGAGATTGGCAGGGAAGTATTCAAAGTGATGAAAAGTAAGGGACTACAACCAAGACTACATTACCCAGAAAGGCTTTCATTTAGAATAGAAGGACATTTAAAGAGCTTAATACTGCCACACCAGTATTACATGAAGTAATCTTTAAAGAAAAAAAAGATAAAATTAATGAAGAATAAAATGTCAATAAATACATATCAACAATTATATTTAATAAACAAAATAAATGAATAAGCAAAACAAAACCAGACTCATAGATTCAGAGAACATTTTGACATTTGCTAATTAGAAGAGGTGTTGGAGGGCTGGGTGAAAAAGGTGAAAAGATTAAGAAGTATAAGTTGGTACTCATGGAAGAGTGGTGGGGATATAATGTACAACACAGGGAATATAGTCAATAATATTCTAATAACTACGTATGGTGTCAGAGGGCTACAAAATGTATCAGGATGATCACTTAGCAAGTTATGTAATGCCTAACCACTGGGGAGTATACCTGGAAATAATATAATATTGTATGTCAATTGTAATTGAAAAATTTTAAAAATGATTTAAAAAACATTAGTAGATGACTGTCAATACACTCTAAAATAATTTCTGCTGCCCATGTGATTGTCAGGTATCACCTTTAACTGGTAATCACAGCACGGCCACAGTGGCCTCTCGGGTATCTACATGCCACCATCACTCAATTGGCCATGTTACACAAGTTGTTTTTTTAGCAGCTTTATAGACATGTCATTCAAATACCATAAATATACCCATGTAGCATGTAGAATTCAATTAATTTTAGGACATTTACAGAGTTGTACAACTGTCAGTGCAATCTAATTCCATGTTTTTATCCTCCCCCCAATTCCATATCCATTAGCAGTCTCTTCCGATTCCCCTTGCCTCTACTCCTTAAATCTAATTCACCTTCTTTGCCCATTCTGGACCTTTCATGTGAATCATACAATCATACATTTCATATACACAGAATTATATATTTGCAATTGACTTCCTCCACTTAGCATAATGGTTTCAAGTTAATTGGTGTAGTAGTATGTGTCAATACTTCATTCTGTTTTACAGGCAAATGTTATTTCATCACATGGGTATACTGCATTTAATATATCATTTCATTAACATTTAGGCTCGTTCTACCTTTTAGCCGTCATGAAAAAAGCTGCTATGATCATCTACATACAAATTTTTGCATGGGCACCTATTTTCATTTGTCTCGGCCATGCAAGTAGGAGTGGAATTTCTTGGTCATATGGTAATTCTATGTTTAAACTTTTAAGGAACTGCCAAACTGTTTTCTAAATTAGATGCACTATTTTACAATCCCATCAGCAATACATGTGGACTCCAATACCTCTACATTCTCACTAACACTTGTTGTTTCCCATTTGAAAAAATATATATAGCCACTCTAATGAGTGTAATGTCATATATCATGGTGGTTTTGATGTGCATTTTTCTAATGACTACTGATGTTGAACATTTTTTGTGTGCTCACTGAGCTATCTTTTTTTGGAGAGATACCTATTCAGATGTTCAGATCCTTGGCTCATTTTTAAATTGGATTTTTATCTTTTTACAATTAAGTTGTAAAAGTTTTTTTAAATATATTTTTGATACAAGTCCCTTAACAAATATGTTTTCAATTATTTTCTCCAATTCTATCAATTGTCTTTTCCCTTTACTGATGTTACTGTTTGTAGCACAAAATACTGTCATTTTGGTATAGTACAATTTATGTACTTCATGGTATAGTACAATTTATATACTTTTTTCCTATTGCCTTATGTGCCTTTGGTATTCTAAGAAGGCATTACTTAGTTCATGAATATTTATCCCTCTGTTGACTTCTAATAACCTTTATAGTTTTGGGTCTTACATTGAGGTCTGTGATTCATTGTGTGTGTGTGTGTGTGTTTGTGGTGTAAGGAAGGAGTTCAAATTTGGCATGTTCAAGCTAGAGAATAATTTTCTGAAACTATTCTTAATTCCACTGATTCTTTTTGGTGTTCTTGTAATAATCAGTTGATCAGTTTTGCACACATCCTAGTATGTTTTTAAAAATCCTAATTAAGTGTGTTCAAGATGTTGTTCTATTTCCTTTAGATTTGTGAAGCCTAGGGTGACTCATATGTATCTTTTAATTGTGAAGTACTCAGTTTATATATGCTTGCAATCAGTTAAAAACCAGTATCACATTACCAGATATGGTAGACAGAATAGTGACACCCCCAAAGATTTCCACATGCTAATGCTCAGAAACTGTAAATATTCTATTTGATATGACAATAGGAAATTAGTATGGTAGGTTTGATTAAGGTTGCTAATCAGCTGACCCTAAAATGGAGAGGTCATCCTGGATTGAACAAGTGAACTCAATCTAATCACATGAGGCTTCCAAGCAGAAGAGGAAGCAGAAAAGAGGATCAAAGAAATACGATGTGGAAAGGACTCAAGCCACCATCATGACTGAAGATGGAGGAAGGGCAACAAACCGAGGAATGCCGATGGCTCTAGAAGCTGGAAACGACAAGGAATTGGATTTCCCTTCAGAATTTCCAGAATGGATCACAGCTCCATATCAGTTAAAACACTGATTTTAACTGAGACCTGTGTGGAGTCTTTCACTTACAGAACTGTAAGATTATCAATTGGTGCTGTTTTAACTCATGAAATTTTGTGGTAATTTTTAATAGAAGGATTAGAAAACTAATCCAGCAGTATTTTAAGCTGAGTAGGGGTCTCATCTATGTGTTGTCTTTATGACGTAGAATCCCATGGTACACGTGAAGACTCGCTAATTTCCAACCAGTTAAGGAACACTGCACTGCCCTCCCTCTTCTCCATACGCCTTTCCCTCCCTACAGCTAAGGCAAAGTCTCAGTGTCTGAGGGCATGTTCAGAGAACTGAGCCGCCTGCCTTGCTGCACAGACAACTCTGGCATCCACAGCTGCTAATATTCCACTACTAAATCTACTTTAAAAAACATAAAAAGAAAAATAGCAGTGCACACACTAAGGAAAATAAATGTTTAGATGAATTCATGTGCTTTTCACTAAAGAGGATAATAATAAATCTGCTGGGCAGTACAAATTGCCCTCCAAGTTTAAAGTCACCTCGCCATTCCCAGGGAGATCAGCTGAATTAATGGTTAAACATGTTAATAGAATAATGGAGCGTCCTTAACCATTTATAGAGGAGGAAAGGGAGGGGTGTACTGGATGCTTATTTTATGGCAATTTATGTCAGGGTAAAAGTTATAAAGATTGCCAGAAAGTAAAGGAGCATGATGTAGAATCACTGGAGAAACTGTAAAATCAATATCTCTAGGGTTTTCAACACCGTACTTGGCAGGTCCTTTCAAATCCATCGCCTGCATGATATTTTATGTATGTTACTGGCAACGGTGATGGTGGATGATGTTCAACTCATGGAGTTGGCACCAAATCAATCATCACAAACGAAAATGCATATGTCTCTCTCCATTTTCTATTTGCTTTCTCAGATGCTGTCTAAGATTAGATCCTAAACCCAAGAGAAAGTTATCCACAGCAAAGGCTGATATGAAGGATTCTAAAAGTGTCTAAATTGATAGAAAAATGCAACTAGCACTGTAGGTTTTTCTTGGTTAGAAAATAGCAATTTATTCAAATTGTTGGAAAGTAGGTTTTAACAGTGAGACCCTCTTTCATTCATATAATATTGGCACATATTTAAAAGATTATTATTTTTTATAAGACTGTAGGAAAATGGAAACTCACATGGTTATTGGGAGGATATACACTGGAAAATCATTTGTGAAGTGAAAACTAGTAACATCTAATGCAATTTCAAAGGAACACAATCTGACCCATGACATGTAACCCAGCAGAGGCTTCCTAGGGTTTTTGTATGCTCCTATAGTTTCCCACTAACCCATCGGATATTGTTGTCTGGATGCTGCAGATTTTTATTATTGGTAACTACTTCCTTGATATCCCCTAATTCATCAAAATGTTGTTTAAAACTCTAATTTTCTGCATCTAAAAACAATCACAAGACTTGAACACCTTTGGACTGACACCACATGTCAAATGGGAACCTTTTCTGGAAAACAGAATCTAGAAGATGAAGATAATGAATAAATGCACTGATCAGATTAGATTTGAAATCTGAGATGCCAATTTGCCTTTGTAAAATGTGACACTGTGGTCAACTAAAGGCAATGATGCATCAATTTCCATGATCGTTTATAGGTACCTGGAATTAAGGACCTATAGAAGGCAAGACATTGGGCAACAATGTCTATTGAAATAGAAAATTTAGTGGAAATATGGCTACATGGGAGTACAAGGACTGTGGAGCAGACTGCATTGGGAAGATTGCAGGAAAAAAATGTGATAATTGTGGGGATTGAAATAATCAGGCCAAAGCTTGGTCAAAAGGGCAGAGAGCTTTGGTCTTTGACCTGACACGATCCCCTATTTCCTGAAACTTCAAGGTTAATGTTTCTGAACATCACACTCAATGTTTAGTCTTACTTATAGCATATGGTGAAGTCAAAGCTATACCATATAACTTAAGTTAAAAGTATATCAACAATAAAGAAGTTGTAGGATACTGAGAGTTGGAATAGGGAATTTGGAGAGAGTCCACTGAGTTTGGGTACTTAAAAACCCAAAATTCTGTGGGGCTGCAGTATTTTGCCAGCAACACAGCCTCTCCTTCCCGGTTTGAGGTAATCCTTTGCCTGAAGCCATTTATTACCAGGAGCTGAGAAAACTGCCTCACTGTGTCAATGCTTCTCAAGACCCTTCAGATCCTATTTCTATCATACTGCCAACTTGACTCAGTTCCTAGGAGAATCAGCTACACGTGCTTTGGCTTCAGGACAAACTTGTAATCACTCTGGTGTTGAAAACTTGTAGCATTTGCAGTAGCTTACTTGATGTTCAATCCCTCAGCTCTTTCAACATTTGTGTAAACCTCTATTTATTAAAATACATACTAAGTCTGACCCACAAAGAAGCATGATCCCCATGGAAAGAACTGCACGATTTATTTGTATCTATATTGGTAGGACCTTGACAAATATGTGCAGGAATTGAACTTAATGGTACATGACCAAGGATGAAGAACAGATGAAATGCATTGTAATGGGTACATTTACCAGAGATTCTGGATTCAGGAATCTAAGGAATGTGAAGTTTTAAAACATTTTGCTTAGTTGGTTTATTAAAATCTAGACTCATAATCTCTACATTAATTACAGTTGAGATGCCAGGACCTCCCTTTCATACTATGACAAAAATAATCTGAAATGCTCTTGGACAGGGGTGTTGGGTTACATTTAGTACATGTAGCTTGCTTATTCATCCCCTATATATTGTATGCATGTGGCAAAGACCCAGAACATATACCATTTGCCACAACACTGAGGGACACATTGGTTAGGAGGGCAGAACCCCTCTGCGGAGGTTGTCTTCTGAAAGCTACAGTGGTTAGTAAGAGATGTCACCATCTCTTCCTAATTTCTCACACTCTGAAATTTGGAGTCCACTGGCAGCAGAGACCAGGGGGGCCTGGATACTGTGATGGGAATTAGGACCACAGCATAATTCAAAATGGGTAAACCACAGAGATCTTTTTATGGAATTACCTGACTGTGCTATTTCTGGGAACAAAGTAAATGGGAAGCCATTTGGATTCCTACTTTGTCTATCTAACTGAGCTTACATAGGCCACAAATAAAGTCACATTTCCACAGCTGACTCACAACCTCTCATCCAATCTCAAATCCTGAATTTATTCACCAATGTAGAAACCTTTAAATGAGGAGATAGGATAGTCTCCTTGAAAAAAAATAAATAACCCACAATGCTGCCACAACTTGAAATTATTTCTTTCTTTTCCCTAAAAGGACCTGTGAGTATTGGCAAGGATAAGTGCACTGAGAAAAGGAAAACTCCCAGAGTTGTCCAGGATTACTGGACGATGGCTCTGAGTTAAAGGTATTGCCTGGAGATGCAAAATTCACTGCATTATACCAATTAGGGAAAGGCTACAGCAGTCAAAGGGAAAATGAATCTTTTCAGTTTATTTTCTTCAGGACACATGGTAGGAACAAATTTCTCTAACCTCCCAAAGTTAGCCATGGCCATGTGGCTTACTTCAACTAAAAAAGTACAAATGATGGTAATCTGTGTTGCTTCCTGGTGGAAAACTACAAGACAATGTATGAGTAGCCATGTTCTCTTCTTATGCCATTGTGAAAAGAAATATTCCAATGATGTTTCCTCTATTAGCCTCAGCTCCAGAGCAAGGGCATCATGCAGCAGACCTCCCACTTGGTGGAAATATAAATGTATCATGGGTAAAAAACAAAGCTTTGCTATTTTAATTCACTAAGATTTTCTGTTAATATAGCATAGCCCAACCTGTTCTGCCTAATAGACTATAAAGTATGATTCAGTCACTAAAAAGTGTGAGGTAGGCAAGTGTATTGACATGAAGACCTACAAGGTAAATTAATTTTACAAAGTAAAAAACATATATGAATAAAATGATCCTGTTAACTTTAAAACAGGTTAACATACAAAAACAAAATGTAGTAACAAAAATACTTTTTTCAATAATATCTACTTGGGAAATATATAGCTGTATATGCACAATGGAAAAGTCCAGAAGCACACACAACTAATTGAAAATAGTGCTTCCTGTGTAGAGAAGAATAATGCTTCAGGGGGCCAAGGCAGGTGGGATGGGTAAGAGGAGGAGTTTTACTTTGTATTCTGTGTGTTTTTGTTTGTTTGCTTGCTTTTTGACAATAGACAAATATATTTTGCATTACATTCAAAAACAATTTTAAAAGTATGAACAGGTTTCACTGGTGAATTTGACCAAATATCCTAAAAGAATTAACACCAATCCTTCTCAAATTCTTCCAGAAAATAGAAAAGGAGGAAACTCTTTCAAACTCATTTTATGAGATGCTCATTACCCTGTCACCAAAACCAGACAAGGACTCCAAAAGAAAAGAAAATTATAGGCTAATATCCATGATAAACATAGATATAAAAATCTTCAACAAAATTTTAGCAAACCCAATTCAACAATATATTAAATGGATCATACAACATGATCAAGTGGAACTTATTTCAGGGATACAAAGATGGTTCAACATCTGCAAATCACTTAATGCAATAAGCAACATTAACGAAGTGAAGAATACAAACTATATTTTCATCTCAATAGGTACAGAAATATCACTTGAAGAACTTCAACACTGATTAATGATAAAAACTTTCAACAAAATAACTATAGAGGGAATGTATCATAACATAATAAAGGCCATATATGACAAACCCACAGATAACATACCTAATGGTGGAAACCTCAAAGCTTTTTCTCTCAAATCAGGAATAAGACAAAGATACCCACTATCATCATTTTTTTTTTTTTTGCAAAATAGTATTGGATGTCCTAGCCAGAGCAATTAGACAAGAAAAAGAAATCAAAGGTATCGAAATTGGAAGGTGAAAAGTAAAACTGTCACTACTTGCAGATGTTATAATATTATATATGACACCTTAAACACTTCATCAAAACACTGTTAAAACTAAAAAACAAACTTAGTAAAGCTGCATGATGTAAAATTAATACACAAAAATGTTGTGTTTCTATATATTAATAATGAACTATTAGAAAATTTTTAAAGCCCATTTACAATTACATCAAAAAGAATTTTTTTAAAAAACTAGAGCTTAAAATATTTTGTTATTAAAGGCACACTAAAGCAAAGAAATAGTGTTTCAAGGCTACAAAGACATGCTAATGCAAGTTCATAGAGTACACTTATTGTCCACCAAAAAGTAGTGATGTTTAGTAGAATAAAAAAATAATACAGACTCATCCCCTGTCCTTTATCACATTACACTAAGGTTTGTTTATTTCCCCTCCTCCTCCACCTCTCCCCCACCTCCCTTTCACTCTGGTCATCACCACACTATTGTCTGTGTCTATGATTGTTGTTATTGTTATTTTTGTTTTTTGGATTTTTTTGCTTAATCCCTTCATTTCTTTCAGCCAGCGTCCCAAACCCCCTACAGTCTAACAGCTGTCAGTCTGTTTCCTATATCTATGAGTCTGGTTGTATTTTGTTTGTTTATGTGTTTTGTTCACTAGATTTCATATATTTGTGAAATCATATGATATTTGTCATTCTTTGACTGGGTTATTTTACTTGGCATAACACTCTTCAGTCCCATCCATGCTGTCATAAAAAGTAAGATTTCCTTCTTATTTCCTGCTGTGTAGTGTTCCACTGTATACATGTACCACAGCTTTTTTATCCACTAATCTACTGATGGGCACTTGGGCCACTTTTAAATGTTAACACGAGCCCTGGCTGGCATAGCTCATTGAAGATTGTGCGCGAGCTGCGCACCAAAGTGTCGCAGGTTCGATTCCCAGCCAGGGTACATGCCTGGGTTGCAGGCCATGACCCCCAGCAACCGCACATTGATGTTTTTCTCTCTCTCTCTCTCTCTCTCTCTCTCTCTCTCTCTCTCCCTCCCTTCCCTCTCTAAAAATAAATAAATAAAATCTTTTAAAAAATGTTAACATGGTAATGAATGTAAGAGTGTGTACATTCTTTTGAATTAGTGTTTCAGGTTTCCTTGATATATTCCCTTGATATATATTGTAGTGAAATTGTGGGATCATGAGGCAGTTCTATTTTTAATGTTTTGAGGAAACTGTATACTGTTTTACATAGTGACTGCACCAATCTGCATTCCTGTCAAGCGTGCATGAGTGTTCCGCTTTCTCCACACCCTCACCAACACTTATTATTTGTTGATTATTGATTCTAGCCATTCTGACAGGTGTGAGGTGATATCTCATTGTTATTTTAATTTGCATTTTTCTGGTGATTAGTCATGTGGAGCATCTTTTTATATGTCTATTGGCCAACTGTATGTCTTCTTTGCAGAAGTGTCTATTCAAGTTTTTTGTCCATTTTTTAATTAGATTGTTTTGGAGGAAGTTGAGTTATATGAGTTCTTTAAAAATTTTTATATTAACCCCTTATCAGATATATCACTGGTGAATTAGTTCTCTTATTAAATGGGTTGTTTTCTTCATTTTGTAAATGGTTTCCTTTACTAGGTAAAAACATTTTAGTTTGATGTAGTCCCATTTGTTTATTTTTTCTTTTTGTTTCCCTTGCCCAAGAGGACATGTCAGAAAAAATATTGCTACAAGAAATGCCTTAGATTCTACTGCTTATATTTCTTCTAGGATTTGTATGGTTTCAAATCTTACATTTAACTCTTTAATTCAGTTTGAGTTTATTCTTGTTGTGGTATAAGAAGGTGGTCTAGTTTTTTGTAGGAGACCATTCTGCATGGCTTGGGCCCAGCTCCCACTCAGAGATGTACAGGAGCCACAACTACGGATAGGTTCTCCTGTGGGGAATCATGCCTGCAATGTACCTAGGCCACTTTGAGACTTGCTTTTGCTAAAAAACTCCCTCACCCTGAATTGAGGACATTTACTGCAAAATAGCTTCCTAAAATCCATGCTAAACCTTCCAAGGATGAGTGTAACTGGTTCAACCACTTTTGCCTTTTCATTTGCAAATATCCCTCTTCTGTGATGTGTTAGCAGCATTGGTTCCTTTGCTTTCTGTAAAAGGTAATCACCTAAAAAGAATCTGTGCATAGTAAATGAGGACCATCAGGTAATGTGCAGAGAAAAAGAAATAAAGGCCTGTCATGGCAGAGGCTATGGCTTTTTCTCCCCTTGAGAGCGAAGCTGCTCACACTTTTCCTCCACAGGGCTGCTCATACGGTAGTCCGTATGAATATCTCTCCCCCATCTCAATGTCTTGCATCCCACGAGCCGTGGGATGCATCAGTTTTTTGCATGTTTCTGTCCAATATTCACAACACCTTTTACTGAAGGGGTTGTCTTTATTTTATTGTATGTTCTTGCCTCCTTTGTCAAATATTAATTGACCATAGAGACATGAGTTTATTTCTGGGCTCTCTATTCTGTTCCACTAATTTATATGTCTATTTTTATACCAGTACCATGGTGCTTTGATTACTATGGCCTTGCAGTATAGTTTGATATTAGATAGCATGATTCTTCCAACTTTGTTTTTTTCTCAAGATTGATGAAGCTATTTGAGATTTTTTTGTGGTTCCATATAAATTTTTGTAATATTTTCATTTTGTGAAGTAAGCCATTGGTACCTTGATAGAAGTTGGGTTGACTCTATCAATTGCTTTGGGTAGTACAGACATTTTAACAAGGATAATTCTTTCTATCCATGAACATGGTACATGTTTCAATGTATATGTATCTTCTACAGTTCTTTCTTGAGTGTCTTATAATTTTCCAAGTACAGTTTTTCTTTTTTACATCCTTGGTTAAATTTATTTCAAGGTAATTTTTATGCAGTTGTGAATGGGATTGTTTTCTTAGTTGCCCTTTCTGATAGTTCATCATTCATGTATAAAAATGCAGCTGATTTGTGGACATTTATTTTGTATCTTACTGAATTCATTTACTAGTACTGAACTCATTTATCAGTACTACTAGTTTTTTTTTGTTAAATCTTTAGGGTTTTGTATATACACTATGATGATGCAAATAATGACAGTTTTCCTTTATTTATTTTTTTTCCAATTTGGATGTTTATTTCTCATTCTTGTCTGATTGCTGTGGCTAGATTTCCAGACTATGTTGAATAAGAGTGGTAAAAGAGGACATCTCTGTTTTGTTCCTGATCTTGAGGAAAACAGTTTTAGTTTTTGCCCATTGAATCTAATGTTGGCTCCGGGTTTCTCACATACAGTCTTTACTGTGTTGAGGTATGTTCCCTCTATTCCCACTTTGCTGAGAGTTTTTTATGATACATGAGTGCTGGATTTTATCAAATGCTTTTCCTGCACCTATTAATATGATCATGTGATTTTTGTCCTTTATTTTGTTAATGTGGTATGTGTTTATTAATTTGCAAATATTTTATATACTAACTTTGCAGCCCAGGAATAAAACCCACTTAATCATAGTGTATAATCTTTGTAATGTATTTCTGGATCTATTTTGCTAATAGTTTGTTCAGGACTTTAGTATTTATTTTCATCAGGGATAATGGTCTATAATTTTCTTTCTTTGTAGTGTTTTTATCTTGTCTTGGAATTAGGATAATGCGGGCCTCATAAAATGGACTTGGGAGAGTTTTTCTTTCTCTTGAATTTTTTGGAATTGTTTGAGAAAGACAAGTGTTAGTTCTTCTTTGAATGTTTGGTAAAATTCACTTGTGAGGCCTCCAATCCAGGACCTTTGTTTGTTTGGAGTTTTTTTATTACTGCTTTAATCTCATTAGTTGTAATGGGTCTATTGAGATTTTCTGAATCTTCCTGATTTAGTTTTGGAGGGTTGTATATTTCTAGGAATGTATCCATTTTGTCCAGATTGTCTAATTTGTTCACATATATTTATTCATAATATTTTCTTATAATCCCTTGTGTTTCTGTGAAATCAGTTGTTATTTTTCCTCTTTCATTTCTGATGTTATTGATTTGGATCCTTTCCTTGTTTTCCTTGATGAATCTAGTTAAAGGTTTTTCCATCTTATTTATCTTTTCAAAGAACCAACTCTTGGTTTCATTGATCCTTTGTATTGTTTATTGGTTGGTTGGTTGGTTGGTTTTAGACTCTATTTCATTTATTTCTGCTCAGATCTTTATTATGTCCTTTGTTGGTCTTGACCTTCAACTGGGAGACTGGAAGTAAAATTTAACACTATGTCTCCCCTTCTCCTCTTTAAGTCCTTCAGAAAAATGCTGCCTCCTCCTGAGTTCACAAAGAAAGTGAGACCTCTGAGGTAGTCATTTTGGCACAAATAATAACCTGTTCTTTTTGACATTAAAAAGTATTGTTCACACAATTAAAAATGGGAAACCTGTTACTTTTAGGTCAATTTCAATTTTTGTCTCCTATTCTTCTTTTATTTTGATCATATTTTCAGTGATACTTGTTTAAATGTCACTAAGGAGGAAATGCAGAGGAGGTTGCCTTTCTTTCCCTGTCCTTATCTTTACTTTCCACCCCATATAAGACCAGCTACGCAGGTCTGAGGTAGTGCCAATCTTGGAGGAAGAAAAGGACATACAGACTTTAAGTCCTTAGGTGAGTGGATAGGTACCAGGAAATTACTAATTTTATATTTGCTATTTCATATAAGAAAACATGGTTTATGAGAAAGTCATAGATGGGTGTTTGTTAATTTTATAACTATTTTGGGTATGCAAATGATTGTGCTTCATTCAAAACAGTGTTTTTTAAAATAGTTTTGTTATTATTATGGAAATTTTTTCAATGAAATTATGCATTGCAGCTGTAGAAGCTAGAAAAGCAGCTCTCCATTTGAGTAGGGTTACACACAATGCCCCTGCTGCCAACTCTCTGCACAGGGTCAGTCTCCTTTACTTTGATTGACAATGAGTCAAGTGACTATATAAACCAATTTTCCCACTATGGTTCTGGTTTCCAGACCTGCAGCCATGGTAAATATATAAATTGTGCCCTATTTCAGTCAGCAGTGACCTATTTTGGACAATAAATTATACATCCAGCGTCCCTATGAGATATCTGAGGGGAACCTTGGAATTTGAGGACCCACATGGAAAACCATTGAGCTATGGCATTGAAACAATTATGAATTGGATTTATTTATTTTAGCACTGTGCATACTTCTTATAGGGAGATTTGTTGAACCAAGTCATAATATGGTAGGATTTTAGCAACTACTTTAGACATGGAACGTCAGTGGTTTGGACTTGCTGACAAGTGAAACATTAGAGAGGGAGTCAGTATCCTTTGATACCAATAGTGCCTCTTCTGCTAATTATCTCTGTGAAATGGAGAAGTACTTTGCATACCTAGACCTCAGTTTCCTCTGCTCTGAAATGATAGGATGGTATTTGGAATGTCCTCTATTTCTATTCTTTTATTCCATCGGGCTGGATATACCATCACCTGGGAAATACACTCTGTTCCTTTTGTTGACACAATGATAATGATCAGTTTCTGCAGGTTTCGGTGGATTTCAGGAACAGTTTGGAGCACTTTGCAACTTTGCTTACAGTAAATTATTCCCACAGATAAGGAACAAAGCACTGATAGAGAAAACAGTCCCCCATGAACTTTTCTCCAGTAATAATTAACCTGAGTGTTGAATGCTGCCACGAGTTTCATTTGAGAACAGAGCTGTTTTTGCCAGACACTTACTTCATTTGGCTGGACTCTAAAGAGCTATGTACTATTGAATATAGTTAATGTTCCTCTAAATGTTTCTGAATGGTGCAGGTGGTGTGTTCTGATGAAAGTAGATTACTTTGGAAAATACAGTTCCAAATAACCACTTTTCTCAGGCAATGGCATAATATAGGCACATTAGAAGAACAGATAGGAGAAGGACTTGACATAATTCTTATCTGGCTACCAATATGAAGGGTCATTACCTTTACAATTATAGTTCCTCTTTCCAGAAAATGCTAGCCCTTAGTGTTAAAGCTGGTGGTAGATCTCCAAATAGTCCTTTATTCATGAAATAAAGTCTGAATACCTACATAAAATAAAGACCCTATGAATCCAATCCCCACATTGGGGAAATAATCAAATACTCATGGCTTAAAGCATTTCAAGTGGCCAAGGTCTGGATGCCATTTTATAAACATGCATCTAAAATTAGAGAAGGCATTCTGAGGAAATACTTTTTAAGGATATCATTCAAAGGATGTGATGAGCTGTATGGGAATATTTCCTGCTGGTAATGCTCTTTACAACCTAATGCATATTATAGAAACCATTTTGGTGGCTGGTTGAAAATATCTATAATGCTTCTGGAGGCATTTGAAGAGTCCATCATCAAACCTTCTATAAATTGTGCAGAACAATTATAATAGGAACATAGGAATAACTACTCTTAACTGCAGAAAAGTGTCACAATTTGCACAAGTCTGTATGGCTATTTAGGTTTTCAGTCTCAGGACATAAAAATGAGAAATTACTTTGAGGAGTAAGTAGGTAAAATAACATTTCCTTCTAAAGATAGTTTTATGTGGGTTATACTAAATCTGTCAGGCTTCCATGGGTGAAGCACATGCCATTCTCCTTTCTCCTAGCCATGTTCACTTCAAGCACTTAATGGACAAGTAACTGTCCCAGTATAAGAAGGGTACCTGCTCACACAGTTCATTAGCAGGAACTGTGCTATGGCCTGTCCAGCCACAATAGGGGACAGAAAATATAATTTCCCTGTGTACCTGAAAAAGTAGAAAGCCAGAAATATTTGCTGAGTGAATTTTCCCTTTTAAATATTTGGCAAGAGAAGACTTATAAGAAAATCCAAGGGGATATCAACTCTAGATTACCACTGGCAGTAGTGGAAAGACCACTCCGGCCTTGCGGTTGGTACAGGGTATTCCATCCTGCCTCGAGTCTTCTTCCATTTTTGAAGACTTTGCTCCAAATTGTTTTTTTTCTTGTCAAGAGATCACTTATTTGTCCTAGCGTAAAACCAAGAAACACATTGGTTTTAATAGTCCCTGCTTCTAGAAATACTGAAAAAGGCATATAGGAGAAAAGGTCTTGATTGGTTTTTGCAATCTTTTGATGTGAAGTTGCACCCTCTAGCTCCAGGTCCCTTTCCACACTCTCTCGGGACTTCCCTTATCACTCTCCCCATCCCCCATTCTTTTCTTTTCCTTGGAGTTTCTATGCAGCCATGCTCTTGGTCCCTGGAAGAAAAGTCCATTCTTCTAAGAGGAAATGCTTTCATTAATAGGGCAGCCCTGGACCCCAGTGGCTCCTGTGTACAGATATCAAGAGGATCCTCTCTGCCAATGTACTTAGGCAGAACAATAAAGCATCTTTACAGCTCAGACTCACCAGAGCCACTATTGATTCACTGGCATGTGCTCTCTCAATAGTAAAAGGCTGCCAGAATTTACTCGCTCAGCTTTTCCCTTTCCTAGGCTGTCATTATTCAGTGTAAAACTCCTTTAACCTGGTGGAGTTGTTGCTCTTGCTAATACTGTGTTAGCAAATTATTGATCCCAATGATGAGAACAGGAATCGTTTCTCCTGTAGCAGGATGTGCAATTGGATCTACATTCTGCCCTGGTAATTTTCTCTATAGATCTTCCAGGGGGACTAGACAAATGGACCATTAAAGGGGGGTAGGGGCGGGAGCGAGCTGCCTGAGGTTGATGGTACATTTGAGCTAAATCCAAACTTTATTGGTGTTTTTCAGCTTCTGTTTGAAAACTTATAAACATTGCTCTTTGGCACTTTATGGTTTTGTTTTGGTTTTGGTAGTTTTATTTGGCTTATTTTTAACTTGGTCTGACAGCCAAAGGGAAGTTTTAGTTTGTGAGCTTTTTTAAAAAAAAATTAAAATCAAGACAATCAGAAATTCAGGGAGGTTTTGATAAAGGCAAAACAACACCATTATCCTCTTCAGTAAAAAGGAAATGAAGTGAACATTGGTAATGAGAGTTGTTAAATTTCAGACATGCTGGCCTTGGTGGTTGGAATTTAGTGGCACAAAATCTGCATTAAGATGCTTACGTCTCTGTCTTTCCCATCCCTGTTTTTATTTCAGATAACTACTGAGTGCTCATTAATCCAATTACACCTAGGATTCACAGACTATCTTCTGTGGGCCTAGCCCTGTAGATCCTTAAGAAGTCCTAAATAGAATAAAAAACTGAGTTCAGTAGTCAACCCTGAGGCTTTAAGAATGATGTATATTTTTTGATTTGTTGAGAAATAAATAAAGAGAAATTTTAAAAGAGAAACAAATTTGGGAAGAAATTGTAACAGGGTGCAGCCAAGAGGGGGAGCCCAAATAGGGATTTGTAATGGGGTCCAGAACTCAGGGTGTCCAGGAAATATTTGAAAATTTTTTTTATATATTTATATATGATGTTCTCACCACCACAAGTCTGAGCTGGGGGATGGGACACATGGAGCAGGGCCATTGAGAGCTGTTTTGCATTGCAACAGCTTTGCAGCTAACCTCAATCATGGTCATTTAACATATCTATAGCCTTTAACTGGTTACATAGATATGTTAAATAGCTGTGGCCCTGCTTTGAGCCAGGGGGATAGAAGTGACTTCCACCCAAGATGTAACTGGGACACAACTCCCCCTAGTTACAGCTCTCTTGCATGAGAGCTTGGAGATAATTGGCTCCATGCCATGGGGCCACACCTGCCCAGACTTATTATGGCAGCCCAGTAAAGATGGAATAATACACAAATGCTGGCAGGTGTAACTGATTCTGGGAGGAGTCAGAAATGAGGCTGCAGAGGAAGATTGGCACTGGGATTTAAAACCAGGTGAGGCAGCCATGCCAGAGGGTACCCCACAGCTTAGGCAAGAGTTAGCACCATGCAGCTTTGGGGTGCCCCCTTTTCCCACATGGTTTAGAAAGCAGGAGAGACTTTGCCTGGAAAAAAAGGGGTGAAAGGACTCTTGCTGGTGACCATGAGAAGGTGCCACATGGCTTCGGATTAACTGGAGATCACGACAGCGACACAGCTGATGGTGCCAGGAGCCTGAGTCATGGACTTCTACTTCTTTTCCTGAGATACAGTACCCCCGACTGGACAGAGGGAGAAGGAAGGACTGTGTGCATTTGTGGGTATTCTAAAGGACTTTAGTATTTTAATGAAGACATTAAGTCATTACTCTAAGTCTATATAACTTTTAAATAAATAAGTCATTTCCTTTTCACAAATCTCTGGCATTGAGAGACATCTTTCCCCTGGCAGTGGGCAAAGCAAACCTAATATGGGGGGATCCCCGGAAAAAAGGGGGGTCCTTTCGGTAATAGTATATTGTTTACCTCGCCCCCAGGATCTGTTCGGTAACATAATTACTCCAAATAAGAGCAAATGATGTTGTTTTCCTTTAGCATACATAACCTCTTGAAGTGAAAGCTGGCTCCCTTATCAATTCACTGTAGTTGAAAACTGAGCTTTGAGGGTGAAACTGTGTTGTGATTGAGGTAAGACTTCAAAAAGCACAGTAAATAAGCTGGAGAAATACCTATTTTGTACAGAAGTGTTAGAAGACTGCTGACATGCCTGATGCCACTTAAGTTTCTATTTTCTTCCTGAGATATATTGAAGGATACCACAAATTGTTTATTTGTTTAATATGGGTTGCTGACTTGAATATGTTTTTTAGTGCAGGAAAAAGTTTATATCTCGAAGGTCCCATCAGGAAGGAGTGGTTAGTGAATTGTTGACCTTACACTGCTCATTAGGTAAAGAAAATAATTAAGGCAGAAAACTTTCAGTTTATATTAGACAGCATGTGACAGATAAGTAGGATATTTTATGTAAGCAATCTTCTATCCTGGATTATAAACTCTACAGGAATGGTTACTCCTTTATTAGGTAATTGCATACGAAACTTGACATCTCAATTTTAGCACGCATTAGAGTGAGAAGGCCATCTCCTGTTGAGACGATAAACCTCTGGAATCAGGAAGCTTGACTGCTCATTTCTATATTGTACCACAGCAGCAACTACTCTGTCTTATTCTGTCTTTGTTTTTGGTTGAGAAAGAAGTTTTTCCATGTGGTTATTATAATTTTTGTTCCACATAATACTCAACTGACATCACTGGATCATCTGACCTTATTGGTTCATATTTCTTACTCAAGATTGAATGGAAAATGGGAACTGCAAAGAAAAGAGTGAGAAAATTGCAGGAAAACAAGAGACAGTTGTGATAGATTTAACCTACATTTTCTCTATTTTTAGATATTATATTTTTAGATGTTATGATGTTATATATTTTTAGATATCTATTTTTAGGTATTATGAAGGTATATCATAATGCCATTTAATATTTACATTATTCATTTATTAATAATTGGTATTTATAGAGTGGCTCCTGAAGGCTCAGCACTACAGTGAATAGATCCTGAAGATGTACACAAAGTAGAAAATTGAGTTCAGTTGTCCACACTGAGGAATTAATAATGGTTGTTAATTTGAATGAGAACCATACAAAGTAAGATTTTATCTGGATCTTGGTGGAAAATTTATAAAGCTATTATTTAGAATGGAGAATATATATAACATATAGTATATATATATGCACACTATGTGTATATATATAAAATATATATGTATATGTGTGTATATGTATGTTTTCTTCATGAATTGCACCAAATGCATTTTGATATACATTACCAGTTCTTTTTAGCTGTGTTATATTCCTTTTCTTTATAATATTTCATATGTAAATATTCTAATCAATGAAGTAACACTGATTTTTCCTATATTTTTAGTAAAATAATATTTTTATTCTTTTGGCTTGACACTCTGGTTTTCAAAAAAAATTTAAAACCTAAAACATCCTGAAGTAGTCCCTCAAGGATGTCCGTAACAACAGATAAAGTGGTTTGGATGTGATACCTTTATTGCTGAGAAGAGCGTTAATGTCTAAAATCAAAGTAACATATTATTATGATTATTTCTAAATAATAAATAAGCACTCACAGAGCACCAAGTTTGATCATAAAGTAAAGATGTGCATGCAAATATTATAACTGAAATTCTTACAATCTATTTGTGTGCATTCAGGAAAAGAAATGAGTACTGTTTCTACCCTATCCCAAGCCATCCTGCTAAGCATAGCATTGGCAATGGAAATATCAATTGTAAGGCTTAACAACTGGGGTTTAGTGAAACATGATTGATTAACTTTTACTGAGATTTCCAAAATAAAATGAGAAAGAAATCACTCCATTCATTATATCAGAGAGGAGAAAGAGAGCTTGATAATATTTGACTGCATCCAACTGATCAAATGACATGCCAGCCAACTCCAGAAATGGGTTTCTCACAGGAAATTAATATATTTCCCTAAGGTGAGGACGACTTAAGCATCTCAAATGGCATAGTCCAGCCTCCTTACACTACTGGTAAAAAGAATAATAGTAAAAATAATGAATGAAGAATATCACAGCAACAGTAATGACAAAAACACTCTATGGAGGTGACAAGGCGCAGAACCCCAGATTTTGAAAAACCAGAAGCTGCAGTGAGAAAAATATACATAAGAAATATTGTTTTTGATGTTATTATTAACTTCAAGTAGATGGCATTGTCGCATTTTATAAAGGCAATGAAATGTTTGTATTATTTTTGTTTTATAAGCAATCGTAGTCCATAATATACTACACTAATAAATTAGGTACTGTGCTCTTCTACGGCTTTGATTCATCTTTGATTTTCTATTTTTATTTTTGATATTTCAATATAGTTATTAGTAGACAATATTAGAATTCAGATTCATAACTTATAATTGCAAGGCTGCATTCTGAAAGTATATACAGCCAAATGTAAGGCAAGAATAGAGGAATAGATCATGTTCAGTCTTTAATAGACTTGCTGTTTTCAATTTTCCAAGTAATTTTCAAATCTTCTCAAAAACAATGAATTAAATTTGCTTTTCTCCTTTAATAACCACCAAGTGTTAAGGCATTCCTATATATTTTCCTCGTAGGCAGTTAGATGGACTAGACAGACATGAGCATAGCAAGGACGATGGGCCAGATACAGAAGGTCACCGGGGTGGAAAGCCTTGGGTGCTTATCAACAGGCAAAACTGGGAAAACAAGGACCTCGCTCCCAGCGTAATCTTTTCTCCCCTAGCATTTCACTGGACATGCAGTTTAGACCCCCTGACCTTTCACACCACTGGTCATGTGGTTTGGACCCTCCTGTGACCTTTCCTTCCCTGGAATATTACTAGTTGTATGGGGAGTAAGACCCCCAATAGAGGAAGAGCAAGGGGCTGAAGCGTGGCCTCATGCAACTCCCATTTGGATCCTTGCATGACCACTCCCGCAAGGATTGACCCCTAGGGATAACATCTAGACCTCAGTTGTGTTTCAGCTCCAGGGCCAGAAGAGTGGCAAAAGCAGACAAGGGATGCCACAGCTGAAATCAGGACCAGCTGCAATGACTAATAACCCCCTGCCCTGGCACCCTCAGATCAGTGGAGACCACAATCCTGAGAGGACACACCTGAAAGCTGATGAATATTCTTTTGGGATTCTTGGGACCTCCTCTAAATCCCCACCCTTAAAAGCCCTTAGGATGGAGGATCCAGGGTGCTGTCCCTTTCTGGGGCATGCGTGCATCTTTACCATCCTCCTCCACTCTCCCCCAGGCACAATACCTTAATCTTTCTCCCTGCAAATCTCCAAGGGCTCTTTCTTTTGCCTAGGTAACTTGTTTCCTGAGCCCATCTCTTCTACCACTCACTTCACCTACCTCTGAGACTTTCTAAATAAACTTTCTCTTATAGTTTGAGTCTTTGCTCTGAATTCTTTTTTAGCCAGAACTGAAGTGCCAAGGTCGCTGAACCAAGGTTCGGTATGACTCCACCAGTCTAACACATGGTGTTGTTTTTGCTGCTTCCAACACTTTGCAGCTGGGAACAGTGGGTAGTGTAAAGGGATATGGAGGTTGAAATATAGCACCTTTCCTCCCAGAGGCTGCAAAAAATCTGATTTGGAAGACAAGACAAGCATCTGCATGTACAATAGAAACACTACACAATACAATATAAAAATCAAAGGTTAATTGTCAGGGATTATAAATATTTTATTATTTTAAAGATAGTTTAAATTACTATGGACCAGGAAATATTTGAATAAGCAATAGGAGTTGAGGAGAGAACATTCTTTGCAAAGTCAGTTTAGACTTCCTGCTAATCCTTAGCATGGGCATTTTAAGAGAAAAACTTTTTAAATGAGAAAACTGAGGTACATTTCTTCTGATTTGAAAATAAAAGGGACAAAATTTGGGACTTTTCATGCCTCTTTTCATATTTCAAATGCCACTTGTTTAAATTCAATCTTCAAACTCCCGATCCAAAATTACGTTACCCTTAGGAACTCACTTACTACTCCTTATCATTGGTAGCTGCCAAAGCCTTAACTTAGTTTGGCTTCTGCATGAAACAAAATTTGAGGTGGAAATTTATATGCACAAGGTTCGTTGGGGAGGACTGTATGGGGATTTCTCTTTTACTGGGGGAAGGGAAGTAACATTAGGCAGAGAAACAAAATGAACTGTGATACCTGTTGCAACAAAGGCCTCAGCTAATCTCATGGGAGCTCTGGAAATGGTTGGCCCGTAAGAAGTGTCCCACCTTGGGGAAAAAAATATCCAGGTCTTTGAATCCCACTATTCAGTGGATGATGGATGTCCCAAGGAAGAAATGTGAAATTAAACTGAAGGAAGCTCACTTTAATGGAGGAAGATTTCTGGAAAGAATACAAATTTGAATAATCACTGCTAACAGTTCTGATACCTGGAGGGATAAGTTCCAAAGGGGAGATATGGGTAATAGTTAGATGGGCTACTGACATCTGCATGAAGGGCATTGAACCACTTAGATTATTCATGGAAGGCATTTCTCTCAGATTCCCAATTACTATGTATGGATGAAAAAGTTGGACAGTAAAAAAAGCTGATAGGAAAGAAAAATTGATTTGGTTGGAATATAGTGTTTGAGGAGAGCTCTATAAATATCCCAGGGTGCCAGAAAGATGGACAAGTGGGTCCCAGAGCAAATTAAGTCTGAAACCTCTCCAGAGGCAAAATAAAAAAAAACTGAATCTGTCCTACTTTGGGCACACCATGAGAAGGCAGGGTTCTTTGGAAAAGACAATAATGCTGGGAAAAATAGAAGGCAGCAGAAAAAGGAGAAGAACAAATATGAGATGGATAAATTCCATGAAAGAAGCCACACGTATGAGTTTACAGGAGCTGAACAGGGCTTCTGAGGACACGACATTGTAGGCATCATTCAGTCAGAAGGTAGCCAGCAGTCAGAGCCGAATCAATAGCATGTAACACACACACTCCCTAGATGGTAACTCCTTGAGAGAGGAAAGACATATCTCTTTGTCTCCAACATGCTGCCAGGGCTTACATCTGTACTTGGCATATAGTGGACATTCACTAAATAGTTATTAAAATAAATGACTAAATTAATTAAGAAACAAATGGCTAATGAATATATAATATTTGTGAATTGCGGGCTACCAAGATGGAAAGTATAGGATTTCCATAAAACCAAGTTTGCAAAGAAATAAATATAAAGGATGACATTTGTGTATACTAGTTATTATATAATTATTAGTCAAATACATTTGTGGAGTACCTACTATATGCCCTCCACTGAGTACATTAAAATGGTGTAAGACATGATCTAGCAAGAAATACTAAGGGCTAAATATGAGATGATTTTTTTCCTTAAAAAACAAAGATGCTGTTTTTTATTTCTTGAGAGTAACATATTTCTCTCAATATTGCTCATTTTCCATATAGGAAGACATTCACATCAATATAAATGGTGACACTTTTAAATGTCAAATGGTAGGTAAGAGACAAAGCCATGAAAAATGGCAAAGAAGCCTTCGCACACACCCATGTTAATTTGAAAACAAGAGAGACAATATTTTAAATGGAAATATAATGTGGGTTAGCACATGCACTGACATATTAATGCCTGTAAATCAAGTAAGAAGTTGAGAAGGAAATATGCATTAACTTAAATGATGAAGTGTCCACTTAGAGCCACAATATAGAAGTGGCCAGCCTGCTGTAGCAGCACCTACCTTCACCAACAAGAAGAATAAGAAAGCAAAGAGAAACACGACATTGGATAGAGACGAATAGGTCTGTGAAAACAGCCAGCCAGTAATTCCAACCACTAGCTCAAACAAGAAGATAAATGGAGGTTGTAGCTTTTACCATTAAGGAACCTGTTAGAGTTCCATTTCGTGCCAGAACAGTTCTGCCAAAAAGAACTTTCGGTTCCAACTTTCTCTGTCAGTCCTCCCCATAGAAACAGTTTTTGGCTTACACATGCAAACCAAGTGACAATGCAAGTTATGTTCCAATGACCTTGTCTTTGAGATGCTGGTGACACATCCTAGAAGAATTAGGAAGTTACACTGAGGTCTGTAATGCTATTATAACCTGTTGGGAGCCAATCCAATCTGGGTGAGATATTTCCTATTCTGTGCTCTCAGAGTGATGCATACAGCTAATTGTAAATATCTCATATAGAACTGCCACCTGCTTCCCTGAGTTACATCATTCACAGTTAATTTGTATTCAGGTGGCACACACATCATTTTCTCTTAATTTCTGCATAACAGTTCATTTTCTTTGGTTAGAATCAGCATTTCTCTCTGCACATTTTGTAGAAGTACAGTTTTACCATATATAACCTATACAAAAGCCCCAGATTCCATGACTGATCTATTAAAAGAAATAAACACAATAACAAAGAAGGAAAACTTCCCAATGAGGAAGCACATTTTAAAAATCTATATTCCTGGTTTGAACACAAGCCTGTCCCTTTAACACAGAAATGCCACCACTTCATTATGTATTCTCTTAGTGTCCTCGTTGTAAAGGGGGGTAAGGTGGGCACACAACCTTAAATTCTTCAGAGCTGTCCTGGTTGGTTTATCTACTGTGATTTACTGTTGTGATTGTTGAGTAGCTGACCACTGATTTTAACACTAGGGTATAGAGGAGACAGATTGACATGGGTTTCATTAAAATTCAAGAAACTCAACTCCATAGAGAGCATGACTAACTTCTTTATACATGACAGGAATCCCCACAGATGGTACTTCACCCTTGCTAAAGGAATTAAGTCTACCAAAAGAATCCCTGTCCATAAGCAGCCAATTCCCCAAATCTACAGGCTCATCTGCACAGATATTCTTTATACTGTCATTCTTAAGTACCTTAGGGTAGCTCTGAAAGACAGGGAGCCGAGAGGGAGCAGCCGCTGCTGCCTTCACTACCCCTCAAGCATGCTGGTGGCGTGGGGATGATGGGATTATAAAGTAAACATAATAAAACACAGAACCAGGGCATCCAGTGGACACAGTCTATTTACTGACGATTCTTTGCCTGGGAATAGCTGAAGATGAAATTCTTATTACAATTACACAGAATTCCTGCACCAAATTGGCAGTTATTAAACTATTAGGCAAATGCACAAATGAGCATTGTATTTTGTTCCCGGTCCAATTAAATTCCTTTTTTTTTTTCTTTCTCTTCTCTCCCTCTGCTCTCTGGCATTATGCTCTTAAATTCCACATTTCATCTTCAAATATTTAACTTGTGAAGGAAAAAATAAACTAGCCATCACACATTCATTATATTGTGTCAAATAGGACATGAAGGAGACAGCTTTCTTTTTTTCTTGTCCTTTGCTCTTGTCAATCAAAAGCACAGTAATTAAATGGGGACAGGAAGCTTTCAAATTAAGAACAAAGGAGAAGACATTTAATAGGAGGAAGAGAAAAGTAATTAAAATAAATAAATAAAGGTTCTGGCTGCATCTATTGTCCTCAGATGAGCTGTCCTGACTGAGCTGTGGGTCCACTAGCTCCCCCCGCCATTCTCTCCCTGCTCATCCACTTCAGACTCCTCCTGAGAAAAGAGAATTCAGAATGTGTTACCTACACTGCTAAGCACATGCTGAGAATTCACCTAATGTTAAATACTTGAAAACATTAATGATGTACACTAAATTTTTCTACATCCTCCAAATTAGACATAAGCAAGACAAGCTGAATGACAGAAATTTAGCATTCGTACAGTCATCAACACAAAGTCATTCCATAATCATCATGGCCTCCCATTTGTTTGTTTGTTTGTTTGTTTGTTT
The DNA here is from genome assembly GCF_019186645.2 of Phyllostomus hastatus. Classification (NCBI taxonomy): domain Eukaryota; kingdom Metazoa; phylum Chordata; class Mammalia; order Chiroptera; family Phyllostomidae; genus Phyllostomus; species Phyllostomus hastatus. The sequence continues at coordinate 33,629,257 of NW_025333960.1, forward strand.
GTTTGTTTAGGAATATTCTTTCCCACCTCCGTACTTTAAAACACAGTTTCCCATCTGACCAGCTACTGTTGAGTCCTACCTCTTTCACTGTGGCTCAGGCAAATAGACAAAGACATTTATATTTTTTTGCCAAATTTTGAATCTTCACTAACATCTCTTTAGGCCCGTGATTTTCAACCAGTGTGCCTCAAGAATTGTTACAGCGTACAACAACTGACTCTAGTCAGCAGAGGCAGTGTACTTTTCCCCCTTAAATTGTCAAAAAAACAAAAACAAAACACAGACAACAGCCAACACAACAATAGCCACCCAGAGTGAATGAATCAAAATTACATCTTTTTTTTTGTTTTTGCCAGATCAGCAAAAAAAACAATAATTTTTAGTATGTCAGAGAATTTTAGTAATTAGTTTGTGTGTGCCATGAGACGAAAAAGGTTGAAAATCACTGCCTTATGCCAATAAATCTTTTTATTAAAATAGTTGTCATATGAATATTCTTGAGGAGAAAAGAAGACAGAATATTCTCTCTAGGTCATAGGAGTCCCAGAAAATAGGAAACGTATCCTTATGTTCTAGAGAAAGAGCCTGGGAGGGTTATTCCCTGAGAAAACGCTGGTCTATGAGATTATATTTGAGGTTCCACTGTGTGTTCATTGGTGGGTATATATGAGAGGGGACCCCCCAAGAAACTGGACTTTATTTATAAAACAATGTGTACTTATTCTTACATATTTAAACATTAGTCAGCTTCAAAGGACTCTCCTTTTGGTGTAATATACCTATTGAGACTTTTTTCCACCATGCAAAACAATTTTTGAACTCATCAATTTTGATGCTTTTTAGTGCTTCTGCCATTTTTGGTTTGTTTGTTTGTTTGTTTCATCTCTTCCACATCAGTAAAATGTTTTCCTCTGAGAACTTTTTTCACCCAGGGAAACAAACAAAAGAAAAGTCACTCAGGGTGAGATCCAGTAAATGGGAAGGGTGGGGCCTGAGTCATGCTGTTTTTGGTCAGAAACTGCTGAATATTCAGTGCACCGTGTGCCTTTGTAAATCACTTCACTGAAGTCAAATGCAGCCTCTCACAACGACAGCGGGTGCACGGATGCAGATGGGTTCCAGAACACTCACCCAGTGGGGGAGCCTGGACTGCAAGTGGCCTGCCCTCCAGAGGATAATTCTGTTTTTGTGGGCCTCTCACCTCATCTATGCCCATCAATATACCTAATGATTTCTCTTTATTCTAACTTTAATGTTACATTTCATTTTTTTCATTTATATATATGTATGTCACATATATATATACATGAAGATGTTCATTCACATCCATACCATTTAATAAACTAATTTATATCCTGAGTGTAATTGCTCACAGGGACTTACACACTTTTCAGACTCTGAGAACCCAGAAGTGCTACTACTGTCTTTCCTCTTTAGAAGAAGTTATTTGTTTGAGAATATAGTATCAAATGGTAAGAAGCCTGGCAAAGCAAAAACTTACTTTTAAAAAGATTCTAAACCATGAAACTTGTTTGATTAATGAAAAGTGATTATTATATAAAATAAGGGCTAGAGCTACTTATAAGATTAAACCACAGAAATTCTTGCCATTTTGCCTAAGTACTTCAAACTCTCATAGGAATCAATGCCCAAAATGTTAAATACTATAGCAAAATACAGCACAATTTCTAAGCAGTAACGCACACAGGGCTTACAGAACAATGGACTAAACCTAAAACTGTTGCTGACAGAACTTTTCATTCCTGTGACACTATAATAGGCCAATTAGGAGACTGGGGTTGGGGTCCAATTTTCAAATTGGCTTTCTGTGCTGTAGTTATGGTACTTTCATGCCTATTTATCTGGGTAGTTATTTCCCCTGACAACCATAAAATGAGATTTTTACATAATTTTATGAGAACCATGTTATAACAATGAATTAGTAACTCCCAGATTCCAAGTGGATATTTTGTAGCTTTATTACAAGGCTTTGTGTCAGAATTCTGGCTAGCCAGGGCCTCGGGAAGGAATGGTGATTACATAGATGGAGTTTCAAACCTATTCTTATTGAGCTCAGTACTAACTCCAAATTTCTCTCTCTCCTGAAATCAGACCAAGTTTGAAGTCAGCAAAAAGCTGCAGTGAAATGTTGATTCTTTTCAAATGATGTCATGTAACTGGCAGAACAAAAAGGGGAGAGATGACATGAGAACCCTTGCGTGTGCAGTGGTCACCCCCCTCGCTCAGGTACATCAGACACAAGAAGAACCTCATCTTGAGAGCATCTCAACTCTTCCTGCCCTTCCTTAAAGGGCAGAAGAAAGAAAAAGAGAAAGAGTCACCTTGAGTTTCGAGCTGGCTTCCCTCCTGCCGTGTTAACTATGTCTCTGGAGCTGGTGGGCTTCAGAGCTGCTCACCACCGAGGTAGAAGTGTCAGGAACACACTGCACATTTTTCGCACAGTCGTTTCTCACAGAGGGTCAGGGTGTGGCTGCATGCAGACCACAGCCAAGGCACCACATGTTCTTATGAGTGAGGTGTTCAGAGCATGAGCAGAGCCCGGATACTCCGCTCACAGTAAAATTCTCATGGGCTCAGTGCACCACAGAGATGTTCATTCTATGCTGAGCCCCTAAAAAGCTGAATGCACAAGTTAAACAGCAAATCGCAGTTGATTTCCATTATTAGTGAGACTTGTGTTCCATAAAGTTGCCTCAAACACTGAATACTGAACCACACATTGTGGGGAACCAAGCCCCCAGGAAGGGGTCAAGAGTTAGGGTCCTGCATTGTGAGAATGATGCTTGGGCCTGTTCCTTGGCCTCGGGGGAGGTGACCTGACACTACCCTGGCCTTGTGTGTTATCGGATTGTTCCCAAGAGAAGGACGGGAGGTGCCGGCACAGCCTTGGGGCTGTGCGTCGTGTCCCTTGGAGTTAATCTAAACCAAGATGTTCTGTACGTGACCTGAAGGGGGTGTGTAAACTTTCTTGAACAAAGACTCTCATCGTGTAGCAAGCATTCTATTTTTAGAACATCTCACTATATAATGACAAGAGTTTTCAATAAACTTGCCTTTTGCCATCAGAGCAACTGGTCGCTCTCTCTTTTCAGTCCGTCACTGCGCGTCTCGAACCCACTGCCTCGCTGGCCGCGGCAACACATAGTTAGTCCTCTGTGAGCCTCTGGTGCCAGCATTTTTCCATCAATTGATGAAAGCATAACTTTTATGTGTGTGTGTTTCTGTGTAAAGACACTTTATTTTACATAAAATGTGTTTCTCTGTAACGTGTCTTTATATGAAGTGTCTATCCTTATATATTACATGTTAAATAAAGTGTCTTTACAGAGACACACACAAAATATATGTGAAAGTGTCTTTATTTAATATGTATATTGAATTCGTTAACACTGACTTCAGAGCCAGCTGCACTGTAGCTCACGTCTCAGCGAAGGTGATCTGGCACATGCATTTGCTCTATAAGGCCCATCACAGCCTCTTGCACTTTGGAACTCTAGACAGCATTTCTGCACTACACTTGGAGCCATCTTAAACATAGAAATCACCAACAAAAGATACAAAAGTGAAAAAAAGTGGCACTAATTATACCACGGAAAGGACACTTGTTTCAATCAAACATATGAGCTGAAACAGGAAAACAAAGCCTTGCCCTCCCTGTTGCACTTTACCTGGCAGTGTGCCGACAGAGTGATCCAAAATTTTTGCCACTCTGAACATGTCCACAAATGGAAAAAAAAAAAGTGCAGCATGTGTCAACTTGGGGGTTGCAAAGCTATTCTAATGAGTAAGCAAATCCATGAATTCAGAATCCACAAATACGGGTTCTGTGAATAACAAGGATTGACTGCATATCCCACCAACCCTGCCCTAGCCCCAGCCTCTGTCTAGGTCCCAACTCCACCTTGTATCCGGTACCACCGTGCTGCCCCGTGATTAGGAAAGCTTACAAACAAAGCCATTCTCTGAGCCTGTCTCCCTCAATGCACCCCCCACCCAGTCCCACACCCCATTTTCATTTTTTGTATCGACACCTCTTAAAACTAGCATCGCTTTCCTGGCCTCTCTTTAGCCAATACCATAGAATGGCTTTTATAATTGCAGCATCATTGTGGTCTCTTTGTCAATGAGGGAAGATAAATAAGATGGAATCTTGGGACCCTCCATCAAATAATCTTCTCTCTTGGAAGTAACGATTCTATAAGATTATTAAAGAATTAAGACAGAAGGAATTCAGGGGTAGTGGCATGTGTGGCTTCATGGACTCAGGGCATAGTTCTGGTGCATCTAACGTGATTTCATTCTAATGTGGAGAATGTGCATAATGCCAGTGTAGGGGAGCTGAGGAGAACTAAGGCAGGGCAAAGGAAGAAGACTCTAACTTTTAGGGCCTTATTATTCTGTTACATCTGAACTTAAAATTAAGTGAATACGATTAATGATGGATTTCTCATAGTCTCATATTTTCTACGGGTATGTCTCAAATCTTGATTTATCCATAAAATCAAATGCATATTGGAGAAGTTTTATGATCTTGTAGAGTTGGACCATGGTGGGAAATTTCCAGACTCACAAAAGGTCCCAAAAAAGGAATTATAAGATCTGTTTTATACTCCAGGTCTTTTATGGCAGTGCTTTATGGATGATCACTCATTATATATAGTGTGAGGACCCCAATCCCCATAATGTTTAATATCCTCTTCAAAGGAAATTAGAACTTTATGATCAGTATTCCCCACCCCACAATGTAGCCCACTCATATGCCTCCAGCTATTCAGAAGAAACTAGAGGGTTCTACCATCAACTAGAGTTTAGCAACTCTCATATATTTCAAAACAAGAAGGCTCCATCTCAATTACCTGGTACGATTAAGTAGTCTGTTTAATAATGCTGGAACAAACAAAGAGTTACTGGGTTTCCTCATGGAGGCTCCCCTTGAGGACACGGTTACTGCTTGGAGACAATGTATCATACCAGCAGTTCTCACTGGGGGTTCAGGGCGGACATAAGGCACATATTTAGACAGGGACAGCTTCAAATGCTCTAAAACTTTCTAATCTGTGGGAACAATCTTCAGACCAGTGGTCACTATTTGAACATTCCTCGTGAGACCATTTGTTCCTAGATATAATATCCACAATTTTAGAATAAAGATCAAGACTCTTGGAACTTAAACACAGAACTATTTTTCCACCCCTGTCCTGCCCAATGTTTGAAAACAAAACAAAACAGTGGCTATTGTGCTCCTTTCTCTCTTCCTTTCCAATCTCTTGCTTTAAAAGGTAGAGCAAATACCAAGAAGAGAATATTCAGTCACTATTTTTAAAAATAGATGGGCCTCATTTGACCTTCTCCAAGATAATAAATTTGGTTTGCTTTATTAATCTGTCCTATAAGAAAATATGCAATGACTTACTGCTCATAGCATGCCTTCCATTTGTTTTTAGATGACAATAATGTTCATGGAATGTGCAATGAAGATCATAGAAACTTAGAGCTTCTTTCCATTTGCAGAATTTTGGAAAAGAGACTGATATTTAGATGTAGGACTACAGAGATTGAGAAAAGGAAATAGCTACACTTTGTGGGTTCATTAAAAATGACCTATGGTTGAAATAAGGGACAGGAAGAGATAGATGCAAGGATAGAAGCTTTGGAGTTAAGTGCTGGTACATATCAGGGCATTTTACATATTTTACAGAATTACCACAAACCAAAAGATATCAGATAAAACTATTCTTCCCAGTATGAATTTTTCTATAAATTAGATACAAGCAATATCTTGTTGAACTGGGTATTGGTTAAATAGAGGATGCAAACTGGTAAACCAAAGCCTAAGTTTTCTTCTAGCTAAGAGTGTTATTTGAATGTGTTTTATTTGTTACTCACATTGCTGTTACTGTATTCCTAAGCACCATTCCACTACACATAGACTGGTTACCTTGTTTGTCTGGACACCTAAAGCTTTTATCCCTAGAAAACGTGGGTTAACACTAGAAGGCAGGCAGAGGTGGAGTAAGAATTTATCTTAAAAGTGTATAATGAAGTAGAATAGATTTTTGCTCCCTGGTCTCCACCTTCTGCAACTATGTTAAGAATTTTTGGAAAGATTTTTGATAAATCTCAATCACACTCTTTGCAAAGGTCATAGAAGAGATAGTGTCTGAGTAACATTATCCACAGTCGTGATTTCTGATGAGCAGGATGCACTGGTGCGAAGGAAAAGCAGAAGAAAACTGCACAGTACTCAGTTTTTTAAGAACAAAGTTTAATTAAGGAAGAAAAGCACATCATGGGGAGAAACTTGAGAACGAAAGAGTTTCTAAGCTCCAGAATGACTTTTTTTTGGGATTTGTTTCTGGGTTGCTTTACAATCCTTGCTGTTTTATTTTCAGTAGTAGTTGGGGTTGGGGGCATGTTATAGTATTTCGGATGGATGAGCTTTGCAAAGTGCCAGGCGATAGGACATCTGTTATAAAACATGTGCTATAGCCCTGGGGTATGAACTGAAACCATTCAGTATTTCTTTTGAAGCCAGAGAATGAATGGCCAAATAAATGAACACAACCTGTTTTTTTTTATTATTATTTTAAAGGATCATTTAATCAAAATAATTTATTTTTACTCTAAGCTGCACATTTTAAAGATATATTATTATCATTGCTGCCATGTAACATATTTGTATATTATTCTGTGAAATAGAAAAATGTGTATATGATATTTTAATACTGCTAGTATTTTACTTATTGGACTCTTTTTTTTTTAAATGGTATAAAGAAGTTCCTAAATTTATTATTTTAATTTAAAACATATTTTATTTCAGAAATAATTATTGAAAATAGAGCATAGATACTAAATTGGGCTGGGTGACTGGAGATAAAATTATTTTAATATATCATCAATAACCCCAAGAATTTACAAATTATATGGTGAGAAAATATGTTATTTCATATAAAGTTAATTAAAGAAGAAAAGGGTTAAAAGAGACCCTAGAATCCAAGAATATATATTTCTAATTAGAGAGAAACAAGCAGAACATATAAAGTAGTTGAAATAATGTCACAAATATTAAGAGGTAGAAACAAGCATATCAGGAGCATAAAGCAAAGCAATAACATTCTCATGTCAGACTAAGCTGTGTTATGTAGTGATCTATATCTATATAGATCTCCATATATTTTATATATAGCTATGTATATATAGTGAGATCTATATAGATCTATAGATATCTATGTCTATACATCATCTACATATTAGTGGCCTATAATTATAAAAGTTGAATTCTTACTCTGCCAGTATTCACTGAGGGGACTAGGCAATTCTCAAAGGTAGATGTCCTTCTCATGATAGATCCACATTCTAGGTTGTCTCCTAGAACCCTGTGGTGTCTCCACATTAACACATCTTTCCAGATTAACGGGAGAAAACTATAGATAATGGCACACTGCCTCTGAAATGCGGTTGCCCAGAAATAACACATGTCACATATGCTCATATTTATTGACTGAAGCAAATCATATATCCATTACTAAAGCCAAGGAGAAATACACTCAGAAGAAGTAGAGACTTAAAATTGTGTTAATCTCTAGTTGTGCCTACCACACCACTGAACTATGGATTGATAAGTTTTATTCTCACATTATCCAATGTACTAGTTTGAAATAAATACTAGTACTATTATCAATTAGATAATGTTGATCTAAGCAATTTATATATGCAAAATATGATTTAACAGTGTAAAGACAGCATCAGGTTTGCCTAACAATGTGGTAAAATAGACATGCTGGAAAACTTTCTCAAATTCTGGGAAACTGCCTTTAGAGCTATGTTTTTAACTATATTGATGAATCAGTGGATGATAAAAGATATTCTTGGAGACAAAGATAGGGAATGATTACTGGTGTGATGCAACAAGTGCTTGTGAATTCACTGGAGGATATTTGCAAATCTCTTATGGCCTAGAAGTAAGTTTTATCAAGACATGAGAGATAAGTGACAAAATCATGTATCCTCAGAACTTGGTTTTAGCAATTAGTTAATTTTTTTCTGTTTTTCTATCCTTAAATTCCTCAAATCTTGTCCTCCTCTTCATGGTTCCACCCTAATCCCAGTAATTATAATTTAAGGGTGGAGACAATTTATTTTACATCTCTTAATACAGTACAACGCCTATCCCATAACCAGAACTGTGTTAATAGGAAAGACATAGAAAGGTGAGGAGTAAAGAGAAGAGGGAGGCAGAGGAAAAGGGAGAACAAACTGTCGAGCAGAGAGGAATGTGAATTCAAATTCTTCTAACTGAGTCAGGGTATGCTCAAATCCAACCTTGTGGCTTTCCTTATGGGCCCTTTGTGGCTGGAACAGCTGAGTGATCCCTCTGCTCATTCTCACTGTGGCAGAGCAGATCGCCCCTTATTCTGAGGAGAGGAATTGTTTGCAAGCCATTGTTACTTATTATACTAAAGAGATGTTTCAAAGGCATAATGTAGGGAAAATGGGTTTGGACTGGATCTCTCTTTTCTCTGTGGCTGCCAGCAGTGAGGAAGGAAAACAACAATATTATAAATGTGGTTTTATTGTCTTGTTACTATTAGGCGGGTGGCACATTTGGTCTCAACACTTACCCAGATTGTTAGTAAATGAAAAAGAGTATCATTCAAGGTTGGGAGGAAATCCAATCAGCCCTGTCATTATAAAAACACATTACCTTTGGGCTATGATTGCATCAAGTCTCAAACGTTAATTTAGCTAGGACATAGAAAAAGACTTACGGCTGGGTTTTTGTAGTTATGATATATAGCCATACTGAAAAAGCATACACTCTCTAAATGTAAATTTTATGTTTATTCTTCCTTTATGATTCCACAGAGCTTTATATTTCCATAGACCTTCCTCTATGTTTCCATAGAACTGGAAGAAACACTCAGTAAGGAATATGGAGACACCGGGTTGAACAAGAAAATTGAAAATCAAAGGTTTCTTTCATTAATCTCAAAGTCTATATGAAGCCATTCCCCATGTGATACATTTCAGTACTGTTGCTTCCAAATCCATGGTTCTTACTTCCAATAAACCTGAATAAGAATCACCATTTCCAGTAAGCCTTCAAAAGAACATTCTACCGTGTACGTTCTAGATGTTTTGCAGAGAGATGGTATGACTTATACTTAGTTTACACACTTGTTCACTTGTTCAGTAGAAGCATCTGTTCTCTGTACTGACGTTCCTCAGAACAGTGCTAAGCATGTAGCATGTGCCCAAACATCCTGCAGAATTTGACCCACGAATGAGGTTTACAAACCCAGAGAAGGGAATCATGCAATGATTAGATGCTGGAAATCCAGAGATTTTGGGGTCCAGGTTCTGAAAACATAGCTCAAAAGACAGCTTTGGAACTTTGCCTCATTTTTTGCATCTCAGTTACCTTATCTGTTAATTAAATTGAATGGGAGAGGCCTCCGGTATTTCACAAGGCTTTAGTAAGTAAGAATAAAAAACCACAATTATTATAAAAAAATTTTTGTAAGTATAAAATGCTATAAAAAGGTAAGAGAGTCAGAATAGAGATGCTAGTGGTGGTAGTGACAAGAAAAAAACACATTATTAAAGGGAAATAATTTTAAAAAAACCCTGAAAAGACACATTGAAAATAATCTGTAAAAAAAAAAAAGCTAGAAACTATCAGAAGTGACTATTTCATTTATAGCCAAATGGCTTTTAAAATATTTATAACTAAACACTACAAAATTTTAAAGAATCGAATATAAAATGTAATTTGTCATTTCTGTAGAAGAAGCCACATGATACTGAGTCTCTTTCAAATCATCATACACAGTGCAATGTGTGGCAGGAAGCAGGATCTGTTTTTCAGTGACTAATCAGAAATTCTTCAGTAGAAGCCCACTCAAAATGGGCTTAGTATGGATGAAACTGGAGAGCATTATGCTAAGTGAAATAAGCCAGGTGGTGAGGGACAAATACCATATGATCTCACCTTTCACTGAAACATAATCAGCAAAAGAAAAAAGCAAACAAAATATAACCAGAGATATTGACATTAAGAACAATGTAACAATAGCCAGAGGGGAGGGGGGAGGGGACGATGGGGGGAAGGGTTTTCAGGAACTACTATAAAGGACACCCAACAAAACTAAGGGGAGGGTGGAAGCAGGGGAGGGAGGTGGGATTGGCTGTGGTGGGAGGGAAGTAGCGGAGGTAAAATGCAGACAACTGTAATCGAACAACAATAAAACAATTTTTTAAAAAAAGGCTTAGATCTGCTTTAATGTCTTAAAGGATCCTGAAGATTAAGGAAAGATGTGAGCATAAACGAATCTACTACTGCATCCTTCATGAAAACATGCCTATAAACCACCTGTCAAAACAAGCAACCAGTATTGCCCTAGCAAAGAGGCCTCTAAAGTTTAAAATTCTAATTATGTTGTAAAGTTTCCTATATTCTGAAATATGATGATTAATAGAAAGAGAACTTCTATTACATTTTTATTAAAGATAGCCATTTTTTACCTTTTTATTAATGTCTACTCTAAAGCAGGGAATATAAACTCAAACACTCACAGGTTTGCATGTTATAGCTAAGAGGAATTTATACAGTAAACATCCTGAGTGTCCTTAGTAACATGTAAAAGTTTGATAGTGTGACATAGAAAGTCTTCTGCACAGTCATAGATTGCTTTCCCTTCATCCCAACAATAATTGTATTCTTGTTAGAAAATATCTAGGGCTTCTGCTTTTCCCCATTATATGAAACACAGATCAGGGAGATCATTTCAATATCTGATCATAATTTGTATCACAAATTTATAGAGAATTAATTCCTTCAAATTATACCAATGGCTAGGTGTCTCATATTATATTAGTACAGCTATAGCAAGGGCTGATGAGAAAAACTGATGGAACTGTGTAGTATGAATTTTCAGTAATCACAAAGACAGCACTGAGAATCTGTATAAGCATCTCTTAAAACCACTTAGACATGTAAAGGATATTAAACATAAAAGAGAGTGAAGCCACCTCAGACCTTCCCGTGTCCAGCCATGGTCAACCTCGCCATGTTCTTTGACATCACTGCTGATGGCAAACCCTTGGGCCACATCTCCTACAAGTTATTTGAAGACAAAGTTCTGAAGACAGCAGAAAACTGTCATGCTCTCAGCACTGGGGAGAAAGGATTTGGTTAAAAAGGCTCCCACTTTCACAGAATTATTCCATGATTTATGTGCCAGTGTGGTGACTTCACATGCCACAATGGCTTAGGCAGTAAGTCCATTACAGGGAGAAATTGGAAGATGAGAATTTCATCCTGAAGCACACAGGTCCTGGTGTCTTGTCCACCGCAAATGCTGGACCCAGCACAAATGGTCCCCAGTTTTCATCTGCACTGGCAAGACTGAGCGGCTGGATGGCAAGCACGTGGCCTTCGGCAAGGTGAAAGATGTCATGGGTATTGTGACAGCCATGGAGCACTATGGGTCCGGGAATGGCAAGCCCAGCAAGAAGATCACCATTCTGACTGTGGACAACTCTCATAAATGTGACTTGGGTTTTATCTTACCCACCAGACCATTCCTTCTGTAGCTCAGGAGAGCACCCCTTCACCCTCATCTGCTTTCTCTGATCTCCATGCTCTCTCCGCAGTTCACTGGGTTTCATATTTTCCTTACCCCTTCCAAATGTAGTTGGATTGCAGAATTAAGTTTATGATTATGAAATAAAAACTAAACAAACAAAAAAGAGAGTGAAGAGGATTAGAATCAAGGTAATAAACGATGTTGAGATCAAGACACAAATATTTCTGTTAGTCACATTTACAAAAGGATTTCATCAAATCTCTAGTGAAAGATTTGACATTTCTTATTTATTAGTTAAAATCTCTTCATAAAAACAAATTAATGTGTATTTTAAGTGGTAAATTTTATGCTATGTAAATTATATCAATTAAAATTGTACTCATATATTAATAATGAGGTCTGTCCAGAAGGGATCCAGCCATGTAATATGAAAAATAGAGACATTTATTGAAAAAGATACAAGAAACATTGTACATAGGCCAATGATGCCTAAGTCCCTTTTAAAGTAGTCACCTTGGGACCTCACACAGTTCTCTCAGCCACCATCAGCTGCCCCATTGTATTTTCCTGACTCTCATCAACAGTCTAAAATTTCTTCCCTTTCAAAGGTGATTTGAGTTTTGAGAAAAGCCAGAAGTCTCAGGGCACCAGATCTAGGCTGTAGTGGGGCTGAGTCACCTGGGTGATTTGATGTTTCACCAAAAAACTCTTCATGAGCCCTGGCTGGTGTGGCTCAGTGGATTGAGTACTGGACTGCAAAGCAAAGGGTCACTAGTTTGATTCCCAGTCAGGGCACATGTCTGGGTTGCAGGCCAGGTCCCTCGTGGGGGGCACGTGAGAAGCAGCTACCCATTGATGTTTCTCTCCCTCTCTTTCTTCTTCCCATCCCTTTTCTCAATGAATGAATGAATGAATGAATGAATAAATAAATAAATAAATAAATAAATAAATAAATAAATAAAAATGTAAAGAAACTCCTCATGAGATCTGACGCATGAGTGGGTGTGTTGTCATGATAAAGGTGCCCATTACCAGTTGCCTATAGATGTGGCCCTCTAGATCATTTGAATAGTTTTCATGGAGGAATGTTTAAGCCTAACACAAAAATTGATGCATATTCCTTACTCACTCAGTTATTTTGAGTGAGTAATGCAGTGGCCGCACAGTACACATGCTCACTCAATGGCATCTACTACCTCCACTGATGAGGACAGTGAAGTTGTCATTGTTCACGCATGAACATTCCAGTCCACTCTCCTTGGCTGCCAGGTTACATCGAAGTCGCTCAAACTGTTCTTGTTTATTAATAATGGTTGTACTTTTTTCAGGCAGACCTCACCATATATTTAATTCATATAGGTTTTAATTTGAGATATATAATTCATATAATATAAAAATATATAAATTATATACATATTTTTCTTTTTGTCATTGTGTATTGGTAAACCCACATTAGTTTATTTAATAAAATCTACAAAATTCAAATTAAAATTATTTTCATTATTGTAATAAACATAATTTTATCAACATAAAAATAAAATTGTTTTTATTATCAAAATAAAAATTTAACCCAAAATAATTCTTGCAGATAATAGGTTGTGTATTTAATCAAGGCAAACACCACTGCAATCCAAATTATGTAATAAGGGTAAGTATTTCAGATTAATACATTCTCCAAAGAAAAAACAGTACTGGTTCAAGCACTGTGAGTGTTAGGCTATATCACACATATTTCATTAATATTGTTATATTGTAACAATCCTGTCTACTATAAGTTTCTTATTAAGACAAAGTGTTGATCCCTAAAACTCTAAGAATTTTGTTTTTTATAGGAGCATTGCCGGCAAGATCCTTATTCTGATTAATGTGATCTTTATTCTTTCTGTAATATTTACAGGGAAAAAGTTTTAAGTGAGATGTAATAGAAGACAGGCAGAGTTGAAGATCCCCGGTCCACTGCGTTGCTCCTGCCCACAGAACACTATATTTAAACTTAAAGATTCTGTTTGTAGAAAGGAGGGATTTTCCTTACAATGAGACAGTAGTCCTACTGCATTTACAACCTAAAGGAGATAAAATGCCCATAGTTAATAAAGAAAATGAGAAGTTTCTATGTCCCCTTTATTTCCAGGCTTGAGTAATGAAAAGAGATTGATTAGAATCAAATACCCTTCACACAGGGAGGTGGTTGAACTTCTTGGTAGTATATCAATCCTCTCCTCGTTCATAGATCAGTATGTTTCTGGACTTCCTGGCAATCAAGTTTTCCTTTCCTTCCTCCATACATCTCTGACAATATAGCCTTTGCTGTTCTTCATTCTCTAACCAAACTGTAAATATTGGAGTTGTAATAGACTAGAACCTAGGTCTCCTGCTTATATTTTGTATTCTTTCTTTAGGTGATTTCAATGATAGCCTGAATAGCCACATGCATTTCAATCATCTCCAATATTTGCACCAGCCTAGATTACTTTATCCTTTAAAGTTTATGTATTTCCAAATGTTTGCTTAATATCTCTACTAATTCTGAACCTGGCTAAGTCCGATTATATGTCAGATTCATGGGAATCAGTCTTGGCCTCTTCTACTCCCTGGTTCATTCACTTTGCCACCTAAAATACTCTTAAAAACTCCCACATCTTCTCATCTCTGCTGCCACTTTGGGTTAGGACTGGACTCCCAATATTCACTCTTGGTCTCAAAGACTGGCCCTCTCTCTACATCACAGATTGAGCTATTTTGAAAGAATAAAATGTACTACACCCTGATTAAAATACTAAAATAAATTTCCATTGTTGTTAAAATACAGATCAAAATATTTGACTCACTTACAAATCTCTGCACGATCTCACCCTGCTTACCTCACCAGCCTCACCTGAACAACTCTTCCCTTCCTTCCTGTGCTCTGACTACACTAGCTTTCTCCCTGGTCTCCAAGTATTGTGTTCTCTTCTCCTTCAGGAACTTTGCTTATTCTGTCCACTCTGCCTGTGCTGATCTTCCATGGTCCTTCCTCATTTACTGGATTGATTCCCAATCATCTTTTATGATTCCTCGAATTCCTTTGGGAAGCCTCTAACGACAAGAGCCAATTCCTTTGTTTTTTAGTCCACTTCAGCTACGGTAACAAAACACCACAGGCTGGGTAGCTTACAAACAACAGGAATCGATTTTTCATAGCTCTGGAGGCTGGAAGTCAGAGAGGGGGTGCCGGCACAGCTAGGTTCTGGAAAGGCTTGCAGAAGGCTTGCTCACTTCGCACTGTGTCCTCACATGATGGGAGGGTCAAGGATCCTCTTGGGCCTCTTTTCTGAGGCCCACTTATGAGGGCCCTGCCTTTATGACCTGTCATCTACCGAAGGCTCCATCTCCGAAAGCCACCACACTGGTCGTTAGGATTTCAACACGTGAATTTTGAAGAGGACATAAATATTCAGACCATAGGACCTTGTCTTAAATCCTCATAGCACTCTCTGCTGGGCTCCTTTGCACGTTTATTACAATTGTACTTCAGCAGTTGTGCTATTAATACTCTTCTGTACTAGAATAAAAGCTACAAGCAAGCATTTCTGTCTTATTCACTGTTTTTACCGCAGGACTTTTCCTACCCCTGTATTCCCAAACCATGACAAATAAGATCAATATATATGTGTTGAGTTAATGATTAAAGACATAAGAAAAAAATCTCCTTTCCGAACACTTATAGAAAACATCAGTCCACCTGGCTGTCTAGTACACGTTAAATAAATTAGCATGAACAGGAAGAACTGACTGGGTGACATTTTACAATCATCCCTTGATCTAATCTCCTAAGAATTCTGTTAAAAATAAATCCAAAGCCTGTTGCTCATTTATGTATTTGCTCCTGCTCAGGTGTCTCTCAGCAATAATTCTATTTTCCAGGCTAAGTCAAGAAAATTACATTTACAACGTCTCACTTCAGGTAATTAGAAAATTGCAATGAACATCCAAATACCTGATTCATATATTTAAAAAAGTAAGGCCACTGCCCCTTGTGAAATGTCTCAGTGGTATCCAGGACAGCAGAAGGGTCATAGATACGCCATAGCATTCAGTGCAATAGTAACCAAAGTCATTGACGATCGCCCCCAAACTTTATTAACTTGGGTATATTTTTCAGAAAGCCTCCAGGAGCAGGCAGATGGCATTCTCTTATTTGCACTATTCCACTGCAGAGAACTAAAGTTTAAACTATCAGCTACCTGCCATTTCTGGAATTGCTGCAGATAAAAACTCTTTGATGATTTCAGTTTTCTGCTGCTTGCTTGCAGGCTTACAGAGAATAATTGCTACCATAAGAAACACTACTGAAATTGACAATAAACTGAATTTGGCTGGAAGTACATTGTAATTCTGTTCTATATTGGTGAGCTGCACTGCTGGGACAAGTGTTTGTTTAAAACCAAAACACCAAACAAAGCCCTGGCTTTAATGAAAATGTAGAGAGAATCATCTTTGAGATATTTATGGTTATGGAGATTGGAATTGTTTATTAGGAAGATAACATTAACGGTTTCCTCGAGTGGATTATTTCAGGATGTAAACTGCTCTCAATATGCTTAGACATATTTGGAACGGTGTAGAAAAGACACAGAGAAACAAGTGTAAGTGAGATGTTTTATGGTAAAGAAATAGAGGGACATGGGTGCAGGGGGAAAGTAGGAAAGAGGAGAAACAGAAAAGGCAATAGAGTAGATCAAGATACACACACATGGTCAAAAGATCCAAGTCCAAGTGTCACTATTACTGTATTGCATATCTGCACGTTTGCTTATCATTTTTTTCTGCTGAGGTATTTTTAATTATATATATAATTATGTAGTGTCATCACCAGGATAGCCTCTTCCCCACTAGAAGTCATTTCTAATGGGCAGTGAATTTTACTACTGAATAATTTAAGTCAAAAAGGCAGAGAATGGTCTACTTTGGAGAACTCCAGAATATTGTATTGATCCCTAAGGGTCAGTTAAAATTGTAGAATCTTGCTAGATAGGGCTGAATGCTAGATTGATTCATATAAAAATTTCATATAGAGGTTTATTTCCTTCCTTGGCACCTAATTCCCTAAAAGTTCACCACTATTCCAATACACTCTACCATAACATTCATATCCTACAGCAAGCAACCAAAATCTTAAGGGAAAAGAGGCAATAACAAACTTGAAGACAGAGCATTTTGTTTTACCTGAATTAATCAGTGTCTTTAGATCCTGCTTATTGATATTAGATATTTGTGATATACAGTACCTTCCCATAAACAGTAAAATTTTTTTATTAAGTGTATCTCTGCTATCATGGTAACTTGATACCTAGGATATTGCCAATCACCTTTCCAAGGGGTCTCAATGAAACAAATATATACTAAAATTATTCCTATACTTATTAATGAACTTATTAACTTACTATACTTATTAATTAAGTATTATTAGCTTATACTTATTCCTATCCTTATTAACTAAGAAGCAGCTGGAAGTAAAATACACTCAGAGGACAAGACAGGCAGATTGCTATAAGGTAGCCCTGATTTAATAAGGAAGTAGAGGGTAAGGGGATTTAAAAGTATCTATCTAAGAGAATAAAGATATAAATATAAGATGCAATAGCAGTTATTGATTTGAATCTTTACTCTCTTGGTATAAGTGAGTCCATAAAGCTCCTCAAGGTACACTGAAATCCCACACTTTACAGTTACCTTTTAATGATCCTATTATATCCACCTGAATGTCAAATGCAATTAATATTTATCAAATGTACTATATATAAGATGCTTCAATGAACACTTTTGAATATATTGCATATTTAATCTTCCCAGAAACCCAATGGAGGGTTAATAATCCTATTTTACAGAAGAGGAAAATTTAAGGCTAAAATAAAAAAAATGGATCAAGAGTAATGCCTACTGGTGGTAGAGAATGATTTCTGAAATCGCTGGATGATGAACACACCAAATCTGTTCTCTAAAAAGCAATGATACACCTAAAAAAATAAATGGTCAAAACAACAACTTCTGGACTCTGGACACTGACAGAGGGCAAACAGTGAATCTAAAAGCCTTTATTCAAGGGCAAGTCTTGAACTTTAGCAAGAGAGAAGATCGGCTGGGTGTCAGCCTGGGAATTCTCCCATACCGACTCCAAGTTCATGACATTGAAATAGAATAAAATATAAGAACTACATGGTCATTTCAATAGATGTGGGAAAAGAATGACAAAAATCAAGAATCATTAAAAATAAAAACCCTCCACAAACTAGGAATAGAAAACTGTTCCCTCCACCTGATAAAAAGACATTCACAAATACTCTACAGTTACAATTATACTTACTGGTCAAAAACTGAATGTTTCCCCCAAATCAGTGACATGGCAAGGACTTCAGTTCTCATAACTTTTGTTTTACAGTGTCCCTGACAAACCAGCCAATGCAATCAGGCAACATAATGCAACAAGATCAGAAAAAGAAAAAAGATATGTACTGTCTTTACAGATGATATAACCTTGTACTGATAAGAATTCCCATGAATCTCTCTTTCCCTCAAAAAAAAAAATAAAAGAAAGGAAATAAATAAGTTCACTAAGGATGCAGAATACAAGATATATAGTTTAAAAATATATTATATTTCTTTATAATGGCAATAAACAATCCAACAATGAAATTAAAATTAATTCAAAATAACAGCAAACATTAAACACTTAGAATTAAATTTAAGAAATAAAAAATCAAGGCTGATACACTGAAAACTACAAAACATTGCTAAGAGAAATTAAAGAGGATCTAAATAAATGAAATGGTCTTCTATGTGCATTGATTGGAAGACTCACTAGCATTAAGACAGCAATTCTTCCCAAACTGATGTACAGATTCAGTGCAATCCTTACCAAAATCTCAGCAGGCTCTTGTGAAGAAATTGGTCAGCTGATCAAAATTTATAAGAAAATGCAAAGGACCCAGAATGGCCAAAGCATTTTGAAAAAATCAAATTTAAAGGAGTAGTACTTTCCAACTTAAAAATATACTATAAAGCCACATTATCCAAGACCATGTGTTACTAACATGAGAGAAATCTAAAAATAACTCATATGATGAATTGATTTTTGATTAAGGTGTCAAAATAATTCTATGAGGGTAGTGTAATCTTTTAAATTCATTGTATGGAGACAATTGGACATCCACACTTAAAATGATGACCTCCGACCTTTACCTCACACCATATATAAAGATTAACTCAGAAGAGATTGCAGATCTAAGTAGAAAAAGGCTTAGCTCAGATTATATAAGTTTTAGTAGACAACATAAGGGAAAATATCTATAACTTCGGTTAAGTATACTAAAAACTAGCAGGCTTCATAAAGAAAGAAATAGCAAATTGGACATCTTCAATATTAAGTGCTTTGTATTTCAAAAGTCACACCTAAGAAAATGAGAGGACAAGCCACCCTACACACAAAGAGAATATATTTGCAAAACATATATCTGATAAATGATTTGTAACCAGAATTTGAAAGATAAAGAACACTTGCAGCTCAGTAATAAAAATGCAAATACTTGATTTTTTAAAGGGTTGCATGATTTGAATAGAAGTTTTCCTAAAGGATATATATGAATATTTTTTTAAAAAGTTAAAAAAACATTCAACATTATTATGAATTTGGGAAATCAAAATTAAAGCCACAATGAAGTATCACTTTCTATCCATGAGAATGGCTATAACAGAGATAATAACAAGTATTGGGGAGGATGTGGAGAAATTGGACAACTCATATGTTGCTGGTGGGAATGTAAAATTGCTCAGTCACACTGGAAAATAGTTTGAGAGTTTTTAAAAATGTTAAGCAACATTTTGTCATATAACTCTGCCTTTCTTGTTGTAGAAATCTATTCCTCAAAATTGAAAACACGTGTCCATAAAGAAATTGGTACATGGATGTTCATAACATTACTATTCACGATACCAAAAGTGAAAACAACCCAAACATCCATCAATTGACAAGTGATTAAACAAAATCTCATATGTTCTTACAAGGGAATTTTATACATAAATAAAACAGTACATGCTAGCACATGAATGAACCTCAAATATGTTATGCTAAGTGAAAGAAGCCTGATGCAAAAGAACATATATTGTATGTACCATGTATATAAAATGTCCAGAATGTGCAAATCTATAGAGACAAAGGTAGATTATTGTTTGTCAGAAGCTGAGAATGGGAACAAGGTGTGGGTTTCAAAAAGATAAGAAATCTCTTTTGGCTGATGAACATTTTATAAAACTGAATTATGGTTATGGTTCCATAACTTTATAAATTTATTAAAAATAATTGAATGGTACATATACAATGATTGAATTTCATGGTATGTAATTTAGATTTCAACAAAGCTGTTTTATAAGAAGGAATTATAGCTATTATTAATTAGCCTCTTCTTTATTTCATAAATCAATCTAAATGCTTTAAATATATTTTATTTAATCCCCAAATCTTCAGAAATAACTGTTAGTTTTCAGATAAGAAAACCAAAACTCAATGAGGTGAAATAACATGATATAGCTTTCTTAACCTATACCTGAGGGAGTTAGAATTTGGTTCTTGTTGTAAACCAATGACAAACTCCATGAAGAACTACTATTTTATACTGCCCACTCAGTATAATTCCTCAGTTATATCATACAATAGGTCTAAATGAAGTGCAGTGCTGTTTGTAATATACCACTCTACTCTTCTGTAATGGACTGAATTGTGTTACCCCAAATTCATATGTTGACACCCTAAAATGAGGTCTTTAGTGTGGGCCCTAAACCAATCTGACTGTTGGCTTTATAAAAAGAGCAGACAGAGACACACAGGGAGACACCAGAAATGCAGGAGAACAGGGAAAAGACCATGGGAGGAGTTAGCAAGAAAAAGGCCACCTGCAAACCAAGGAGAGAGTCTTCAGTGGACACCAAAGTTATGGGCAATTTGACCTTAGACTTTCACCCTACAGAACTGTGAGAATATGAATTCTTGCTGTTTAGGTTACCCATTCTGTTGTATTTGGCTATGGCAGCACTAGAAAACTATGTCTTCTGAGACTGTACTATATTGGGGTCCACAAAGCAAAATAAATAATGAACATTACTGAGTTAAAGATAATTTAGGGGATAATTTTTTTAAATTCTGTTTTTCCTTTAAATACCCAATTTTTCTACTACATCAGTAGAGTTTGATTATCATACTATTTATGTATACTAAATTCTGAGTAACTAAATATTTCCTGAAGGCTTAAATAAATGGATTAATGCACAAATATTCAGAACACTTCATTTCTTATACTTAGATGTAAGCATTTATAAATTTCCCTGTGTCTGTTTGTTTCTCCCATATCCATGCTATTTACTCTTTTTTTTTTTCAACCATGAGGTCCTACTGGGCATTTTTGGCTGTTGGTATCAGCAGGGTTAACTGAGCGAGCATCCACTGTACCTCCCTTCAGTCACGCTAGAACTTAGCACTGGAAAGAATATGGGAAAATTTGTAGAAACATGCACACACACACACACACACACACACACACACACACACACTTATACCCTAGTGCTTCACTGTGTCTGTATTGATTTTTTCTATAGACCTAATTTCATAATGTGCCCTGAAAATTAAATCATCTATTTAGTTTCAAAATGACCTAAGAATTTAATTGGATTTGTAGGCAGTAATTAATGTAATATTAATGGATATTTTTCAAAAGTAGCTAATTAACAGCTGACCTTTAATTTTCCTTTTAAAGAAAAGGGACTAAGCATAATGAAGAAAGAAACAAAAAAGAAACAGAGAGAAAGAAGGAAAGAAAGAAAGAAAGAAAGAAAGAAAGAAAGAAAGAAAGAAAGAAAGAAAGAAAGAAAGAAAGGAAAAAGAAAACAGAAAAAGCAACTTTGTCTCCCCTGCTAATAGTACCAAAGCTTTAATTAGCAGAAAGACAGCATCCATCAGGGACATTTGGAGAACTGTGTGATACATAATGTATCTGATTATCTTATGCCCATAAAAATGGCTAAATAATTTAAATGCAATTCAATAAAAATATATTTTTATTGAAATACACTGAGGAAACTCAGGAGTTGGGTGAGAGATTAAAAGCTTCTTATAACAGGAAGATTTTGTAAGATACTGCTATGAAAATTCAGAATAAAAAATTACATTTTATTTCCCCTTTTATGTAGCCAGATTTCTTCATTTTGTGTTGTTCTCATAACAGCCCTGAATAAATATATACTACGTTATTTGGAGGCACAGTAAAAGGAAGTATACAAATTCGGTATTAACATTACAGTTAACACATACAGACAGGGTTGTCTTCTCTGGGAGATCACCTTTCTGAAGTTTGATTCTACCATGTCCAAGACCCTACCCACATGGGCCAACCTCTCACTCATCCGCAAAAGATTAATGGCTTTGTTTTCCTCCAGGCCACAATCAGAAGCTGGAGCCCCTCCTAGGATTGATTTTTCATGTTATGCAAAGTACATTGGTGGGCTTTTATAACATCTGAGTGAAAAGGGATTTGTCTCTGAAAAAAGTACCAAAACCATCTTCACTAATTGGCCCCTTTGTTGGCAGGCAAAGCAGAGAGGCCAAGAAATAAATGGGCCATGAAAATTTAGCTACAACCTTCATCTAAAAGCCATCCCTTTAGGTCAGCAACCAGGCTAGCTGCTATGGTCATGTGGGAGAATGACTGTCTGTTCTAACAGAACCTATTTTGTGGATAAAAGAAAAAAAATGTTATGTATCTGAAATGGTGACTGATAATGTACCTACCTCATTTGCCATATTCTTTTATCTAAATCATTAGCCTAAACAAATTTATAATGTATTTTGATCAGTTTTTCATAAAATGAGGTCTCTGGATCACCTCCATCACTTTCACTTTGAGTACCTGTTTAACATTCGGATTTCTGGGTCCTGCTCCAGGATCAGCCTTCTTTTTGAAAAGCTCCTGGGATAAGCCCTAAGCATGTTGAAGCTTGTGAACCCGTGCTGTGATGATAAGATTTAAGCTATATGGGGTCTTTTTATTTAAGTAGTTTATTTTTAATTGTATTTTTTCCATTACCCCTCATACTCTCTTCCACCTCCACACCCTCTTTTACCCCTCCTGTTGCTGCTGTCACCACACTGCTTTCCGTGTCCATGAGTCGTTTTCATTTTTGCTCAATCCCTCCACTCCCAACTACCCCCGCACCAGAGCTATCAGCTCAGTTGTTCTCTACTTATGAGTCTGTCTCTATTTTGCTTGTTAGTTTACTTTGTTCAAAAGCTCTTCTCCTCAGAGAATAGCTGCATCTTTGTGTTCTTTAGGCATCTCAATCTTACAACTAAATGTCACCAAGAAGAAAATGGTTGAGAAGTGAACATCAATATCACAAGGAATTTTCCCTGGGATGTCTTAATGTTCAACCCATTGGATTTCAGTGTCAGACCATCACAGATTCTTAAAGGGGATTATATGATTATTTTCACTTTGCTAATGGTCCATTAACACCAATTTATTGATTTGAGGAAGCATTAGCTCCTTGAAGAAAAACAAAGAAACCAACAAACAAAAAAAAACCTTGGAACAGACAGATATGAATTCCAGTCCTGGTTTCCTGCATATAGTCCTTGAGACCTTGGGCAAGAAAGTTACTCACTATGTGACTTAGTTTCCTCACCTGAAAATTTAACTTTAATAGTACTTGCCTTACTTGTGTTACACAACTAGTCAATTGGATTAGCATACCATAGTCTCATGTTCATGATACTTCCAAAGATACCTAAAAAGACTTAATGAAAATTCTATAAAATAATTTTGTAATAATCTCTACACCTGTAAGATAAAATGACTATTTTTTCTCCTCTCTGCTCTTTTCTAATTAGACCTAGTTCTAAGTATCAGTTTTAAATGAAACTGCTAGATCCCTTTTTCCCATAAGTGTTGCTTAATTGTTATTTTAAGGGTTTTTTGGGGTTTTTTTTTGGCTGTAGTCCTTAGAAGCAGAGGGTCTGGTATTCTTTGTAGTTATTTGCATGATAGTTTGACAGAATAAACTTGGATTAACAAGAAAGTCAGTGTTGAGTGGAAGAAACTCAACTACCACAATAAAATCACATCTCCCTTCAAACTAGCCTTACTATATTTCTCCAGGAAAATGAGTGCAAAAATCTTGTTTTTCTTAATTTCATTAGTTACCTACATACATAATACTACTATTTAGATAAAGATTCAAAATAGTCACAATGTGTAAATATTAGCTCACAGAAAAATTGTGCAAGGTAAAAAACAATAGTAGGCTAAGGCATTTGTTTAGTAAAAAACAAATGTTGTCACTTATCTCAAAAGATAACTTTAAATAATTAAATTAAATTTCTGGTGACATTTAAAATGTAAAGTCTCCCAGGACAGATAATTATCATATTTTATGTTCTATGGACTGCCTTGTAAAACAGTTTGTTCAATGAATGCTTTTGACATTGGTTATAAATTTATGCTGAAAATAATTATCTCACTTTAGTTTAATCACTTTTCTTTGATTCGTCTCTTTTTTAAGAGATTACCCAGATATAGTATGTGGACTGAAAAAAAATAATTGGATTGTGGTACTTTTCTTTCCTTTTTTTAACTTTAAAGGTAAGTCTAGTGGAAGAGGATTTCATAAAATTGGTTATTTAGCCGAACTGAATGACAAATACCCTCCAACCAAGAGAGTCCCTCTTGAGCCAAATTGGGAGATCCCCTAAGTACTACATGGGATGTTCAACTAATTCCATGAGAATGTTTGATGATGGGTCTACCGATCTATTTTGGTGCTGTGTGGAGTGCAATTCATGATCCTTAACACAAATCTCTCTCTAAAAGCGCAAAATGAGCAGCTCAATCATAGGCCCTAGATCATCTTGTCTAAATAGAAACACCTTATAATTTAATTGATGAAAATTAGTTTCATGCTTTTAATTCAGATGTGAAAACACAGCACCATTTGCAATTGTCAAGGGTGTTTGGCCTCAGGTGTATGAGAGAAAATGGGACTAAACCCTTCTCTCCTAAAAAGAACCAAAAGACACCTTCTTTATTTAATGTGCTCTTGGAAATAAAGAGGTGAGCTCAGTAGAATACTTCTGAACAAAGAGGAACACTAAAGAAGGCAGTCATTCACTGCTAGCCTTTTAATCAGGGACCCAAATTCTCAAACTCACATTGAGTGAAAAGTGTATTGACAGCTATTAAAATTCACCATATTGGAACTTACCTTTCACTTTCAAAGTGATCACATTATTATATGTTAATCAGAGTGTTTAAAACAAAAAAAAGAGTAAAAATGTTGAGACATTAGATTTAGAGAAATGCAACAAGACCTCCTTAGGGTAAATCTGACTTTTCTCCTCTTTATATATATTTAAAACAACCAATATTTCATTAATATTTTTATCCACAGTTAATATAGCCTTAAAAATCAGAACAACTGAACTTAGGTTATACATTATTGAATTAAATCCAAAAACATATATCATCATATCAGAACATCAAATCTGGTGGCAAATGGATCAGTGATGTGGTTCAGGCAGGCTGGTTTCTTTCTTTCTTTCTTTCTTTCTTTCTTTCTTTCTTTCTTTCTTTCTTTCTTTCTTTCTTTCTTTCTTCCTTCCTTCCTTCCTTCCTTCCTTCCTTCCTTCCTTCCTACCTTCCTTCTTTCTTTTTTTGAAATGAGGGTATGAGCTAGGCTTCAATTGCCCAAATTTTCCATATGTTTCTTAGCACAAAGGTGCCTATCAAAAGTGAACAGCCATAAGCAATGTTTCTAAGCCAAATGAAGACTTTGGCAACCCAATGCTGTTATTATTGCTATTGCAGTTCACTTTACAACTACTTGCCAAAGTGGCCACTTTCTATGGATACTGTTGTTTGTTTCTGTTTTTTTTTTTTAGCTGTAATTCACCAATATCTGCATCTTGCTAAATCTCTTTCTATGCATGTGCTATATCTCTGGGTTAAAATAAAAATCAGTGTTCTTTCAGATAAACATGAGGCAGTATATATACCCATAAATATTGTAACTTTATAAAGCTCTGGAGAGAAGAACAAACTTTGACTAACAATGATGTACTCTGGAGACTTTTTAATTGTCAATACCAGTGGAAAATGAGTAGTGACATTAAAGAAAGAAAAAAACCACCAATCTGTAATGGACATAAGTTTGGAAATTTAAGAAAATTTCTACCTAGGAACAGATGAGATGTATGATGGTGTTGCCATCTGCAGTCACTAGAACAGAGATTAGTTCGCCTGCTCTCTTTCTGTCAGCTCAGTGATCACAGAGATATTGGCTTCTCAGCTTAGTAAACTAGCTAATTATCATACTAAAAGTCTGATTCTCTAAATGGACAATTGAAAAATCCATTCCAGAATTAGAGAAATAGATTTGTAAAGCAATATCCTTTTCAGTCCTTTCAGGATTGGAAGAGGAGGTTCTAATCTTTCTTGACAAATGTGTACTCTAAACTTCCATCCACATCCCCAAATACAGCCAGCACTTCCGACATGCAATCATGAAGAAATAAACACACAATGACGGATCCTTTTATTTTACTTCTCCCTTCCCCAAATTTCTTGTTTTGTACAATTGCCTTTCAGCAAACAGTCTACTGCAGTAGTCAATGCAAGTTATTCAATGGTTTCTCTGCACACATTTAGAACACAAATTGAATTAATTTAATGGTCAAATCCTGTCTATTTCAGCAGGGGCAAACTTTCAGCATGGAAACAGGAAATTGCAGCCCTACTCCTGCAAAAACTTCCACCAGAGATTTTTTAAAAATATACACAAATTATTCTGTTAATGTTAACTGACTGTAGGCAAAAAACAAACAAAAAGCAGGCTCATGGTAGTTCACTGGAAGAGCACAGAGGTAAGTAAGGTAAGTGTGCCTCAATGTTCACAGTCCAACAAAGAGAAGATCCTCTTACAAGATCTGCAAGAGATTATGTCACCATCCTTTACTCACTGAAGAAAGGCAACATTTTAGCCTCATTCTCTTGTGAGTCTCACCTCAGGATGAAAAAAATTGAGTCCCATTTAGCTGCCTGCTATGCTGCTGTTCATAAATTGCTGTTCTTTCTCCACCTCCTCCTTAATTTCCTCCTGTGTGTTCAGCTAATTGCTTGGGAATGCCATCATTAAAACCCAAATTGGAACCTGCCCACAAACCAAACACCCCCTCACTTCTCAAAACACCTGGGCTAAATACTGCCTTCCCTACATTTGGCTTGAGAGAGTCATTCTCAGGTTAGCTCAAAAGCAGCTGTGACACTGAATAACTCAGAGGTGGGAAGGCATCAGAAGTCAAAACAAATATTATTCAGCCCAAAATAACTTTGGATTTTCTTTATGGAACAGATATTTGATTGACTGAATTAGATTGGCCAACAGTGATGTTTGCATGCCTCCTGAGGTTTACTGTGTGTCTAGGTTGTGAGTAATGCCAAAGAAGACAGTTCTTGCCTAAACAAATATAATCTTATAGAACAGGAAATAGCACATGTTCTAAATGTAAACTACTAAAGCAGGCACTGAGTGCCTTTTAGAGGCTGGGCTGTATCCATCAATACTAAACTGGATCCATTAATACTAAACTGGAAAAAAAAAATAGAACGATTGTGAGAAGAAGCTGGATTTTGTTAAATCTCTGAGAAGAGATTAAGCCTGGGACCTTGGCCATAATGTGTCACCAAATTTTAGGAAATGGAGTAAATTAACTCTAAAATGTCATCTACATCTTTTTTTCATTATTTTATTACTTAAATTATATAAGTTGAGAAGAGGAGAGATAAGTAAATGTCAGGTCAGGTTTTGAAAAGGAAATATTACTTAGAACATTGTAAGTCCAATTTAAAGTACTATTCCACTTTGTGGATCTATAAGAGATATCTTGGGTAAAAATACTTTACCTTTGGATGGTATAGAATCCATCACTTAACAGTGCTGTCTATGAATACTTACTTGGACAACATTGGTTTAGATCTATTCATATTACCAGATCGGTTACAAATACTATTTAGCTATCTGTCACATGTACATACTCCAAAAGGATACCCTAGCTACTCCAGAATAAGTTGCCCAAAATATGCTGTGCTAAATGGGGCTTAATGTCTTCAAAGTTGTTTGGAACACTGTGATGATATCATGTATAAGAACCTTTCAGCGTGTGTGGGCTCTTAAAGGAAGCTTCTAGAGGAGACTTGTTGGGAACTGCCATGCCTGGTTTCAGAAGCCGTAACCCCCCACCATGGCTAAGGCTGAGTGAGTGACCTTCAGACCAGCCACCACTAAGGAGACAAAGCTTATCTCCCTGGCAGCAGTGCCACTTCTGCTCCTTATACTTCATCCATAACTGGCCCCCAATGCTTGGTCGGTTAGCCAATGACCAGTAAGATTCCCCAAGGGGGGAATGTGGAGGCTCTCGGGGAAGGACTTGGGGGGTATGAAAAAAGGGGGTGATAGCCAAACCCTCTCCCCTCAGCTTTGACATAGCCTGAGTCCTCGTTCTGTCTGCAAGAAGTCTCCTAATCTCTTGGCTGCCTTACTTCCCCTGCCTGACTTAAGCCTGAAACAATGACAGAGGGTGGTGCAACCCTGTGCTGGAAAGGGTGGGCTCCCCAGGTGATCAGGCCTGAGAAAGAATATACGAAATCCTGTGAAATCTGCTTTGCTAAGAATGTTCTTAATTGAATGGTAAGGGTCCGAGCAGGAAATGAGTTTGTTTCCCAGAGTTCTGTAGCCCTTTAGCTAATAGACCCTGACTCAGAATAGGCCCTCAGAGTTCTTTGTATGCTATCTATGGTTTGATCCTTACTGCCTGACAATGATTAATGAGCTTTACCTGTATTCCTGCCTCGGCCCGCGAGGCAGTCAACGGGGTCCGCCGATATACCTGCAACGGATGAAAAGGGATGGGACAGGAGGCGCGAAAGAACGACAGCAAGACAAAGGATTCTGATCAAGCTGCAAATTTTATTTCAAAATGGAGGGAGTTATATAGAGGAAGGTAGAGGAAGGCAGATAGGGGAAGTAGCTCTGGTTGGTAGCTTTGGGGCGTGCTCTTAACTGGGATAGGCTAGGGGGCGCATGATAAGCGCGTGATCAAGGCACTGATTGGCATGTGGTCCGCGTGCTCAGGCCGAGCGGTTGCATGACTTCTGACCACAGATATCCTGTTATGTATGCGCAATTTCTAGCCTTGGTTGCATCAGCCTGCTTCAGGCTTATCCCTGCCCCCAACATATTCCTATGCAAAATGAACCCAATAAAAGCCCATTGAGGAAAAAAGTTCTTGGTCCTTCTCCTGTGAGAGATAGGCTACCTTTCCTCCCCAAGCAGATCATGTCTTGGTAGACTTATTCTCATTCGCAGCAGATAGGGGGTTCTGCGGGCAAAGCTCCCCCACATAGACTATCCTAAAACAGTATTGAGTTTTAGGATTAGCACTACCCCTGAGCATTTATAGGCTTTTGTCTAAGTGAAAGAAACATAAAATATTAGTGAGAAGAGAGGACTGAACTCAAGCCCTCCTTACTGTAACTAACTAGTTGAGTGAGACCACGTAAAACCCAGCACCTAAGGGCATTAGGAGTCTCATAAAAAGCAAGGATCTGGACTAAAATTAAATCTGGATTCTAAGATTTGAATTTAACTTCATTATTTTATTATTTTACCATATTTATTTATCACCTATCCAATGGTGAACCACTTACTCTTCTTTAAGAAAAAAAAAGTGTAGTGAATTCCTATTGTGAAAATGCTTTAAAAAGTATCAAAACTTGGAACAAATTACATGTTAATAAAACATGCCACAAAGAGAGTCTTCAGACAGAAACTCACTAACTGAAATTTCATAGAATTTCATCAGAATTTCATCTGAATTTCATAGAATTTTCACATTCCTATAACTTTTACAGCACATACCTTTTTTACTTTATTGGCTTTGACTTTTCTTTGGCTAATTCTGACTTTATAATAAAAATCCCCACTATTGTATAGGGATTAAATTGTTTTTGACATCTAGTTCCCATCCGACCCCTAGCCCCATATATACATTGAACTTTTTTTGGTAATTAATCAGTTATCAGATCTGAAAGATACTTTCTGCCTCGCTGGGCCTATGTAGTTCCTACACAGATACATTCTGACTAAGGCCGCTTTGAAGCATCACCTGTTATAACAGGTGCTTATTTCCAGGTGCGTCCTTTGTGTAAAGGCTCAGACTATACCTTGCATACAAATTTCTTACAGGCCACAACATATTTAAACTTCACATTTCCCTGGGCCCATAGTGGACTTCATATAAAAGTGTTAAATAAATGATTTTTGCAGGAGCTCTACTTGGTTAAAAGAAAGGAGGAGGGACTACAAATATGAACTTTGAACCACACATATTGAACCTAGAAGACAATTACATGACATTCATATTTATTAACCTATTTCTAAATGGAGGAAATTAAACCTTAAGGAAATCAATGTGACCTGGCATGTCTTTTGCTCTGTGTCCTTTTCAAGGCACCCAGGATGACACTTTGTAAAAAACTTATGAAAACTTTCCTTGTCAGAATGATTAAATCCCAAATATGAAATTGATCAGACCCTATTTTGGCACAGGGATCTTTATTGCCTATGCCCTTTTCACTTCTTCCCCTTCTTTTTTGGGTCTCCACTGAGTTCCTCATTCACATTCATAAGAAAATGTTATTATATCTCATGTCAGGCAATTAATCTATCAAGCACTTTTATTCTTAGTAGCACATTATTTTTTAAATATCGTTTATTAACCTAAAAGGGGGAATTGCCAATAAGAAGTGTTTGAACTGTGGTTCTCAACTGCAACTGTATGTGAGAACCATCTGGGGAGCTTTAAAATCCTAGTGTTTATCCCAAACCTCAGGCCAATTAAACCCAAGATGGGCGGTGGGACTCAGGCATTAGAACTTTAGAAAGCTCCCCAGATGGCTGCAAAGTACAAATAAGATTGAGAGTCACTCAATGGAGCCCAGTCTATTTGAAAAAGAGGGTGATTTTTCATCTTTTGAATAATAGCATAGGGTTTTACCTTACCCTGAATCCTATACATGCTGACAAATTGTCACCCATGAAATAATTTAAGCTAACATACTGAGAATAGGCTGAATGATCGCATTCCCATTGAATCCCTAAATATTTTATTGGAAGATATTTTCTTTTTTTTTCCTTGTTATTGTATTTATTAGGGGTGACAACAAGTTAACAAAATTATACAGGTTCCAGGCACACAATTCTACAACACATCATCTGTACACTGTATTGTATGTTTACCACCCCAAGTCAAGTCTCCATCTATCACCCTCTTCCATTTCCTCCTGCCTCAGCAATCGTCACACTGTCATACATGTCCATGATTTTTTTCTTTTTTTTTTTGGTTGAATCCCTTCACCACCACCACCCCAACTCCCCCCTGCCCTTCACACACACACAGCTCTCAGCCCACTCTCTACCTATGAGTTCGTCACGATATTGCATCTTACTTCATTTGAAACAAGTTAGTCAGCGGAAGATAAACACCATATGATTTCACTCACATGTGGAATCTAACGAACAAAATGAACTAACAAGGAAGTTATTTTAAAACTGACAAAACAGGTTTTACCCAAGTTATTTGGACCCAAGTCTGGACACTAATGCTGATCAGACCTGGGGAATGTGATTCCACTGAGAAAAAGATAGCTCTCAGTCTTCCTTGGTATCACACACTGTCATGCTAATTTACCACCTATCGGTATAACTGCGGGCCATTTTGACTCCCCAAGACAACCCTCAGAATTTCAGTTGGTCCATTTGTAACCTAAATATCATCTGGGAACATAGTTTGCTCTTGTCTATCAATATGCCCATGCCAAATGGTTTATTATTTTTTTTTAATTTAGTCCACAACCTGCTATTTCAGCATATGTTTCATAGTCAAATGGTACCCCACACACTCTCACAGATAAATAGAGAACTCCCTGGGTTTCGGCTGCCCATGAGACTATTTACTTTAAGGTATTTGTTTCCTGATCCATGAATTTCAAACAATGAACAGGTTTGAATTTATCAGCAGGCAGCCTTGCCAAAGGGTCTGCAAGAACAACCAAATGGAAACCAGCAGACGATTCAGGAACACCTGCCTGATGCTTTTCTGTTCTTGGTTGCTTGCCCAAGTCAACCATTTCGAAAGAGGGAGTATAAGCTACAATTAGATCTCAAGATTTGACATGGTTGTTGAATTGTAATGGAAAGCCATATGCCTACTCAATTTGAGAAGAAATCATGTTGTGCTGAATTATATAGTGCTGGCTCTATCCTGATTTCCACAGAGCTAGTAAATCATGTTCACTTCCACGTGTCCATCCGTTTCTTCAAGGACATTTGAATGGCTTTTATTACCTATTCCTTCAAATAGATAACTGCCTCTCTGTTAAAACAAAATCTATCTTATGCTTTTTGAAAATTACTACTTAAACAATATTATGCTTAGAATATTATATTTGAGAAATGACTCGTGGGGCAGTTTGGTTAGACTATAAATAAAGTCCAGAAATTTCAAACAGGCATTATATCAAAGTGGTAGGCAAAACTTTTCTTTTTCACCTAGGTCTTTTGTTCCACTCCTATCCTTGTATGCACTGAAAAGATTGCCTCCGTGAAAGAATTAAAATCTAAAATATGATTGCCTTCTTATTCCTGAAAAGATGGATTTCTTAACACACTTTCAACTACTACTCCCCCAAACAAATTTCGTTGTGAACACATTCTTAGTGATTTTTGTGGAAGACACAATAATTTAGATATTCCAACTGTTTTGTTGCATTTCTCAGAGTACTTTGCATTGAGGTAGAGGCCATGTGACTATTTCTGGTCAATGAACTGAGAGAAATTGATGTGGATCACTTCTGACCAAGACATTTAAGAATAAGTGTACAACTTTCATCTCTCTCTTGATCGCCACAGTAATCCAGGAAAATACAAGCTCTGAGTGGCATAAGCTATAGGGTGGAGAACTATCCTACCCACATTCAAGGGTGGGGTGAGAGACGTGTAAAATTCACTGTGTTACAACAGTTCTAGGTTTTGCGTAGTGTGGTAGGTAACATTGATGATCAGGACTAGTGCAACATGCCTGCCTCGAGAAAATCAATTATATTGCTTTCAAAAATTTGCTGGCATTTTTAATCTTTGATAGGATGAGAGTGTAGCCTGATGCCAGCGCTGGCCTTTTCACTTCCTTTCAGATTATACAGCAGGGAGCAGATTCAATATTTGCAGAGGGTCTCATTGAATTCCAGAGGATATCACTGTGTTTTCTCAAAATATATTATATTTTCCAAAGAAAATATCATATATACCATGAACATAATTAGGAGGGGTTGGTTTTTTGTTTTGGTTTTTGCCTTAAACCTCTTGCTATAATAGATGATAGCTGGTGCTCAATGACTGTCTGAGGTGAAGAGGGGCAGATGGAGACACAGAAGAGTTTTCACATTTCAACAGCAAATTTCTAGTTAAAGCAGAACACTTTTCTAGAAATAAGAAACCCTAGACCCTAAGTACTGGGAGGTCTTTCCCTTCCAAATGCCTACTTATTTGTTAATTTTGAAATTAATTCCAGTTGATTTATGCATGATAACCCTACAGGTGATTTTAGGTACAAGGACTTCTTGAGGCATTTGAAATCTAGTATGTGATTCACTCAGAATTCTTCTGGACTCTAACATAAATGTCCAGATTAAATAGAAAAATGAAGGATAGTTTTCAAATGACAGCATTTAGGGTACAGGAACAGAAGGTGAAGAAAGAATAAAAGGAAAGTCAGTAAATCTTGGGTTCAAATCCTGGTGCTTGATATTTACTCTATAAATTTGGTGAATTAATTCACTATGTTCCAGGTTTCTTTTTTTTGCAAAAAGCAATAGAGTAAATTTATTTTGAGGTTTGTGTGGAAATTAAATAATAAGGGTAAAATCCCTAGTCCTTTGTAGGAAAATTCTGTATAATAGGAGTTATTATTCCCCTTTAATTTTAGCAATAATAGGTAAGGGTATTAAAGCCTGATTATGTTCAATCTGTTGCTATCTTTTACATGTTATTGGTCAGAACCACCTTTGTTCAGTTTTTCCGAAAACTGCCTACCTAATACATTGAGATAAAAGTCATCTTCTCCTCACTCTTCCAACTCTGTCCATGAGCTGTGATCAAGAGCAATTAGCCATGCTAACTTTACCCCAGAGATAGTGCAGTTAGTAACAAGGAGATTAGTTCTTTTTAAGGTCTGTGTCTTGAATTCAGCAATCATTGTTAATCTCTAAGTTATAATCATATTTCCCATTAGACAACTATAACTCAGTATCTCCTGGACTAGGCCATCTGTGAATGCTTAGTGAAGTAATATTATAACCAAATTAAAATGAATCTGAATACTCCCTCAGTCATAGCAGGAATTTAGTATATAACAATGGACTTCTAACAGGGTCCAAATTATGCTCAAAAATCAATCTATCAGATGTATCTTTCTCATTATCTCCCAGGTCTCAGGGGCTGATGTCTCCCAAACCCTTTGAAAAAACCACTATGCTGGCAATGCTGATAGTGATTTTTGAGAGAACATATATTTTTAAGCAAAGGGTGTGATCTCTAGCTGTTTCCAAAACCATTTACCTTCAGCATGCCAGAATGCTTGATTCCATGAAAGGACAAAGACAGGAACCTCATGCCCACCTCTGTAGCAAACTTTATCTTCTGTCCTAGGCACCACTGTTTGTGGTAAAGTCTCACAGCCCACTATTAACATAATTAATAGTTGTTGTTGTTTGTTTTTTTGTTTTTATTTTTGGCCTTAACCCTGTAACTGTGATTAACATGGTTAGATAACAGATGTGATGTCATAATCCCAGTACAAGGTACCAAAATCTAAATCTCTGCTCAGCAAGATCAAATGTCCTGTTGGATCTCTCATCTCAAGGTACGTGTTGATTCTCACACACAGAAGAAGGGGAAGCTGTCAAAGTCACATGCCTGAGAAAGACTGGGAATAAATGTTGTTGTTCTCATTTATCGTAAGAGATTTAATTTGCTAATATATTCTCCCAGCAAGTCTCCTATGTGTGTCCAGGAGGAATGAAAAACACAGTAGAAAGCAATGTCACCAACAGCACAAGACGGCCTATTTCCTCTCTCAGTGGGAACATATGAGTACCTCCAGGTCCTGAATGAGACCTCAAGGTGGTATAACTGGGGCAGAAAATGTCTCAATAATAGGGAACGACAGAGAATAAATTATTTTAGATAGGCAAGTAGTGATTGATTTTTCTCAAGACCTGATCTGATGCATGGCTTTAAATGAATAGTTTTAATATTTTCCATTTGCCTGTCCATATCTATTTCTACCCACCTCTGCCCTATTCTTTGCCTCCACAGTCTGACCCTTCCGCAGGTGTCCAATGGAAGAAGAGTCATCGAGAACCACACATTAAATATACAGACACTAATGAAACTGATGAGCAAAAGAAAGGTTTTAAGTAAAATTAAGATTTTGTGCTGGGCCGCATTCACAGCCATCTCAGGCCACGTGTGGCCCATGGGAGGTAGGTTGGAGAGCCCTGACTATATCAACCAGACTCCATTGTTCTCTGGCTTCTGTTTGCAGGGGATAGATTGGAGAGAGGAGGCTGAAGTCTGGGAATTTATTTATTCCTTCTTTCAGTGTCTGGGTTGGCAGGGGCTGTGTTCTTCTAGAAGGTCACCTCTCCTGAAGGGTTGTGCTTGCCTGTGGGTCCCCCACGACTATAGCAATAGCTATTTCTACACCTCTCTCTGGTTTTTGATAATGGTTCTCCTTTTGCTCCTTTGGGCTGAGCCTCTGAATGCTTGCCCTCTCCTATTGATTTCTCTTAGCCCCTACTCATGCCTTGGTAAATGATCCATTAGTTCACTCCTCAGTTACTCATTTCCTACCCAAAATGATACATCTACTGTGGCCCTTCTTGGGAGTTTGCTTACTGTGTCACTCTGGAACCCACACTTAGTTGTTGCCATTGTGTTTTGCGCAAGGATGTTCAGCTGAGGGGAAAAGTGGGAATTGAAATCTGGCCCTAGTCTTCTGATCCAGTTTCAGACCTGTGAGCACAGCTTCTCCATCTGGAGGGGTAAATTTCAATCACTCGCAAAGAGCCCCACGCAAGCATTGGCACTGGTAATCTTGCTTGGCAAATAGCAAAGCTCAGTTTCAGGTGTCTTGCATCAATTCTGATAATGTTGACTGGAAAAAATTTTTTTGAGTAAAAAGGAAGAAGTTGTAGTACATATGAAGCATGACTGAGCTAGGATTTTTGCTAACAGTTAGTGAAGGAGCCCAGATTCTGCAGGAAACAGAACTGGGAAGAGCTATGCTGTCTGCTCCTTTTAAAGGACAAGGTGTTCCCTTCCACCTACTTCATTCTCCTGAAATCAAAGGCCATATGGTCCATTTTTTAAGTAATTAACAAATCATGTGACAAATTGTCTATTAGGTCTTCCAACCTTTTGATAAAAAAAAATCTCAATAATGTATAGTCTACTTCTACATAATTTCCAAAGCTTGTGACAAAAACGTCTGCTACATCCCCTAGCTTTGTCTCATACAATTCATCTTTATATTTGTTTTCTCTGCTCAGAGAACTATGCCACATAGCCAAATGTTTTGCTTCTTATTGAAAAAGTTTCTAAATATTATTTTGACGGAAAATATAGATTTTCTGTATTCCTTTCCTTTTCTGAACAGTAAATAGAGATCATATCATGTGATTTTTTTTGAGAAAATTCCTTGGTTAAGGCTGGGATTTTGTTTATTTACTCCTCAGTACCCCTGCAACCATTCTGACATTGTAAAGCCTAAAATATAAAGCAGTGTGCATTCTTCTGTTCTCTTCCTAACCTATCTTTATTTTAAAATAACACGCTCTATACTTGCAATTCTGTTTGCCAAAATAGATCACTTGCTTTTACTCCTCAATAATTTTTAGGTATTTACTTGCTATTAAATTAGAATTACTTAAATTATCAGAATTTTAAAATATAGGTTTGGAAGTTTTGATTTGAGCATCTGTAATTCTTTAAATCTCCAAAAGCAATCTTGCTTTATATGAAAATTTACAAAACCTGTGATTCTCTAAGACAGAACATGTTTTCTTTCCAATGACTTGTCAGAGATCTAATAATCCCTCAAGATTCAAAAATATTTTTGTAAACATGATCAGAAGACCTGATAGCAAAATGTATAATCTTTTCAATTTTTATGGTTAATTGAACATACTGCTTGTATTTTCTTGTCTTCTTCATTTTATAAAAATATAGTTGTATATTTTATGAAAAATGAGCAGAAATCTAAGATCCCTTTCAGAATTCCTTTCTCTTGGAGACATATCTGCATACAACTTGCTACAAATTAAAACACGAAACACATTATAGCAAAGCAGTTCAGATGCAATGCTTTTCCCCTTAAATCCTTATTACCCTGTCCTGCCATTCTGCTTTTCCTTTCATCTCTTAGAATGTAATATTTAATTAATAAGCACATATTTGGGCCTTGCTGGATATTTAGGCTCCTTCCTGCCTCTCTAAACACTTGTCCATCTAGTTATGACAGCATGAATCATATTCCTAAGCAGCAAGCTTAGTAACACTTGGTTTAAGTTGTGCAGTATGACCTCATCAGAACATACAGATTATAGGAGAGTAATACTTCTATCCTCTTTAAATTTGGAAGAAAGTCTAGTAGTAGACATATTTCAAAATAAAGAATTTCCTAAGGATATTTTCAGATTCAGTTTACAGTTGCAACAAATTCAGACAAGTTAGAGGTTATTCTAACATGTGGATACTTCACTAAACTGAACCTCAAAAACTTTAGAACTCTGTCCATCAATAAGGCAGCCTCCCTAGGAAATTTATTTTTAACCATTATCTCTTTGAAGCTGAGTACCTGATTTTTCTAAAGTTGTAGAAACATCATAAAATTGAGCTGTTTGCAATGTATTTCCCCAGTGAAAAGTCAATTACTAATGTTATAACTCTTGAAGAATATTTTTGATATTTAAAAAACAGTGAAGGAAAAGGGAAAGCAGTCGAACAAATTTGACATTTCCATTTAAGTTGAGAAAGATATTCTCATAATTAACAGAACAAATCTCACATTTTTTCCTAATAATGGTTTAAATTGGATCTACATAGGTCATATTAGAAACTATTCAAGTATGTTAGCTATCAGAGTGCCTCCACTGCAACTAAACACCTTGCGGTTTTGTAAATACAGTACCTATTCATCTCTACTAATAGAGCACTGCTTTATAATCTAACAGCAGATTATAACAAATTCTCATGTTTTCATGAAAAGGAGGACTAATAAGTTAAGTATTGTTTTAGTCACCATCATAAACAAAAGTGGGGGATACTAAAATGGAATCTTCATTAGTTTCCAGAACCTCTCAAGATTGTTTTAATTTCTCAAAACCTCAAGAGTTCAAAACCCAGAAACCACAGGAGCCAAAACACAAACAAATGACCGACGAAAAGAATG
Source organism: Phyllostomus hastatus (assembly GCF_019186645.2). Lineage (NCBI taxonomy): Eukaryota > Metazoa > Chordata > Mammalia > Chiroptera > Phyllostomidae > Phyllostomus > Phyllostomus hastatus. Next base: position 33,667,507 of record NW_025333960.1, read on the forward strand.
GCACTGAAGATCCCGACCTGGCAATACACCTAAGTTCTCAACATATTGAAACAGCTGGAATATCTACTTGCAGGAATTGTGAATTTCCCCTGCTCTGAATTAAACAGGGCTTCAACTGGTGTGCCCCAGGTTTCACTTGCCATCTAAATTTTTGACTGTATAAAAATTCCCCAAATTTTAGTGTTGAGCCTTCACTTGCCTCTATTAAAAAGTTGTCTCAGATAGCATTAAGTTAGGGTCTAACCAGACAAATGGAAATCTCTCAGTACTTATACAAAGAGAGGATTTAATTCAGGGAATTTATTACACAAATATTGGCAGCTTTGAGTTTCCAAGTAGAAATGGTAGAGTGACCCAGATTAATTACATCAGAAAGAAGCTATCACCCATATGCTGGAGCAAGAGAGAAAGAGAACAGTATTACTGAAACATAGAAGCCCACCTAGTGGACATGGATCAAAGAGGAGATGCAACCTGTTCCACCAATGCCATTTAATGCACATAAAAAAAGGGAGAAAAACTCAGACTGACCCCCTTCTCCTGCACTCCATCCTTTCACTCTTGCTTCCTATTGCCCAAATCCAGCTGGGGTTCAGTTGCCAGGAGAGTCTGGAAAGCCAAGTCTGTTAGAGGCGCCACTCCTGACAACAGGAGGCGAAGGATGTAGACAGGTACATCTGAGAATCAGCAGGCACAGGATTTGTATAAAAGTGTGACTCAATGGTACTCTAGGCTCCAGATGGTGTCCCAGCAGGTTTTATGCAAGCTCACTTTCTTTCTAATGCTGCATCATTCTTTTTCTGGTGATACTGAGGTCTGGAAAAAGGGGAGTTTTCCAGCCATAATCTCAATCTCTGTACTGCTAAAGTACACCTGATAAACATTTATTTTGAATAAAATTACTGGCCTTAATATGAAAAATCAGTTGTCCTGAAGTGACAGCCTAGCCTCTGCTTCCAAATAGATGGCCACTTGTCCCTGTCCCTTGTAAGGACTTTTAGGGCTGCCGCTCCAGTGCTCCTAGGCTGCACAGCTGCCTCTGAGCCTCAGCCAACTTTTCCCTTACTCATACTTTTACACAGAATCTTTATTCTTGTACACCACCCAGTGTCCTTTAGTGTGCTCCAATTCATCACTCAAGTCTGGGTCTATCTGAACTCCGATTATGGATAAAGGCCAAATTCTTTCCCACTGAAAAGTTGTGCCACTTACAAAGCAAGAAATGCAGAGCATTCCTATGACAGTTATAAATTTCTTGGAACATTAGGTTCTTTAGTTAACTGGTGTTCGTATGCCATAGAGAAGAATGGTATCGCTTCTTTCTCTCTCCAGTCAGGCTGTCAGCATTGGCCCTTTCAAAATAACTGTCTTAGGTTGAGATAACAAAAATACCATGGGCTAGATGGTTTATAGACAACAAACACTTATTTCTCACAGTCCCGGGGGCTGGGAAGCCTAAGGTCAAGGTGGGGCACACTCAGTGTCTAGTGAGAGTCCATTTCCTCATTTTAGATGACCATATTTTCACTATGTCCTCACATGGTGGAAGGAGCAGGAGAGCTCTCTGGGGTGTGCTTATGGTAAAGACACCAATCCTACTCATGAAGGTTCCACCACCATGACTTAATTATAGCCCAAATCCTTCCCCCTGGGGATTAGGATGTCAACACATCGATTTGGGGAGGACATATTAAAATAACCTTTCATGAAGGTTTGACAGCTAATATGAGGAATCAGGCCCCCCAGGTCTTTTCCTGCCCAGAGCTTTCAGCAGAACCAGGGTACGTACTGCCATGTATGGCTATCAGGTTTCAATCTCTACTAGGTAACACTCTGAGGTGTTGATGGCACCCTAGGAATTGTGCATCAGGGTGACACTACCTATGCACATAGCAGGTGTCACATAAATACCTGTTAAGTGATAAATGACTCAGTGAAGTTAGCAAAGCTTAATAATATGGAACATAACACACACCATTATGTGAAAATAGGTTTTATGGAGAAATGGATATTGGTAAATTATCCTAAATTTTTTCTGGTTAAAAAATTGCATTGTGCTTGAATAATAATAGGATATAAAATTGCCAGAGGAATGCTGCTAATGAATTAGGATTCACATATTATACTCAATTAAATTATATAAAATAGTATGTTGAGCATAATGAAGCATCATCTAATTAGAAGGTTCAAAAGGTCTTTGAAAATCAGGGATATAAAGGAAACTTTTACCTTAAGACACTATCATTGCAAGTATCCTTACTGCCCAAAATGATCATTATTAGCGTTTGTCCAAAATTTCAGTGATGTGTGTATGTTTGACATTTCCTTCCCTTTCTCTCAAGCAGATGTAGAATTGCTAGTTCTCTGGTGGTGCAATATGAATAGCATGAATCTTATATGGCCTTGTGATTATATGCATCTTATCTTTCATTGTTTGTCTTCCCAGGCTTTGGTTAATATCTTCTACATCAGGGGTCCCCAACCTCATGGCTGGAGATAGGTGGTGGTTTGTGCCTATTAGAAACCAGGTTGCACAACAGAGGTGAGCTTGAATGTAATGCATTTAAATCATCCCAAAACCACCCCACTCCCCAGTCCGTGGAAAAATTGCCTTCCATGAAGGTGGTCCCTGGTGCCAAAAACATTGAGGACCACAGGTCTACGTGAGTCTTATCCGTTGATATTCCAGTCTGAGCTGAATTCAGTTTTATCTTATTTTCATTTTATCTGCCAAAGTCATTGAACCCAGGCTGAAAACAGTAGCACTAGAACATATCTGTATGGACCAGCTGATGGAGGGGTGCAGCAAGTCTGTAGTATTCCCACAGAGATGTCCATTTTTGAGTGCCAAGCTGTGGATCACATATTATACACTTTTAGGCAAGATATATATAATATCTGTCCAGAAGGTATCCAGCCATGTAATATGAAAAATAGAGATATTTATTGAACAAGATATTAGAAACATTGTACATAGGACAATGATGCCTCGGTCCCCTCCAAAGCAGTCACCTTGGGACCTCACACAGATCTCCCAATTGCCATCAGCTTCCCCATGTATTTTCCTGAATCTCATTATAAATATGCATATATACACACAGCCATACATATGTGTGTATATGTACATATATGTATATATGTATTAATATATATGTATATGCATGTATGTATGTATAAATGTATGTATGGGGTCTGTCTGGAAAAAGCTCAGGCTTTTTTTTAATATAACAGGAATGGTTTGCACAACAGCAATGTAACCTTGCAGCCAAGGAGAGTAGACTGGAATATGCATGCGTGAACAATGACAACTTCACTGTACCAGTCAGTGGGGGTGGTAGACACCATTGAGTGAGCATGTGTACTGTGTGGCCGTCACATTTAAAGTGACTGAGTGAGTAGAGCAATAAATCTGCTTCAAATTTTGCATTAAGCTTAAACATTCCTCCATGTAAACTATTCAGATGACTCAGAAAGCCACAGCTTTGGGTAACTGGTGATTGGCAGCTTCATGACGACAATGCACCCACTCACACATCACATCTGTAGAGTTTTTTGGTGAAACGTCAAATCACCCAGGTAACTCAGCCCCCCTACAGCCCAGATTTGGTGCCCTGTGCCTTCTGGCTTTTCTCAAAACTCAAATCAACTTTGAAAGGGAAGAGGTTTCAGACTGTTGATGATATATATAATCATCATATTTACGATGATATAAATACATGTAACATTTAGGTTATATATGTGTACATATAACATATACACATATAGAACATAAAAGCAGCACTGTTGAGGATATGGCTCTTAGCCTTGAAGGAAACTTTATCTACATGGCATCCCTGGGTTGAACACGCCCAAGTGTGCATATGTGTAGTCTCTGAGCTCCTGTTAATGTATTAATTGACAGTAAAATAATTGCTAAACAGCTTGGCTAAATATGTGTTCTGACCACCTCAGACTCTGATTATGCAGTGCTACATGAGAAGTCAAAGTATAATCAGAAGTTTAATTAGGTAACATGGGGACAGAAAATGTCAATATTCCTGACATGAGGAAGAGGAGGTCACACCCCTGAAGCAGGGCAGCCTGCACCCCAGGGGTGGATTTCGATGAGCATTTCTAATTATCCCCCTCCTCCACTTTACCTAAGTCCTACCGCTTGCTGATTGCTGCCTAATCCTTTTTATTTTCTCTACATAAATTAGTCTTCAGTCAGACCATGATTCTAATATCTCTGGACTTATTTCAATGCTTTAATATGCCTGTGCATATTTTTTGAATGTGAATTATGTATTTATTTTATAGTACAGGACCTGAAGACCATTCTACTTCCCTTATTTTAATATTCTCGGGAGTAATATCTATTGTCCCCAGAAACATACTGATTTATGTTTGGGAACTAAAAAGAGCATAGATGTATAAATAAATTTACCATTTAAAAATGTAAAGTATTACATTTAAATTAACATAACTAAGTTATCAAGGAGATACTGATTTACATATATTAGGCCAATCACACAATAGAAGAAACTCCTACATAAAATTTAATTAAGTTTGTTATTGTATTTTAACTTTATTGTTATCTAAATCCATACAGTTGTTTTGTTTTTTGTTTTCTGCTCACACTTGGGCTGTTTCTCCCTCTGAGAATTTAAACATTGTTTAACTTTAATTACAACTCCTCAGTACAGAGAAAAGCATTGGTTCTTCCAGCAAATGGTCTGCAGGCCAGCCAAGTTCAGAGCTCCAGCTCCTTCTCACTCCTGTTGTCTTGAACAGCATCTCTCCCACGAAACACCGGGCTATTCCACTGCTCCTTCCTCCACCTGCCCTGTACTGTTTGCCTGACACTAATATCATCTCTCCCACAAAAAAGCAATTTCTTTCTCTCTTCTATCTTAGAAATTCAAAATTCTATTAAACACACCAGGATGGGATTTAAAAACATGTGTATGAGGGAAAAATGATCATGATATAAGAATATAAATACATTGTAAGCAAATACATACATACATAAAGAGAGAGAGAGGGAGAAAGAGAGAGAGAAAAGATTTCCAATTAATTTCTTTAGAGTTTGGACTATTGGGCTATGTTTGATGATTTCTATTTTATTTCCATGCATGTTTCAGATTGTATACCATGAACACGTACTTTTTTAAAATATCAAAAATAAAGAAGTGTTTCTTTGTTTTACCCTTCAAGTGCAGGAAGAGGGGAATGTACGTGTGTGTGTACTTGTGTGTGGAGGCTGGGAGGGCGGCAGAGAAGGGGCGAGGGACACACAGAGAGGCGCGGGGAGAGAAACTGACTCTCTCCAGTAGCTCGGATCCATCTGACTAAAGTGTTAACAGCAGCAACTGCCACAGTGCTAGGCAAAGACAGTGGAAGAAAAACAGTGATGTGTCCTTGTCTTGGGGAATATTGGGGACCTGGGCTTTTGAAATGCTGAAGAAACTTACACTCTGGCGTGTTTCTCTTCCTTTCACTGTCAGGCTTCTTTTCCCTGTGGACATTCAGTACATTTTTCCCAAACAGAAAAATGAATGCAAACTAATTTACATTTATAACATAAGACACATTTCTAGTATCATTAGCATTTTATTATAAGACTGAATTTCTTTTCAATGTATGTGTTTAAGGAATTTGCTGCATTCTTAAGTCTTATTATATTGTCTTAAGATTAAATTGAGTTTTGTTTACTTCTCAAAAAACACATGCCTATTTTTATGATAGAACTCAGTAGAAAACTAAAATTTACTGCATACAACTTTAATCATAGGCATGTATATCTCCAATATTCTTATATATACATGTAAATATTATTCAATTATAGATGTACAGAGATAAATTTATTAATATCTGTATTCTTAAAAAAATGCAGTGATTTGTATTTTGTAATATAAATATATAATATAAAATATTATAATAAAACTTAGGGATACACAGTGGAATGAAAATAGGATCAAAGGGACATCTATGTGGAATCGGGGCCACCCTGGAAAAAGCAGGAAACATGTAGCAGTACACGCCCTGTGACTGGTGTGTCTAGCGCATGGCCTTTCTTCAGATGGCTGTAGTTCTTCAGTGAAACACAGCTTGTACGGCCGTGCCTAAATGAGGAAAAAAAATCAATAATATAGCTTTTGATTTTCACCACAGTAGTTTTCATAATGGAAGCTCTTGAGGTTGCTTCTGCTATGTAGTTTGCTTTCGAACCTTTCTAATCAACAGTTGTAATGGATTGCATGTTGTTTGAAGGAAGGTCTGATGTACACTATTGTACTGCAGGGCCAGCTGGTGTGTATCCTGTTGCAATGCCAGAATGCACACAAACCATGACTAGGTTTGATCACACCCATTCAGTAAGAGGACGGTGACATAATAAACTTCTGCAAAATGGAGACTCTGATTTTTGATTACTTGGTTCACGTTCTTGTTCTACCCATGACTTGCTATATAATCCTGCTGATGTTATTTAGACACTCTAAGCCTCAGTTTACTTATCTATAGAACGGAAATAGCAACACTGACTTTATACGGTCAATGTAAGGATTAGACAGCATAATCCATTTGAATTGCAGGATCTAGGGGCTGGAACAGAAAAACATACCAGAGATGTTTATTCTTATTTTTGTGGTGGTGATAGTAGAAGGTTCTGTACCTGGCAGGCAACCTGACTGTGAACAGACGCTGTCAAGAAGTGAGCGTTCAAGTGTTTAAATCTCTAAATCATCCCACTGTTCAGAGTCATGGGAAAAATTAAAACCTTATCTATTACCATTTGGCACCGTACTATTTGGATGTTACCATTTCCCTTAAAATTTTAATTTGTAAAATTTGAAAGTCAAACAACCAAATTACTGAATGTGAGAACAAGACTTCAAGAAATGGAGTAGAAAAGTAAAATTCTTGCCTGGATCGCTCAGTAAAGCGAGGTTTGTTCCAATGACGGTGCCATCACAGTCTGACCTCGCTTACCCAGAATATCAAACATCATGTTGGGACATGTGTCTAGCTTAAATTCGCATGTTTTCCCCTCACTTCTAAGTGGCCCTATCGCAGCGGCAGCATTATTTGCCAGTGCACGGCACTAACTTTCCGGCCAGAATTCTCAAGGGACTGATCTGAGGCATCTTCCCTGCTGTCAACAACAGTTATCAAGAGTCTATCTCATGCAGCGCTCTGAACTCAGCACCTATTTTTTTTCAATTTCCCTCTATAAAAATTCACCCTGAACGTCGTGTTGCCAGGTGAGGTGTGTGGATCGTGACTGTTGGTGTATTTCCTCCTCTTTGGACCCCTCCCAATCAGCGGATTCCGACCGTGAGACTCCTTCCCAGGCAGAGATGTTCATGTGAATTGAAGTTTGATGTTCACCCAGCACTTCCCTGTAGGCAGTGACAGCCTCAGACTTTCATCTGCCAGTTCACCCTTCCTCACAGCAGACACAAGCAGATTAACATATCCCCAAGAGGCTGATGTCTTTAGTTGCTGAAGCCACTCGATACTTATTACCTGAGAGTGCTCTACAGCGAGACTTATTTATTTATTTTCGAATGCTACTGGCTAGGATATCTTCATGAGATACATGTGTCATTTTTGAGGAGGGCCCCAGGGGGACTACAGCTCCAGGCTTCTCCGGTTGCCTGAAGCTGTCAAGACTTACCAAGCATAATTTGGTGGTGGCCCTTCTCCGCTACTCTTTAGACTTCAAGTTCAGACCCAGTTCACTCTGTATGAAGTAGCAGAAACTATAGGGAGTGATATGGCAGTAGTTGGGGACGGTCATTGGGGAGCTCTAACAATGTGAAAATTTTGGTCCTGAATAATATAAGGTGGCTGTCTACACAGACTTAAATCTCAGGGTAATTGTCCTTCATTTTTTTTCTGTGACAGAGTCTTGGCCTCAGCAGCAGAGCGTGTCACTGTAGCAACTTCTGCCACTTTGTTGTGGTGATTGTGAATTGATGCTTGACACTGATAAGGTCTAATTTCCCAGTGGACTTTGGGAAGGGTCTGACAGTGGTGTGGATTGCTGTGCTTGCATACAGAAGTTATTTATATTATTTTTCTTTCTATTTAAAGAGAACAATATAGACAGCTGTTGTTATTGGTATGGGTGTCTCTGTGTGTCAAGTCAGAAACACAAATATATGTGGTTTAATCTCTTTTATTTTATACTGGAAACACATATCATGTTAATATTGGTCAACAATAGGGCAGGGTCAGCCAAGAAGTCTGGAGAAGAAGGGTGAACAGGCTGGCCAATGAACATCAGAGCACCATCAGCTTGCAAAGGATTCTCATTTGATCTGCATAACACCACTTGAGGTATGTAAGAAACGGAACAACACCATCAGTTCCAAATTTCAAATGAGGAACATTAACATTGCAGTAGAGGTCTGATGGAACCTGAATACAAAACCAGCTTTTTCTGATTATAATATCCATGGACCAAATCACCCTCAGATTTTTCACTTCAGTGGGAGTATTAAAGATGTACAGAAATCAAAATCTAGGCATTTTAAGTATAAGAGTAGAAGGATGTACAAGATTTAGTGGAGGAAGAAAAGAGAGAATAATTCAGCTGGAGACGGGGCAAGTGGGATCAAGAAAGAGTCAAATAACCAAACATTCATTTAGAAGTTTCCTTGATCTAAAGAGAAAGTTGGCATTCAACAAGCTTCACAAAACTGTATTTCTTTAGACAAAGCAATAAAAAATTGCTTTGTCTCGAGACCAATGGAGAAGCTGTATTTAACATTACTGTAATAAACTTTGTGAGAGCTTTTCTATAATGATTGAATGTAATTGTTGCAATACATTATGAGGCATTATGATGGATTCTCACAAAAATGAGAATTTACACATCCATTATGACTTTCAAGTATGATGAATTTTTAAACTACATAGAAATAGGACAGTCAATTGAAAGGAGATTTCCAGGCAGCATTACAGATTTTCACGACTTAGGGCTGTGATATCAGAAACAAAGAAGCAGGTTGTAGTGGGATGGTACATAGGCTGAGCCAGTGGGTGTAGCCCCTAATTCTTTGTTTCAAACATCCACCTTCCCAGAGAAAAACACTGTAGGTCAATAGATTTTAATATTAGGGTGGTAGAAAAAGTAGTATCTCGATGGCTTACTGGGTCTGATACATCGGCAGCAGAGCATTAAGGATTATTGTCTCTGTAGGCCAGTTGACACATTGATCTCCAGGAGACCCTGAAGATCTCCAAGGGTGGTAGAGAATTCTAGACCTAGTGCATATTTTGCAGTTGCATCCCGTTACACATTAAGGATGGTTATAATTTCCAACTTGTCTGTTTATATCAGGAGGTTCTCATCTCAGTGGGTGTAGCAATCATCAAACTAAAACCGAGGGTTGGAACAGGTAGTACAGCAGCAGGACCTAGGAATTATTGATAACATATCTGAGAATCAAAGGGAGGCCCTGGGATGTTTTAATGTAATCTAAGTATTGTTACAATCCATGGAATTTAAATTAGTAGCTTCAAAGTGGAGGCCTCATTGAAGAAGTTTGCAAACATCTGAAAACCAATCGTAAACCAGGCATTTATTCCTCATGGAACTAACTATCTCAGATGTATACAATTCTTTTCATTTCAATGGTGCTCCCACCAACAAAATTCATTATCTTCTGCTCTCAGAAATAAAGCAGTATATCCCCTTGAGCTTTTTCTCTACTCCAGTCTCCCTGTCATCCAGTCTCAAATGGTCATCGCCATCTAAACTTGTTTCCCTCACCTTTCAAAAGACTGGCAAGTTAGCCCTGGCTGGTGTGCCTCAGTGGCTGGAGTGCTGGTCTATGTACGAACCAAAGGGTTGCCAGTTTAATTCCTAGTCAGGGCACATGTGTGGGTTGCAGCCAGTTCCCCAGTAGGGGGCACTCAAGCTGCAACCATACATTGATGTTTCTCTCCTCTTTCTCCCTCCCTTCTCTTTTCTCTAAATATAAATAAATAAAATCTTTTTTAAAAAGACTGGCAAGTCAGTTCTATCTCCCTAAAATTTTTGGTATCTGAGCCCCTGTGTTCTGTTACAGTAGTCACTTTCCTTCTTCAGATCCTTACTACTCTTTATTTGTGAGACTATAATGGTCTTCCCATTGAGCTCCATGCCTCACTGCCTTAACTCTCATCAACTTGGCATGAGCCAATATGCATTAACCTGCCTGACATGAAAACTCTGATTGCTTCATCTCTGTGCAAGAACAAACAAAAATCACCAACAAACAACCACCACAATGATAATTAACAAATTAATATTTCCTATTGATGGCTGTAATCTTTTATGATAGAGCTCAGACTCCTTCAAAATTTGGCCCAAAATATTCTTCCATTTTTTCACTATACTCTTTCATGTTCCTTAAACAAAAATCAAGGTAAAGCACTTGTCAGACCTTTACTTGACCCTCACTCATTCTTATACTATTTCCTCACGCTAAAATGTCTTTAGCCCTAACCTTCATGTGCACCGAAAGTAAACAAACAAAAAAACTACAACAACAAAACCCCACCAGATTGGACACTGAGAAGTGGAGGGATTATTTTGGAGATGGAAAACATTTCAATGATAAAAAGTTCAAGTCTTAACTCTGACACTTCCAGCTGTGTGACATTGAACAAGCTTCTTTACTTCTCTGTTTCTATTTATACTACCCATCCATAAAATGGAGATAAGGTAAGGAGCTTTCTCATAGAATTTTTGTGAGGACTAAGCTAGATATACACATATTAATAAATTCCTTAGAACAGAGCACATGGTAAGCACTATGTCAGCATAGCCATTACTGTAGAATAGGGGCACTTACAAATTTCCTTTGGTGTATCTCATATACAATAACAACTTATTACTTATCCATGTTTTTCCTCACAGATACAAGTGGATTAATGAAACTAGTTAAAAATGAGATAGATGGGCATTGCTATTACCATGATTTTAACTATGTTTTGAAACCATTTTAAAAACACTAGTTCTCCCACCTCATTTTCAGATTATGGAATGTAAGTAATGGGATTTTACTTCTTTAACTTGGTTCATCCATTTAAACATGTTTTGCATACCAAGTTAGTTTCCTATTGCTGCTATAGCCTTTGCCACAAACTTACTTGCTTATAACAACACAAATTCATAATGTTACAGTTCTAGAAGTCAGAAGTTGGAAATGGGTCTCATAGGGTTAAAATTAAGGTGTAGGCAGGGCTGCATGCTTTTCTGAGGCTCTAGGGAGGAATACGTTTTCATGCTTTTTCCAGCTTCTAGAGGCTGCTGCCCTCGTTTCCTGGTTCATGCCAAAACTAACAATGGCCAGCCCAGTCTTTTTTCACATCACATTACTCATACTGACTCTTCTGATTTCTTGTATATTTAAAGAAACTTTTAAATTCTATTCAGCCCACGCAAATAATGTGGGATATTCTCTGTATTTAAGGTCAACTGATTAGCAACCCTAACTTAATCTGCAACCTTAATTCTTCCTTTTCACATAACATAACATTTTCAGAGATTATAGGAGTACATGTGCATCTTTGAGTAGCTATCACTCTGCATGAAATACATAATTACTGGAAATCCTCTTTTTTTAATGAGTTAAAAACTGGAAATGAAAGGCAAGACCATAGTACAATTAAGTATCACATTGGAAGAAAGCTGTAGAGTCAGGGAAATTGTCACCATTTACAGGATATCTCCCTCCTCTTAATGGGTATTTTTTTTTTCAGTTCTTTTCTTGTCCTGAATGATTTTTATAAACCTTTCTTTCACACCTGAGATTATGTACACTCAGCAAGTAAATAAAAGTCTACAGAGCACCTAATGCATGTTCATCCAAACCTAGATATTGGAATAGATAAAAGCAAAGATAAGTATTATAAAATGAAAGAGAAAAGGAGAACATCTGATTCAGAAAAGTACATAACGAGTAAATGTTATAGGACTGATATTGGAACAAATCAAAGGCCACAATACAATATGTACCTAAATATTATTTTATCCTTTACTTTTCTCCTTTTCAAAAGATGGGTTAAAAGAAAATAATGAAAATGTGTAGAGGATTTTGTATCCAAATATTATACTTCTGTCTTCCTTTCTTTTTCTTCCTAGATTTGACTGAATGCTTCAGTTTCCACAGCATAACTTATTAAAAATTTCTTTGAAACAGCAGTGTATTCAGAAACCTTCAAACACATCTGCTCTTTATGAAATGAGGATGCGAGTATTTGTATCTCTCCTCTTTGAGACATGAGGATGGATGGCAAAAAATCACTTGTAAAATACTTTAGACCTCTTGGAAAAGGAGCCTATCGAAATGGAAATTATTATCATCGGAAGAGTCATAACAGTCTTCCAACTGTCATTGTTATAGTGGAAAATGGTGATTCATTCTACTTTCCTTCTCCTTTGTCCCAGTGGATGGAAATCAGCTTATTAGTTTCTTAGTGTAACTGACAGTCTCTCCTTTATAAAACCCATTCCCAATTCACATTTCCACTGAATTTTTAATCCAATGAATAATTTTTTCTCCCCTGCATTGCCAATTCAAAAATCATTCTTTGGTGCCCAGCTCTCTGCCTTCTAGTTCTCCTTCAGGAAGTACAATTACTTTGAGAAAAGACAGTGCAGAGCCCTCCTGCGGACATTCCTGGCCTGTGCTTTCAGAAGTTAAGGAGGAAGTGTCCTGATCTAGAGATCTACAGACTTTTATGTTCACAAAAGAACAGCCATTCTTATCAGGGGTAGGCAGACAGGAGGAGTGTCTTTCTATTTGAATGTCCAACTCCCAGTTACTAAACCCTCATTTATATAGATTCCAAAAGTTAGACTTGTCACTGTGGGAATGAGACGATAGTAAGCTCTTTGCAGAAATTAGAAATTGTCACTAACTCATACATCCTGATGCTGGCATGATGCTTTCAGGGACAGAAACAATTACATAGTATGATGGCTGGGAGTTAGCTCAGTTAGTCTCCTCATATAGATCAGCGTGATGAGGGAATACACCCAAAATCACCTTGGCTTTCAGAGAATGCAGAAGTGTTTGAGAGGAGGTCAGCTGAAAGTCCTTGGGGCTAGGGTGAAAAGGACGGAGAAAGACAAGTGTGGACCTGGTGCCTGGGTAGCTGAGAGAGACAGAGACATTCCACATGGAAACAATCAAAATAGCAGTTGATGACCAGTGGGGATTCTTCATCAATAAAATAGGTAATTACAGTATCTATCTCACTGCATTGAAGTGAAAGTAAATACTTGTAAATTATTTATATTGCAACTGAAATATAATAGATGATCAGTAAACATCAGTTAATGCTGTAATTTTAAATTATTTTTAATTCTAAATAAAATAATGTAATTATTGTATAATTCTATTGTGTTTATTGTTATTACTGTCTATGTTATTCTTATATCACAGAAGCAGCCAAGTTGGAAAGATTGGACTGTTGTGATAATTCTCATCTAACCTAATGCCCTAGGAATTTATTTTATTCCCAGAAAGAAGGGAATAAGAAAGGGGATGGAGAAAACGCTCTACAATCCATAGAATTCTGTCTCAAAGAGATTGCTATTAAACAGAAATGACTGCATTTACTTTGAATTTTATTGCCATCAGCAGAATTATGGTTTTGGAAAGTTATTTCAACTGTTCTTTTTAATTTGTGGAGTTCATACTTCCTACATCTGTTTAGTATTATTTTTGCCAAAATAGAATTTCTGGAATATTATTTTTGATTACCTATTTATTATTGTTAGTAGTAGTAGTAGAATTAAATTTCTGTTCAAAAATTTAGACTTAAATTCTTCAAGGAAGTCATCCTCCACTACACACCATTTCCAGGCACAGTGACCAGCAGACTGAAGGAAGGAAGGAAGGAGGGAAAAATAAAGAGAATGATGAAAGATGGGGTGGGCGGGGGGAATAAAATTTGTAAACTAACAATATATGCCAGATACTGTATTACCTTATTCATGAATTGTATACTATTATAGATATTGAAAATACTAAATATTTAGATATTACAGTATATGGTAGATATGTTTGCATTTTCATTTGAGAAATTGAAGTAACTTTTTCAAGCCCTCACAGCTAGTAATTAGTAGAACAAGAATGGCATCCCTGGCCTGGATGAGGTCAAAGCTCATGTTACTAAACCTGATTTTATATTAAATATGGCATTCTTAACCAACCCCATCAATAATAATGTAGCCTCCCCTTTTCCTCACTTCCTAATCAGTGAGAAAGAACTATGGATCCATTGATTTGAGCAGACATTCGAATGACCTACTGAGGACCCCGGATTAGTTATCCTAAGTTTCATTTTCCTCATTATTCATGGTATTCTTAATTAAATAGAGAATTTTTATTTTAGTTGTCTAATTCATTATTATCTTCTATCATGAGGGGTTTTTTTTTTATACTTTATGCAAGAAATCTCTGTGTGTGAGCATGTTTTTCTGGAACTCTGGAAGGCCACTCCATGTGTGGCTCAGAAATTAACATGCTCTCCAGCAGTCTCCGACCAATGATTCTTTGCAGTTGGTCTATAAATGACCTAGCTCCCTTGTCTTTTGGATGGGATACTTCTAAAGCATATTTCACTGAGTTTCCTGGTAGAATTAAGTTTTAGTCACTTCCTGGGCTTAATAGCTTCCCCTCCCTGCATTATTTCCCATTCTGGCATCATGCAAATAAACCCTGTGCACTTTAATCCTGTCTCAGGGTTCACTTCTAGGGGAATCAAACCGAAGATGGAGATCAACTTCTTCTTTCTGATCATCCAACTCCACCATTGCCTTTGAAGTGGCATTCAAAACATCTTTTCCCCTTTAAGCCATTCTGCCCTCATCTAAATCACTTTGGGGCCTCCTTTGTGATTCCCTAAAAGCTTGCTTTCACTGCATAATTTATTATGTCATGATAATAATGCTGATTTAAATTGTATAATGCTATTTTATCAGAGGGCCTTGAGCTACAGAATCTAACCCATATCATTTGCCTTTTTATTTATATATATATATATAGACTTTATTTACCCAGTGATATTTTCAAGTTCTTGATAGACAGCACATATAGAAAGAACTGTGATATATACATATATATGACTGACAATTGAACACTCAATGGATTGAAACAAATTAAATCAAATTGTATTAAATATATACCAATAATTAAAGAATAAAACTTTAGTATAAAATTCGAAAAAGAAAATCACATACCATAACATTTTTAAACTGAAAAGCTTAATTTTTCATCATATATCATGTTTCCCTTTGCCAGAATATATTATATTTCTATTTTTTGCAGCCATTTTCACAGACAGAAAAAACATAGCAATATAAATAATAAAAGGTGGTTCTCATATGTGGCTTTATTTTGAGAGTAGAAATAGTTATTTACTTTTTTAAATCATTTGATATTATGTTCTGTTAATGCTTCCTTTCTATACGAAAGTTCTACCTCCCTCCCCCAATATCACAAATTCCATTCTGTCAATCATTTAAATAGCCAACCAACCCAAGTGTCTGGTGGCAAATAGGGAATTTGATAATTCCGGGCATAATTGCGAACAAGATGGAGTAGGAGGTAAATAAGTAGAAGTAAGAAAATTTATAGTATGAAAAAGAACTGAGTTGGAAAAGAACACCTGATATATTTCATATATGTCATTGCTTTTCTTATCAAGAGATGAGAAATCAACAATGAATATCAGTGTCTCAGTAGGACATAAACATTTGCAAATAGTTGTAGACAGAATTATGGAGAAAAGAAAAAATCTAAAAGAACATGCCCTATGAGATTATATCTTAGCTAGTTGAGATTAAACACTTTAACTGAAAATGTCTCTTTTATAAAGAAAAGAAAAATAGGATACAATTAGTGAAATAAACTATTTTTTCAGGTAGAAATGTTAAAATCATTAAGCCTGTATAATAACCACATTTCTCTGCAAATTGATCTTTACCCATCAAGTGGGCCTGATGCATAATGTTGCAGGATTGTGAGTCCTGTGTAAGGACAGTATTGATGCTACTAAAATACCATTCACCATGGGGTAATAGAGCAACACATAGGATATTAAAGACTTAGAAGCAAGAGACTGAATCCAATTTCCAATAATCAGTCCCTTCAGACTTCCAATTCTATCATTGAGCCAGTTTAAAAAAAAGTGAAGGATGTCAACAGCAGTAATATTGAGATGAATTAATTGTAAAGTTGTGCTGGTACACTTAATGACAGTTACAGGACTAATAACCCTTTGCAATTAAATAGCACTTATCTTCCTAGGAGTTCAAAGTGCTTCCCAATACAATATTGAACAACTTTGTGATGCAAAGAGGGGAAAAGCTTCTACAAAACTCATGGAGAAAGAAAGCATTTTATACTTACAGCACTAGGATATATTTTCACATCACAAGAAATATCACCACGATTGGACTCAGGCCCCATCTAGCAAAGTGAGGGTCTGTGGCAGAGGTAATAGGAGACACTATGAAAATAAGTGTGATTGTCCCTTAGTATCTTAGCTTAAAAGCCTCAATCAATCTAATGCTGGTTCTGCACTAACTGCCAGAGTAACCAAGTCTGCTTTTGTGTCTTTGTCTTGTGGAGTCGAAGATGACACACTCTGCATATGTGTGCAAGTACTATGATTCAAATGAAGAGTTCATCTGTTGTTTTCAACTACTAAGTTAGCGTTACTCTTCCAGGACTTTGATGTACATAGGGTATATGTCATTCACAAGGCTTTCAATTTTACAAAATAATTGTGTCATTTAACAAGTGCTATTGCCAAACACTGCAAATCTATGCCTTGTCAACCTCACTAGGGTGCTTCATCAAATGCCCTTTATAACTGAAAGCACTTTAAAAAGTATTGCATAAAGCATTAAATAAATGAGTTATTGTTATTAACTTAATTCCCCTTTATCACCCATTAGGGATCCATCATCCAACAATTTATTGCCTACATAGAATAAACAACTGGGGATTAGTTGCACTAGCAAAGGAAACACATTTCCAAAGTGAGAGCCCTCTGTGAAAGCCTCTCCTTGAAGTAATTTCTATTTCACTTGAGGATAAGTTGCTTGTGGAAAAGTCTCTCCTATCCCACTGTGTCTGCTCTTTCCTCTATAAATTCACAATATCACATGTTTACTGATGGAGATGAAGAAAATCAACTCTGGTGGAAGATAATTTGCCTCACTAGTGTCAGGATGGATGCTTTTAATTTAAATCTTCAATTAACAAACTGATTTCTACTCTGGCTTTATCATTACCTACCTTTTGGGTCTTGGCAAGTCACAAATCTTTGTGTCAACTTGGTGATCTCTTTCATAAAACAGAAGTTATAATACTATCAAAGGCTGTTATGATAATCAAATAAATAAAGTGTGAACACAGATGACTGAGTATACATTATTATAGAGAAATAGATGATTGTTCTTTTGATTTTTCAGATGGTTTGCTAACACTTGTGAAGTGTTGCTGTGTTGAAACCAACAACTAGCTGATTTAATTAAATCTAAGTGTACAAACACAGCTAGACGGAAGCAGAAAAATTAAATAGCAATCCCAGGAAACAACTTAGAATGGTATGTAGTGTTTTAAACTACCATTAGCCTGGTTATCTTTCTGGATCTATATAAAGCAAACATTCCCCAAATATAGAGAGTTTATATGGGATTGTTTGTAAAATATTTTGTATGCAGAAGAGTGTAAGTTATTATTATCACAATGTTTATAAACCAGCATAGACCATTGACTAACAGCCCACATGGATGTTAACACTTGGAAAATGACTGTCCATAAGAAAGCATACCCACTCATTTTATTTCATTGACACAGACTGACTACTGAGTCTACAGTTTGAGAACTTCAGACTCATTGTCTACTTGTATACAGACCCCTGCCTGGCTCGTTGACAAGCTATTCAATGTTCCCTTGTCTTGTGTTTTTCTTTCCCCCTCTAGGTGCCTCAAAAGTCCAAGGATTAAAAAAAATGAGTATGATGCTAACTTGAAACAACTCAACAAAGTAACTTTGGGCTGCTTTAGTTTAGTAAAAACTTTAAGAGCTTTGAAAATGCTCTTAAAGTTATATAGATTTGTTTTTACTTTTTATAGTCAGTCAATAATTACATTTTAAAACTCTACAGTTCAAGGGAGAAGCAATTATCAAAATGCAATAAACTTCTAAGTGCAATTGCTTCTGTGGCCTTAACTGTTAAAATAGAGAGCTTTTGGTGATGTGTTTCATGAGTCAATCAGTGGGGGTTCTGCTCACACATTCTGACACAGAGAAGAGGGGGAGGAGTCAACATAGAACATTAAGAAGATGCTCAAGGAACAGCTGGACTTGAGCAAATGCTGAGAAGTTAACATTTGGCTTGTATTTCCTGGTTCTTTTTCTAAAAGCTTTTTCTCTTGGTCACTTTCTTCCTGACATCCAGCCCGATTCACCCTTTCAGATATCAGGGAGGAAGCAGGAAACGCAGCTATCTTCACAGAATGAGATGAGAACCCTGGTGACTTGTACATTGTTGGAATTTAATAAATATCTGTTGGTTGGCCACTTCTCTTAACTTATTTCATTTATATTCTGCACCACACTAACAAGCATTTAGGACCCTAGAGAAACAGAATCAGGGCTTTAGAATGGATTGTAGCTGCCATCTAATCCAATTTCAGGCAAGAGACGGAGTCCTGTCTACAATACTGCAGGCTGATTGTCATCCATCTTCCCTTTGAGCACTTTCAGAGTGGCAGATGCAACTACTTCTGAGGCAACTTATGCCATTGTTAGCCTTGTGTCTAAAAAAGTTTTCATAACATCTTTATCCTTTTAAATTTCACCCTGATGTTTACATCTTCCTTCTGGTGTAAAACAAGCTAAAGACTTCCGTGGGTTGAGTCAGAATGAAAAATGGCTGATCTTCAGAATATTTCTGCCATGAGTTAGGTCTGGGTCCCACCACTTATCTATTAAAAGCATGTAGTGTAAACAAATTTCTTGCTTCTCACTTCCATTGGTTGTTGATTTATTGGTTTTCATATACAAGTTGGTGATAAAATACCTAATTCACAGAATCACAGGTGGTTGAGAAGTTTATATGTGATAAACTCTGCAAAATACATCAAAGAGAGCATTTTCTTCCTCTTTCAAATATTCTAGTATTGACCCTTCAAATAGTTCATTCATCATGGTCATTTTATTACATATCCTTGTATTATATTTTCCTAGGCCAAAGTATCAATCTGTCTTACTTGTCATAGACCCTCTAGGGATTGTCAACTCTAAAGTCCATATCCTATAAATATTTGTTGGTTTATAAATTTCCAATATGAAAATACCCTTGGAGGGGTAACACCATCAACAGCCCAAACAAGATGCATTGAGATTTATAGGAAATTAAGCATATTTAAAAAAAAAAACAGAAGTATAGACATTTATCCTGAGAATGGCAGGAGAGGAAAGATCCTGTCTGTCTAGATGATCATAGAGTTTATACAGGGAATGAACATGTATAGAGATAATTTTTACTTTCTTTAATTTGCAAAGACCTTAGACTAAGTTATAAATCCTTATTAATGTTTACAAATTCTTAGATCTCATTTTCTTAGGCTCAAGTCTCTAATACATACCTATTAAATATAAGCACACACACAGACACACCACACATACATAGTTAATGCACCTCTAGTAAAGGTAATATAGCAGATACATAAATTACTAAAACTAGATATTAACCCTCCTCTTCTTAAATATCCTTTACTCTGCCAATTCAATCATCATTTTTCTCTCTCTGTAGTTCAGCTTTTTATATATTTTCCTATCTATTTACTAGATGTTTCTTTCCCAATACCTGCCTCCACTCTTCCACTCTTGGACTCTTCTCTGATGTCTCTCTACTTGTCAGTTTTATGAAATCCCCCTTCTTTGGTTCACAACTGTCACTTCCCAATTCAGCCTTTCTTCCTTCATCATGCAGAATAGTTTAGTGCTCTGCTTCCAAATAAACTGCTGTACTCACATTTTTTGTACCCAAGGGTTTATTAACATGCCAGGTAAAGGAGTTGATATACACTAAATCTCCCCCCTCAGGCACACACATGTACAAGAAAAAGGCTTTGACATTTCACTTTCACCTTTCACTTCCTCCTATAAAAGGAACTTGTAATTTGGCTCAACCCAAAATACAGGGCCAGAAAATGCAATTCTATTCTGTGCCTGGAAGGAGAACAGCACTAGTGACTACCATACTTAGTGGAACTTATTAACTTGAGTGATGATGCAGATTCACACTTCACTCCACGGGTTCCAATCACTAACATCCTACCTCTCAATATGGAGAAAAAAAAAGATGTGAACTCAACCTCTAACTTGCTGTAGTAAATGTGCACAAGTCCTAGAGTGGAGTTGCCTAAACCCAGCTATGTATGAGAATCATCTGAGCAGCTTTTCAAAAGTGCAATTCCCAGGCCTCCTCCCATGAGAGCATTACTCAGGAGGGGAAAGTAAGGGTTTTTTGAAAAATCACCTTGCTCTATAACTAGTTTTGAGAATGCTGATTTGCTGATGTGTAGAAATGAGATCAGAGTTACACAACCTAGTATAATCAAACCTGGACCCTTCATAAAAAAACAGTTTATCGGATCCTTTCACATGATCAGATTCAGTACATCCTCATGCCTTGGTACGCAAAGTGGGCACATAAACCAGCAGCCTTACCTGAGCCTTAAAGTGAGAAGTAACCTCCAGCTCAGAAGGGTTCAGAAAACTATTTTGAGAAAGCACACCATGAAATTCTTATGATCTGAAGTTTGGGAATCCCAACTAAATGTACAATCATTTATTTGTTTGCTTGCTTATTGTTCCTGAGTTATATAATTAGCTGCTTTTTCTCTCCCATTTAAATGCAAACTACTTAAGGACAGGGACTGTATATAGTGTTCTTTTTCATCACTACTAGCAGAAAAAAATAGAGTAGTGCAAATGGTCAATGTTGAATCAATGTTTATTGATGGAAACAGAAATAGGAATGATGAAGAGAAAGACAGAATTTTTTTATCCTAGAATAACAGGATATAGTACATTTCATCTGCTAATAGATTTTTTAACTTTTTTTTCTCCTGACAGTGCCAAACAATGAGTCTATTTATAGTGACTATTAAATAAGTATTTGCTAAATTGATCGTGATGGAAAGAAAGAGTCACAGAGATAAGAAAAGAAAGATCCATCATGCTGTGAGTATTTTGCTTCTTGGGGGTATTTTCATTGCTTTGCATAGTTGCTTTTCAAAGACAAATCGACATTCAGTCTCAAATTTTTGTCAGATACTGAAGGAGATGTAAAAAACTAAACTTTTATTTACATCAGAAGATTAAATAGAGACAGTGTTAGAATATTCAATATTGAAACTATGATAGATAAGTTGTCAAAGAGAACTTCAAAAACCACTCAATGATTTTAAAAAAGATAAATATACAGCCTTATCGTTTGATGTGAAAACTCTTGCAAATTCACTTTTTAATATGTATGACTAAAATCTTCCCTATCCTAGTCTTTAAACCACAGGAAGGAAAGCTTTTTTATAAAGGACTTGTAAACCAGTAAACTGAATAAAAATGAAGTCAGGACTCACGGCGTGTGTGTGTGTGCGTGTGTGTGTGTGTGTGTGTGTGTGCTGGTGAAGAGAGATGGGAAGAAGGAGGGAGTTTGAGGAAGGATACGGAGCTAAAAGCAGCCTCTCCTTCACAGGAAGAGCTCCATAGTCCAGTGTAATCCAAACATGTAGAATTCAGTGACAAAAGACTTACTCATCTGTTGTAGCCAAATAAAGAGTAAAAAGTGAAATCTAAGCACTTTTTAATATCAGGTACTTGGAATTTTTTCAGGAGAAGGTTGGCAAAACTAGAAGTTTGAAGAGCTTTATTTCATTCTGGTTTGGGTGTTTGACCTGAAGTAGACAAGCCAAGAAGAGCAGAGCTAACTAAAGATGAAAGGGTTAAAACTGTCTCAACACATGTTTGTCCGATGTCATTATATTCAGGGCCAATTTTAACTTTTAAAGTGAGCAATTTGAGGAACAGTTTAAGTGCAAAAATAATATTTTTCCTCTTCACAAAGTCTGTAAGCTGTAAAATTGAACATTTCTATGAAAATTACATTTTTCAGCATAGTGATGCAGTTGTGAAGGACAGGGCAATTGAGTGCACTGGGAAAAGTTAATGTGTTCTACTGACATGGCACTCAGAGGCCAAGTAGATCAAACTCTTTTAGCCCAAAATTTAGTAACTTCCTTCCATAAACCTATGGAAATTTCCTACCATGAGGCGGTGTTAGGATACACAAGTGACCACACATATACTAATATGAGCCAGTGTACATTTTGGGAAGAAGTGCCTTAACCCTGTCTTCACCTCTTAATCTAGACAAAAGACCATCTCACAGAGAATTTAGCATCCCTGAAAATGTAGGTAAAATGGGATATTTTTACATTAACAGTCTAAAGAAAGTTAACTTCATATATTTTATAAAGCCAACTGTATTATGAGGTATTTTTTTTGTTTAAATATCCCTTAAGGTGAGGCTTAAAAAAAAGTTTTTCTTGTTTTCTGCTTAATTACCAAACCAAGTTTTTAAATGCCCTTTACATTTTTTTCTCTATATTAAACATTTGGATTAAGAAAACTAAAATTGAGTCTTTTTATGATGGTAGAACTTTCAATACATAACAAATGCCAATTAAAGCTAGCTTATTTATTCTTTGTTATTTCAAAAATCCTCAGGTAAAATGGGGCTTTAGAAAAATGTGTGCAGATTATTGCAGGTTAACTCTGCAGGGTGGAAAGAAGAATTCACATTAAATACCACCCTGGGGTTTTTAAAGAAAAAGGAGATATTACATTTTAATAAAAATACAAATATTAGGATAAATGAGTGAACTTTAAATAAAAGGATGCATTATTATGCTTATTTAAAAAAATATTTCTAGTAAGTATTGTTAAAATAGAACATATCCAAAAAATGTATAACTTACAGCTTAATTTTGATGGCACATTGGTTCATCTGGGGATGGTTTGATCATCTAGCTATACCTTATAGCAACATGCATTCCTGGGCAGAAATCTCTGACCTCAGATCAGCATACTGGTGACTCAATAAGCATTTACTTCTTGATGAACTGGACTTTTTGGCATCTGCAACTGAAGGATGCCAGTGACATTGGTAAATTCCTGGCTTTTAGACATTTCCATCACACACACAAAGTATAGAAAATGACTAGTTGTAGCCTAATATACATGCTGTACTTAATTTGTAATAACAGTGTTTTAGCCAGGCACAAAACTATCCAACTAAAAAAATACAGAAAAACTACATCTCCCAACCTCCTTTACTGCCCATTGTGGTCATGTGATCAAGTTCTAGCAAATGAGCTAAGGAGAACTGAAAGAACAATAACCACAAAAAGTGTCTGTGTGAGTTCCTGGTTCTTTTCTCCTACCAGCTGCTCAAAAACGGTGAGAGCTGGAGAACTTCCACAGGTGCAAAATACTTGTTAATGAGGGCAGCACTGCTACCAGCCCTGGCCTTCTGTAATAAATAAAACTTGATTACTACATGGTAAATAAACTTCTGTTTCAGACATTGGGTTCCTATGTTCCTTTCTTTTACAAACCTTAGCTAGTACCACAACTGATATTAATAGTTTGTTTGCTTAACTTACCAGTTAATGTAATAGGATACAGATGCTCATGTGTGTTAGTAAAACCATGCACTGTTATTCACTGAAGACTGAAGGATAAATACAACTGCATATGGCACACAGGTACTGGACTATATCAAATATTGAGTAGTCACATAATTCTATTTGGAAGTAAGAAAGTAGTAAGGACAAAACAAAGATGAGAGAAGTCAAGAGGTCATGAGGAAGAGACTACGATTATGCTACTAAAGTGCACACCATCATCAAAAGTGATGAGCTGCGTTGAGTGGTAACTGAGGCAATGAAAGTGTAAAGAAAGCATAGGACTGTGCCTCAATGTTAATGTTCACCACTCCTCATGGAACAGCTACAGCAATGTCTCCTTACCTTCTGTTGAGTCAGGAACCAGGTGGTATACTCCTACCCACTGTGGTCATTTTTAAAAATTGGTGAGAATTTGAAAACATTATGCCTTTGAAATAACAGTTGGGGGTGGAGGATTGGGTAGGAAGGGCAGCAGATGGGCAAGAAAGATTGGCAGAATCCCAGCTGAGCCAGGTAGCATCTCAGACCCCTGAAAGTTTAGGCCTGTTTAGATTATAAGAAGTAGAATTCAACCTGTTTGTCTTATCTGTTGTCAGAAATTCTGTGGGAATTCAAAAGAATGACTGCAAAATATCCTATAGGAGAATAAATATCTAGTTGGTTGAAGCAGTAGAAAGAAAAAAAAAATTCCTATGATAGATAATGTAACAGTCCCACTTAGTTTCTCTTTTCTACATATATTGATTAATCATGCACAGATTTGCACATAAGGCTGGGAATACCCACTACCATGAGCACTGCATTATGTTTAACCCTGAACAAACGCATGACAAAGTAGACATTTTCTATGTCACCTTGGAGGCAATATGCGGTAATGGCATCATCCCTGACCTGGCCATAATGAACAGCAGGTTTCTCCTGCAGCCTTCTCACCTTCTTCTGATTTTGAGTAATATCTGTGGGCTCAGGGCCCATGAGCAGCTTTAGACTCAACTCACATGCCAACTTATTTAGGGCCATTGATCCAGTAATTCCACATAGATGGAATTATATCCCCAGGATGAGCCTATATTTTCCCCACTATGTAATAAAAATATTTTAGAGTCTCAGAAGGGGTGCTTTTCAGTGAATTCAATTCCCTAAAAATTTGTGTTTCTCACAAAACTTAAAATAGAGGACACTGGGTAGCTATGATAAATAAATAACCATTTATGTAAATATGATGCTCTTGTGTATGTGGTTTTATATTTTAAAGTAGATAAGAAGTATATGTTCAGGAAAGAGAATAATCAAGCAACAGAGAGCTTGAGGGGTGGCGATTTTCTGACAATTACTTTTACCCACTAAAGCTTCATTCATTCTTCAAGACTCAGCTTAACTCTCATCAATGTCCTGATATTTTCAGTCATTCAATGTGTATTTTTTTCTTTTTGTGTATTTATATAACATTTATGCCTCTTCGAAACAAATGACAGAGTTTTTGCACAGCATTATAGCTATTTCTATACTCTTTTGTCCTCTCAAACTACATTTAAGTATCATAACAGAATCCAATATTCATTTTTTTCTACATTGCACATGCCTCCTTTCTCATCTTGATATAATGGAAAATGATAATTGTCTCTGTAAATCTGCTTTCCCTGTCTTCCATAGTAACAGAGGTGAAGATGGAACTTGGCAACAGTATCTGGGGCTATGGTTCCCAGCCCTTCTTCCAGCTAGTTTTACCCATGTGACCAAATTCTTATCAATGAAAAATAAGCAGATATAACACATGAACTCCCTTGTAAGATTACTTTTCATGTCCTAAACTTTCTTTTTCTCTTGTGCTAGTAGTGGGTAAGCCAATGCAGACAGTGACTTGGTATTTAAAATAGAATTCTCATCAGCTTGGGTCTCCCCTGGAGTTATGTCACTGACATCCTGAAATCCTATCCTCACTTTGGACTGTTATGAAAAAGAGAAATTAACTTTGTTTTAATCACCATTTTTTTCTGTTAAAATTGTTATACCTAATGTGTAACAAATACTTGTTTTTGAATGGCTGGAGAGATGTTTTCGTAGATGGATCCCTGAATTAAAGTAGTAAGAGACTGAATACTGAGATTGTGTCCACAGAAACAAAAGGAAATGCTGAGTTTCCAGGGAAGCTCAAAGAGGAAAACAGATAGGCTTAGCATTAATTGTAAGAAGTAGACTTATTAAACTGAAGGAAATGAGACAGTCTGTGCTGAAAATGGCTATTTAGATAAAATGGAAGAAATTAATCCACAGCTATTGAGTTCTCCAAAACATTTTTGTCCCATATGAAGAGCAACCACAATGATGAAATTTCTCACACAAATAGGGTGAAATTTCTCACACATTAAGGTTAAGTCAGTTTTTTATACTAAATCTACATGACTAAAACCTGATGCTAATAATGGTTTCACAATAATTATGTAGTATTGTTGTATAAATAACAGATGAGGACAAATAATCCACTTCATGAAAACATGTCAAAAATTTAGGGTGTTAATACAATATACAAAAGGCATAACAAATCTCAACTAAGGGTTGAGAAATCTTCCCTGAAGTGTTGTTTAGATTATGAATAGAGAATAATTTAGGCAGGAAAAGAGATAGAAGGGGAGTTTAAAGGATGATTACGAAGACTCTGAGATAGAAGAGATACAAGGGCTACCTGGTGAGGGAAGATCAGTGTGGCTGGCAGAAGACAATGAATAGTAGGCAATGCAAATGGCAAGACTGGCAGAGTTGCAGAGTTTGCATGATCATTAAACTATACAGTAAAAATTGCATTTTACATGGAAATCCCATGACCGTATGTGTGTGTGTGTGTGTGTGTGTGTGTGCGCGCGCACGCACGCGCGCTTGCGTGCTTAACATTTCTCTAAATATGGATGGCGTTCTTTGGTATTTTCTATTTTTGTCCAGTTTCTTTTAAAATATTACACTATTATTCAGTAATGGGTTATTTTCCAAATAATTAAAATACTATTTGAATTGTGGTGAGAATTTTTAATTGCATTCTAAGAACAATGGAGATTCATTGAAGATTAATGTGGGGGTAGGGTGAGAGTTTGGCAGAATCAGATTTGTTTTTAAAACAATGTCTCCATCCACATTGTCAGAATGGATGAGATGCAATCAATAATAGATGCAGAGAGAACAATTTCAGATATTTTGACAAGAGGTGACGGGGCCTGTAATAGGATGAAAGCCGAGCTGATTCATGTGAATAGATAAATGAGATAAAAAGGCAAGTATAAAGAGAATTAAGCTACTGAGCTATGTCTCAGATATTTCTTTGAAAGACATCTCTGTACCATATGGGTGGAACAAGCCTTTATTATTGCATGCATTCATTAATCCATTGATATATTCATTTTTTCTGTCAACAATGGCCCATGACTTCAAGGAGTTCAGAGTTGAGGAGTGGAGATATACACTGAAATACTTGCTTGCAAATAGAGTGTGAGAGCACAGACAAGATCCTCACATTTCATAAAGCGAGACCAAATGGGATAAAGAGTGATACTTTTTTTTAAAATCATGGGTATGAATAAAGTGGCTTATTTCTTTTCAATGCCTCCATTTTAGCCTTTAGAGTACTAGGACTTAAGAACATAAAAGAAAGAGGGCCTAGAAAAGAAAACATACACTGTTGATTAAGGAGATTACGAAAAATAAAAATATGACCTCATAGCTCCAAAGAGAAGAGTTCAAGAACATGAGACTATTGTGTGAATACTTTCTGAAAATCAAGTATGCATACCACATGCCATTAAGGAAAATTCCCCCCTTGAATACATGGCTAGTTCCTAATAAAGACAGGTTATCTAAGTTTTTAAATTAATCTATGGCACATGTCTGGAAGCCTCCTTTTTGCTTTTCCAGTTCTTGAACCTGCACCAGTATCACTGCTATTTTTTTTTTAACTTTGATTCCATTTCCAGTTTTGTTTTTAATGCTCTGTAGACTGGGTGATAGATTTTCTTTTCAGATTTGAAACATAGATGGTTCTCAAACACACATTCCATTCACTCACCAGTTCATCCTCTTACTAACCTCCAAGATAACCCCCACTGTCTGCCTTGCACAAGTACCTACAAGCATACCTTGACACGGCCTTCTCTGAGGAGAAAGAAGCAGGGTCTTTTGTAACACAAATCATGTCACCACAACAGAGCACCCACAGGTGCACAAATCTATGTGGTCTCCAGAGAGGGTGGAGAGGTAATGGTGGAAGTGTATGGGAGAGAGGCGGAGCCGATGTATGGAGATCAAAGTGAAATAAAGAATCAGCTCATTGAATGCCAAGAACAAAATGAAATGGGGAGGAGTGAATCCTAAACATTGTTGATGTCTGTTTAATTTCTTAGCTCTACCTTCCTCATGCAGTCACATTTTCTATTGCTGTAGCAATATTTAGCATAATTCCCTTCTGATCCAGGTCTATGTGGTAATTCTTCAAGTCCATTAGTTCATGTTTTGCTGTTTTCAATGTTGGGAGAGGATGCTCTCTGGATCCTCCCTAGCCAATCACATCTTTTGGGCTCAGGTCCATCTCTGCCCTTCATGAAATCCACAGTCTTCTTCAACCATCATTGAACTCCACTTTCTTAGAATAACTGCACTACCTGCTTCACAACAGAGTATTTAACCCACAAAATGTGCACAGGTTCATTGTTTTTGCTAATAATTTAATGCTTATACATATTTTAACCTTCAACTAGGTTTGTTATCCTTCTGGAGTTGCAGGAAAAAGAGAGACAGAGAGAAACAGAGAGAGAAGAGAGGAAGAGAAGAGAAGAAGGAAATTATATTCTATCAAAGAAAAAAATGAATACAGAAGTTTAATTGCATCATTTTTGCAGATGAACAAAATGAGGTTAAAACCCAAATAACTTGCATAACCAAACAAAAAAAAATAGAACTGGGAGTAAAGCCTGCAACCCCTTTTCCCAGAGGACTCAGGAGACTGCTAAACACATGATGCACCTCAAAGTGTAACTGTTGGTTTGGATTTAATAGCTCCAAAATAAAAGTTGTTTGTTTTCCTCATGGCTTGGACATCTTGGCCTAAAGACATAGCATGAAAGATGACTGACTTGGGGTGTGGGCAATGACCTTTGAGAGGAGAGTGGCCACTAAATCTCCGCCTGCCTACCTCTCTTAACATATAGTTGTGACACATAAGGCTTTAGCCTCCTTTGTGTTTTCTTAAATTATTTTTATTTTTCTCCTTTCTGTTTCTCTGCTTTGGCTCTCAGCAGGAAACCTCACTTCCTTCACTCTCCTTGCTTTATGGACTGTTGATTCATTTCCTTGAAAAGAATTAGCACTGCTTTTCATTATTTATTAATATTATTGTTACAAATAGTGTTATTATTTGACTTGCTCTCAGGGAGATTTCAAGTTCTGGAGTCATTGCACATGAGTTTCTGCCTGCATATCCACTTGCCAGAATAATCCATATGCTTCCTTTTCTGAAATTCCCACTAGGAATGTTGGAAACCTTACAAACTTTGATTGAGCTGCCCCAGGTCAAATTGAACATCTGGGAAAGAACTTCTGCATCAGCTGCGGTTGTGCATCCTTAAATACCCCAGTGACCAAGTTCTAGGAGGAGGGTTGGTTTGGGGTTTCATTTCGTGCAAAATGTATGGATATATTTAAACATTTCATTATATGGTCAAATTAGACTGTGCCTACATGGGCACATAATAAAGTAAAATTTGGCAATTACCTCATTCATTTCATCAAGTCAATAGCCAAAGGCAAATATCTAGTCTGGCAAAAAGGGTTTTAGAAAGGAGAATGGGGGAAGAGTCAAAATTAAATGAATTTGATCATTTTAGTATCTATATGTCTAAAAATGGATACTGAAATTATTTCACTTTTACAAAATACTATATTTTATTGTATTATGCTGTATTAAGTACAGTGGGTCTTAGTAATCTCTTCTACAATGCTACATAGTTTCAAATAAGTAAAAGACATGTAATTAATTCTGCTCTTATTATTTCAATTATTCATCCATTATCCTGTACATACATTTCCAGTTTGAGGGAAATAAATTGCTATCTAAAGACTAAAACTCAGCCTTGTCTAAATCTTACAAAAATAGAAGTTTTAGATCTCTCCAAAAATTATCTTGTTTAATTCATTAACCATATCAGCATTAACACAAAGGAAGGGAGGAAGGAAAGGAAGGAAGGAGGGAGGGAGAGAGGGAGGGAGGGAGGGAAGGAAGGAAAAATATGACTTACAATAAATTTTGGTGCCCATGTTGTCCTTATGGGCACTGTTTAAAGACATTGGCAAAAGCCACCCACTTAGTGTCCTTATTCCCCATCCTTTTATTCACACCTCCTTCTTCTATTACCTGCCTGTTAATTCCTAAGCTTTTCTTCCTTTCTGAAAAACTGCCTGTTTTTAGCTTCAGAATTCCATACAGGCAGCTGAGAAAGCTAATAAAAACCATGAAATAAAGAATACCATGGATACTGAGAGGGTTGAATTAATTACAATCCCATCTTAAGGGTTTCCTATTATGTCTCTGAGGTTAAGAGATGAATGAGCAATATAGATATCAGAAATCAATGGCTTTGTATTTAGATATGACACACTTGTTCTTCCTGTCATCCCTTTAGTTTAGTTTCTTTTTAAAAGTAGTGTGTATGTGGAAATATACTGATCTTGTCCTAAATTAACAATGCAACTGTAAATCTGTCTGCTGCTAAGGCATCGCCTATGTGTCAGGAAGGATTGATTTACAAAGAACCAAGTAAAATGCAATCTTTATAGCTCAAGGGAAGAAGAATATGATTACCATTTTCAAACATTTGAAAGGATTAAAGACTAGTGATGGGTGAATCTCATGAGGCCAGAATTGGATGCTTACCCAGAAAACTTTGGAATCACATCTAGAGTCTACAGACATTGGTGGAAATCTATTGATGTGCTTGTGACATTTTCTCTACTGTTTGTTTCCAGCCAGCCTGGAAGCCCCTGCCTTAAGGTCTTGGCACTGAAGCATTAATCCAGTTCCTCCCAGGGAATAGGAGGGGTTATGGTAATCACAAGTGGCGGTGGCCTGCAGCAAAACTTGTAGAATGGGTGAAGTTTCCTTTGGCAATTTTCTACCTACACTCCTCAGCTATTCTAACATCCACCAATTCTTAGCTTGTAAAGAGGCTTTGATTAATACACCTTCCAACTGCATTTGCATTTTAATGGGAGATAACAGGTAACAAAAGACTCAAAGAAATAAAGCTCAAAATGGTATATAATGTTAGGATGCAATAAGTATTGAAATTTTTATTTTTTTTTACAGGGGGACATTTCTGATGCTCAATTTTACTTCCCTGACCCCTCCTTTGTTTGCATATTGATTTGGACCACAGTTCTTTTCCAGTCACATCTCGGGTTTCTGAAATTGACATGATCTCTTATTATTAACCTTTTCACATGCTTCCCTCCTCCTACAATGCTCTTCCTTTGTGATTCTCTTTGGAGTTGCTCCGGGGGAAAGGCACTTTCTCTTGGAAGACATTCTGCATCCTCCAAACCTAGGGAAGGGCAGTTGCAGTGGTAGCCACAGATGTCTCTCACCCACCTGCTTTACTCACAGGGTAACTTTAAACTTGTATTTTAATTACCTGTCAGACTGTGTTTATGTCTCATATACTCACATAGAGCAGGAACAATGCCCTCTCTTTATTTGTGCTATTACTTTCTCAAGGCCTTAGACGATATCTCAAATCTCAGTATATAAAGTAGGTTAGTCTGTACTTGTTACATATGTTAAAAATACGCGCCTGCTTTCCCCCAACTCAGTGCTCCTCAAGCTCTCCAGTACTTTCATGTCTGAGACGCATGTATGATTTGAGGCAAAGGTATGTATTAACTAAAATATTTCCTTTGTCCCTCCTACACAGTAAATGTTCTAAGCAATTAACACAGAAGAAGTTTAAATGAGGTAGGATGACAATATAGAGAGAAAAAAATGACAACTCTGTACAATTCTAAAAAGTCTTACTCATGTACACCTCTCAGACTGTGAAATCATGTTTCCACTGAAGAGGTGATGGTATCAGTTCCTTTGCACATGTACACACCTGAATGGCCACGACACAAAAGAGCATCATGCAGAGAATGCTGCAGTGGGAGACCTAGGATCCAACACTCAGCACCGGAAACGGGGACTTAGGTGACCTGAATTCCCTTCTCATCTTTTGAAAATGGTTTCTCTGCCTCATTGTTGCTTTCTTTCCCTGCAGTTTAGTCAGACACTAGTATTCTCAACCGTGAGCCGTTAACCATAAAATTCCTATGATATCCCTCGAGACTCCCAACATTTCTTGAAGTTTCAATTAGACACAAAGGGTAAAAGGCATTACTTATACAATGATATACAAATCTAAAAATTAAAAAATAAATCTATGACTTGTGACTCAAAAGATCCTCTTCTAGGGGGCCATATCCTAATATAAATTCTAAGTAGTTCATGTTTTTCACTTTATTAATAGGTCTGAGACTAATTTCCTCCTCTACAAAATCAGGATATTAATGTCTACCTCCTAGAGTTATTGTGAAGGTTAGTGATAATAATTGTAAAGTGCTTGGCATTTATAAACATTTTAGTGTTCTTGTGCTAGTGATTATTATTTTATAGTACTTTCTTGTGATTTCATAAATTTTATTATACTAATAAAGGGATTCTTCCCTTGTTATTTTGAAGACAGCATTTATTTGATTGAGATATATTTGGAGGTTTTTAAGGGACACAAGATCATTCATTCCAAAAAAATGTACAAAGTACATATTTTTTTCCAGCTACTGTATTGATTGGTACCAGGAAGTAATACTTATCTTTTAAAAAACTGGGCATTTATGAAAAAGAGACAAATATCCATCCAGTGTTACAAAGATGGTAATAAACAATTCAAGGCAGTAATACTGTGGAGGGTTGAGGATAGGCACATGGAACTTCCATGAGTTTCACAAGACTGGGAACAGCAATGAAGGTGTTCAGCCCATAGGCGCTTGTTGTGTAAGCAAAAGAATAATTACATAATGGTTGGTGCAGTACTTGAGGAAGGAGAAAGGAAGGAGCAGAGAAGAAACCTCCTATACTGCATAATATCAGAGGGGAAAAGTATTGCTGAAAACTGTGCTTTGTTCTCTAGGAGAAAAGTAAGAATGCTTTCCAGGGCAGATGACTCTTTGTTTAAATAAGTCCTTTAACTGACTGATTTCATTACAAAAGGGAAAAAGCCTCAGGGCAAAGTCTGGTGTTTGGAAATATGGATTTCCACCATATGATATAAATTATATTCTATGGTACCCTGTGATATAATCTCTTCATTGTGACCTTCCAAAATTTTAATAAAATCTATGATGCATACAAATCAAATATGGAATGGGGGAAATAATTACATCTAGTGTGGTGTGGGAGCACGAGAGAAGAGCACTGGAGGAGGAGGAGGAGGTAAGACAAAGCTAAGAGTGAGATACCAGCAGACAACATCAAAGTAACAAGACAAATAAGAAAGGGGCAAGATCAGATTTGAACTGGAGGGAAATTGTTGGCAAAAGTTATATAAGTGATTTCTTTGGGTGAGAGGCAGGCAAACCATTTTGCAATTGTCCTGGTGAATCAGTGGTGACTAACACAGTGACTATGGAGGTAAATAAATGAGCCTACAGATGCAAAGAAGAAAACATTAATAGGGTGTGATTTCAAATGTGACTCTGATGTTTACACATTGAGACCAAGTAAATGAATTTCAGTACCAAGAAGACAAGTTTGAAGCAAAAGAATCAATTAATTTAGAGGAGAATAATTAATAAATTCACAAGTGCTGATCATAATTTTACAAGGGAGAACCCCCAAAATGGAATTTATTTATTAAAAATTGTTTATTTATTCTTACATATTTAGACTTCAGTCACCTTCCAAGTACTCTCCATTTGATGTCATAAACATACTGAGACATTTTTCCACTGCTCAAAACCAGTTTTGAATGCATCAACTTTGATGCCTTTTAGTGCTTCTGCTGTTTCTTGTTTCATCTCTTCCACATCCATGAAATGTTTCCCTTCAAGGACTTCTTAATCCAGGAAAACAATCAATTACTTTATTACTGGGATTGTAAGTGTTAGAGAATGTCTGTTAGCTACCTGATGTCCAGCAGAAAGAAAAGGAGAGGAAAGGGAATGGGGAGGGACAAGAAAAATAAAGGAAAAGAATAAGGAAAAAAAGAGATGAAGAAAAAAGAAAATGAACTGTGTCCAGAGACAAAACTAAGAGTATAAGTGCCAAGAAAAATGTGCACAGATGAGGGGTTGACTTCTCTGAAAGTGGATGCCGAGAACATCACTGAGGTTTTGACACTAAGCCATTATCAGCTAGTAAGGTTTGGAAATTAAGCCCCAAAGTATCTATATTTGGGTAGGACCCCAAGGTGGGGACTGAATTGGTGTCATTAACTTTCTCTGGTGCCCAGAAGGGGCGTATGCAAAATTAATCTGGAGGAAAGCATCCCAAATGCATGCATCCAAGGTTTATATGGTTTACTATCATCAAATTGATTCACAAAGAGTAACAGGCACAAAAATAGAGAAGCCATAATGCATGAGTGTCAGAAGAAGCAAAAACAATAGTGCTCATGATAAAATAAGAATAAAAATATAGAAATATATAAGAGAAATTATAAGAAATATGTAGGAGATATAGAAGATGGAAGGAAGAGACTCAAAACATTATAAATTGGATATACAGGAGAGAATTAAAAAACCCATCATTTAGAATATTTCAGAGTTGAATAAAAGCATGAATATATAGATGAAGAAAGTATAATACATCCCAACCTGGGTAATTATGAAGAAAATATATACCATAATGAAGAACATGATAAATGAGAAATTACCTGAAAAATAGTCACAGGAGAAAATACAGCTCAACCACAAAGACATTTTCAATATTAAAAGTGTGGACAGAAGACAATGGGGAAATAAAACATTCAATATATTGACAGAAAATAACTGTCAGCTTAGAAATATATTTCTACCAAAATTTTCTTTCAAGAACAAAAAATAAGTATGTATCACCACAAGTGTGTTAAAAACAAGCATTCAACTTAAGAACTTGAAAAGGAACAATAACCAACGAAAGTACCAAGAAAGAGGAAATTAAAATACAGAAAACACATACCAACAGAAAATAAAATTGAATAGAAACACAATAGAAACAGATTCAAAAAAAGCCAAAAATCAATTATTATACAACTAATAAAATACAAATCTATGATGAGTCAATGAAGTAAAACAGAAAAGAGACAGATAAATAATATTATAAAAGTAAAATAGTATAAAACTATGGTAGAGCAAAGATTTTAATAACAATTAGTATACTTATATGCCAAACATTTTGAAGATTTAGGCAAATAGACACAGTTTTATAAAAATAAATATATATATGAATAGAATCAAGAAGAAATAGAAACCCTAAATAGTCCTATATCTACTAAATAATTTAAATGAGTGTTTTTTAATTTCCAGAAAGAAACATTAGTTCCAGACAGTTTTATAGAAGAGAGCAAATCAACTTTCAAGAAAAATATATGTGGGGAACATTTTTATGAAATTCGAAATTATTTTATGAATATAATTCTTTACAAACTTAGAATAGAATGCACTCTCAATCTGGTAAACCATATCTGATTCTTTAAAAAGCAATAATTTTTCTCAAGGAGAAAATATCAAAGCTTGCCTACCAACACTGCTTCCATTTAATCAGTGTTTAACTAGAGGGCATACCTGGTTGTCTAGCCTTTACTATTTTTATTGTTTTTTCTTTTTTCTCCACCATTCTATGGTTTTCATTATTTTCATCCCCTTATAATCTGGTGGTATCCACATTTCTTGGAAGACATAATCTCCTCAACAGGTTGGTCATAACATTAAGTCACCTGGTGAGGCTAGAAGCTGAATCCATTGCTTGGAGAAATAAGCTCTCTTTGGCCTCATCTTATGGATTTAACCTAGTCTCGGATATTACCTTACATGTAATTTCTTCTCAGTCTTATCACAAATCTTCCTTATATCTAAAAGTATTAGTCTACTGAATACAATGTTAGACTCTTGAATACTTATACATGCTCAACTTTATCACAGCACTTATTGTACATCCATTAAATAGTCAACACAGAGAATAAATTTCCTTGACACTCTTTTTATTAGCTTTTAATATTTATGAATTAGATATGCTTTGATATCTTCTCCCTACATTTTGCATGCATTTTATATACACACACAATGGTAATATAAATTTATATTAGTTTAATATAGCTAAACTGGAATGACATTTGCCAGATTTTCCTTCCCTGCATAGTTATAAAATTACATGATCTTGAACAGACATTTTGAGATTTGGAAAACATCAGTATAAGTTAAACTGAAATTTTAGTTAGGAAAGTTAGTGCAGGAAGTCCCAAGGACTATTGTAACTCATGTGCACTGTCACTTACTGATGGGTGGCTTCATCCTGGCATAGGTGAGACAGCCTTGGGCCTGAAGCTCTTTCTGTTCCCACTGGCTCCTCTTTAGCTTTTCCAACTTCTCTACCTCATCAGCATCACTGAAGTTTGAAAATTGGAAGTAGTGAGAGATAAACATGGGTTCTAGTCCATTCTGTGAGTACTAGTTCATCCTCATAGTTTCCAAGGTCTTCTTGCTTTCTCCTCCTCCACCATCTGTCATCCCTTCCAGACTCTCTGCCCAATGATGTCAGGCTCAAATGCAAAGAAAACAGCATTGCATCCATCCTCAAAATTGAGTATGTTCAATTCCCTATTAAATCTCTCTATATACACCCATATATGTATGTATCATTTTTAGTGGTTCCATTTTTCTTCCCAAACCCTGAGTGATGCAGTTGGGGAATATTCTGCATGCTGTTATAAATCCACAAATATGTTGCATTCTGCCTAAAACCTCATTCTACAATTCCAATAAATACCTTGTCTCAAGGTTCCTCTGACACTGTGCTCCTAAACATAACTAATCATTTCTGATTATTTCTCTCAGCCCAAGAAATAAACATCTACTCTTCTGTTTGTTCCTAGGTAGCTTCTTCTCCTATGGATGACTGGTATACATCCCCATAAACTTGTCTGCTCAGATAGAAAATAAGGATGATAATGAATGTATTATTTCCCAAGGCTGTTGTGAGGGCAATTAGGACAGTTTATTTATTTAACAAAATTACTAATGTAAAATGACCTATAAATACAAAAAAAAATACCATACATTTTCTTTTCTGTAAAGCAAAACTTTCCTGACTCTTTAATCACTAAGCTAAGTCTCAGGGTCTTAGAAGATTTTTTTCCAAGTCTGAGATTTGTTGAGTTGTGAAAGAAAAGAAAAAGTTTCAATTACCTACTCATTGTTACTGATGTACTTAATCACATTTCAAAGTAGGATCTAGTTGATTTGAAATTGGCTTCCAATTGCTGGGGTGGGGCATGGGTCTTAGAGAACCTAAAATGAATCTCAGACAAATGTGTCCTATCACTAGGATAAGTAGAACCAAATTAGACGTACTCGGGGCTTTAACCAGTGACACATTGCCTGCTTCCAGGTTGTTTGAACACTGCTTCAAATCAGTTGATTGTAATTGCAACTAAAAGCCCCTTGATTTAAGGGGGCAAAAAGCTGAAAGGCTGTTGGGGAGAGGGCTAATCAAATCACATTCTTTGATCTCCTTGTTTTATAGCTTTCCCCTACCCATAGTTTTCACCTTGTCTTGGGCTTATAAAAGTAGCCTATTAATAACTCACTAGTGCATCTAGTTCATTTTACACTGAGGTATCTTAAAATAACAGGTCTAAGTGCAGCTACATATCTGTACCTTACCAGTTCATCTGTATTAGTTCCAGGCACCCTCCAGAGGGATGAGGGTAAATAATGACTATTCTCACCTCCTCTTTGATTTGGGAATTTTGTATCACTGACAAAAACTTCCTTTTGTAATTTCAAGTCTCTGGTTTTTATTTGTATTATACCTTTAACATGATTTGCCAAGGATCCTTTTCAGGAATGAGAATGCATGTGCACTTTCTTATTGACACAATATTATCCTGATTTAGCTGTTACAAGAAATGGTGGGAGTTAGATACATAGACCATCCTAATATTAGTTTACCATTTGTTTATGCTTGGGATGTTATGTTATGTTTTATTTATTCTATTATTTGGAAACTATCTCCAGTGCACTTATAACACACCTGGCATGATTCTCATGACAAAGGTAAAGAGGATAGAGTCCTTCTCTTAAAGTTCTCATATTTAGTGAGGAGATGATTGAAGTAAAATATTATGATAGTAAATAACACATTGTGCTGCAATAAAGATAAGTATGGGTGTTTCAAAAGTATAGAGGAAGATGGGCCTGCTCTCGCTATGTGTGTCTGAGACATTCCCAAGAAGAGGTAACTAGTGAAGCAGCAAAGGATAAACAGAACGTGCTGCTGAGTCCCTAAACATTAACCTTCACAAAGTCCTTTTTGTCACCCTGCACCAGAGGGATTATGTAGAAACATACAGAAAGTGCCAGTATCAGGCACTTGCTCCAGGTCATACATCTAGTCTTCTCCCTTGTCTCAGCCAAGAAAGATGGAGTAATAAAAGCCTTCTGCCTGGAGGGAGGTGACAGTTGGGAATGGAGAAATACAGTGGAATATCATGGGTGAGAAGAATGGGAACCTATAGACTAGGAAAGAGGGCAGCTGGAAATATACTGTTTCAACTTTACAATTCTATCTAAAACTGGTCTTGTCTAGGTCACAATTCATAAGACCTTAGAATTCATTCTTGAGGAAATATGCCTTTAGTCCTGGTATTTTATTTTATTTTTTAAATATATTTTTAAAGATTTTATTTATTTATTTTTAGAGAGGGAAGGGAAGGAGATAGAGAGAAACATCAATGTGTGGTTGCTGGGGGTCATGGCCTGCAACCCAGCATGTACCCTGACTGGGAATTGAACCTGCGACACTTTGGTTCGCAGCCCATGCTCAATCCACTGAGCTACACCAGCCAGGGCTGAGTCCTGGTATTTTAGACACAATGTAATAGTGTGAAAACCAATGTTCAGAGTGGAAACATCGTAGATTCCGATCCTTAGCTCCAACCTTACAACCTTAATCTAGAGTTTCAGATTTCTAACTTCTAAAAGGAACTACCAGATTCTGACTATCTCATAATACTTCAATAAGAATCACATGGCTGTGTAGATATAGGCAAGTTTGATAAACTATAAACTATAATAAAAAACAAAAGATGTTGTTAGTATATTATTATTTATATTATTTGAGTATTACCAAAGTTCTTAAAATGAGTTGACTTCTTTCATAAACTGTCAGAACTACCCAATCAGCCTAGTTACTGTCCCGATCAGGCATGTTCATTCAAAATCGACTCTCTTTGCTTAAGGGCATGAATGAAGCTTCATTAATTAACAACAATTAATGACTCCTATAGGAGGCTCTCTAGCTTTAAGAGGCATATTGGAATATTGTATGGAGACCAAAAAAAAAAATCAGCCAAAAGGAAAATAAAGAAAAATAATCAAAATTGTAAAAGTATACCAGAGTCCCTTTTTAAATAACTTCAGTAATTCTTGTTTTGAATATTATTTTGGTGCTTAATGTTACCCTATTTCTGGGGTGGGGGGCACTATTGTTTTTCTCAGAGTTGAGTCCCTTGAGAGTAAACTTTTTGCCTACATCTTCTGATACTACTGAACTGTCATTATAGATTTGTGCAGAGTAAGGACCCCATACAATTTTGTAGCTTCTACTGACAATAGTCAGGAGTTCATGAAAATTACCTGTGAAGGCAATAATATCCCAGGAAGTATAAAATATTGAATATACATTGTTTAGAGACCGTGTTGTTATGCTTGAGTCTACACCAATGAAAGAAATCATAAAAACTCCCTGCCATTCTGCTGATAGACTCATGAAAACAAGTTGAAAGCAGCTGATCGGTGGCATCTGTTAACTGGCGGCATTGACATTTTAATGTGTAGGGCAGCTGTCAAGCAATTCCACTTTCTTCTACTTTCCTTTTCAGAATTAATTAGCACTGTGAGACACACAAATGCTCACTTACTTGCCAAGAAAAACTTGCAAGTCGACTCCTCAGAGGACAACGTGGGAATATCCACCCCTTCACAGTGCATCTTCCTCTAGCCTGTTTTTATTGGTCCCACTTGCTCCATGGGCATCAGCTCCCCTTGGGTTTGGAATGAAGATAATGTTTTGAGATCAAATTTAAAAAATGAGATGGATAAGGCTAAACAAATACTGAGCTCCTTTGGGGGTGACCACAGCAGCATGGCCTTGTGTAGCTTGAGATATGAGCTAACTCGTGTGACCTCACATAAGATTCTGTGCCACCAGCTGTCAAACAGCCACAGTGCCTGTTTTGTTCAGGATTGTAGCAAAAAAAAAAAATCAAGTTAAATGACATAATGGATTCTAAAAAATGGAAATTCCTCATAAATGTAAGGTATTATATATACAGAGAAAAATATTAACAAAATATAATCAAATATCACTGCCACATGTGTGTACATGTACTTAAATACATATCCAGGATAAAGGAGGGGAAGTTTGAGAGAGTAGATTGAGATCACATTGTAGAAAAATATGAATAATAAACTATCACCTTGGAGTTCTCATTTTATCACGATGGCCTTAACATTCTTCCCTCAACTTGACTGAACTTTTTTTTTAAAGATTTTATTTATTTGTTTTTAGAGAGTGGGAGAGGAAGGAGGAGACAGGGAGAAACATCAATGTGAGAGAGAAACCTCAATTGGTTGCCTCTTGTACATGCCCCAATGGAGGACCAAGCCCACAACCCAGGCACGTGCCTGACCGGGAATTGAACTGGTGATCTATCCCTTTGCAAGATGATGCTCCACCAACTGAGTCACGCTGGTCAGGGCTTGACTAAACGTTAGGGAGACTTTCTTCCTAAGCAGAAGTTTCCCACTTTTCTTAGAGAACTTATTTTAGAAAACTTGAAATTGTAAAATCTTTCTTTGTCCCTTTGAGACACAAATCCTCCAAAACACAGAAATGTCTTTCCCAATGATCTGGGTGCCATCCCTATGAAATGCAATCATTAAAGGAGATGGCATTTTTTAATTCCCCATCGTAGTGGGAGGGTGGGATCCTCACTTCAATAAAGAACAGTTATCAGGCAAACCTGACCTAATTTCACTGACCAGTCTTTCTGGACCCAAGGTCCGCCAGCACTTTACCATTTGCTCACTCCAGCATTTAAACAGCCTCTCCCTTTTCTTTCAGTGTATTGAGTTTAATCTCACCCCCACTGTACAATAGTCTTAAGCAAAGGTTGTTTTATTCCATCTGGTTTAATTTTTCTTTTATACTCTGTAGGGTAATGAAGAGAATGAAATATGAAGATAATATTTCAGGGAAATATCTGCCAATTATTTCCACTAAATAAAGGAAACTCAGTATACTCTCAGACTCCCAAGGGCAAGTTTAAGGTTTGAGATTCCTGGTCCCTAGGCTGTTGGCAGTAAACAATCAGTCATGCCTAATATGGCCTAAATACTCAAAGTGAGTTTGGTTTGGCTCATAGTCTCAGGATCATATCCTGGTGAATTGGTCACTTTGAAAAGGTATTTTTTGATGCTGCTTCACTTCCCTTTTGTACCTACTGATCCTTGAATTGGCCCTACCAGTGCATCCTTGTCTCTACTGTGCAGCTCTCCCCCACCCCCAACTTCTCGTTCCCTTCTTTGAGATCATACTTTCTGTCTCCTGAATCAATAATTCTTTTATATATCCTGTTTTCCTGGATTTACCTTAGCTCTGTGTCAATGTCATAAGCCTTCCTAAAATTTAAATGACTATAAATGGCTTAATGTCTCATTACTTCTAGGTAAAATATTTGCATTTTTACAGAGTCATTTTAGAAATAATACCCAAAGGAATGATTCTCTAATATCAGCATGGCGGTTTAGGGGATATGCATACATTTGGGCAGTGAGATTACCTGTCACCCCTCAATTATACCACCAGACAGGCACTTACTCAGCTCTAGCCTGTGGCTAATCCTGTAGGGCATTTAAGTCCCATTCAAAAACCCACTCAGTCACAGCATTGAATCTCTTTGCCATATGCTTCCCTGGCTCTGGCTACTGGAATAAGTAAATGGTCCTGTTTTCCCATAGGCAGTTAGTTACCTATGGGAGGAAAGGGGGCTTGAGCTTTGCTATAATGAACATCAATATATCCATACATTGCATATGTAAATAAAAGACAAAATAAATTTAAAGTAGAAAAGCTGATGATTTTGTTGAGCTGAAGTGACATTACTTCAACCAGGGATTTATATAACAGATCAGACCATGAAATGCATTAAAAACTAACCTAACTAGATTAGCCACAAAGGATGAGCCTCCCATTAGATCCAGATGCCAGGCCCGCACTGTGCACACCACAGACAAATGGTCAGACCTGGAGAAGCTCTGCCTGCAAGTGTACATCATTGATGAAGTAGAAGACTATCACCAAAAGGGTTCATATGAATATCTGAGACCAAATGGTTTGTAAATCTTGTCAGATATGTAGTATTTGAGAGAAAGAAAATTCAAGTTGTGTGTTCCTTGAATATTCAGAAGTGGTCAAGTTTTTATGAAAGCTTGGCAGGCAAGTTTCACTAAAAGTACATTTTCTTGGAGAATTCACAGGGTCTGAGGTCCACGCTCTGTGAGAAATGTGAACAACTACGGCATCCTTAGCAGTATACTGGTTGGGCGACAATTCACCTTTAAGAAAGAGATTTGCACTTTAACTTGATGGGAGGCAAGAGTCAGAAGTGGAGGATTATTGGTTAC
Organism: Phyllostomus hastatus; assembly: GCF_019186645.2. Lineage (NCBI taxonomy): Eukaryota > Metazoa > Chordata > Mammalia > Chiroptera > Phyllostomidae > Phyllostomus > Phyllostomus hastatus. Next base: position 33,710,222 of record NW_025333960.1, read on the forward strand.
ATGGTTGTAAAATGTCACATTTTCTTGTGTCTCACCCTTCCTCTGGTCAGGGTGGGTCTGAAGAATAGAATGATGTAAGAAAGAGAAAATCAGATAAAAATCTACACTACTGGAGTTCATATGTGAAAAATGAGAACACGGAGAGTTCTGCTCTGTAGCATAAGGCACTCTTAGTGGGAGAAGGGCATTTCTCCTCAGTAATTCCTGAGCTTCTGGACCGGAAGAAACACAGTGGCAATTTTTAGTGGAAAATAAGATGGATTGGACAAAAGTTGGGTTCTTTGCTAGAGAAATCTCAGCTGTGGCAGGAAAATTTTGTCAGTTTTGTGGTAGTTTCTCAGGTGCATGACCTCTGAGAAAACAGCCATGCATTAAGAAAATGTTTTACAAACTATTGCACGAGTCTAGCTCCTTTGAACTAGTAGACAGGGATGAAGAAGGAGCCTCCTGTGCAACCCACATTGCCTAGGAAGAGGGTGTGGGGGAGAGTGACCTGTTTGCAAGTGACTACTATGTTCCTGCTATAGAGAAATGTTCATGCTGTCTGTGCTGACTTGGACTGAAATGGTTCTTCCATACTGCACAGTTCAAGGAACTAAGTGAGCATGCATACAGAAGCATGCTAAGAGACATAACAGTTAGTTACCTTTGAATCATTGTAGGGATGTTCTATAGAAAAGATTGATTTATCCTCTTATTTCTAAGGACAACATTATCACAATGAAAATTTCTAGATTTATAAAACTGGTAGACTTATCAAGTCTACCTCTAAAAGTGTTGAAAATCCAAATAAGAGAATAACTATGAACACATTTGAACTAGAAGTTTCTCAAGAACAAACCCAAAATGTGGATATCATTTATCCATTTTTCTCAGCTAGATTACTTCATCCAAATCACTGCGGCCAACAGAGAATAAAGGAGAATAAAATAAGTGTAGTGATTTTCTAAAAGTTTTATAATTAGGAACAAATTTTAAAATAGCAGGACAAACTATAACATGAATGGGTTCTCTTCCTCTTCTTCCTCTATCTTTTTCTCTTCCTTTTTCTTCTTTAATACTAGTGCCAGGAGACAAATACCACTCATTTTAGGGTAAGATGAGAGTTATAGTTTGGTTTTACTGTTCATAATTTAATAATCATAATGGACATGAAATAAGACTGTATTAGATACCTAGACACATAATTGAATAAATCAATTATTTTATGAGATGTTAAATATATCTCAAATATATGTACAATCAAATTCAGTATTCTGCAATCTGCTAATATACATAACTCTAAAGACATTTAGTTATTTTTCCAAATAATATAATGTAGACAAGAAAGCCACAAGGGAAAATTCGCATTGACATGCATTCATTGATTTACATGTACAAGAGAAGCCCCCCAAGGCTCCCTGGAATTTATTTATAAAAAACTGCTTATTTTTCTTACATATTTAAACTTCAATCACCTTCAAAGTACTCTCCATTTGATGCAATACACCTACAGAGATGTTTTTCCACTGCTCAAAACAGTTTTGAACTCGTCAATTTTGATGCCTTTTAGTGCTTCTGCTGTTTTTTGCTTCACCTCTTCCACATCACCAAAACACTTCCTTTTGAGACATTTTTTCTTCTGAGCAAACACGAAAGAGTTGCTCAGGATAAGATTGGTTGAATAGGGAGGCTGGGGCATGGGGGTCATGCCATTTTTGGTCAAAAACTGCTGAACACTCAGCGTGGTGTGAGCAGGTGTGCTCGTAAATGAGCAATCATGAATTAGGCAAATACATTGAAATAATCTTTAAAAAATAAACTGATGCAAAGACAGCCTCTCACAACAATGCCAGCTGGTACACTGATACAGATGAGTTCCTAGCACACTCACCTAGCAGGGGAAGCCTGTACTATAAGGGGCCTGATCTCCAGAAGATAATTCCAGTTTTGGGGGGAGTCTCCCCTTGTATATCTGACCAATTTCAATGACCACCTTAGCCTTTATTTTCTGTCCAAGATATTTTGCAAAAACGATTCCACAAAAGGAAGAACTTTAACCTTTGTTTTAGGTACTAAGAATTTTTTCCTTCTTTTGGTAATCTTGCAACTTAACAAAATTTGTAACAGAATTTGACTGAACAACCTACTACATATAGGATACATGATAAATATTACCGTAAGTTTCAACTGCCTTATAGAAAAATAAATGTTTTAGGAGCCTGAATGACAGCAAATGCTACTCAGAATCTATTCGTATATTGTCTTAAAAGATTGAAATCTTTAAAGGTTGTATTGAAGAAAAATGCCTAGGAAAAATGTATTGAAAGCCTAGGAAACATACAGATTAAGTATTCAGAGTCAGGAAGTCATGACCACATAGGCAATATAATTATTTTATTAATATTCAGGGACAAAAATACAGCCAACATTTTGACTTAATTAACTCAGAAACTTAGCCGACAGAGTTGATCAGTTAGTCTCCCATGGAGTCATATCAAACATTATTTTTCCTCATGGTTAACAATGAAAGAAGAGATGCTTCCATCAGATGTTCTAAACATGGATCCATATCTAGTCCCAGAGAAAATAATCTCCAAATGACTAGTTTTAATTCTTCTTAATAATATTTCCATCATTGTGCCACATTGCTAAATACAGAAGTGATTTTCTCTCTAATTATCCAAATTCTGTATGAGAGCATGTGCACTCCAGAAAAAGTGTTTACTTGTTGGTGCAGAAGCCAAATTTGAGAAAACATAGGTAGATGTAAGAGGGACAAAAGTAAGAACGATTCCCCTGTGTTCTCACAGCACTGCTAGCAGTCATACTGCTTTATGGCAGAAGCAGGTGGTCTGTTACTTCCAGACATCCCTTTGGAAAGTGTGATCATACATATGGGTTTCAGCATATCGCAACCTCTAAGCATTCATTAATAAAGCAACACCTAATAAGCTTGATCTTAAAGGGCTGGTGTTAGCTAATGATACACTCCCTATATACTTCAACTTCAGCCCTACAACTTTAAAATGTAGTCCTCAATGCAATCATGTCAGAAAACGGGAAACACAGTCAACTATCTGTGACCCTCAGGATTTGAAAACGTCACAATTGCTGAGTTGCTGGTTTTAACTGCCCTTCACTGTCTCTCCCATCCACTCCCACCCCCTAAATGAGAGTACTTGGTGTTACTTAGCTTCTGATTTTTTTTTGTCTCCTCAATTTCTAAGCCTAATGAGGCTGAGCTGAGTTAATAATGGATGTAATAAGTAATGACTCATTGTTTTGGGTCCCGCGTCTGTGTGTGCCTCAGAATGGGAGCCAGGACTCTGATGCTATTTGTTCTGCTATGTCACTTGCCACCAAGCAATGCCACTCATCAATAAAAGGCAAGATGACGGATGAGTTCATTTAATGGAATTCCTCTGAGTGAGCTACAGCCCAGCTCTTCAATAGGTCTGCTACCACACTCACTCCCTCCCTCTCACCCTCTTGTGGCTCTTTTTTTCCTTCCTCCTAAATCCAAGACGGTTGGAAAGCACGCTTGGCCGAGAGGGCCACCATTTGTGCCAGCAGCTCCTTCTGCTCTTAACAACTGCTCTCCTAAATCAAATCAGCCGCTCTGCGCCTGGAGATTAAGTCTGTGCCACCTGATAGCAGTGGCCCCCTGTGGCACCTGGCCACATATACTCCCTGCCTGGACTCATTTCTCTATTTCCTCTGAGGATTGTTGGAGGTGCAGGCTCATGTCCTGGAGAGTCAAAGCTTACGTGTTCTATTTTGGTCCTTTGCAAACTAAAAACCAAAACAGGTTGCTTTCTGAAAAAGCTTTTGGAGTAGTCTTTCGGCTGCTAGTGCCACCCCCCAGTTTGCATTGCCCTGTTAGCTAACGTATGCTGCTTACTTCCTAATCTGGGTTTCACTCACAGTGAGATCAACATTGTCGGCATCTTACCAATAACAGGCAGACTTTTCCAGTCTGCAAGAATGGCGATGACATTTGTGAAACTGGATATCCTAAAACTACAAAATGTAAATAAATCGGATAGCCAAAGAAACACGAAAGGTGTTGATGTTAACACACTTTTTAAATGTCATTTTTATGAAGAATAAAGGGCAAAAAAATACATAAAATCAAATATAACCACTTGTAGGATGATGGGAAAAGAGTAGAAACAGAAAAGGAGAGTGGATAACATATTTGAACTTGAGTTGGGATGATAGAATACAGCCTCAAGATTTTCCATTATGCAGAAGTAACATGAGGGAGAGGTGACAAAGTGGATAGTAGAATGTCAGGATGTTTCAGATTGCAAGGTTTTCAGGTGATAAGTAAAAAAATAACAATATGACTAGATTGGGGAAAACACGTAAATTTCTCTTTATTTCTATCATTGAAATGGAGAAATTCTATTCATAAGCTAATTGAAGCATCATGGAAAAATAGCTAACGAAGACTCATTCAGGCCTGAAATCTCTCCTGTCAAATCTGTGTAAGTAGAGCTGAGACTGTGGGCAAAAGTAGGTTTAGAGGCATGAGTATGCGGAACACTGTTTGTTCTTAAATTATTCATTAATTATTGTATCATTTTCCATATAAACAACTGAAAGCCTAGTTTTGTCTACCCCTATATATCTATTCATTTTTAAATCTGTGCCATGGATATTTAAGGACATGGGAAATTTCTCTGAATTACCCCAGAATTTCAGGAACTCTGTGCATGGCTTTGACAGTGAGCCTTTCCTGAGCCCCTACTGGGGAAGGTTGCAACAAGCACTATCCATATCTAACATTCTTGATTTCATATAGAGCAAAAAGCATTGCTTCTCTTGATGCTGACATTATATTTCATATCCAGGCCCTTGCCGAGTTGGTTGAATCTATTCACAATTAAAGTCAGTGTCAAAAATAGGAAAAGTGATGAGAAAGAAGGAAATATAGTGTAAGGAACTAAATGAGGAACAAAAGTGTATTTTAAAAACCTACAGAGTAAGGACAGCCAAGAACTAGATTAACAGAGCATTACATTTTATTGTTGAGCACAAATGTACCATTCCTTCCTCTGAGCTCCTAATCAGCGTTTTTCATTATTTTCCTTCCACTGTATCTGGCTCCTATGCATCAGTGCCCATAGCAACACCTCTAGTAGCACTAAAAACTTTCTCTCATTCCAGGGCTCCCTACACAATGGGCCTTGGCACGGCTGACCTGCCCTCCTGTTAGATTTCCACACCACTTGTGGTCATGGGTTAGGATAATAATTCTCCCTTTCAGTACAGTTTTAGGAATGATTGTCCCATTTGTATGTAGGAAGTGATGATTTTCTTGCTACATATGAGAAAGTCATGTTTCTAGGTTGCTATGATACAAGGGTACATCTGATCAAGCTTCACTCTTTAGGAGTGGACGCTTTTGAAGCCTTGGGTCATGTGGCTTCTCAGGATGCTCTCGTGTGATTACCACCACCTCTGCCCTTCCATTTGGTCCCCAGACTTCACATGCCCCAGGGTTCTGCATTGAATACAATTCTATGCTGGTAAATGTATTAATGGTAAAATACCCATATCCCTGAAAGACAGCTTTTATGACTATTTGTGTTTAAATGTGTTAAATGTGAACCTAGTGGCTTTGATGTTTTCATACAGCTCTTGCATTCATAGTTTCTGGGGTCACAAGGACAAAGGATAAATAATAGAAATCTTAATTATTCAGGCCAGAGCTCTGTGCAAACATCTTCATATCACCACAGCACCGAGCATGGAACCTCCATAGACTAGATATTTGTTAATATCTGTTGAATTGAAATGGATTGAATAAAATCTGGTCTTTGTCCTCTGTGCTTACTTTCTCATCCCCTGTACCAATTATTCTGTAAATCTGTTTTTCCCTGGGTTTAAGGGAGTTGACAGGTGGTACTTTAATTTAATCTCTTCTTAAATATTCTGACTCCAACATAAATTAAGGCCATATGTATACTGTGGTAGGCTGAGACCTACAGGTATGAATCCAATTTGATTTTGCAAGTGTTTATTGATCACCAACTATGTGTTTAGTATCCTCCACTGACCAGTCAGTCATGATGAAAATACTATCTACAACAGAAGACAATAACAAATTCTTTCAGACTCTTATAGTTCAAGAGGTCAAAACTTTGATGTTTAAAAGCTGATTTAAGAAAGCTCTAGAATCAGAGCGACAAGAGAAGAATTGATATCTTTTGTTTTATAAAATCTGAGTTGGAAGGAGTCTAAGAAATTTGTTAGTTCTAATTCAAGTCCCATCCCAGTTATCTTAAATGACAACCATCACAATGAGTGTTTTGTCTTCTTGAACGCAGCAGGATCAGGAACTAGACTAGCTTTCAGGAAACACAAGTCTCCTGGTCAGTGTTTTCCCTCTCTTGTCTGTCAGCTATCCAATCCTTTTGTCCCACACACCTTTATTTAACAGGAGAAGCAGGATTACTCTTTTCTCCTCTTCTTCCCTCTTCTAGAAGGAAACCATGAGCAATAAATGCATGAGACAAATTATGACTCTAGAAATACAGTGCACAGGAGAGGCAGTTGCTATTACTACTTGGCCAGATAGAAGGGATAATTATTTCATAGGTACCACAACAGAGTTCAGATCACAGTGAACACCTTCCTGTGCCACCCATTTAAGATAACTGGGTAACATTTGTCAGGAAACTGTACTTTACAGATTGAAAATCAGTACAAGAAGAGATGTGGACCTGGAGATGAGTCACCAAAAGGGATGAAAAAGCATCTCCAAAGGGTGATCATGGTCTGGTCTATGTCACAGATGTGTTCTACTTGGTATCTAATGCTGCATTATTTCTGAGTTGGGAGATTATATATGTATATAGACCCTTGAAATGCAGAAGATCTAGGAGCACTGAACTAGCATTTCTAGGGCACAAATCCACTTTCATTGAGGACAAGTGTTTCTTGAAATAGAGCATGGAATCTCTTATTCACTACTGCCTTACCAAATTCTGCTGTCATTGATTCTTTACTGCCTGGCCCCTACAGGCCCTCAGGTTCTGCCTCTCTGGCATCATAGGACTCAGATGCCAGGGCAAGAAAAAGAGAATACATGGGGTTCAAAATGAAAGAGCTTCCTCAGTCAATGGATAAATGGGGTAGGGGGACAAATGAACAACAAAACAGTCCCTTCCCCCTCTAAAAAAATCAGAGTCAGATGAAACCAGTAACAAACACTTCCTTAGAGATGCCAGTGTAAGTCACTGTTTTATAAAAGCCTTTTGAGTCTCTGAATGTCTGGGACTAGCTTGCAGTAAACCCCTGTCATGGCAGGCTCTAAAGCTTGGTTATACCAAAATTTCTTATTTCCATTGTCATCTTCTGTTCATTTGTGTATTGGAATAGTGCATATATCAGTGAGAAAAAAAATGGAAAGCACGACATTGCCACAGGCACTCTGATAGCCTATGGGTACACACTGTTGAATAAAATACACCTAGTCTCTAGCCCAGCCTCACCTTGCCTGGTAGGTTTGTCAGAAGCAGTGGTACCCAGTACACACAGGGGCATTAGCTGGCACAAATGATATTTATAATCAGGAAAGGCAGTGAGAGTAAGAGGGCCCTTCTTTAGAGAGCAGGTAGAACCACTGAAACAGCCATAACTGTTTGATAACTCTTGTGTAGGCAATTTGAACCCACAAAACATATGTGAAACATTGAAGTGAACCATGTGACAGGGGCGTATTTCCACCTTACCTTTGTTGTTGGTGATTCTATCTGACCTTATTCCTTGCATTAAAAAAGTTGTTTTGAAAGCCCCTTTAGTCACATATTCATAATCCTTAGCAAATTTAGGCTTTGGAAATTTTAAAAGTAAGGAAACACATTTTTGCCACACAATAGTATTCACGTTTGCATCCACATCTTTTAATAGATTATTTTAGTTACCTGAGAATCAGAGAGCTCAGGTACATACAATATGAGCACAACTGGGTATAATAACTTTTGAAAATAAAGCTTGAATGTGTATGCCCTCATATCATCTGGATTAATAAACAAACAAAAAAACCCATTCCTCCAATTTTCTTCTACCTTGTAGAAATTCATTTGCCTACCACTTATTAATTATATATTTTCATGTATCTAAACATATATACATATATAGATAGATATGGATACCATATACGTATATATACATAGACAAAACTATAACTCAAGAAATCATTTAAGCTACTTGACTGATATTTTCCTTAACAACTCTACACATTCAAGTGTCTACAAAAATTAAATGAGTTAAAGTATTTTTTTCAATAATAGTGATGTTCCAGTTACAAACTTCATCTGCAGTAGCTGGATCAACTACATTGCATTGTAATGTAGAATCTGTAATAAAGAGTCTTTCATTTGCTTCTTTTTCCTTAAGCCAAATCCTGTGCACCATCTTTCTTTTTCTGACACCTGTAGACTGAGTAGTATAAGAAAACAGTGAATTGAAACTAGTACATATTCTCTATCCTCTGAGTGTATGCAATACAATACACATTTTATTTCTCAAAAATATGACAATTCCAACAGAAAGATGAACATCAAAGGTAATGCTTCCTCTTTATATATACCATACATGATATCAAAGTATTTAATAATGAGACATCATCTTCCTTGTAGAATTCTCATGATGACTCTTTGTAACTTAAGATAATTTTCCTCCTTGAATTTGTAGCTAAAGTTTTACAGGGGAAATGAGAAGCTGTTGGTCATGATCTTCAAAGAAGAACTGCATTTAATCATAATCTTCCTTTAATAAGAATTAATTTTGAGTGAAAAGATGATCTCATAATTGAAAATGATCATAGTTATTTATTTTTTTTAATTTTATTTATTTATTTTTAGAGAGAGGAGAAGGGAGAAAGAGAAACATCAATGTGTGGATGCTTCTCACATATCCCCTACTGGGAATCTGGCCCGCAACCTAGGCATGTGCCCTGATGGGGGAATTGAACTGGTGACCCTTGGCTTTGCAGCTGGTACTCAATCCACTGAGTCACACCAGCCAGGGCAATGATCATAGTTATTTAGATCAATCTCACTGCTTTCCTCTCCACCTAATACTCACCATCATGCTAGTGCATTCAATGTCTATATGAGGCCAACACCTAGACTCTTACTTCTTTGACCTCTTCTACCATGAGCCTTTCCTCCATTCCATTTTATTCACTTACTCCCATGGCCACACCCCAAACTTGATCAGCACCAAAAACCACACTTTAAAATCAGGACCCCATCCTCCCACTCTTCTAGAGCTATTTCTATTTTTCTATCTCACTTGATCAAGGATCTGGTCTGGAATTTTCCTTTGACTTATTAAAAGTTTCATTTTCCTTTGACTTATTAAAAGCTTCATTTTACTTATTTTTATATCTACTGTCTCCCTACTACTGTGTTTTTATTTATTATTATTATTCCTGTATACTATACAATATACTTAATACAATCAACTTCAGTGACCCTTTCTCCATTCGTTGTTCTTATCAGATAAAACCACACTCATACAAAATCAACTACCTGCCTTTTTTGGTCTCTGCACATGTGCTCAGAGGAACGCTACTTGAGATTACGACTCATTCAGGCAGATGGGTTTCTTTCAGTAATAACTCATTATAACCAACTTCAAATGGGCACCTAACTATACACAGCTATATTTTCTAAAAGTATTCTCTCATCATCAGTCATGCTTTTGTATTTTCCTACTTCCTCCAACCTGAAAAGTTGGATAACTTATATGAAGGGCTTTACTGACAAAATGAAACTATGGTCATCCCACCAGTACCATCTGTGTCCAGTTCCTCCTTTTTTCTCCTTTTTAGAACAGAGAAAGTAACCCTGCTCTCATCAAAATTCAGTTTCTTCAAATGTGGACCTTGCTTTCTCATCACATTTTTCCTTCAGTTACTCCCACTGTAGCATCTTTACCTTTCTCTGTCTCTGGGATAATTCCCACTGAGAAACAAACAAGCTGTAGGACCTCACATCTTTAAAAAGAATACACATTTCCTGAGATTGCTTTCTACATCAATATCTCCTATTATTGTCAACCTTTTTAAGTCTATCAACTGCTCCTTCTACTCTCCTCGCATACTTCTTGCTAAGGTTGCCATAGGAATGTCTGGTCCTTATCTTTCTAAACCTTCCAACACCACTCAGCAACATTGACCATTCTCTTCATCTTGAAACTCTCTTATCTACTATATGTTTTTATTCTTTCTTACTCCTCTTTCTCAATCACTATCCCTTCACCAGAACTCTAAAAATTGTAGCCCTCTTTTCTCCCTGGACCCTGTTAGAAACTATAAACAATCCAAATACCCTGCATCTCTCTCTCTTAAAAAATCTAACCAATTTCTATATATTGGAGTTTATAAATGTACTGATATCTCTGGACATTTACTGCTTGCCTCTAACTTAAATATCCAAATGTCTTCCTGCTACCACTCTGTGAATGTCTCAAGGTAATCACAAATTTAACATGTCCCAAAGTAATAAAACTTTTCTACCTTTTTAATCTTGCTGACACCTGCCTCAGAACTTTTGCCACTCTTCCCTATCACAGAAAATTCTATAATGCTCCATCAAAGGCAAAACACTAAGAATCATTACTAGAATAATGGTCTCCTTCACCCCTCGTGCTCATCCATAACAAATTATATACAATCTATTTCTAAATACATCTAAAATCACTCATTTTTTTCTACTGCCACTTTTTTTCTACTGCCATCCTTTTTCCAAATCTCAGCCATATGTCATCTAGACCATTATGATTACAGCCTAAGTGATTTTGGGGTATCCCACCTCGATAGCTCAAATCCATTCTCTATAATTGCACTTTTACTTAATTAAGGATCTTAACTCTTATTGCTCTAATTAAATGTTTAATATTTTTCTACTGTATAATGAAAAAAATTTTTAGCCTACAAGAAATGAACAATCTCATTTTGCCCTGATTTTTGCCTTATTGCTTACCTTGAACTGAAATTCCTGTAGTCACACTGTCCTCCTTAAATCTCTCTAACAAACAAAGGTCCTAGTTTTTTTTCACCCTTGCACAACTAAAGCCCAACACCTGGTATAGATTTGGTGCATATTAATTGATTCATTGAATGAATTATTCTATCCCAAACTATTATCAAATGCATCATCCTTTTCTACAGCATTTCCCATAAGTCAAATTTTGCAATTCCCCTATGACAGAATATAGACTATAGCATCAGCTATATAATTAAAAATATTATCTTTTCTGGACCTTGAAGGAAATATAGGGGAAAATATGAGAATAGTAGCTTTAAAAGAAAGCAAATATATATATATATATATATATATATATATATATATATATATACACACACACACCATAGAAATATAATGTTGTGTCAACTGTGACAGGTTAAGTACATGTTTTTATTTCTAATCTATCTCAAGCTACCATATAAAAATTGTAGGTGAATAAAGAGGTCTGATATCATAAGTACAAAATAAATAAGAGTGGATGAGAGACACCAACTAATTTTTGGAAGATGAAAACGGATGGAGCATTCCTAATATATTTGGCAGGACACAGAGGAGTAAAACTGTCTGTATGAGCAGGAGGTATTCACACAATAGGGCAACTCAGAGACAAATCAGGAATGGGAAACTCCAGTCACCTTAACCAGTGTGAGAGAAATACAGAACTAAAAGCAATGGATTAAAAATGTATTTCATGAGATATTACACTTCGATGAAACCTCCATCATTCCAAGCAATTAAGCAGCAGCCTTTTCAAAAACTCAGGAGACGAGAGTTTCATTTTCTAGAAAAATTAAAGTAGATTGTCTCTAGTCTCTTCAGTGCACCAAGCAAAGGAAATTTGGAGTAGGACTGGGGTTTACACTGAAACAGAGATATTTTAGGAAAATCTGCAATAAACAGAGAGACTCTCGGTCTAATCCAGTAAAATGTCCCTAGGATACCCTAAGGCACTAATGTTTGGAGCCTTCTAGTTATGTATCTAGGTCCCTTCCTGATCACACAGTGGTAAAGCCCACCAGTCAGCAAGACCTGATCACATAAAGCATCTTCCAGTTGGTTATTTATTACCACTCTTGAACAGCAATGGACATCCAAGGATCACCTGGTATTTTTAAAATCCTCAAACACGGCCCCAAACTGAAAAATTCCCATTTTCCTTTATTATAAATTTAAAAATTTTCTAAGATTCAGTGACATTTTCAGGTAAGTAGGTCATTATCTGTATCAATCTTATACACACACATAGTTGATTCTCACTCATGATCCTAAACATTCTAAACAAAGAGCAAGGACTTTGGGTTAAGAACACTTTTAGTTTGAATCTTAATTCTGATACATAATAGATGAGTTAACTTGGGCAAACTTCTTAAATTATTTAACTGGTGCTTTAGCCTGAGTTTCGCAGAGAGTAGAGCCTAAGACAGAGGGGCTTATATTCTATTATTTCATTATGGATTACTATCCCAGATGACAAGAGTGATGGATGAGGACAGTGACTCAGGGAAAAGCCACAAGGAAGATACATTATTAAGGTGGTTGCCATTAAGCGAAACCAGTTGCCAAGTCATATGGAATTGTTCCCCGGGCAGCAAAATCAATGGCATCTCAAGACTATTCATCAAAGGGAAGAAAGAGGGGAAGATTATCTGTTTTATCTCTCTTATTGGCCAAAAGTTGTTCCCTGCCCTTCCTGATGGTGAATGCTTAGGCTCCAGTTAAGATTTGAAAAGACGTCAGTAGGGAAGCATGGGAAAGAGATAAAAGGCCTGAGACATGGACATGAAGTAAGGGACTGTGAACTGGCACCTGTGTGAAAACCTATACCCAGCTGAGACAAAGCTGAGGCAACTGTCTCAACAAAGACCTATAAATCTAAGAGGATCTGAAGTTGCATATAAGCTTCTTAACTGTAAAATGACAGTAGAATTATCTACATTTCTAGATTACTATTAATGCTAAATAGCATATAAAGTGGGACAGTGGCAAAGCATACTCTTAACAAATATATTTAATATTTCCCTTATTGAACTATGCCCCCAATGAAAGCATTTCTAAAATTTATATAAGGGTCTAGATGAAATAAAATTGGCCGTGTTTTAATTGTGATTGAAGTTGGGTTATAGAGCAATAAATGTTTAATATATCACAATCTCTACTTTGGCACGCATGTTTGAAATTCTATGTAAAATTTTTAAAATAATATTTATAAAATTTAAAGAGTAAAAACAAATAACTCTGATCCCCCAGGACCTCCAATAGACTTTTATTCATTTCAGAATATCAATGTCTATCGCATCTGATTCCTGGTGGTCAGAAATATAATTAATCCATTAATTTCCCAGTCTTCATTTTCTATAATTCTAGATTGTTTATTTTTCTTTTTCTGAACCTGCCTGTTTCCTTCCCTGAATGCTATTGAGATAAAACTTATATCTTATATTTCAAGTTTGTTTACATGCATTTCTTCCCCATTGGGTTGCAAATAAATTGCATACACAGTCTACCTTATCTTTTTAACCCAACAACTATACTAGTCATGCGATATATTGATAAATTTGCATTGAAAAATTGGGACTCACAGTATTAACTTCTGATATTAATCAATTGTATTTGTTTATCTTCACAACAGGGAACAGATATAGCTAACAGACACTTAAATTTGTCAAATTTCCAATATACCTTATTAAATTAAACTAAAATTCTAATATAAACTCTGTAGGTATATAATTAAGCATCCTGACTACCAAACTTTGATTCTCTTATTGATCATAATGAAGGAAAATGAATTGTTGCACATTTTGCACTACACTTTTCTCAATAAGAATAATTTGATTCGTAGATAGAAAGCAGGATGACAGCTAAGAGGGGGAAGGGTAGAGGGGGAAGGGAATGAGCAAAAAGGAAAAAGGGCTCATGGGCGTGGAAACAGTGTGGTGATTGCAGGGGAGGGGGTATAAGGGGACTAAATGGTAATGGGAAAAATAATAAAACAGAAAAGAAAAAATAATTTGACAATTTTTCATTGTGATTGACAAAGCCATCAAAGTGAAGTCCCATATTTTTTTTCATAAAAGGATACTTTTCAGTCAAATAACTTTCTTTCAGTATAGTATTTTCCAAGTTTGCATAAATCATCTTTTATCCCTTTTCTTTACTGAAGTTGATATTTCTATAAAGTCAACATTAGTGTTTAATTCTAAATGACCTGAGCATCTTGAATCTACAAACTAGTCTGCTTTCCAGAATCATTTTCAGAATTTCCTGCTGATTTTATATTTAGGAAAAAAGTAATCTGCTTCTTCTTTCATGTTATATTATCAAATAAAATCTAATGATGGATTTAGTTCTTTTCTTCTTAAAAACTATTCCTCCAGGTGGTATAGTGTGTGATCTGATTTACTCCTTTCTGATTCCCATATTTCTTTATTTCCAAATAATTACTTGTGACCTATTTCCTTTAAAAAAATTCTAAGCCCAAAAAAAAAGAGTTGTTTAGGGGTCACACTGATATCACTATCCACTTTAATATTCCAATTTGCGAAGAGAGCATTTGAGAACAATTTTATAAATTATCACAGAAAGATTAAGACTATAACTTAACATTGAGTTTTTCTCTACAATAGATTAATTAGGTGATTAGGGAAAGTGATGCCTATTTTTATTTATTAGTGTATCTTCCCCCATGATTGGTTTAGAGTAGAAATTCAATAGATATGTCCATGGATATCCAGATGAATACATTTTAATATGCCTTTACTATAATCTCCTTTAAGACTAAGAACAGGTTATTCAGACTAAAACTTACGACTCTGATGGTCCACATGAAACATTGCAATTGAATAGTAATTTGATAATTTTTATGTTCACTTTATTCAGGCATTTAAAACCACAATTAATAACTTCAGTCATTTGCCATTAAATGTGTTTGTGGTCCTTGAACAATTTCTTTTACTCATTAATCAAATAGACCCCAGGATGATCACAAATCTCAAATGAACATTCAATAAAGTCAAGACAAATCTAATACATTTCCTAAGAACATACACACGCCTATCTTACAAGATGACTATTTCATACTATTTCATACTATTTCTTTTCTCTTCAAACCTTTTATCTTACTCCTTTTAGCTGATCTGCTGACCTCATCTCATATTGCATTCAGAAAATAGATGTAGTTAATAGAGCAGTAACTCATTTTCTCACGAGAAAACATATCCCATACTTGAATCTAGATCCTTGTAATTTGCCTTTTCTTCTGTAATGAAGAACTTGGCTCTCTTCTGTCTAATGGCAACTCCTTACATAAACTTTATATCTCATTCACTCCTACCTATTCCATAATGCCTCTCTGAAATCAGCATTTTACTTGTTCCATTGGATGATTATTACCAGAATATAAATATTCCTCTGACTACAACCTCATTTATTACCCAGCTACCTTAATGATAAGACTGATTGTAAGGGCTCTTTTTTTCTCAGTATCTAATTTCTCACCTCCATTTCCTTCTTCAATTCTATTTAATCAGGGTTTAATCTCCAGAACAACCTGGGAAGGACTACAATTCCAAAAGTTAATTTTCTAACTTGTTGGTGTCATTTCACAGAGTTGACCTCCATATCTTTTTCAAAGTACATTCTTCTCTAGATTTTATGACATTGCACATTATTTAGTTTTTAGGTCTCTTTTCAACTTTGCAGAGTTATTTCTCAACAACCATAGCTAAGGCATTCTCTTCCCCTATTGCTCTATTGTTTATTGCCCAATTTTTTCTTTATAGCATTTACCACTATTAAATGTTATGTTGTTATTTATTTACATGTTTATTATCTCTGTCCCTAACAAATATGGGAGCACCATTTGGATCAGGGGTTTTGTGTGTTTTTCTCTTCTGAAGTCTCAGGGTAATTGTTGGAGTCATTAATGTTCATCTATATTTCCAGTCCTCTTTTTCTCTGCCCCAGGTTAGTGTTTCACATGGCCACACCCTCTGACCACCAAGCATCAAATTAGGCATGGCCACGTGACTAGAATTGAATTGCCTCTTTGAGAAAGAAAAGTCTTTAAACATCTGCATACACTTTGCCATGTTTCCTTCACCAGCCACAGAAACCAAAGATCTTCCCAGATTGTGCCAACTCTGTCAGTATTTCCTGAAGAAGCACCACTTGAACAGAGCATCTAGAATGGGTATATAGCTGGGGAAAAGGTAAATAGGTGTTTTAAGGCAGTGTGGTTTTACAGTTAGTTGTTATTGCCTCATAGCCCAGCCTGCTCTGATTTAGGTGATATAATATTTAACAAATCTTTATAGCATGAATAAATTCAACTTTACCATAATACCTACAAGACGATGCCTCTGTCAAGAATCAGTTTTAAGGGGCCAGATAATTGGCATTTATTATGATATATGGAAGCAATGATCTCTAAAATGTCTTGATATGCTGAACATCTACTTTCATAACTTGTCTCTTATTAGCATCATGCTAAACATTACTAGATAGAGGGGATAATCAAGAGCAATGATCAGCACAGCTATGTGCATCGATTTCAGGATGCAATTTAAAGCTTTTAATTTTCCTTTTTAACATTACTTCAAGGCTTTCATGTTCAAAAATAAATATGAATTCCCATGTCCTTCTCTAGCTCTCCTTTTCCCGTAGGTCTCATTCTTCCAGAAAATAAGGGAGCTATCAGAATTTCAAAGAGAACCATCATGCTCAAAAAATGCTTTAGCATATTAATCTGGTGTCCAATTTTACATAAGCAGTTTATATTTCAAGTAACCCACAATGGAGATTTGAATTCCTCTATTTGATTATTTAAACTATTCTTGAAATGCCTAAAATATGCATGCTCCAAGTCCCAAACACTATATTTTTGCCCAACTAGTACTATCTCCCTTAAACAAATAATATAATGCAGTAATAATTCAAAACTATGACCACCAGAATCTAAAAGCATTTTCTTATCTACTGTATAATGCAGTCTTTTTTATTTCACTGTCATGAATTTTCTTGTGCTATTCTCTCCTCTAGAATGGCCTTCCCCTGTGTTTCCACATTCCAATGGCCATCCATTTTACAAGAAACACTTCATGTTTCCTGCTTTATGGTCGATCCCATGATAATTTTAGTTCCCACTGATCTTTTCCCGTGAGCTGCAGTAGCACTCAAAATTCACAGATTATTTTGTGCACTTTGGCAGATTTATGTTTTGTCTGGTAATGGTCTGTAATTGCTTCATATATGCTAACCTCGCCTCCAAAACTAGTTTTTGAAGATTAATGAGACATGATCTTTCCTGTCCTTCCTGTGTAATTCCTATAGCAACAAAAATATACTAGGCACACACAGTAGGCATTTAAAAATAAAACTGGTCCTTTGCATTAAACTGACTTGAATTTATAAGATTTATATGAAACTGTCTATCTTGTGAAGAGGGGCAACTTACACCTACTAAAAACATTAAAGGAGATTATGCTTTCTTGCCGAAGTTTTATGTCCAATTTGTTGCAGTCCCAAACCCCTTGACAAAAACAAAATCTTTTAATCTGTTTGCAAAATATTCCCTCCTCGCTCCTATTTTGCCACTACAACTCTGTGATATACTGCTCTTGCCTATTACCCCTTTATAGCTGTTTTGTTAAAGTTCATACCGCAAAGACCTGTAAGAGAAATTTATGGCTCTAGGGATTTCAGCAAATTTTAAATAACTATAACAGGAACATGAAGCATTAATTAAAGACACTAGAGTCTAAGTTATAATAGGAATCCTGACATTTAAGGCCCTGGTATCATGTAAATTTAAAACAGTATGACAAACAGAGAGTAATTTGATGGTCAGAAGGTTATAATGGATACCTTAATATCTTTATCAAGAAAGAGTACCTGTCCTTGCTCTAACACCTACCCAATGGCTTCAGGGGCTTCCTTCATAAAACATGGTGATGCCTAAATATTTCTGTAATAAGTCATACATACGCCAGTCTTTTCTTTAAGTACACCAGAGATTAAATACCAGCCCCTGACCTCATGCACCAATTTTCAAATAAAACACTTCAATATCTAACACAGATTTGCTATAAACTGTCCATTTTTTTCAGTTGACTGTGGGCTGAATTTAAAGCTGGAGCACCAAAGAACATGCCACAACACCTGGGAGCAATTTTACCCCAGGGAACATGGCAATTCCTGTCTAAAGCAGAAACTGATAGTCCCGACTCTCTCTTTCAAACCAAGCAATGGAACATGCTTCACCTAATTTGAAATATGGACTACAAAGAGACTCAACCTGTTTTGTGTGTTTCATATGTGACACCATTCCTAGAATGTAAAAGACACATAATAAACATATTTATAAAATGCATGTTCAAAAAACCCACAAATTGATCTTGAAGCTCAAATGTCAAGCAAATATCTGTCTTTGTCCCATCTGCACCTGTACCTAAGTTAATTCTTCCCTAAAAGGGTAGATTGTTTTCCCTCTGCAAAATTCTATGACATATATAACCATTTATTTATGGTGTTTTATATTTTGCTTTGTATTGCTAGATTTTGCATATATAGTCTTATTTGTCAAGTAAATTGGAAGATAAGTACTATAATTTATACTTGTATCCTCTACAACACTTGGCACTGACTTTGAATATATTAGGCTCTTAATAAATATTTGTTGGTTGATTAATCGATTTACCACACTGCTAATTGCAAAGTGCCATCATTTGTCATTAACGACACATAAATGGATTACCAAAAATCATGCGAATTTGAATATAATCAGATTAAGCCCAAAATTAGCATGAGAGAAGCCAGCCACCCTCTTCTTCAGGCCCGCCTCACATTTTGTGCTACTTATTCCTCACTTACAATGCAGCGACTCGCTCGCCTTCTTTCCCTTGCCAGCGTTGTGCTGTTATTTAATATCTCACCAGTTGTGTAATTTCAGCTCCCAAATTGAATAAGACATTCCCTCTAGTGGAACCCTCACCTTGACAAATAGCCAAATAGTAATTATTATTCCTTTCAGGGGTTGAGCTATGGAATCCTGCCTGCAATATCCCGAGCCTGAGTGCCTAGAAATTTATGCTATACTTCCCTGTGTCGGAGTTTCCATCTGAGATCGTATTTCAAGCTCTCTCATTTTTTTTCAATATGATTAAGATAATTTCTTTATGAAGTTGGAGGCTCAGAAAGAAACTTGATGTTTCATATTTTTGCAAACTTGCCCTCACCATTTCTTTTCCTATCATTTTAGCCATATTGAGAAGGAGAATTAATTTTGCAATGGTCTCTAATTTTTTTTCCCTAAATGTGTGACCTCCATATTAATAGTAGCCAGAGGATTCATTTATCATATCTGGTCACTGTGAAACTGACATTTACAGGGTGGAATGTTTCTCGCTCAGGACAAATGGGTATCATTTGTAAACCATGCCGCACCCAATCGTAGGTTCCCATGGCTCTCAAACTACATTTTTAAGCAACAATATAAACCATTCCCCAAACTGAAAGGTCTTTTCAAATATTTACTGCCTACCTATGGAATTTTTATTCTGCTGGCTGCTGCCATCAATAATTCTGGAGGCTCCAAGCTAAGTGTTGTGTGTGACCTCCAGAGAAAGTCTTGGTGCTGCTGCTGAGTGGGGGAGGTGGGTTCAGCATCCTACATCCTTCCTTCTGTCACTTTCAAGGGCCTATTACAGTGAAAGTAAGTGTTGTAGAAGACTTATTTTTAGTTTCTCATGAAAGTCCTCTACCACATCCAAGTAAAGTAAATGTTTTTAAGTGTTTTCCATATAAAATGGGATATTCCACTTAAACTTTGGAGTGTTTACTTTTCAAAAGTCCACTTAGTTGCTAGATTGACCAGCCCACCATATTCTTACAGCCAGCATTTTGCTTTTATTATTCTCAAACCCAGCTGTGAGTTCAGAACCCCCTGTTGCTTAGACTTCTGGGAGATCTTAGCTCAGGGTTTAGCTCCTAATTCCATTTTGGGTAATGGACCAAATCCCTCCCCAGCATAGCTGCAAATTGGAACTCTTGCTTTCTAGTGATGTACTCTCTGTCTCATGCTTTTATATCCACACTCTGTGTTGTCCATATAAACAAAGGCACAAATCTCAGCTCTTCAAATGGTTTCCACAAAAATGTACAGTCGCCACACTGAGAATTTACTGAGCTCCAGTTACTTTTTTTAAAAGATTTTATTTATTTATTTTTAGAGAGGGAAGGGAGGGAGAAAGAGAAACATCAATGTGCAGCTGCTGGGGGCCATGGCCTGCAACCCAGGCATGTGCCCTGACTGGGAATCGAACCTGTGACACTTTGGTTCGCAGCCTGCGCTCAATCCACTGAACTACGCCAGCCAGGGCTCCAGTTACTTTTTTAAAAAATCCCTCCTTCTTTCCCTCTTATCTCCTCTTTATCCCTTCAATTTAGTCTCTTCATTCTTTTCTCTACCTTTTCAAAAGCAAATGTATCATTTTTATTGCTTCCTATAGAATATTTTTAATCCCTTCCTCAAAAGCTGGACCCAAGCTCAACTTCAAAGTTCTATACAAGGATTTACATGATCTTATTAGAATTTCATACCTACAAAAAAAAATCTGTGTATCATCTTAGAATAATTTATGAGGTGGTAAGAGTAAAACTGCACTCATCTTATGCTACTCCTAGAGAATCCTTTTTCCCCCCCTCTGTTCAAGCATAATTGTTCTGTCTTAAACAAACTAATGGTCAGCTTAGGTAGACAGTTTATGGTTACTCATGTCTGTCACTGGTTATAAGCTAATCCAGAGGTCAGAATTTAAACATGTTCAGCCATACACTGGACTTAATAGGAAACAACAAGGGGTCTTGCCCCTCACAAAATGTATACTCTAAACGAATGGGTAAAAATTATAGAGAAATGTTGTACTAACAGTATGTATCTGAAAGGCTAAGTGTGGGTATTCCAAGAGTTAATGCATGTAAAGTACTTTGGACAATGTCTGGCAATCACAAATGCTCAATCACTGTTAGCTATAGCATTTCTGTGTAGCTCTGCATTTTGAATCCTCATAACAACTATGCAAAATAGATGTTATCACCATTTCCCAGAATAAGATACTTAAGCATTAGGGGTGATTAAGCAATTGTCTAAGGTCATACAGGGAAAATATAGAACAGCTGGAATCATATACGATTCTATCTGAACTTAAAGACCTTGCTTTTTGGGGTTTTTTTTTTTTTTGCATATAAATCTTATAATTCATAGGAGAATTAAAAATACATACTGTGTGTATGAAACATTTCATAACACAGTGATGTAGAGCTTGATTATTTGAAAAAGCTAGGCCCTGTTCACCATCATCTGGGCGAAAATATAGTGTTCTATGTATCCAGAAGCATCCCTAATGCCTTCCCCATTTATAGGAAGCATTCTCCATCTGCAGACAGTAGCCGTCATGAAACATAATATCAAATCCTTTGCTTTTACTTATACTTTTACCAAACAATTCCACATTTCTAAGTAATACAAATTAGTTTTGCCTGGTTGGGGATGTTATATAAATGAAATCACTGTCAAAGCTCTTCTTTGTCACCTTTGTCATAAGTCAGTTGTCAAGTGTCAAATATCAAGAGTAGATGGATCGGTCTGAGCTTTCTACTTTGTTCTATTGGTTTTGTAGTTACCTTTGAGCAATTAGCATACTTTCTTAATTACTGTAAATTTATAATATGATTTAGTATTTTCTGATAGTGTAAGACTAGCTTCTGTGTCTTCTGCAAGAATGCCTTGGTTATTCTTCACACTTTGCCTTCTCACACACATTTTAAATTCAGCCTATTAAATGCATCCAATAATAATACTAGTAAAATATTTGTGCTTTGTGTGGAATTTCATAGCATCTATAAATTAAGGATAACTGACATCTTGTAAAATATTGACTTTTCTGATCTATAATAATGGAATACTATATTACTCTTAAATCATGTTGAGTATCTCAGTAATATTTTTTGGTTTTCTCTATGGAGGGATAGCATGGGCTTTATTAGATTTATTTCTAATAAAAATTTAATTTTCATGTTATTTTAAATAGTATCATTTTAAGTTGCATTTGTGTGTTGTTTCTTACCAGTATGTAAAATATAATAATTTTTGAATATTAATAAACTTATTGAACTATTTTATTAAGAATATTTTTCTGTAGATTGTTTTGAACTTTCTGTACAATTGTATCATCTTCAAATAACAGCTTTATTTCTTTTCACTTCCCTATATATCATTTATTTATTTGATCTAGTTATGCATTTTATACATATGTATATTCTTTATTTTTAAATTTTTTTTGTCTATTACAATATTTGACATCTTAAAAACTTCTCTGGTTTGTGAGGAACTGTCATTTCCAGGGTAAGGCAATTTTTAGAGATAGCAAAAGGCTCAACCAAGGGCATGCCTTTGATATGCAAATTAAGCAGTCGAGAGACACACCTTCTCTCTGAGACCCAAAACACCCTAGGAAGCAATCTCCCTCTCTGTCTTACTGATCCCAGGGCCAGTTCCCAGGATGCCAAGGATTTTCCCTGTAGTTTAGAAGCTGCTAAAGTATTTGAACTAGCTAATCCTAACCTGTTTACTCTGCCCTGCCTTGTCTTTCCCACAACTCTAGTAAAGGTCCTAAACTCTCCCTTTGCCCCTGCTCCTTCTGCCCCTGGCAGAGGCTAACGCTTCCCCCTGTGGCTCCTGTTTCCAGGAACTGTGAGTATAATCAGCTTTGTTTTCTTGGGTTTCTCCTGTGTGTTTTCTCGTGACTATACCTGAATGATTATCACATCAGAGAATACAGAACAGTATGTGTATGTAGGTAGTTTGTTCTACTCTCTCAGACTTTCCACATTATATTGAATAGAAGTGTTGATAGCAACTACTATTCTTATCTAATTATCCCTTTTACAGAAAATGTTTTGTTTCTTCATTAGTTATATTGTCTCTTGGTCTATGGTCTTTATTAATTACATGGTCTATTGGTATTGGTTTGTTAGATTTTTTTAATAGAGTTCCTTTACCAGATAAAGACAGTTTCATTCAGAATAGTTTTCTTCTAATCTTAATTTGCTATGAATGAATGTTGAATTTATCCCATATCTACTTGAATGGTCATCTGATATTTCTCTTTAATTCTGTAAATGACAAAAGGTATTGATTTATTTAAAATGTTAAACTGAGTTTACATTCTGAAATGAACTCAACTTGGTAATAAGACCCTTGATCATTTTATATATTGAGACTACAGTTTTCTAATATTTTGTTAATGATTTTTTTTATTCATGAGAAATATTGGTCTGTAAATTTCTTTCTCGATTCTCAAAGTTTTGGTATCAAGTTCAGGATAGTTGTCTAAAATAGATTATGGAATGTACCATTTTTGCCTACTATCTGAAACAATTGCCATAATATTGGAATTATTTTTACTTTAAACACTTAGTGGAACTTAAGAAAGTAACCATCCGAAACCAGAGAGTTTTTTTCCCCCTTCTTTATTTTTTTTTCTTTATGGAATTTTTACTTATAAACTCAATTTCTTTAATAATTCTAAGACTATTTAAGTATTCTATTTCTGCCTGAGTAAGCTTTGGTAAGTAATTATTTTCTCTATTTAATATTTGCAAATTTATTAACATAAATTTGTTCATAAAATTGTTCATAATAATTATATTTGTTGAATGTCCACAAGATCTATAGTAATGCTTCTTTTATTCCTAAATTAGGTTAAATAAGTTTTTGGCCCTGCTAATCAGTTTTACCTTCAAGTTATGAATATTATTAGTCTACTAAAAGAACAGCTTTGGGTTTTATTAAGACTCTGCAATGCAATAAATATTTTCTATTAACATGATCCATTTTTTACTATTTAATTCCTTCTATTTCTTTGTGTTTATTTTTCTGTTCTTGTCTAAATTTCTTTACCTGGGTACTTACCTCAAATAATTTGAAATTTCCTTTTCTAATACATGCAATGAAAACCATAAATTATCCTTTAAGTTTCTTATGAAGTAATATTTACCAAATGACTTACCAATATTTTGTTTAGAAGAAAAATTGAAAGTTATCAACCTTATAGTTTTGTTATTCAAAAGACACTTAAAGTAATGTGTAACTAAGCCACAAACTCAGAGAAGATATTTGCAAAACAAACATATTTAAGGATTTGTTTTCAGAATCTATAAATTATTTCTACAAGTCAATAATAATAATAAGACATACTGATTTAAAAATTAGTAACATATTTGAATAGGCACTACTATAAAGAAAATATATGAATAGCAAATATGCATTGAGAAATACTTAACATCAATAGCCACTAGGAAAGTGAAAATTAAAGCCATGAGAATGTTCTATTTTTTTAAAGGGATATAAAATACCAGGTGTTTGTTAAAATGTGGAACCACTGGATCTCTAATATGTTCGGGGTAGGAATGCAAAATTGTAAGTCATTTTAGGAAACTAGTAATTTCTGACAAAATCAAATACATTTCGTGTGACCCAACAATCCCACTTTTAGGTATTTTCCACGAGAAACAAAAATATCTGTCCATGTAAAAATGTATACTAAGTTGTCATAATATTTTTATTTATAGTAGCCAAAAACTGGAAATATAATGTTCATCAACTGTTGAACATTATTAAAATATGGCACATATGTTAAATGAAATGTTACTTAGCAAGTAAAAGGAGGAGATTGTTCATACATGGCAGAAAGCAGTCAAACACAAAAGATGGAACACTTTCTTCCATTTACGTGAAATTCACAAAAGGTAAAACTGTAATGGCTGAAAACTGGCCAGTGGTAACTAAAGGATGAAAGGGAGGAGAGGAAGACTACAAATGGGTTCCAGGAAATTTTGGGTGAGTTCTGGAACATTATATAAATGAGATTGCTGGTCACTACATGATAGTATACACATGATAAAATTGAAAAAAAAGTTTAGATCTTACATTTCAGAAATTGTCTAAAAGTAGATTCAAAAAGAGTGTCTGCATAGAAAATCATGTTAGTAACCCATTTTTTCATTAACTTACATCAAAAGATTGTTCATGTTTTGTATGGGTTTAGTTAAAGTAGATTAGAAAGTTAAGGCAAATTCATCTTCCATAATTTCCTCCTAAACAACTTTAATAATGTAGGTGAATAAGTTTATTATTCAGTATATCCGATTAATGCCTTTAATATCTTCTCTTCTTGCTTCATATACAGAACAATGTCAGAAATGAGGTCTGTATCTTCCATGATCAAATCCTATTAACAATTTTCTTCAAAGTATGAGTTTAAGTTAACAAAATTCAAGAACATGATTTTAACTAACTGGACATAATATTTGGCCTAATACATAACAACTGTGGTAGTTGAACCACATCAAACTGGTTTAGTTGGAATTGCATCTCCCGGAAACCCTTTCCCTCCATAGTGTCAGATTACAGTTGGCCAAAAAAAGGAAATCACATGAAATATGGAAGGTGGAAATGAAAAATCAGCCATTACTCTCTGTAGGTCAGCTTCTCTGATGCTGTATTGTCCTTCCTGAGCCTTCACTTTTCCAGCTCTTTCTACACATCAGTAGTATCTTATTCCTATAATAAATTGCTTACCCTATATCTTATAGTTTTTCTTCATTGATTGACCCAGACTAGATATGGTGACTTCAGGCACCTAGCAATATCACTACTGCTGTGTAACAGCAGCCCATAATTTTTAAGCATACCATTTTTTGTCATTTGTAGTATCATCTGAAGGGAAATAGATTATCAAACCACATGAGTAAACTTCATAAACTCTCCTATATTATTAACTTAATCTCTTTAAACCCTTTCAGATTTAACTAGTTACCAGGTTGACTGAGGTTGGTTGATCTAGAGAGGACATAGGTATAAGCTTTTTAATCTCTTTCACCTGGTATCTCATCTTCCAGCAGGATGGCTCAAAATATTCACAGTGGTAGCAAGGCTCCATGAAGAAAGCATACAAATCCTCTTGAAGCTCAGGATCAAAATCACACATTTTTTTTCTGTTGCATTTCATTTACCAAAGCAATTCACAAAGCCTGCCTAGATTCAAAAGTGGTGGAACTGACTGTATTACTTAATGAAAGGTACTTAAAATTTATGGCTTCCCCCCCACCCAGACTGCCATAGTAATTTTCATGCTGAATTCTCTTTTTGGGTGGGATAGAAGAATGTAACTGAAAATAGTTAATTTTTGGTAGACTAGTGGTTCTCTGATATCAACCTTTCTTCACAGTGGAAGAAAGAATAGAAGCTCACTCCACATCTCTCATGGTGTTACCCACCACCACACACTCCTCTACACCAAGCCATCAAAATAGGTGTTAGAGAACTTTTCTTCAGAAAGCAAAACAAAATGGATGTCTTTCCTACACACTTCCTTGACTGTTATTGAACTTGAGTTTGTATCCATTCAGATAAAAATACCAAATATGAATTTGATGTTCTCCATCCCCATCTGTCTATAGCTGTGACTCTAAAACAAAAGTTTCCAAACCTTGTTGATTATCAGATGAATCTAGAGACTTTGAAAATACGCAAGTTGTTGATCCATGGTCCCATACACACTAAGTTAAAAGCCTGTGAGTAGTCAAGGCACCACAGTTTTAGGATCATTGCCAAATGAAGAAACTGTGTTGCAAATAATTCAAGTTTATCTGTCCAAAATCACCAGTTATCACTGAGAGAATTAGCAATAAAATCCAAAATTCTGTATTCCTCATTCAATGCTCATTTCTTCTATACTCAATTCATTCAGCACATACAATGCATCAAACACACTTTATTCACATCAGGAACTTTTAATACAATTCCTAATAATTCTAACACCCTTTCTTTGATTAGATACCATTAATTTAATATGATCCATGAGAATTCCAGAATATGCTATCTGGAAGTAATCTGCTTTCCATGTACATTGATTTTGTAATTTTCAATCTTTGCTATAGTTTTATATCTGAATCTACTTAAGAAATTTACCATGATCTGAAAAATGTAATAGCACTAGGGTATGTAATGCTATATTAATCACTTATATGACATCTTTTAAATAGAAAAGACAAAATATTATAATTCAAGTTACTTTGGGCCATTGTCAATATTGTCAGTGTCTGACAGAGCATTATTCTCTCTCTTTTTCAGTCTCTTTCCCTGTCCTTCAAGTAAAATTGCCTTTTTGTTCATTTTTGCTTTACCTAAGACTGGCAGCTGATTTTGAAGTGCCACACCATTATTTGTTTTTTTGGATGTTACCATTT
Source organism: Phyllostomus hastatus (assembly GCF_019186645.2). Lineage (NCBI taxonomy): Eukaryota > Metazoa > Chordata > Mammalia > Chiroptera > Phyllostomidae > Phyllostomus > Phyllostomus hastatus. Next base: position 33,737,557 of record NW_025333960.1, read on the forward strand.
ATTGCAAGGAGGATAAAATCAATGTGACATTTCCAGAACAATGATAGATGACAATAGTGAGTGGGTCTTTAAATGTGGAAGACTAATTTTTAAAAATGTCACCAGTGTACTATTTCAGACTTTGTCAGAGATAAAGCAGTAAAACTTATAGACATAAAAACTAATAATATTTCACCATGTTACTTGCAGATAAAGGTGCTGCTATACTTACATTGTTATAGGATTATCTAAATATTGTCTTACTACTAGCTGGAATAACTACTGCTATAATATAGAAGTCCACTGATTTGGACCATTCAAAATAAAATTAAAGATACTTTGGAAGAGTGAACATCTATGTATGTGACTGCATGTACACACAAAGTCTCTGATTGTGCCTAGAACTTTAAATCTGTAAGCATGACTATATGCTCTATGGAACATTCTTACCTATTTCTGTCTGTGTGACCATGGACAAGTTACACATCCTTTCTCTTTCATTCTCCCCATCTGTCAAGTGAAAATATCACTAGAAGTTAGCACATAGGTTAAATTGAAAAGATTGACAAAAATCTCAGAACAGTTCCTGGCACACAGTAGGCACTCCATAAATGTTAGCTACTATTACTACTGTAGTATAAATTTCCAGTTGGTTTTTTTTATGATTTTTATTTATTTATTTTTAGAGAGAGGGAAAGGGAAGGGGAAAGAGGGAGAAAAATATGGACCAGTTGCCTTCTGTGCACCCCCAACTGGGGACCTGGCCTGCAGTCCTGGCATGCACGCTGACTGGGAAGCAGACTGGCAGTCTTTTGGTTCACAGGTTGGCATTCAGTTCATTAGCCTCACCAGCCAGGGCTCCAGTTGTTTTAAAATGATACAACATCAATGTTTAATTGTTCATACTAGTAGAGATTTTTACATTACTATTTTGTTATTATTGTTGTTCATGCTTTCTAATTGGTCTTCAAATTCATTGCATGCAGGTCCTGGTTTGCATGTCACTTTGTATTTCAGGGAATCTAAAATAAAACTGTGCATACTGTGAACTCCCAGACTGATGGATGATCCAGAAGGTGAGCAGGAAGCCAGGAAAGAGATTGCGTGGTTCCCACTGATGATTCGTTTTTAAAAATCTGATTGGATTTGTGGTTTGGATGAACTAAGTCTAAGACACAACCTGGGATTTGCTCTCTAAAGATCCATCATTTTTTGGAAGTGCCAGAAGAATTAGTAGGCATTTAGAACAAACCTTCATCTGAAAAACTTTTTCTGTAAGATTAAATTCTAAGAAGAAAAAAAGAAGGACAGAACAGAAGAGTAAGGAGAGAAGTCCCTGCTGCTTTCTATAGGGACAGGTAATGTGACACACAGCTACCCTTTCATCAGGTTAATTGGGGGGTACCCTAAATATGGAGGGTGTTTTTCCTTAATTATACATGCTGTCTAAAACCCATCTTGCTTTCTAGAACTTGCTTTCTAGAACTATGTGGTATATCAAAAGTTCTAAGTAACATCTAGGTATCTGTTAACATTAATGTAGTTTTGGACTCAGAAAATCATTTCTGTGAAAGACCTACCTGGGTTCAAATTTCAACCCTAAAACTTATGGATTTTGTGAGCTTAAGCAAGTTATTTAACACGTCAATCTCTGTTTAGCTCACCTCTTCAGTGGAGATAACAGTGCTTAACCGCACTGGGGTCTTGAGGTATCTTGAGGTTTGGATTGTTGCACACATACACAATGCCTGAGATAACTCCCACGAGCCAAAGGTTCTCAAATTATTTGTTCTTTCCCCATTCCCTTTTTCTCCTCCACAACTCCTATGTTGTGCATAGAGTATTTTTTCAGTTTACAAACCGGCCTTCTAAGTCATCAATATTAATGGTATTCAAAATGAGTGGAGATGGTGAGACGGCAGGGAAATGGTGTCCTAGATCCCAGCGGCCTTTATTGCCACAGTCATCACTGCACACTCAGTCTTGCTCTCCCCAGCCCCAACTCTACTGTGGTGTTTCAGAGGGGGGATGTCTTCAGAATAAGGCCAGAAAAAGAATAATGGATTCCTAGCCAGAGTTTCTACCCTAAAGCAAAACAAAAGCTCCTCAGCTGGACCTTATGAAGTAATCCTTTGATTGCTTCAACCAACAGCAGCAGCAGCAACACAGGGGAACCAGAGTCAGTCAGGCTCCCTCACCAGCCAACAAGCAGTATTCCCATAACTTGAGAGTGGACCTGCATGCACAGAATCACGTTTTGTTACACAATATCTTGGCACCCTGCCGGCTTTGTGTGCACTTAATATATAAAGCAGTTGGGACTCCCTGCTGGTGATGGACACTCGGCTTGTGGCATGCATGGCTGGACCACCCCTGTGAATAAAAGCATGTCAGGCATTCCCACGCTTCAGTGAATTTTCTTCCGTCTGCCCGAATCCCGAGGGAACCTGCCCGGGCTTGAACGGTGGCAACACGAACAACAACAACGAAAACGAAAAACACCGTCATAGGCCTCTTTCCTCTTTTCACTTCGTTCCACCTAAAAGTCTCTGACCACTTTTCTTTACTAGTGTAATCAACAGGCAAAACCTGTCAAAGCAAAGCAAAGTGTTCTCAAAGCATGCAAGACTGACCTGCCGAGGGAAATAGGTCTGCTAAAACACCGACGGCAACAACTGGGAAGCTACCAGGTACAAGAAAGTCTGAACATTATTTTACCTACCTAAGTCCCATTCACAGAAAAGCCAAAGAGTTCCCATAGACCTAGGCCTTTGATATTTTAGCTAAAGTTTCACCTCCAACATTGTAACAAAATAAAACATATAATCCTTGATCCTGTCTCCTTGTGAGGGTAGGAGAAATATGCAGAGAATGAGAGTGGGTAGTTCAAAAGGTGTGGAAAGCAGAGGTCTCCCTGCCCCTTCTGGAGGCCAAATAGCATTTTAATCACATTGCAGAAGTGACACCCTCAAATCAGGACTTACCGTCAACATCTCTGAGGTCCTCTGCTTCAGGTTCCATGCAGGGTTGAGCACAGAGGCCAAGGTCAGGAAATGAATGTTCTTTCTTTTCTCGCTAAGGAAAGTGTGGTCTTGGAACCAACAGCATTGGCGTTTTCTGGAAGTTTATTAGAAATGCAGAATTGCAGACTGTTGGTCCCTACCTTGGGAATTCCCAGCTGAGATTCAAAACTGGACCGGTACAGGGAGAACAAAGAGAGATGGCAGAAAGAAGCAGGTGGCTCCAGCTCGATGGGTGGCAGTTTAATATGAGACTCATCTCAGCAACTGCAAGACCAGTAGCTGTCTGAACCCTGCTGCCAGAATCTTAAGAGGTTATATAGCAGCCTTAACGGTTCTGAGTCCATCTGGATGGTCTCAATAACAGTGTTCTTTCTCGTTTTATCCCTCAAATGACTCCAGCTGTGGGCAAGCTGGGAGGCAGGCAAGTTCAAAGAAGAGAAGACTCCCATTGCCTGGGGCCAGCCCTTGGGTCAAATGGTAATCATGGGCTTTCTCTGATACAGGTCCACCCCAGACCTGGTTGATCAGAGACTCGGGCACCCAGGCAGGATTCTGAGTTTTAACCAAGTTTTCAGATGATTGATTTACTCATTAAATTTTAAAAAGCCACTGCTCTATTCTTATGAGATTTATATTATAAAGTTTAAAACATTCGCCAGTGAAGACAGATAAATCATTCCCCATCGGGACTCTTCAAAAAAGCTAAAAGTAGGCCTAAAGCCTAGACCACTGGTTCTCAAAGTGTGGGACTTGGACCAGCAGAATCTCCACACCTGGAAACTTGTTTAAAATGCAGATTTCTTGTCCCATTCTAGAACTGCTGGATCAGAAACTCCGGGAGTGGAATCTAGCAATATGGGTTCTAACAAACCTGCATGTGAATTTGATACATGTTAAAATCTGAGAAGCACCTACCTAGAACTAAAAACCAGTCAATAGACCATATTTAGTGGTCTGTTTTGGCCTCTTTGATTTACCACACTAGTAATAAAACAAAGTCAAGTCATGAGGGTCACTCACAATGCCTACAGAAGAGCCAAACCAAACAACCCAGGTGAGGTTTGCTCAGGGTGCTCAAGTAGCCGGGTACCTGGCCCCATTCCTTATTGTTGGAAAAAATCTATCCCTAAGAGGGTCTGTATCCAGGAAGTTCTGAAGCTTACTTCCTTTAATTCTCCTACACCTGCCTCTAGGCTTCTTCTATCAATGTCTTTGTGAGTAAACTGTTCCTCAGCTGTTCTAATGATTGTGGAAGAGTGAATCATGGGAAGGGAAAAACATTATTGAGAAGCCTCTTCTAAGCCTTTTAATAGCTGTCATTTTAGAAGCTGTTCTACCCTACTTCTGTGATTTTGTTGCCTAACCTCATCTCCAGACATGGCCACCTATTTGTAGGCGCAGAAGACAGCTACCTACTTTTGCTACCTATAGCAGGTTGAATGGTGGCCTCCCAAATATGCATGTCCTAACCCCTGGAACTAGAGAATGTTTCCATATTTGAGGGAAGGAGAAAAGGTCTTTGAAAATGTAATTAAATAAGATAGTGAATTGAGGAGATCATCCTGGATTATCCTTATGGGAGAAAGACAGAAGGAGACTTGAAATAGAAGATTAGAAGACACAAAGAGAAGACAAGGTGACCCCAGAGACGAAGACTGATGTAACATAACCTCAAGCCAAGGGAGGCTTGCAATCATCAAAAGCTGGAAGATTGAAAGAATAGAATCTCCCCTAGAACCTTCAGAGGAAGGATGGTCCTGTCAACACCTTAATTTTGGATTTCTGGCCTCCAGAACTGCAAAAAAAAAATAATTTCTATTTTTTCAGATACCCCATTTGCAGCCATCAGTTAGAACATCCCTAGAAAACTGACACACTGCCTTACTTTCCTAAATGAGGAGATCAGTACAGCTGTAGGGTGTCAAGTGGAAGCCTTTAACTTTTAAAAATCCTTCAGTTATTTCATGATCATTCTCTAAGAGCCAGATCAAAAGACAGTTGATAAGGAGGAGATTGTTTCTGGTTTATCCACCTTCAACTCACCAGCCTTCTCTGTGTCAAGTTTGTGTTCATCAGCTTTGACTCTATGACTAGGTCGCTGCTCTAAACCCTCATACAGAGGTCTGTCATCATCACGCAAAGGCTGACAAATAACAAGTCATAATTTATCACCTCTCTTACCAATATTTAGTAGCTCTCAAATAGTTATTTTGTTGTGTTTTTGTGGTCTCCATTCCTATATTTTATTAGTATATAAATAATAAAAACACTAGACTAGATAAATAATAATATAAAGGACTAGAATTGCCATAGCATATGGATTGTTATGAGTCTAAACAGTTCAGACTTTAAGTTTATGCTTTAGAAGCACCATTTCTTGAATGTGTTAAGCCTCAGATCCCACTTTTATAACTCAGCGATCCTCATACATTTGGCTTGCACACTCATTAAAATAATTTTCAATACAAATACATCTCCTTTCACATTATCACACTGACATCTAAAATATTTTACCATAAGTTTCAACTGGTTGTCAATTTTGACAATTTAAAATAATATATTATGTATATTTTAATGTATCCAAATGGTGTCTAGGTGTTATTATTGTGCCCACTGCCAATTATTTAAAAATACATAAAAAACTCTTCAAGATTTGGATATTTTACATATTTTCTTCTATTTTCATATGCTATACACACCTTATAATTTTATAAAAAAATATTTTGTACCATGCATATGTAATTTATACTGGGAAGCCTATTATTGATTATACTTCTGCACATTCCTGTACAAATTATAAACAATACATAAATGGAAATTAACTTTTAAACTTTTCTGTGACTATATGTTTCTAAGTGCTATAAAATAGATTTTAAATGGGTTATCATAATAATAATATAAAATTTTCACAATGTTAACATATACTAAAATTTTCGATTGATTAATACTGCAGTTAAAAGTTAAATGTTATTTGAATATCCTAATGAGATGATGAGACTGCCTCCCGTGACAGGTATTTACTTGTCATTACTTCTTTTTATGTCTTTGGATTTTACGTGTGTACCATGCAGAAACACAAGAACCAGCCTCCCAAGAGGTAATTAGCAACCTCAACTTCAGTGGCTAAAGGAATCAAGTAGACAAACAAAATTGTCTGTATCTCGCATCCTCTATATACTCAGGCAAAGTCAGTTGTGGGCTCTGGTCCGTGCCTGCTGCATCCAGTATTCAGGCTGTCAGAGCAGCTGCCATCTTGAAAGTTGCTAATCACATGGAAGAGGAAGAGAGTGCAGCAATTACATGCTCCAGACCAGAAATGAGATATGCCACTTGGATTCCTAAAGCATTGGCAAGATCTGCAATTCTACTACATACTTGAAAGGTGAGACTCCAGAAATTCTTCGTGAGTTGCTGTACTGATTACCACAGTTTATTATTTTGGCCACTAAATATTTGACTCACTTCCCCTTTCATAAGCTAAATAGTCTCATATTCCTGTAAAGCAGACAAACTTAAAGTATAATTATTAGGTGTGGGATGAGAGGTGATCCTTTCTTTTATAATTTGGAAAAGGTATGAATGTGAAAGAAAAAATCAAGAAAGCAAAATTGTTGCAGCTCAGTTATAAGAAGGGAAAAGTTTAGGATTTGAGGATCTTGCAGTTAATTCCTTTAAAATTCCCCATGCCCAGGCACCCTTCAGAGAGTCTTTAGAGGGCCTCATGGCATACATAGTGAGTCTGATGGACACTGGTCCCAGCCCAATGGAGGAAAATGATTGTCTACTAGTTTAGGAAGACCACCTGATATTATATGCTGTTAACATTGAAGAAGCCAAATTTTAGGAGAACTAAATAATTTTTCCAAAAACTCATGATTAGTGACCTACAAAATTGGCACAGCATAACAATGAGATTAATGTAATTTTTATCCTGTGTGTATTTGAAGAGGGGAGAGGAAGAGACACAGATACAGAGAGAAAGGCAGAAGCTGAGAAGGAATATCTATATCTATATCTATCTATATCTATATGTATGTGTGTATATAATTTTGGTTGTTATGCTCATAATTCCAGATCCTGTCCACAGTAAAATGTCTTTTCTTTCTCAACTGCATCATGTATGGCTGACCAGAATAAAGTCAGCAATCATGAGGTGGGTAATTTTATATGATGCTGCAATTCTATCATCATGATTCAAGCCAAACTTCCTCCCCAGATTTATTTTGGTACAGTTAGTAAAGTAAAGAAAGGTGCCATTAAAAACATCTGTTGAATTATTTGAGCTCTTCGTAGATTATGGGTAAGCATGTACACAATTGTCAGTTCCTCCATTTTCTCCAAACAACACATGCCTATGGATTAAGTTTCAGGCAATGACTTACTGCCATGATACAAAGCATTCATAATTGTTTCTTTGATAGTTTCAAGACCCTGGCCCCCAAGGTCATCTATTATCTGCACTTTGCCATCTGACCATTTATCTAGTGCATTAGGATTGTCAATTCAAAGAACTGACCTTGCATTTTGATGATACAACTGCATATGAAGAAGTAGAGTACTTTTTTTTTGAAAGTCACAGTAGAATTGTAGGAAAACAGTAATAATTGTTTCTAAAGAACTGATTGTTTCTTTACATGTAAGTTTCTATAGTTCCACTTTTAGAATAAACTGACAAGGTTTGACAGATGCAAAACTGCTAGAAACTTTTATTACTAGGTAAAGAGGAATCATTTTTCTTTTTGTTCCAGGAAAATACATTCCCCATAGGCGGAAAAAATGAGCTCATTTCAACCTAAAAAAATCAATGGTCCAAAAAAAAAAAAGAAGAAGTAAGAAAAATTCAATGGGCCATATTTCATATAGGAAAATGATACCACTGATATATTGTCAATAAGACATGCTCTTTGAACTTCTTTCTATAGGAGAGAAAGTTTTCACTAAATTACCCACAGTTACTCATTTTTCTTTTTTCTTTTTTTCTTTTTCTTGACTAAAGACACTCTTGGGCTGACAACCATCTTTTATCTATAAAAACTAATTGATTTAGCTTCATTAACTCTACTCTCTAATCCATTGTTCCTCCAAGACTCATTAAATGTCCCACCGTATCCACATTGTCTTACATGAGTATCAAGTCCACTCAAACCTTATGAAGTTATACTCTGTCATCTAATGTACTGCTTGCTGTTAATTGTCTTTTATTTATTAATTGATGATAAGTTCTCTAAAAAAGGCAGGGTGGGGGGAAAGATGTCAATTTTCTGAATTTTCCATCAGAGCCACCAAAGGAAGTCAAGATGAATACAGCTCAAATATACAAAGGAAAGGTTCTTGCTTTACTTCTGGTTGGTGTTCCAAACCCTCAAAGGGTCTCCCACCAAGTCCATGTGGAGTGAAAGCTGGCGTGACTCTCTTTTCCAAAGACTAATGGCTGCTTGTTTGATTGGCTGTTTTCCCTGGAGCCCCATCCTGAGTCCCACTTGGCCTAATCAGGATGTATTGTGGTAGTAGATAGAGTCAGACACATTGTTGCTACCTGGTCTTCAAGGAAAAGAAAAACTTTACAAAGAAAACTAGTTATGGGAAAGTATTCCATCTCCATCTCTTGTATCATTATGAAATCAGGAGCACACTATCTACAGGTTCTCCTGTTTAATCATCTTTTCTATAGCTTGTTTACTTCATCTCAAAGCATCCACCCAAATCATAAATAATATATTCTTTGCTTTCTGTTTTGTTGACTAATTTCCTTAACAGTAGGGACTGGGACTGTGTTGTCATTTTACATCTACTTATAATTTAACACCTGATGTCTCATAAAATCACAACAAAGTGTGGTAAATAATTGACTAAATGTATAACAGAATATTATTCATCACATATATTAAAGCTTCTCTGTCTTGATGAGGGCTTGCTCTCTCTATTATTTTTGGTAACCTTACAATATGCTTCCATATTACCACATCTTTCCTCTTACCTCCAGTGAATTGACTAGTTAGGCCAGTGATTTTTTAGGATTGTTTCTGTTCCTCTCAAAGAAAGAGATACAGAGAGGTACCAGATAAAGCTTCACAGAGATCCAAGCAAAACTTGGCTATATTATTGTTTCTATTTGCTGAACTGGAACTGGTGGGAATAGCAGATTTACGAATGGATTGTTTTGTTTGCGATGTTACTCATGGGACCCCCTGAAATACTTTAGTATTTTTGTATGATTACTGGTGTTCCTGGTTCTGATAATATGTAGAGTAGTGAGTTTCAACCTATTTCACCTCATGGCACACATAAACTAATTACTAAAAGTCTGCAGTACACCAAAAATATAGTTTATTTTGCCAATCTGACAAAAATAGGTATACTTTTGATTCATTTACACTGGGCAGTTACTGTTATGTTGACTGTTGACTGTTATGTTTTTTATGTGAAAATCCAAAGGTAAAGATGTCAGTGCCCCTGAATAAATATTTTAAAAATATTTATTGCATATTTTAAAAATTCTTGGAGCACACCAGCTGAAAATCACCAATATAGAGTAGTGTGCATCACAATGGCTTGGAAAAATATTCATTATATGAGGAGGGACCTGAAAAATCAGGAATTATCTTCTGGAGGACAGGCACCTTGTAGTACAGGCTTCCCCTACTAGGTTAGTGTTCTAGGAACCCATCTGTTTAAGTGTACCAGCTGGCATTGTTGTGAGAGGTTGCATTCGGCTTCAGTGAATTTTTTTGAAGATTCTTTCAATGTTTTTGCCCATTTCATGATGGGTGATTTACTAATACACCTGTCCATACTATGCAGAGTGTTCAGCACTTTTTGAACAAAACACGGCCTGACCCCTCTGCTCCACCCTCCCTATTCACCCAGTCCCGATCCAAGTGACTTTTTTGTTTCCCCAGAGGGGAAAAAAAGTCCTCAAAGGGAAACATTTTTCCAATGTGAAAGAAGTGAAACAACAAACAGCAGAAGCACTAAAAGACATCAAAATTGAAAAGTTAAAAACTGTTTTGAACAGTGAAAAAAGGTCTCCATAGGTGTATTACATCAAATAGAGAGTACTTTGAAGGTGACTAAAGTTTAAACATGTAAGAATAAATGCACAATTTTTATAAATAAATTCCTGTGTTTTTTGTGGGGATCCCCCCTTGTACATGCATCTGCCTCCAAACCCAGATTCAGGAATCGAATTTCCAGGAGAGAAATTTGATCCTTTGTATTTTGAAAAAGCATCCAAAGTGATTTTTATAAGCATTTCATTGAAGTAGACAACACTGCAATGAAATGATGAACTACCATAGATTTTATTTTCCACTTCACATTACACCCAGCTATGTTGCTTAACACAGTCCATTTTATTAATCTTTAAAAAGAACCAAGGTTCTTTTATTAATTTTAATTGTTTATTATTTACTGGAGGCTTTGTTTTTATTTATCAGTTGCTATTTGAGGACTTTTTATTTATTTCAATATTTTTTGCTTTCATCTGTTGATTTTCTCTTTCCCATTCTCTGGGTTTATTTTGTTTTTGAATTGCTTAACTTATTTCCTCTATTCTAACTATTATCCTTCCCTTGCCCAACACTCATGCTGATTTCATTTAGAAATAAATTCTCTGTCATTAGTGATTTGCCCTTGAATTGGCCCAATATTGGTGTTGTATCAAATTACCAAAGCTTAGTGACTTAAAACTGTATACATTTATGATCTAAAAATTCTGTAGGTCAGAAGACTGGTGGACTCAGCTGGGTACTCACTTAGAGACTCCTGAGTTGCTATCAAGGCGCTGGCTAGCCTGTGCTTACTGGAGGCCTGAGGAAGAATCCATTCCCAGTCTCCTTCAGGTTGATATCAGAATTCATTTCCTTATGGTGGTGGGACCGAGGTCCCCTGTTATTCACATCTCACAGTGATTGTTCTTAGCTTCTAGAGGCTGCCTGCCCTCCCCACTTTTCCTATGCCCACTTCACCTGGCTCATGGCTTCCCACCTTCAAAGCCATCAATAGTGGGTGGAGTTCTTTCACACTTTGAGTCTTTCTGCACTCTGCTGCCTTGTCTCTCTTACCTACAGCTGGAAAAAACTTTTTGCTTTCATGGATTCATGTAATTGCTCTAGACCTACCCTTACATCTGCAAAGTCCATTTGCCATGTGACGAAACATATTCTCAGGTTCCAGAGATGAGGGTGTAAACATCTTGGAGGGGATCATTCTGTTTACCAAAGTCCTTAACATCAAAAACAAGCCTCACTGCAAAACTTATGACTGCATAACTCTAAAAACAATCCCTCATGTGCCCTATAATTCTAATATTTCCGTGTGTTAACTGATTGTAAACACCCACAAAATTGAGAAACCAGGACCACTTGTGACTATTCCAATAGGCTATGTGCCAGTTTTCATAAACACTGTCATTTTCAAAATAAAACCACTGTTCCTATAATCAAAGACATCACAAAAGATAAAACAATAGTGCTGGTATTGGCCATACAACAGAAAAACATAGTGTTACCTGGTGGAACGTGTTGGAAAAATAAGGGAGAGAAACAGAAAGAGAATTGCTTGTGAAAAGTTTGTATAAACTTAAAAATTAAACAGGGCAAAACTCTCATCAAGAGGTCACATTTGGTGGATTGAGCGTGGGCTGGGAATCAAAGTGTCCCAGGTTCGATTCCCAGCAAGGGTACATTCCTGGGTTGCAGGCCAGAACCCCCAGCAACCACACATGGATGTCTCTCTCCCTCTCTCTCTCTCTCTCTCTCTCTCTCTCTCTCCTCCCCCTCCCTTTCCCTCTCTAAAAAATAAATAAAGAAATAAAATCTTAAAAAAAAAAAGAGGTCACATTTGTTATTGCATTTGAGATTTGGGGCATTTTTCATGGAATTGTCTAACAAATTATTATATAGAGATGTTGCATTTACTTCATGAAGAAACAACTTAAATCTTTATTTGTTCCAGTGAATGTTTTGATTTTCTTCAGATTTTCAGGTATGACATGATAAAGTCTGAAATAATAGTTTGCATGAGCTCTTCACTATTTATATATGTACTTTTATTATTATGTTGTTTTGAATGTGCCTTCAAAGTGTTATATAAAAGTGTTTTAGGCAAATATTTTCTTGTTCTTATTTTTAATAGTAGAGACTATAATATTTCTTCATTAAATATAATGGTTGGGTAGACATATTATTTTTGGAGTTTTTATTGGGAATATATGTAAATTTTATCAATTGCCTTTTGGAACTTCTTGAGAAGATACTATGTTTTTTCTTCTTAGGCATATTAAAATGATAAATTTTATTAATAGAGTTCCCTTCTGCTAATTGAAATTAAAGTCTCCTTGGTTATGGTATATTATCTACAGTGATTAATTTATTTGACAATATTTTATTTATGATTTTTGCATGTACCCTGCAGACTTCATTTTTTTAACTTGTATCTTAGCAGAATTTGTGATCATTTTACCCAACTCATTTATTATCTAACAGTTGCTTAAATATTTTTAGAAACTGGGACTATTTCACATTTTCTCTAAGCTCTGAATAAATTTGATTACATGAAATTATTTATTATTTTTAAAGTGATCATAATTCATAAGTGTGGATCTGAGATACTTGTGGGGGTCTTACCTTGACCACTTCCCCTCCATTTCCCCAGTGGTTATTAAACTCTTAAGACATTATACTTCTTGAATTTTATTAAACCTGAGTTACCATTAATTGTGAGACAAATCATTATTGTATGTATCTAAGAACAAAAACCTGGCTATGGCCAAGTGGCTCAACTGGTTAAGAATGTCATCTCAATATACCAGGGTTGTGGTTCAATCCCTAGTCAGGGCACATACAAGAATCAACCAAAGAATGCATAAATAAGTGGAACAACAAATTGATCTCTCTCTCTCTTTCTTCCTCTCTCTAAAGTCAATCAAAAATAAAAATTTTGAAAAATCTGCCAATTAATTTATGACATATATTTTTTTAAATTTCTCAGAATTTATTGTCCATTTAATTGAAGAGATTTTTTTACATTCATTTAATGTAGATGTGTATCACATACCTCCTGTGAATGTACAAATATACAAATTATAATCTCCCTCTCCTTTCTGTGATGCTGAGTTATTACATGGTGACTTGAGAAAGAACTCTGTAACATGTATGATTTGGAGTATGTTATTCAATGTTTCATGATTCTCAGGTAAATTTGATAATAATAATTCTGAAACAATCAAATAAAACAATGAATGTAATGCATGCAACATACTGTCTGATGCATAGAAATTTCTCAATAAGTAATAGCAATTGTTATTTCTTGGGTTTAGTGTATGACATTCATCTCTATTTTCTAACTCTCAGTGTTTTGTTTATTTCAAATTTTATTTTTTGATAATTTAAATAAAAATATAAGAGGGAAAAAGTTAAATTTATGGTTTAACTGGTCATTTAGAAATAGAACTGTGTTCATTTTGAACATATAAATCCATAGTTTATTAATTATTATTTCAGTCATATTCCTTTTGTTCTCCCCAAACTGCGTGTTTGAAGGTACCACACAGTCTTTACTTTTTATTCCCAACTGTACGTGGCATAGAGCGAGGGAGAAAGGAGGCGCTGAACAAATGTGTATTGAGATAAGCCACAACCAAGCAGTTAAAACACTGTAATTTTCCTCCAAGCATTCATATTCAGGTTCAGTCTCAAACTAGATGAATGGTACTGTAGAATCATTACCTTCCCAGGACTGTTTCTGGGAGGCATGTGAAACATATCAGAGTTTCAATTCTGCTCCCAATAGACAAGTGTACAGATCACAAAACACATTCACTTGCCCTTCTAGTTGTCAGTCTATGCGGAGGATATAAGGATGGAATAGGCCCCAAAGGCAAAACTATCTTCTCATTTTTAGTGGTGACTAGGGCCAAGGTTGAGGCAGATTAACGGAGGTGGTGCAGGGCTAGTACAATTGTCCTCTGGAGAAAAAGAAATTCATTTCCAAGACTTGTCAATCATGCTCATGAAAGCTATATCTGTGCCTCTTAAAAAGAGAAAATCAACCTATATAATTCTGTAATATTTGGTTTCAGAATGACCAATTTTCCTTGAGTTTTAATGTGTGTACTTCAACCCAAATAAGTAGCAATAGCCTTAGGACAAGGCTTTATTGCATGTAACATTTTATTTTTATTTTATTTTTACTTAGAGAAAACTTTCAAAAATAATACAGGGAACGTTACTATATTCTTTTTTTTTTTTTCAGAATGACCAGTTGTTTTTCTTTTCCCTGTCTACATCTTGAATTTAGCCCAGTGAGACTGATTTTGGACTTCAGACCTCAGGACTGTAAGCATTTGTATTGTTTTATGCCACTGAATTTGTGATAATTTGTTGCAGCCATGGTAAGAAATTAATTAACCAGCCTTCTTATGCTTACTTTTTTATGTTATGTCCTTTTTTATCCTTTTATTTTTATCCTGTCATCTTTGAGAATGAACATAGATGAACCTTAATTTATATCTATTTTATTATCTACCTTATAACTAGAGCTTTTACCTCAATTACAGAAAATATAATTATTGACATTGTTGGAGTTAGTTCTCCTGCTTTGCTATATTTTACTAATTGGTTTTTTTTGTGTGTTTATCCTTTATGTTTTGAGTTAAACAAATATTGCTTTCATTTTCTATTTTAATTTGTTCACTGGATTTAGCTACAACTCATTGCATTCTTTAAAAAAATTCTAAAGTGTATTCTTAGAAAATAAAACACAATTTAAAGTAAATATTTTAAGTCTTTATATATTGTAAGAAACTTGTAATGGTATTGCATTAACCTATGTTTTTATAAAGAATTCTTTAAGCTGAAAAGAAATGTTATCAAATGAAAACTCGAATCTACAAAAATGCAAAAACAAAAGCACTAGAGAAGGCAAATATACACATAAATTATGAAACAATACAATGTATTTGTTAGTTATTTAATTCATTTTCTTCATATTATATCTTTTTTATTGAGTTCTCTATACAAATTCACTTGATATTTTCTTCTGCTTTTATGAGTATGCAAAGTTTATTAAGGAAAAAGATTCCTAGACCTTGTACTTTTCAGTTCTGGGACTATTTGTTTATTTTTTCTTTTTTATAGTTTCCTCTCTCTCTGAAACTCCACATCTGATTACTCATTATAACTGTATTTTAATTTAAGTTCTTGAGCATGCCTATAATAGCAGCTTTAATATGCCAGCTCACTAATTTCAGTATCAGGGTCATCTCACACAGATTCTAATAATTGCTTTTTCTCTTCACAATTAGTAATATTTTTCATATGTTTAGAAACTTTGATATTGAAAATTATGATGGACATTTTAAAGATACTGGATTTTTATTTCTTTTCCTGAAAAATGCAGATTTTTATTTTGGCAGATATTTAACTCAACTATACCTAAACCTCAGAAGTGTGGACCTGTGATGTCATCTGGATGTCATCCTGATGGTGTTTATTAACTGAAGTCCTCACTCACTTATTTTAACTGTTATTTTCTGGTAAGCCCTTGAGTTCTTCTCTGTGGATCTATAAATAAAAAGTCACTTGTGAAATTAGGCAAAGTTTCATACAAATTTGGGGACCTCTCTCTGCAGCTACTTCCATTCTGGGATTTCCCCCTCAATTTTCAGGTCTCTGGTTCCCCTGAATTTTATCTGTTATTGCCTTATGTCTTTAAGAGTCTGGCTATCTGACTGAATCCCATTTATTGAATATGACATAAAATATTGCTGTCAAATACCTTGATATAGTCTAAATTAATAACTATATAATCCTGATCAAGAAAATACAGATTAGATCTGACCATTCTGTGAGAGATGTTGAGTATTAATATGGCTATATCGGGGGATTAAGTATATTAAAAAACTGTCCCCATATCTTTAATCTTGGGTAATATAATTATGATGTATCTTGGTGTGTTCCTCCTTGGGTCCAATTTCTTTGGGACTCTCTGAGCTACGTGGACTTCCTAGAAGTCTATTTCAGAGAGAGTTTCCTACAAAGGAGTTCCCATAAAACTATCAGCTGATTTCTCAAAAGAAAACTTACAGGCAAGAAGGGGCTGGAAAGAAAGTATTCAAAGTCATGAAAGGCAAGGATCTACATGCAAGATTACCCTATCCAGAAAAGCTATCATTTATAATGGAAGGGCAGATAAAGCGCTTCCCAGGTAAGGACAGGTTAAAGGAATTCATCATCACTAAGCCCTTATTATATGAAATGTTCAAGGGACTTATCTAAGAAAAAGATCAAATAACAAGGGGGGGTGTAGTTGGGAGGGAGGAGGGAAGGGCTGGGGGTAATTGTTGTACTTGAACAACAATTAAAATAAAAAATACAAATAGTAAAATGACAACAAACTCACAACTATCAACAACCGAACTTAAAAAAATAAAAACAAAAACGAACTAAGCAAACGACTAGAATAGGAAGATTCACAGAAATGGAAATCACATGGAGGGTTACCAGTGGGGAGGAGAAGAAGGGAGAATGGGGGAAAAGGTACAGGGAATAAGAAGCATAATTGATAGGTACAAAATAGACAGGGGGAGGTTTAAAATTGTATAGGAAATGGAGAAGCCAAAGAACTTACATGTACAACCCATGGACAAGAACGAAGTGGGGAAGGAGTACTGGTGGGAGGTAGGGGTGAAGGGTGGAGGGAGATAAAAGAGAGAAAAAAATGGGACAACTATAATAGCAGAATCGATGAAGTATACTTAAAAAATATAAAAATATTTTTTAAAGACTGTCTCCAGGCTTTCTGTATGGCTTCATTTTAATATATGCAATAATTTGTAATAAAATGAATTTTTAAGATTTATCAAGAAACAGAAATCAAGTTATACCTTTTTATAAATTTCTGTTTTTTAACTTGGAAAGAGGATGAAAGACTAAAGATGTTGATTAAGAAATTGAAGGGTCGGGACCAATGTCTGATAAGAAATCATGTTGCTCTAAAAACCTGCAATATAGTGTCATCACTGAGAGCAAATTGCTAGATTACTTTATTCCACAGGATGCCAATAACAAGGTAATTTACTCTGTAGATATGCTGTAATTGCCATGTAATTAGAATAATTGCATTTTGGGGGTAGAATACGCACTTATGCTAGGTTGTGACTTCATTCTAGAGTTAGCCTGTATAATTTGGTTTTCAGATGTTGAAAACTTCAGATTAGTTTAAAATACTTTTTTTATCATAGCTTACAGACATTTCTTGTTACTAAACTGACATTGTTTTGAAAACATCACTGAATGGCAAAGTTCCAGAGTATCCTCTCTCTACAGCAATATTCACCTTTGGTGGTAAATATCCTCAAGTGTTTATTTTCAGTGAGTTTTCTAAGTTCCACTTACATGTTTCTTACTCCTGAATCTATGTCTTTCAACCCCAATCTTTCCTGAGTTCCAAACTGAAATATTCCAATATTTTTTCATTGCCTTCCACATAAACAAATAATAGACATATCAAAATTAACATATCTAAAATTCTGTATTCTTCCTAACCAACCCCAAACCATTCCTCCCAGTCTTTTTGATCGCAGTAAATGTTATTAATCCTGATACTTAGACAAAAATCTACTACAAGTTATTCTCGATTGTACTAGTTATTCCCTCATTCTCACATAAAATACATAGTCAAATATGTTCCACACCTGAGGAATTTTGCCACTTCCTCTTCCTTTGCTCAAGCCAGTACCTTCTACAGTCCTGATTCCTCCGACATCTTTTAATTTTCTTCTTGTCTTTGAAACTTTCTCTTTTATAGTTTTCTATAAGCAACCAATGATCTGTATTACATATAAATCATATCACAGCCCCACTTATTAAAGTCCCACTATTTATTTCCCATATTTACTTTTCTAATTTTATTTTTTATGCTATTACAGTTGTCCCACTTTTTCTCACTTTGGCCCTCCACCCAGCCTGACCCCCACTTCCATAGTCTCTCCCCTCACTGTTGTCCATGTCCATGGATCCTACGTGAATGTTCTTTGACTAATTTAATCCTAATTTCTTAGCATGGCCTAGAACACCCTCATAATTTTGTCCTGAACTACTTTTCTAATATGTCCTTTTTATTCACCTCTTGGTTCTGCAAAACCATAACGTCCTCTTCTTTTTATGTTTGTTTTTAAAAGCACTAAACTGATATCACCCTTTAGAGCTTTTACTTCTATTCCCACTCCTTGAGATGGTCTTATCCTATCCTGTTTTAGCCCTTACTCCCTTGCTTCATCCAGTTTTATTTCAAATGTTAACATATTGGAGATGTTTTTACTGTCTAGCCTACCTGACCCCATCCATCTTCACCCTGTCATGGTTCATCACTTAAATTTCTTTTTATTTTTCTTCACATCATTTATCACTTGAAATGACAGATAAATGAATAAATAGAAATATGCATGAATATATACATAAATTGATATAGGTATAAATATAGTTCGTGGATTTTTTTTAACCAGTGTCTTTTCAGACTCCTACTAGAATACAAATTCTTCAAAACCTAGACTTTTGTCTCTATAACAACCATATCTTCAGTTCCAAGCAGGGTATTTAACACATAGGAGAAGGTGTATAAATTCTGAAATCAAAATTAATTGTGAAGTGTTTTGAGTCAAAAGATCACAGAGATAATTAATGTAGAGGTAGAGCTAATATTCCATCCCTCATAAAAAACCAGTACCACTATGCAAATGGAAATAAAAGATGACCTCCGACTTGTTCTTCTAAAAGCAAAGAGCGGAACCACATGAGCCACCCCCTGCACACCCACTTTCCCATTTGACTTTTACATAATTAATTACACATTATGTATTTAAAATAGTTTTTATAGGTGAAAATATAATCTGTGTTTGTGGAAAGGGATTTTGAAAAATTTAAAATTTAGGAGAACTAGGAGCAAGAAAATTATAATTTCATGATTCTAGAGAATTACTTAAAACAATGGCATAAGTGTCCCATGTTTCTTATTCATTTTAATGCATTTGTCTATTAAAAGTCATCTCATTCCATAGATTTTAGTTGCGCTTTTTCCATGGAAATTTATAACATGAGCAGTATCTTGTATTATGTATTCACTGAAGAAAGTATGTGGTTTTCTTTAGGTATTATTTTTCAATTAAAGTTGACATTCAATATTATTTTGTGTTAATTTCAGGTGTACAACATAGTGGTTAACAATTATAATTTACAAAGTGATCTCTGAATAATTAAAGTACTCACCAGGCACCATACATAGTTATTAGAATATTGACTATATTCCCTATGTTGAATTGAACATCCCTATAACTATTCTGTAACTACCAATCTGCACATCTTAATCCCTTCACATTTTCACCCAGTTCCTTAATCCCCCTCTCCTTTGGTAACCATCTTCTGTGTATCTATGAGCCTACTTCTGTTATGTTTGTTCATTTATTTTGTTCTTTCCTTTTGCCAGTGTAAGAAATTTTTATTTTATTCTTGTTTTTACTTTTTTTCCAACTAAAGTTTACATTCAGTGATATTGTATATTAGCTTCAGGACACAGAGCAGAAGCCCAACAGTCACACACTTCAAAAAGCTCTTCCCCTTCATCCCTAGCCCTTACCTGGCACCACACAGTTATTACCATATCACCGACTATACCACCCATGCTGCACTCCTCATCCCCATTTTGTTCTTTAGACTCCACATGTAAGTTAAACCATATCTTTGTTTTTCTCTGTCTGACTTATTTCACTTAGCATAATACCATCTGGGTCCATCCACGTTGTCACAAATGGTAAGATTTTGTTCTTTTTTATGGTCAAGTAATACTCCATTTATATAGGTACTAAAATGTTTCTATCCACTCATCTACTCTTAGGCACTTGAGCTGCTTTTATATCTTGACTATTGTAAATAATGCTGCAATGAATGCAGGGGTGCATATGTTGTTTTGAATTAGTGTTTAACTTTCTTTGGATATATGCCCAGAAGTGGAGCTGCTGAGTCATGAGGCAGTTTGATCTTTAAATTTCTGAGATCCCTTCTTAATTTTTTCCATCCCACACTCAGTGCATGAAGGTTCCTTTCTCTCCACATCCTCACCAACACTTGCTGTTTATTGATTTATTGATTATAGCCATTCTGACAATTGTGAAGTGATATCTTATTAAAGTTATAATTTACATTTCTCTGATGATTAGTTATGATGAGCAGATTTTCATATGCCTATTGGCCATTTGATTGTACTCTTTGAAGAAGTGTCTATTTAGGTCCTCTGTCTACTGTTTAATCGGATTATTTGGGGTTTTTGGGAGTTGAGTTGTCTAAGTTATTTATAAATTTTGGATATTAATCCCTTATCAATGAGGTACCACTAGTGAATATATCCTTCCATTCAGTAGGTTGTATTTTCATTTTGTTCATGTTTTCCTTTGCCACACAAAAACTGTTTAGTTTGATGTAATCCCATTTGCTTATTTTTTCTTTTGTTTCCCTTTCTCAAGGAGATACATCAGGAAAAATATTACTAAGAGAAATTTCAGAGAATTTACTGTGTTTTCATCTAATTTTGTGGTTTTGATTCTTATATCTAAGTCTTTAATCTTATGTATGGTATAAGAAGTTGGCCTAGTTTCATTTTCTGCATGTATCTGTCCAATTTTTCCAGTACAGTTTATTGAACAGACTGTCTTTACCCCATTGTATGTTCTTGACTTAGTCCTATATTAATTGATCATATAGACATGGGTTTATTTCTAGGTTCTCTATTCTGTTTCTTTGATCCATGTGTCTGTTTTTATTCCAGTACCATCCTGTTTTAATTACTGTAGCCTTGTAGTATAATTTGATATCAGGTAGCATACCTCCAACTTTGTTCTTACTACTCCAGGTTGCTATGGCTGTTTGGAGTCTTTTGTGTTCTATACAAATTTATCCATTGTTTGTTCTTATTCAGTGAAAAATACCATTTGTTATTTTGATAGTAATTTAATTGAAACTCTGGATTGCCTTGGGTAGTATGGATATTTTAATGATATAAATACTTCCTATCCATGAGTACATTATAAGTTTCCATTTATTTGTACCTTCTTCAATTTCTTTCTTCAATATCTAATAATTTTCAGAGTACAGCTTTCACCTCCTTAATTAAAATTATTCCTAGATATTTTATTGATGCAATTGTAAATGGGACTGTTTTCTTAGTTTTCATTTTGGATAGTTCATTATTAGTGTATAAAAATGCAACTGATCTCTGAATATTTATTTTGTATCCTGCCACATGCTAAATTTATTTATCAGTTCTAGTAATTTTTTGATGGTATGTTTATGGTTTTCTCTATATAGCACTCTTTCATCTGCAAATAATAACAGTTTTACTTCTTTCTTTCAATTTTAGATTATTTTTATTTCTTCTTCTTGTCTAATTGCTGTGGCTAGGACTTCCAGTACCATGCTGAATAAGGGTAGTAAAAATAGGCATTTCTGTCTTGTTCCTGAACTTTTAACTTTCTCCTGGAGTATGATGTTAGTTGTGACTTTGCCATGTATGGCCTTTATTATGTTGAGGTATGTTTTCCTTATTTCTATTTTGTTGAGGGTTTTTATTGTAATGGAGTACTAGATTTTAGTAAATTTTTTTCTGCATCTATTGATATAACGATTTTTATACTTCATTTTATTTATGTGGTGTATAAGGTTAATTGATTTGCAGGTATTGAACCAACCTTGCATTTCAGGTTAAATTTCACCTGATCTTTTTAATGTATTGCTGAATTTGATTTGCCAATATTTTGTTGAGGATTTTTTGCATCTATGTTCATATTATTCTATAACTTTTTATCTTTTTTCCCTTTGAAATCAAGATAGTTCTGGTCTTATAAAATGAAGTTGGGAGCCATCCCTTTTCTTGAAATTTTTGGGATAGTTTGAGAAGGATTGGTGTCAATTTGTCTTTGAATGTTTGGTAAAATTAACCTGTGAAGCCATTTGGTTCAGAACTTCTGTTTGTTGGAAGCTTTTTGAATACTAAATCTATTTCATTGATTTTAATCTGTTCATTCAAGTTTTCTGTTTCTTTTTGATTCAACCTTATAAGAGTATATGTTTAAAGGAATTTATCCATTTCTTCCAGATTGTCCAAATTGTTCGCATATAATTGTTGTATTTTTAAAAATAATAATCCTTTGTATTTGTCAGTTGTTATGTCTCCTCTTTCATATTGAACTATTTATTTGGGTTTTCTCTCTTTTTTTCTTGATGAAGTATGATTTTGTTGAAACATATTATCTGATCTTGTCAATATCATTCACCTCCCTGTTTCTGCTCCCATATTTATGGGTATTCAGGTTGTTTCTAATTTTTGTTATAAGTAATAATAAAATAATATTCTTTGACACATTTTTGTAAGAACATATACTTGTGAAAACATTAGAGTTATCGGTAATTTATGTGTGTTTGATATTGAAGTACAAATACACTTTCTCTTACACACACACACAAATTTTTGCAACAAACTTCACATTTCTAACTTGGGGGAAAAGAGACCAATCTCATTACCTGAGCTTTTTTGAATTTTCTGATTTTTAAGTGACATATTGATTAGTGAGGAATTTTGATAAGCTGCATCTTTTTGGTGTTTCTGAGAGCGGATTGCAGCATGTAATTCACCAGAGTCCAGCTCACCTGCTGTTTATCATTTCGACAGAAATTTGCCAAAGTCTGAATATTGGAACAATAGACAACATTTCTTTATAGCCCCTATTTATCTTCATCATAAATTCCTATACTTTATTACCAAAGGAAATGGAAACTTTCTTTGCATAGACCAATTTTCAATACTATTTCCACTTTCTTTTTTTCTATGAAGCTTTATTTTATTCACACATAAGAAAATGGAAATAGAAAATAATAGTTTTGTTTTCCATCTATATTCTCAAAAAAACACAATGCCTTTCTTGTATTTCCTACATGTACTTAATATAAACCTAAAGTTTCTAGACATCACTCCCTAAAGTTTATAAATGTAACTCTAACCTAAAAGCCTTGCAAATGAAAAGACACAGACAATATATTATGTGTTTATTGCACAATGACCCAAAAATGTTTATTTTCTGAAGACTCCATTGAGTTATATATGAGATGATACATCAGTTTTATGCTTTTCACAATGTTTCATCAGTAACAGCCTTTGTTTATCAATATATCAATATTAGCCTAATTATACATGACTCAACATAACTGTGAAGTAAATGAAGAACTTAAATGTCAAGAAAAGGATATAAAAGAACCCTATCTAGCTAAAATATATGTTTTATACTGCACTGGAGGAATAGTGCTTCAAGGGGAATCTATACACTGTCTCCAAGGAAGCCAAGGGATTATTCTGAAATTGAAACAAAAAATCATCTTTCTAGACATTTGAGAATCTGTTAGGTCTTTAAGTTTTGCGTCTTCAGGGAGGATGTGACAGACCGCATTTATAACACGTTGCTGATGCTAGCAGCTGCCTCTGTACACGATGTCCATTTGCCTCTCCTCCCAGGCCAGCTGCAGGCTTTACTTCCTCAGGAATAAGCTACGCAAGTGCCGGGGCTCCCTTATGTTATATTCCGATTAAGCTTCTTCTTTCTCATAAGTACTGAAAACAGTTTCTCCAGAGTGGCCCAGTTGCACCCAATGGCTCTCCAGTGAGGATGGGTAGTATCTAGTGTTACAGAAAATTGTGTTTTTCTTGTTTTCACTCTTAAGTGAAAGCCTTCCCAGGATACTTAATCCCACCCTCTCCAGTGAATCATATCTTTTCTAATTGGTTGCTTTGGATTTGTGAGTAAGATCCTAAAATGAACAAGTACTGTCTTAGTGATTAGATTTTTATATCACATACCTAGCAATAGAAAATTAGATATTTCCATCACATTTCAGTTAAATGTCATATGAATCCAGTGAGTGGCAGTGGTCAGAATGATTGATTGAATTGATTATTGCTTCACTGACTGACTAGATTTCTTTTAGAAATTGAAATTAATCCAATTAAAACCAGAATCCATTGCCTCTGGCACATTAAATTAAATTGTGATATGGGACCTCTGAGCTTGAGCTCTAAAGGGGAATAAAATAATATTAGCATCTTATAAGAAACCATGGCTCTCTGTTCAATATAATCCTGACTTCTTACTAAAATTACATTCTACAGTCCTAGAGAGCCTTTTAATTTAGCAATTTTCCAAGGATTTTTACATATGTCACCTTAGTTCCAATAATCAACAACAACAAAAAAAGTCATGTTCAAGTATAGACAATTAAATAAACTATTAATCAAAAACATTTTAAATGACCTACTTACTTAAAATAAGGAATTGGTCAAACAAGAGGAAATACCATACTAACTTATGGTCCTGCACATGTCGATATATTGGTCTTTAATTTTGAATGGGTTGTTTTGTTTAGTTTTCTAATTTACTAACATAAATTAATACTGTGGTTATTAACAGCATTGTAAAGTTAAGACAATTGCATAAAGAGAGATGATAAATAAAGGGCGTATCTAAGGAAAACAATTGTCAGTGTGGAAAGCAACAACTGCAGTCAAGGATACGTCCCCTTCTCTGCTCTGCCTGTGGTTTTTTCCATGTAAGAGCAATACGTTCACTCAAATTCACCAAATCATGGAGAATAAGTAATTTTACTAAGTTTTATTGATTTTTTAAAATGAATAATTTTCTTTTATTTTCATGGCAGGAATAGCAAATGAACTCTAAATTAAAAAAAACATAGGTGTAAAGCTTGAAAGGCAGTAAGTTGGGAAGTTATCTTCAGCCATACCGTTTTTCTTCTGCCTTCCTCCAAAGTCTCCTTTGCCTGTGGTGAGACTGTAATTCCACAAAGGTTTTTATAGTAGTGGACAACGCTAAGTTAGAGCCACGCTGTTAGCCCAGTTCCTGGTGCAGACACACTAAACTAACCAATAGTTTCTGGGAAATTGATGTAACATGCACTGACCTGTTTCTTCTGATATAGCCTCAGAGCCCTAGACAACATCAAGAACCTCTTCCTGGTGACATCTGCAGAGCTCTCTGGAGCAGGATAAGCATACTGTGCATGCCAAAAAAATGAATGTGTGAGTACATAGAAGTATTACTCACAGAGTTCTAGTTGTCTCTTGATGGTGCTTAGCTATGACCTCTCAAATGTGCAGAGTGATAGAAAGAAACTAAAATTAAATACGTTCACAGAGCTATGTGCCTCCATTCAGAGCAGTAAGTGAGAAGTGCCCTCAGATGCACCATCATTCTGTATGAAGAAGAGTAAGGAGGAGAGAAGCTACAATAAAAACAAATGTACACAAAGGTGGCATGGCCACTGAAAGACCTGGAAGAAAAAAAAATAGATACCATTCTCGAGAGAGGTCCTGTCCAGAGGGTGGACAAATAAAACAAGAGGACTGATGCCGAGAAATTTACCTGAGATACAACTTCTCTTTGTATGGGAGACTAGCCCTATGTGTTGCTGTATTATCTAATGGCATGCTGCTTCTACTTTGTGTGCATAGTTATTATTTTAAATCAGGGCTGGTATAATCTCTCTGACCAACCTCAGTGTATGGGAGCCTGGAGCCAAAATGTTTTATTCATGAATGATGTCTTTTTTTAATAAACTATAAAAATGTGAAACAATAAAAGTGATATATACCTAATAATGAGTGAACCAATAAACCCACTGGGCAACTTTGCTCTGCAAGTGGGAAAAATTGACTTTGTATAACAAATTGTAGAATTATTAATCCTGTTTGAAACCCTTTTTATATCACACCATTTACTTTAATTCTTACTAGTTTGACTATTATCATACATTATGCATTTTTCTTGTTACTTTTTGGGAGGGGGAGTGGTGACGAAAGTGTACTCTTGAACTTTCAAGGCCTCCAAGCAAGTTCAGGGAAAGGCCCTGACCAGCTGGCAGAGGGAGAGGAGAGGGAGGCCCCCTGGCTGTTGAAGGCTCTTTCAATATTGATTGACAGAAACCTCTAGTTTTCCTCTGGAAGGATGTTCTTTCTCCAGGCAGGGTGAAAGAAAAGCAAATGCGAGAAATAAGCAGGTGCTTGCCTCCAGTGGCTTCCAGAAAGTTTAGCACCACACTTGCCAAAAATTTTTCTTCTACAATTAAATAAATAAGTAAGTACAGATAATATCAAAGCCCTGAGATTTTTAAGGTATTATGAAAAAGAAAACAACTATGTAGGTGCTGAAACCCATATTAAAAAGTTGGCTTCCTTGTAAAGGATCATCCATACTAGCAAGGGAAAAACAACAACAGCAAAAACAGAAAATATTATAATGTCAACATACTTTGAGGGAACACTATTAGCAATTTAAATATGCAATGACCTAAACTTGCATTAATAAATTATAATGAGAGAAACACAGCAGACTTGCTGGATTCCCATTACAAGTTTTATACATTTTGAGAAAGATAGCTCTCATCCACCATATTTTTTGCAGGATCCTCAATTATGTACACCCTAGGTTTTAGGATTTTGTCAGATGCATGCCACACTGAGAAACTCTGGACTCATCCTCCCATATGGAGGAAATACAAGGGGATAGATAGATAGTATTAGTAGGGGAAAGTAGGGGCCACAACATAATGTCTGACTCTCAGCTTCTCAGAATTGTGGGGTAAATAGGCTATTATAGGAGAGTAGGGATAATTACAAAGGTGTATTTCACTTGGTTTCCTTTGGGGCATTTTCAGTAAAAGGTGCTACAACATTGATAACTATAGCCCTGAGGGCCTCAGACCTTCCCCCTGGCGCTGGGGGAATATCATCCCCCTTTAGCAGGTGATTCCAAACTACAGCCACTTTGTGCATCAGTGGGGATGCACCCAGCGTGGGAGAAGTGAAAAAGAGCAGGATGACCATAGGCTGGTTCTGTGAGGGCTGTATGAAGACTATTGAAATCTACACTGATTCCCCTAGTGTGGTAGCCCGAGAAACCCGCGCTACTTGCAGATCAGGGGATGGGATCTGGAGGGATGGAGCAACTTCTAAAAGTATCACCTAGTATACAAGGAAAGGTAGGAAGTAGAATTCCAGTTTTCAGATTTCACTGTAGTTTTTGTATAGGTACATTCAAACTATTGACCCATTCAGGCATTACACAAATATTTATTGAGTATCTACTATGTGTTAGACAATCCTGAACCCTGGGAAAACCATGTTGGTGTCGTATGATTTATGTTCCAGTCCCATTTAGAGCAAAACAACAACAACGGTAATGCATAATTATATGTTAAACAGCAAAAATGTCTATGCAACAAAAAATAAACAAGATAAGGAGTTTGAGTGTTACAGAATGATTATTATTGATAATTGAATCAATGGACCTTTGATTAGGAGGTAAAAATTCAGCAGAAACATGAAAACAGTGAGTGAATAAATCCTGCAATAATTCTGGGGACCAGACTACTAACCAGAGGGAAGAGCAAAGATAGTAAAGCAGGATGGAGCTTGATCTACCTGAGAAGCAATCAGCTGGAGAGCTGGGATGGCCTGACCAGGAGTATGGCTGAGAGCGTGAGGACAGGACATTGGTGGGTGGACAAAACCAGATCCTTCTGGGTGTTTGTGGGCAATAGTGCAGTGTTTGTCTTTTACATTGTTGTGGAAAACCATGGTAACTTTGGGGCATGGCATTGAAATGACTTTTTTTTCAAAATTTATATATTTACTTATTTATTTTTATTGTTGTTCAAGTGCAGTTGTTGCCATTTCCCCCCACCACTGGCCCTCTCACCAGCCATCCCCACTCCCCACCCTGCTCCTACACCCCCCTGGTTTTATCCATGTGTCTTTTATAGATGTTCCTGAAAACCCTTCCTCCTTTTGCCCCCGTTTTCCCCTCCCACTCCCCTCTGGCTGCTGTCAGTTTGCTTTTATTTCAGTGTCTCTGGTTATATTTTGCTTGTTTGTTTGTTTTGTTGGTTAGGTTCCACTTATAGGTGAGATCACATGGTATTTGTCTTTCACTGCCTGGCTTATTTCACTTAGCATAATGATCTAATATATATTTGTAAACAATTCCTCGAGCTACTGTGTGGAGTATAGTAGCTCAGGGGGTAAAGAATGAAAGCAAAGAGGTCAGTCAGTTTAATAGCTAAACTGAGTTGTTCAGTAGAGGGAAGTAGATGATGGTGACTTATATCAAAACTATTAACTGATGATAGTGAACAGATTCATCATGTGTACTGGGAGAAATGAGCCTATATTATTTGTTAATTGCTTTGCTATGGGAGATGGTGGAGGTGGGAAGGTTCACTTAAGCACCTAGATGAAAGATTGTACCACTCATTGAGATAAAGGTAAGTAGTTTGAGGGTCTAAAGAGTGTAAGTTTTTTCTTACCTAAGTTATGTTTCTGATGCCTAGTGGTTACCTAGATACATTACCTATCTACAAAGGGCTAGTTTCATACATAAAATGGTAATAGGTATCCCAGTAACATTTTAGGTTATTGGTAGAATTATAAATTCAAATGAAGACAACCTGTACAACATGTTTTTTTCCCTAGCAGATATTCTAGTTATTTCAGTAAATAGAATCTCCCATTTCTTTAGTAACTTGAAGTGTTCTCCTTTTTTCTCTCTCTCTTTCTCTCTGGAAGGTAGGGGTAAGGTAGATGGGAATGAAATGTTTAATAATGCACTGCCACCTCTGTACATAATTCCTAATAGAATTATGAGAAGTCCCATAATTCCCACAATGAGGTGCATCACTGTAAATATATGTAGAATACAAAGCCATACCATAGATATCAGTGAAAACTAGAAGAAACATGTTTCATAGACTTTCAAGTTGCAGGTCTAGGTACATTGTGCCTGATTAGCCTGACCACAAATTGTTCGAGGTGTGAATACCTATGCACTGTGACTTTGCAGGCCTCTTAATGCCACTCAGTCCCCACCTCACCTTCACTGCTCTCCTGAACACATTTATAGACTCATTCCCGATGTTTGATGATATGGAGGACAACCAAACTGAGGTCCAGTGAGCCCCGGTGACTGATTACATGACACTATGTCCAATATATTATTTACAGTACTCAATATATTTCATTATAATTATTTGTTCACAAGCTGTGAATTCCATTAGGGAAGAGAATTTATGGTTTTTATCTAGGTGTCCCTAGAGGTGAGCACAATGACTAGTATCTACCATGTATTCCATGTGCATTTTTATGTGTGTGAATAAAAGGATGTGTCCATTAATATTGGAAACCAAATTTTGATGAAGGCATTAATGAATAGAAACATAACATTACAATTCTACCTTAATTAAAATAGCAATTTATTTTATATTTTAAAATTTCAAAAATAACAATGTAATATCTCAAATAGCTGGGATTGTGTTGTAGAATTTGGCTAGTTCACTAACGTATATGAGGTTTTGCATATCAGCTTCTGGATTACTAGACTTACAATATTCTTGAAAATTTGTAGTGAAAAATATCTTAGCATCCATAATAGGAAGAATTTTGAAAGTACAGTGTGATCCTGCAATCATTAATATAAATTTAGAAGGCATAAATTTAATAAACTTATGTTGAAAATATAGGTGGGCACAGAAATAGTTTAAGTAAACTGATAGATTTAACTGATATTATAAATAAAAGTGCAAAAACATTCACCAAGTGTCTGTGATTTGTCCCTTTTGTGTGAGAATCTTTTCAAAGAAAATATAATACCAGGCCTTCCCAGATATACAACCCTCTTCTGAAAGGAGTGTGGATTTGAACCATTTCTCCTGTTCTTATGTAACACCAAGTAGCAATTCATCCTTCCTTATCTTACCAATAATCAATCTTCCCCACGCCTCCCACTTTCTGAAATATCCATCTCTGAGACCAGTTATCTCTTCTTCATCCAGTGGCATCTTTCAATGAAAGGATGGGAGACATTTTCCAACTTAATGTTTTTATATCCTTTGCAATCTAACATTACTTATGGTGCAGGCTTGGTCTAGCTTTTCTGAATGGACTTCCTAGGAAAGATGCTATAGCAAATAGAGCCACTTTATCCACCAACCTGGCAGGCTCAGATTTACTCACCTCATTTTAAGCCATTCATTTCCAAACAGCTGGGGGAGAGAAACACAAACACCTTTATTTTAATAACTGCCCTATAAAGGTATTTGTTTAACTTCTCTAGAGAGAGAGTTAAAGATAACCTCCATGTTCATGAACTGCTGAAGATTAAGGGGTGTGAATCTACCCCTCCATATGTTTCATTCTCACACCTTAGTCTTGTATATACAAGTTGGACCATAATCAGGATATACTGAGGCAGGGACAGCACTGAACAATTTAAGACAGTGACCTTGCCCCTGGACAGACTTTGTTTTGTTCCTTGCATGAGTAGCTTAAAGGATTTACATGCAGTTTTATCTGGATGTAGTAGGCACCTGGCAAAATCTTATGCATATTAATCTCATGTGGTGTATTCATCTTCTTACATGCCACAAATATATTTTTTAAATCTTTGGTGCATCAAGCAAAGTATCATCCTACTATATTCTTTAAGGACTGAAAAAAAAGTACTGAATGATGCATTAAATTTCTGAAATTGTTGGACGTAGGTCGGTATAGAAGAGCTTGCCCTGCTAGAAGAAGGAGGATGTAGTGCTATTCTGTTACAGCAAAAACAAAATGCTTTATGGCTCTCAGAGTTCCTAAGGGGATCACCATTAAACCCTGGAAATTATTTTTTATCTACATCATGAGAGGGGAGTAAGGGCAGAATGGTATTTAAAGCTTTCCCTTTCAGGAAAGTTTGTAGCATTTCAAAGCCTTTGGTGTCTCCAGCTTGAACTAAATCAGCACAGCCATAAAAATGTACCTCCTCCCCCACGAACTTCCACACTGGCTGTTTTAAAACCTACTGCAGTATAAGTAACACAGAGAATTTAAGACATTTTATCGTCTGGACGATAAGCTTGAATGCAGAGCTTTACAAGGATCTATACATGAATTAGTCACCTTATAATTTTATTGACTCAGTAACGAAGATGGAGACATGTACCGTGACAAGAAAAATCATGACAAAACTTTAAGTCCTTGATTTGGGGATGTCTCTCTCACATAAAAGTAAAGTGCAGATATAATTTATGGGGAAAGAATATGTTGGTGTTACTTGTGGATATTTTTTCAAATCAGACTTCCTGAAATACTTTCATCTGTTTTTAAACCACATTTTGCTCCTGGTTACTTCATACAAATGAAGTAAGGGATATATTTAAAGGAATAGTGAAATGTGGTCTTTTCCTTTTAGTTAGAAAATATTTCCAATATCTCTGAAGAAAAAAACAAAAACAAAAAATGTATCCTGTTTGGGACAGGCTAATCTGCTTTCTATTCTTTCTCATGACAATCTGTCTCCCTGTCCCACTGGGATGTGCTTACCCCCTTTTCCTTCCCTCCCATGCAACAACACACTTACTGAACACTTACCACACCAGGGTTTTCACCTTATCTCTGCATGCCTTTCCTTATATTGATTTCCCTCAATGGAGCTCCCTTGCCCCAGAAATTCAACTCAGCCTTCACTCATCTGAGGTTTTCTTAATTATGATCAAAGGTGTGCACAACCAATACCTACTGACTACCTTCTATATGTAAGCCACCAGTGTCTATTGGCAAAGTAGCTATTGTAAAACAAGATCTCAATTTATATATGTATTGTGTATATACATGATCTATATGTTATATACATGATTTACAAAAGAGCAAGAAAGAGGGAAAGAATTCATCCTTTGTATCTTTCATAGCACTAAGTCCAAGAAGTATCAAGTTATCATACAAGTAAGGACCCTGTTTCCAAGGCAGGACTTTTTTAAACCAAGAATCAGGGCTATTCATGTGTTTAGATGATGCAGAAAAGGAAATAAAAACTTAACAAACACACACGCACCACTGTTTATATACTTTTAGAAAACTGAAGTGGGAAAAGTATTCAAGGTCAAATTTTATTCAAATTATGTTATTAATGTATTGTTTCAAATATTACAAGGCTGGAATGTTATGCATGCTGGTCATCACCACTAAGTCACAACAGTAGGAAGAATTACCAGGAACGGGGACACAATTGTGATTATAGATGTCAGCTTTGGTCTCCATCCAGCTCTGATGATGTTACAAAATGTCAGAAAATGGGGTGCATATTGACATTAAAAATCACTTTGTTGATGCAATTCTTAAGGGCTTCTCGGTTGCAATATCCATTCTAAAGGAAACATGTAGTAGTAACTGTGCTTATCTTCATCTTTCCAACACACTAGATTGGTCTGTGGTTGTTTGGCGGCAGGGTGAGTTTTGATTTCTAAAATCTTTATTTACATAAACTCGAATTTACCCAGAACAAAGCAAAACCTTCTTGTGCAGCATCTCATTCTGCTAATCTTATTGGCAAGATATGGTACCATACAAATTTTTTAAAAGTCTTGGGGAAAATAAGGAGCTTGAAAATGATCAAGCTGGTCTGTGGCCCAAGGGAGAGGAAGACCAAGTAAGCAAGGCCTCTGCCACATGATATCTTCCACTCCACAGAACTCATTTATTTTGAATTTTTGAAGCAAATCCTAGAGAAATTGTCAAACATGCAATTTGCCTTCATTTTGTAACAGTATAAAACTATTGTGGGCTCAGATGGTTTCTGTTCACATGCTCTATTCCCCACCACAAGTGTCCTAAGAGAAAAATACCAATTTTGTTTTGAAAAAGATGCTTTACTGAAAGAATATATTGGAGGTGGAATTTCTACTGGAACCACCTGAGAAAAGTATTTCTTTGTACTGATTTCTTTGTAGGGATGAAATCCAGAGATACCTGTGAACACTGAAGAACTATTTCAGAGGATCGTAATGGTGCTCTTTGACCCGGAGCTACCCTCATTTTGCAAAGTGAGAGAAGAGAGGTCTTATTCCATCTGCTAATGGTTGCCTTACTTTTATAAATCTTGGATTTACGTAGGTTGGATTCATCAACATTTGCTGTCATCAAAGGTAAGGTTATCATTGGTGGACAAAGATAATATATCAGTTTGTGTGTATGTCAAAGATCACACAAAATGTTTCTTTGTTATTCAGGCAAATTTTAACTTAATAGAAATTCACTTGTAGTGTAATTGAATCTGAGCTTTTATTTGATTAGCATAATTTTGTTATATACCTTAAAAATGATCATTTTTTAAAAAAATGTGAGAGAGCATATACATATATACAAAAACAAAGCTTAGAAAAATAGTATTTGTGACATAAACATGTATCATAGTTTATACTCATACATCATAAATGCTGATATGTATTCATAATTTTTGAACAAATGAGAAATAAAAGACAATTATTCTTTTCAAATTCCACAAATAAATGTAAAAGGAAAAAAGGAAATATAAAAATCACTATTAAAAATCAATACCACAGTAAATATTGACACAGATAATTTTCACTAAAGGATCCTAAAATCAGTGGTTAAAAGTTTAAGGTCAAAGGGTGTACACAATTCTCACAGTATTTTTCCCAATGTATTTATTAGCTACAGTGAAGAAAAAGGTAACCTTACAGTGTAGAAACTCAGAAGACATCACTTTAATTAAATGATCACAGTTAATATCACCAGTAATAAGAGATAACAACATCATGAACTCTCTTGACATGATATATTGAGAAAGACACAATGATTGCCAGGGTATTGCTGCTAAAAATACATGACCGCATCCCAGTTATGATAAAATATCAGATGAACCCAGTTTGAGGAACATTCTACAAAATAATTTGTTCTATTCTTTAAAGTGTTAAGATCATGCAAGACAAAGAAAGACTAAGGAACCATTAGAGACTAGAGGGACCTGAAGAGAAAGATTGATAAATGTGATGTGGGATCCTCCATAGATTCTTGGAACAGAAAAAAAAGTAGTAGAGGAAAAACTGTAAAATTTAGTAATATTTGTACTTTAGTTAACAGCATTATACCAATTCTCATTTACTAATTTTGAGAATTATGTCATAGTTTGGTAAGGTATTCATCTTAGCGGAAACTAGGAAGCAATATATTGGAACCCCCTGTAACCTTTTGAAACATTTTTTAAACTTTTAAGTTTAAAGTAACTCCAATAATTTACTTGAATTAAATTTTGAATTAAATTTTCAGTGAAAAAGTTTAACATTATGTATGTCTGTATATGTATCATAAATTATTTACCAATAGATAATATAAATTTGTTTCTATTTTACTGGAGAGTTCTCATGTTTCATTAGATTTTGATAATTGATCCCAAGCTATGAAAAACAAAATTACTTCTCTAAAGACTCAAGATAACCATCTTCCTTGTTTGACTCTATAGCACAACTTTTCACATTCTCTAACACCTTTGCATCTTTTCTGTAGCCCCTTACCTTTCCTCAAGTAATTTCCCCTGTTTGACCTTGTGAATTACTAAGGTTATCCCAAGGAACAAATTGTGGGCCAAGTTCTGTTTTATTTTTTTAGATTGCCCAGAACAGGAGTCTAAAATAATGTGTGGCCTAAGAAGAGAAAACAACGAGGATCCAGAAATAAAAATGTCTTCAGTGTCACAAAGCAAGAAAACTCAATTACTAATCACAATTCTTAACATGTGATGTTGGCTCTACTTCCAATTTGCCATTGAATCAGCAAACCTCTGAGAGATTTCTAGTTTATTACGCAACCACCACCATCTTGGAACTCCCAGAAGCTGAAGTGTCTCTGAAGCAGGGATAACAACTAACCTGCAAAATTACTGTGAATATCACAGAAGAAATGAGGAAAAAACCTCAGTGCCTGGTAGTGGTGAGTGATAAGTAAGAGCTGTCTACATATCCGTTTGGTATTTTCAAAGACAAATCAAGACTGAGACAAAATTAAGGCTGAAAGACTTTCTAATTGATCTACAGGTATATTTGGCATGCTTGGTTGACTGCAAGAGGACAAGTAAGCATTTCAAGGACATGTTAAAGAGGAAGAATGTTCAACATTAAGATGGAGAGTTTTCTGTGGCCAACCAGTCACACCTAAAGAATGTCATTGTATTTTTTTCAATCTTTCTAGAAGTTTGTGGGTAGTAAGCACAAGGTAGCTGGTGCATAAGAGGTAACAATTTACAGATTTCTTTTATAATAATTCTGGAATGGTGTGTGCCTCCATGAGTGAATACAAATGTTTGACCAAAGATGGAATCACACAATAAGGATGATTTTTAGCAATGATGAGGGCTGTAGCTTTTCAGCACAGAAATGCTTTAACTTCTCCAGAGTTTGGCATTTGAGGAGCTTACTAGTGTATGGATTAATTAATAAAGTTCAGGAAGCCATAGTTGTAGACCCTGAGGAGGAGTCTAAGTTTTTCACCGACTGGTTGTCTGTTTTCATGAAACTTAGGAAAATCCTTAATAAGGGCTCTTAATTACTCCTAGGACCACGGTTTAAATTCAACCAGGCATAAGAGCTAGATGAGTCCATAAGGGGAATTGTCAGAGAGAACTGGAAGGAAGCTTGTGAGGAACAGGTTCAGAGGACAGAGGTCAAGGCCATCCTGAGGGTAGGAGGTATAGTGAGCAGAAAGGCAGGGCATAAGGGAGTGCAAAGCATATGGGAAGGTGTGGTTTTAATGGGAAAGGCTGCCCATTGTTCAGCATCACCAAAATCTTTTCTAACTTTAGTCGAAGAGTCTTTTAGAGAAGCTAACTGGGAGTCAGAATTTCACTTAGAAGCTTCACTATACCAATTAAAATTTTGCCTATTGAGTATAAGCAATTTTATCCCCCCTTTTCCTGCTATCTCTCAAATGTATAATTTTTTGCTAAATCAAATGCTCCCAAAAGTGGCACTGGAGACTCACTTCACAGACATTCTCCAAGTAGCATCGGTAAAATCCTGTGTATGACACCAAGCTCTCAGAATGAATAGTCAGGGAGGGACTCTCATCCAGTTTTATTTGTGACCAACAACAAAGTTTATTGCCCTGAGAGGACGCAGGTCTGGAGAAAACCACAAACTACCTAGCCTGAAAAGCTGGCTGCCACAACAGACTCATACCCTGGGACTCTCTTCCTTATGACTAAACAGTTAAAGGCACAACAATTTGTGGCAAATCTCCAAGGATGAATACCCAAAAAGGAAACTTGCAACCAATGCAGGAATGAATGGATTAATAAAACAGCAGAATTCTTAGACAAAGAGAGGACACCCAGTCAGAAAGACAATTTTGAGCAATTGAAGCAGCAGTTGAAGCTCAAGAGGCATGGGTAGATACTATTCCTGTTCAAGAGACAAAGTCTAAATCACAGGGAGTTGTGGCGGGAACCATATGTGGCATCAAAGTAAGTGTTAAAGACAAAACTAAGTCAATGACAAAATTAGTAAAGGCTATACATTCATAAATTTATTGCCAGGGTAACTGTCTTCCATCACTTTTGTTTCAGGAGGAGTTCAAATGTGTTAGAAGGGAATGTTTGATAAACCAAGTAAAAGGAAATGCTAGCACAGTCTCTCATTAGCAAGTGTTCTACTGCAGTGGGATTTTTAGAAGTGAGAATCATTCTGATTGGTCTTCAGGAGCATGTGGTTGTCCTTGGTTGGCTGCAAGAGGCAAGCATTCAGTTGAGGGTCTTTCAAAAGATGAAGATTGTTCAGTGTTAGGGCAAAGGGTTTTCTGTGGCCAACTGTTTCCTAGAACAGGGGTTGGTGGTGTGCTTTTTTGCACTGTTATAATTGTCTTTATGGTGTTTGTGCTATTGGGTAGTTTCTCAATATGCTGTTACTAAATGCTGTATATAGTTACAGAGGAGAAACCAACATCCTAAATACCATTTCTTTCACAAAGGGTAATTGGAACACACAGATTTCTCCTTCTTTTGGCTCTTTCCTTCTTTCAGTCTGATAAATTGTCACATCCTCTCTAAATTAAAGTCTTCCTTTGCATTAGTTTTTACATGAAAAGAAGATGCCAATCTGCTTTTCAGGATAACCGCTTAGATTTTGCCTATATCCTAGGAGTTTGTACAGACCTCTCAAAGAGCAATATTACCGAGTTCTGAGAAATCCAATGGCCACAGACACTGGATGTCTTCCAGCCTCCTTCCAATTAAAGTAAACCTGATCATAAATAAGAGACTAGGCTTTGCTAATGTGCTGACTAAATACTCCATCTTCAAATGATGTACTCTGGAGGCTATATTTCTTGGACAGCATATGCCTTTCCTGAATGATGAAGCCCCCAAGTACAATGTCACAGCGTGATTTATTCATAACATTTTTTACATTTATTATCATTTCATAAATCTTTATTTTTTCTAAATAAACTGAGACTTATTAAGCCATTTCCTCTCACAATATTTAAAATAAAAGCACCTGTCCTTGGAAAACAACAATGTATGGGAAAAAATAATGTCATTTGAATTTTTATTGCTTTTTTTCTTCTATATTAATGTGATGCAATAATTGTCATCTCCCCTTATTCAACCTCAGAAATCAAATTATTAAATTTACCCTTACTTTAAATTTTAAATATTTAACTACATCATGCTTTTTACATCTTCATGGTTGAATTCAGTTTATCTATTCCATTTTCCAGGAAACAAAGTTTCTAACCGAGAGTAGAACAAAATCTGACTCTGCGACAGGATTTTATGGAAGCTGGTCAAATGTTTACATTTATTTCTTTTCCTCATAGAGAACACCAAATTTCTACTTGTTAGTATTTCATTCCTATAGTGATTTTCAACTTTTTTCATCTCTTGGCACACATAAACTAATTACTAAAAGACTGTGTGGCACACCAATATTTTTTTATCAGTCTGACAAAGAAAAATAACTATAATTTTGACTAATTCAAACCAGGTGACTATTGTACTGGCTGTTGTCAACTTTTTTATTTGACAATTTAAGGGAAAAGAGGTCAGTACCCCTGACTAAAGTCAGGTACTGCATGTTTTTAAAATTCTTGTGGCACACCAGTGTGCCACACATACCAGCTAAGCATCTATTATGCTTAAGGTTTTATTTCCTTTTAAAATACAAACACTACTTGGAGACGTGATGGTTTAACAGAAAACAAAACTTTGCAGTAAAGGGATACACTCTGCAGCCACGTGGTCTGCAAGCACACCCCATCTTCTCTTTGTGCAAGTGGAACCTTATTCAATGTCTCTCAAAGTCTCCTTCTCTGCAAAGAGGGGGTACATGATTTGTGTCCATGTGATAGAATGATTGTGCTAATGAACACATGCATTTATAAATAATCTATATAAATGTCTTAAATTCATCCAACACACAGGAAGTATTGAAGGTGAACATTAACGCTATTTACTAGAATTTCTACTTTTTCTCTTTTCAGCATAACCAATAGGACTATTTTTACCTCTCTATGAATTTAGCTGTGGTGGCATAGCTTTCTTGACTAATGAAATACAAACTCAAGTGACATGAATCTTTTACTAGCATACATGTTTTAGAGCCCATGCAAGAATCTTCTTCTTCATAGCTATCATTGGCACATATGTTGGCGTGCTCTATGCCATAAAATCAAAGTAGCCTGGGATTCTGAGTCAGGACCTGAAGGTGGGCTACCCTGAAGAGTTACACAGTCCCACAGCAAACTGAGAGTGAGGAAGAATTTTTAAAACTAGGTTACTAATATATTTAATTTATATTTAAACTATCATCAAGGCATAACCTAGCTTGTGTAACTAATATTCTAATAAATGTAAGCTACCATTTTTATTTACACAGTGAGTTATGAAAGATGAGGATAAAATTAAAGGGAAGGAGTAATGAATAAGAAATAATAACAGAAGAAGAATTAAAAGTCTAGAACCTTCAAACATGAATTTCCTTGATATCAAAAGGGTTTCAAGTGCTTGCTCCACTCCTTTTCTTTTCAAATTATGTCACTCAATTTTTAGTCAACCCTTCCATGAACAGAATTATTGATTATGTTATAGGCATCAAGCATTTCCTTCTGTCCACTAGATTATATATATTTTTATTTACTATGTTCACTAAAATCTTCTTCAATCAGTTTAGTGTTTCTTCCCTTCTTCATTTTTTCACCAAATTTACACTTTTAGCTGAAGAAAATACTATACTACTCCCAAACCAGTGATGGTTCACTAGTAACAATAGGATGATTCCATACTCCCAAACCTGTTACAAAAGGTCTTTCAGATTCAGATTCCCAGCTTGCCTTTCAAATCCTATTTCCGATTATGTCCATTTCAAGTCTTCTCACCTGAACTCACAACAGCAGTTATAACAGCTCACCAATGATACCCAACTTACATTCCCTTTTGTTCTATCTCCTGTTTTAATGTCTTAGGTTGTCATGTATTTGATTTTACTATTTTTCCAAATAAACCATATCAGTATGATATCATGTTGCATATTTTAGCATGTGTAGCATAATACATTACATTCACATTTTTAATTTCATAAACATATGTCATATATTTATTAATTCAATAAATAAATGTGTTAATAAATAAGGGAACTGATGGATTTAACTTTTTTGCAAAGTCCTCTAACCACAATATATAAATTCCTGACAGCATTATCAATTCTCTCTCTGAATTAAAGTTTACAACACCATATTTATTTACCTTTTTCAAAGGCAAAGATTTATATAATCTGAAGAGAAACCAGAGTACATTTTTTACCTTTTTAAAATAGGAATCCCTATGGGGTGATGTTTACATGGAAGGAACTGCTAAAATGACCCAAGGAAGGGAGTTTAATTAGTAAAAATTAGTGAATATGACAGATTACTAAGATATGAAGAAAGATATGGTTTCTTAAATTTCAGCCTCCAAAGTCTTGGTGATTCTCATGGAAGTGTGTTACTGTACTTGACCCAGTGGTCACATATTTGCATGTATTACAGCATGGTAGGAAGAACCTAAGGGTCTTTATTCCAGGCCTGTGTTCTCATACTGATCCAATGTATTTTTATATAATTGTTTTTATTTAATTTTATACTATGGGTTATATTTGACAAAGCCCATAATTCATTTGATTTAAAGCAGCCCTGAGCAACTACCAGAGAAGAATTTTATTTTCATTTTACAGATCAGAAATTAGACAAGAGATCAAAGCCACTTGTCTGAAGATCCACAGGCAATATCCACGGAATATTTGAATAGTTGCAATTGTTCCCCTGAAAAGGGCCCATTACTTGTCGCAACCTGTCATTCTGCCTGAGTTTCCATGAGGAATTTTAGCCATCTCAGGGCCAAAGGGAAAATTTAGCTAATAGAAGAGCAAAACCAAGAATGGAGGCCTCTCACCACGACCATCATTCCACTATTTTAGAAATGAACTAGAGGAAAGGTAAAATTTAAAGTATTTTGTTGTATGATCATAATAGTCTGGATTTGTTTGTGGGACATGTTTAAATTTCAGCTGCTGTCCCCCAGGGAGAACCACCACGACTGCCTCCCATCCCACCACGAACCAATGTAAACTCACTGAGGAGCCAGAACAAGACAGAAAGAGAAAGGCAATTCTGTGGAAGGAGAAGTGATGCAATAAAAGCTAAAGACATTTGTGAATAATCTCTTTTTCTTTGAATCAATCAAACAACTGTTCCTCTCTATTAGCGCATGTAATTGAGAGTCAAATGTGTCTGCAAAGACTGACTATTTCAATACTGAAATTCAGATTTTCTCAAGTTACACCATTTTTGGAATAAAATAAAATAGCTACATATAGTCACCAATACATGTTTAATAAAGAACAGTCAAATATCAATTAGACTTCATAACTTGGCTTTGCAGAAATCTCTCAATACAAAGCATGTACTCCCTGCTTCCAAAAGCACATTGAGGAACTGGAAGTAACCCATCCATAATGATATTAAAGACTAAAAGAGAAACACATTTACTCTGAACATGTTCTGAAAATATAAACTTTAGACCATAGACATTTAAGAATATTCGTAATAAATTTAAATTTAATATCCCTGTATGTGTCTTCTCGCCTTCAGGTTATGGGAGGGACTTCAGCTTGTTTTCTTTTATTTATTAAAACAAGGTTAACATTCTTTCAGTCAAGCACATTGTGGTTAAAAAACAAAAACTTTCTTAACGCATGAAATTAATGAATTATAATTTAGTCAAGAGAACTATGCTTTAAACAAAGATTCTTCCACCCCTTTTGCATGCACAGATTTATTTATATTTTCTTGATTTAATTGGCAAGTTCCACAGTGCTTCAAAAGTTGAAAAATGAAAGGAAAGAAAAAAGCAACAGCTCAAGGATGATTTTGCATAACTTCACACAACAAGCAGGTGTTTGTAAGATCAGTTTACGACTGGGAACACCGCACCCACCCAGCTTGGATGACTTCCAGCGCATTTCCAATTCAAACTTACCTAATCATAAAGAAGAGATAAAAGCTTGCTAACCAATACAGTAAATAATAGATCTTAAAATAATGTATTTGAGGGATATATTTATAGACAATAAATGAATTCCCTTTAGGTGAGAAAATGGTAGAAGGGTATTTGAGGTCAGGATTCCCCAGAAGCCACTTGAATATATTGTCTCTTTAGCATTGACTCTGATATTTCACGATGTGAGCAGTTGAATCACTAGGATGTTTACAATGTGAGGTGTACCTGCCAGATACCATAATGAGGTCTATTTTTCAGCTCCAAGAAAACTTCAGTAAACATAGTTGCATGGCAGTTAACTGGTTCGGAATAGACAGAATAATGTAGAGAGGTTGATTTGGGCAGGAAGCTAGAATACATTGAGTGCTATAGTACAGAAGGTCTTATATTTTTGATCCCCTATTAAAAAGGAATTCTTATGGTTTTCATGAAGGAATGTCAGGGGGTGCTACTGATGATAAGGACCTAGAGAAGAAACATGGAGAAAACCTGCCTTCCTCCTTATACTGGAAAATAAAATGGTTTTGGAAGCTGAATGAACAATGAGCATTAGAAGGAAAGAGCAGAAAGGAAGAGAGACTTCACAACATCCACATCCTTACTATTATGGACTGAATTGCTTCTATCCCCCAAAAAGATATGTTGACATCTTAACCTCAGAATATGTGAAGGTGAGGAGTGGTAAAGGGCCCTGGATGAAAGAAGGTGAAGAGATTGGCCAAAGAACACGTATGTACAACCCATAGACACAGACAACAGTGAGGTGATGGACAGAGGGAAGGGGGGCCATGGGCTGGGTGCATGTTGGAAAAGGGTGGAAAATGGGGACCTCTGTACTAGTGTCAACAATAAAAATAAAGTTTAAAAAATGACAAACTTTTCCAAAAGTTTAATGTTTTATGATTCAGTGAATAACAAAAAATAAGCCATGCAAAATTAAACACCAAAAAATATAGGTAGTTTAAAAAAAGCATCACTTTTATATTAGCTACACAATTTGTTGATGAACAAAGTTGCGGGGGAGGCATGCTTCACTGCACTAGCCAAAACAACTCTCCCATAGACTGGGTCACGTGCTACTGAAGAAGTTTCCAGAAGAATTAAACTCAGCCTCACCAGAAGTTTGTTGATCCTACCACTTGTAAGAGACATTTTCAGATAATTGATCTCATTTAATCTTGAAAAGCATCCTGATAAGTACCGTACATACTGCAATCTCTATTTTTAACTCTGAGAAAATAAGCTAAGAATGGTAAAGGAATATCTTCAATACCACATAACAAATAAAGTGCTAAGCCAGCATATGAACTCAAATATCGCATCATGCCACAGCTGTCTCAAACACTATGCTATCATATGGATAATTTTGATATAATTCATGGTGTTTAAAATAATACAATATCTATGCAATAAAATTCTCCATTCCAATGTTATATAAGAAAACATGTATCCTCATGTTATCTGACCTGAGAGGAAATAGAGATAGTCACTGCTATAATTTGGTGGAAAAAATTAAGATTAGGATAAATAAAATAAAATTTTAGAACTCCTGTGAGGTGAATTATCCTTAAAGCTTTTTTCCAAAAATGTTTTTTTGAAAAGCATCTCATACTGATGTCTGTATTTATCTGTACGGCTCTTTAAAATTTGTCATTTTGCTAGATGTTCCTTAGTCCATCTCTCAGTTTCTTTTTAATTCTTTTTTCTATTTTTCTAGGTCAACTGAGCATTTTTATTATTTAATTTATCTCTTTAATTTACTTATGTATGCCATTTTTAGTGGTCACTCTAAGGCTTACACATTTTTAATTAATCTAAATTTACTTTCTTTTTACTGATTGACTGATACTTTTTTTGAGAGAGAGAGATTGATTTGTTGTTCTACTTATTCATGCCTTCACTGCTTGCTTCTTGTATGTGCTTTGACTGGGGATTAAACCCACAACCCCAGGGTACCCACAACCTGGGACAATGGTCTCACCAGCTGAACTACCCAGCCAGGGCAAAAAATACATTCAAATAATATACTGCTTCAAGTGTAAGGATCTTGCACCAGTGTATTCCAACCCCCCCTTATATTTTGTTATCATTGACACATATTTTACTTTTACATATGCTAATAACATTAAGAGTTATTTTTGATTCAGACAATTATATTTTAGGGCACTTATACAAGAAAGTGAATTTTATTTTGCCACTATTTCATCTCCAGTGCTCTTTATTCCTTCCTGTAGTCCTCTTTCTCTCATAGTTTTTCTTGAAGCACTTCCTTTAACATTTTTTGTAGAGTGAGACTCACGGCAATAAATTTCATCAGTTTTCATTTGAACGAGTTTTTATTTCTTCTTTACTTTTGATGGATATTTTTGCTGGATAGAGAATTCTGGGTTGCCAGGGATTTTGTTGTGTTTTTCCTTTCAGCATTTTAATGTGTGACTTCATTGTCTTCCCATTTGCATGGTTTATGATGAAAAATAAGCTGTGATTCTTTCTTTTGTTCCTCTATAATGTGCCCCTTTACTTGTTCTCCTTGAGGGTTTTATTTTCATGTTTGCTCTCAGCAGATCCAACATTACAAGCCTATGTGTCTGTGGAAAGGAATGAGAACATTTATTCTGCTCTAGATCTATGGG
This sequence comes from Phyllostomus hastatus, assembly GCF_019186645.2. Lineage (NCBI taxonomy): Eukaryota > Metazoa > Chordata > Mammalia > Chiroptera > Phyllostomidae > Phyllostomus > Phyllostomus hastatus. Next base: position 33,781,653 of record NW_025333960.1, read on the forward strand.
TTCTTGTATCTGTGGTGTGGTATAGTCATTAGTTTTGGAAAGTTCTTGGCTGTTGTTTCTTCAAATATTTCTTCTGTGTTCTACCTCTTCTTAAAGAATTCCAACTATAGGTATATTAGATCATTTGACATTGCTCTGCAATTGTGAGGTGCTTTCATCTCCATGTTTATTTACATTTTCCCCTTCCACCTGCACCCACATTTTAGTTTGGGTAAGTTCTTTTGGCTTATCTTCAAATTCATTAATTTCATTAGCTGTGTTGAATCTACTAATGTGGGCACCAGAGATGTTCTTTGTCTCAGTATGTTTTTCACCGTTATCACTTTTATTTGATTTTTACTTATAGTATCCATCTCTCTGCTGTAGTCATCTACCTAATGTTGTATTTATTTATTTTTAACATTAGAACTCTTTAACATTTTCATAATATTTATTTTAAATTTTCTGTATGGTTATGCTGACAACTGTGATGTATCTGATTCTGGTTCTCCTGATTATTTTCTCTTGAGCTTGTGTTTATTTTCTGCTTCATGTATGCAGCTTATCATGTTTGTATTAGAAGTAAAACATCTTATGTACGTCAGTAGATACTCAGGTAAAGTTCTTTTCTAATTCTTGGAGATGAACACAGACTTCCTATGGCTACATTGTTAGTATACGTGTTTATTTTAATAGTCAGGCATTAGGCTGTGTTTGAGTTTTGCTGGCCCAGTTGTTACTTCGAGGGCACCACAGATTTTATAGTCCTTTAGCAATTACACATGTTTAGGGTGTTGGCTGCAATCCCAAGGGTGATTTTCTCAATGTCTGCCTCCCACACACTCTTGGCTTTGTGCCTTCTCATCTGTGCTTTGTTCCTTAGACAATCTGTCTCTTGTGTCTCTCCCAGCTGTATTCCACTGCTGTTTTCATTCTAGGAGTGAAGAGTGAGAGAGGGGGATTTTTTCTGATGTTCTGAGTAAGCCTCGGTCTCAAACACTGTAACCTGGGGCTCAAGATGAGATCCTCACAAGTTTTCCTGTGACGCTCCATCCCGTGTGGAGCTATGCCAGTGGGTATCCCTGTGTATCTTCCAAGAAAGCTTTCCCCTGTTCCTCTTCTACAGCTCTTGTGGTTCCCACCAGTGTCCTACTGCTTTTATCCTGTAAGAGAGAATGAAATGGTGGTCCATGCAGTTTCTCTTTAGTGGATGCTGTTTCTGTTTCCCAACCAGCCCCAGGTACCAAAATGGAAGCTGTTTCAGTATCCTATCCAGTCTTCCCTACACATTCTTACTGAAATCTATGAAAGAACAAGTCTTCAAAAGGATACAAATTTCCCTATATATGAGGGGGACCAAAATAACTTGTAGCTTAGTTGTAAAAAGTTGTGCATTTATCCTTACATGTTTAAACTTCAGTCACCTTCAAAGTACTCTCCATTTGATGCAATTAACCTATCAAGATGCTTTTTTTTCCACTCCTCAGAAAATTTTTTGAATTCATCAATTTTGATGCATTTTGGTTCTGCTGCTTTTTGTTTCGCCTCTTCCACAATGGCAAAATGTTTCCTGTGAGGACTTCTTTCATTGGGGAAACAAAAACAAAAGTCACTTAGGGTGAGATCGAGTTAAGAGGGATGGTGATGTGTGGGGTTCATCCTGTTTTTCATCGAAAACTGCTGAACACTCAGTGTGGTGTGGGCAGGTGTGCTTGTAAATCACCAAACTAAATGGACAATGTGTTGAATCTTCAAAAAAAATTTACTGAAGCTGAATACAACCTCTCACAACAATGCCAGCTGGTACACTGATACAGACGGGCTCCTAGAACACTCACCTAGCAAGGGAAGCCCGTACTACAAGGGGCCCATCCTCCAGAGGAAAATTCCTTTTTTTTTTTTGACAGGGTGGGTCCCTCATCACATGTGGTTCACAGGGACCTCATACTCTCACTCTATCTCACACTCAGTCCTTAGCAATTCATTAACAAATTTTAGCTCAATTCTCCTTCCTGGTCTATTTGGCCTCTGGTATCTGTCCTAGGAAAGCAAATGCTCATGATCTGTTCCTCTTTGGAGACACCTGTCTTTCCACAGATTTAGGGTGAGTTAGCTTCCCTGCCACTCAGCTTCTCTGACGGATTCAAGGACAGCCATTTCTTTGCAGTTCGTTAAGTTTTTTTCTTGTAATGCTGGGAGTCAGGCTCTCCCCAACTATTTACATCTCCAAGCTAAGACCAGAACATCAGATACCTTTTTAATATCAATTTAGAGAACAAGTAAAGGGTTTGTAGGGTCTGTGTTCAAATAAAGAGTTCTTAGCACCAAAAAGACATGTATAGCCTTTTTCCTGCCACCCTTCTGGTGTTCTTATTTGAACAAGCTGGACACCACACAGCCAAGTACTAAAATCTTCTCAAAACACCTGCTTTTTTGCCTGTTCTTTGGTTGCTTATCTCTGCCCTCTCTCCGAGATCATACAGTCCCTGTCAGTCACGGTAATGGAGAAGAAAAGAATGGAGAGGACTGTTTATCTAAGGAGAGCAGAGCTGCTTTGGCTTTGGCATCTTTCTTTTCCCAGATATTGTTTGGTTTTCTGCCATGGCCTGATGACCTTGCACTTCTCACTGATTTTCATTCATGGGCCACACACACAGGTTTGAAGTGAAGGCCCGAAAGAGTCTAAAGGTGAAAAGCACTTTTAGTTTTAAAAAAATTTATTTTTACTAAGAGTTTTCTTGGTCAGTCACAGATAGAAACTAAAGAGCTCTTTAGATTTGGCCAAACAATGATAAAAACAACAATGAGGGGTTTAAATTATATACACTCTGCATTATGTGAATAGGAAGTAGAAATGACCGAGCCAGTAGCAACTGCATATGGACTTTGAGAACTTTGTCCACTAGTGAGGACAGACCGACTCTGTCATCTACATATTCTCAACTTACTGTGGAACCTCTTTCATTCATAAGCTCAATGTCTAGAGGTGGAGTATGGTTTGTATTCTTGAAAGAGAACTAAATTGTGGTTATTTCATCAGGCTCATACAAGTTCCTTTAAATATGGGCATTGAAATGGAAATCTTTTTAATGCAAAATGCAAATCTGGCCACCACTGAGGTCAGCTTATCCAGAACCTAACACTAACTACTTTTGGTCATAACTGGCTGTACTCTTCCTGGTACGCAGAACTGCCAAGGAGGCTCCAGGTCGTAGCAGCACTGGGAGTTGGCTAAAGGTGGCACACAGGAGGGACAGCTACGGGAATAGAGCTAGGCCATGGGAATAGGATCTGGGAGCAGCTTGTGCACTGAGACATGCTCCTTGGGGATGGAGGTCAGAGGCTCGAGTACTAAGGGTATGCAGCCCATCAAAAAATGCCTTTGCAAACCACCTGGGGTCATGGCAAGGACACCAAGTTGCACAGCACAGTGCCGGGTCATGGGATGTGAGGCCAAGTTGACCAGGTAACCCAGTGTGTTCCTTGCAGATGCTTTGTCTCCCAGTGTGGATGCCCCACCCCATGTGTGGACACCCTGCCCCTGGTTGCTGATGACCCACCCCTCCTGCTGGGGCCACCCTTGGTGCTGTCCCAGAGGCCATGAGGGTTTTCCAGGGTTCCTTTGCTTAGGCCTTGGCTTTGTCACTGTCCATCCTTGGGCCCTGATTGCAGACAACTAACTGCATGTGGGAACTAGAGCATGGGGGGCATGGAGGTGACAGACTGCCAGGGTAGTCTAGACTACGCCATCAGCCAAGATAGTGATGGGAAGTTCTCACACTGAATATGCAAAGCTAGCAAGTTAATTGGACACAGGAAAAAGCTCTCCTCACCTTTTCTGCTACCAGATTTGAGGTGAGACCAGGGGATGTCAGGCACATGCACCACAGAAGTCAAAAGGGTGGCAGGGGTAGGTGCTGGACCAAAGATGCCTGTCACTCGAGCCTGGGGAAAGAAGGGATTGGTTGGGAGGTAGAACCACCTAAAGTGTGAAAATGTACCTGGGCCTTCCTACACCCCAGCTAGTGTCATCCCAGTGGAACAAAGAAACTCTCTCTCTTGCTCGTAGTTCACTGGCTCGTGACCTGCACTGGCACAATGCACAGGCATGCTCTTTCCATGGGCTATATGGCCTTAAGCAACAACATGGAGGGAGCCTGTCTCTCTCTTGCCCACTGGTGATGCATTTGCTGGTGCATTCTCATGCTCTCCTGACCATGAATATGCCATCTTGCAGCCCTAACAGCTGCATGGCCCATGGCCACATGGCTCCACAAGCTGGGAACGAGCTAAGTGACTTGGATGACCACTTTGCAGCCACCTGCAGGCTTCATGGTACTACACTTTAAACTGGAGGAGGAACCCTGGACACTGGCTTTTCTGCAGTTTTGCTGAGGAGATGGGCTTTGAGATGGGGAGTCCACCGTTTTCCCAGATCATGCAGCACCTGAATAAAACCTCTTTCCTTTCACACCAGCATCTGCCTCACGTGTTTGTCTTTTGTGAGAACAGGCAGCCAAACCCCCTTTTCTTTGTTCAGGAACAGCATGACTTCAGAAATTTAATTAGTCATTAACTTTGCTTCAAAACTGATCATATTAAAAGAAAAAGTTTATCCTCTCTTCCGTGCCTCATGTTTTGTCTCCACTGTACTGAAGATCTAGTTTATGCATTAAATTTAAAACACTGTGAATGAAAAGGGGCCACACACTAAACCCTAAAAGCACAGGGGAGACTAGCACAGCAGCCCTTACAGACTCAGAGGCCGAAAGTAACCACATAGGATGGTCTGAAATTAAACGTTTCTAACTAAAAGCCAGTCATGGTAAATAATCACATTCTAAGCCAGTATCTTCCCTGACGAAGGTCAGTCTTTACATCAACTGAGCCTCTCTATTGTATCTTTGCATCTACTGATAAAAGACCTTTGGAATGTCAGGGTCATTTTCTTTTTCCAGACTCTTCAGGCACAATCTACCACCAGAGCAGGAGACCACAGAGCCCTTCCTTGTTATTGTTATCATGTTTATTGTTAACTGTCAACTCTCCTGCACACACCTATGTAAAAGAAGTGTCTATTCCTTTGATATTTTACCCAATCCCAGAGATTTCCTCCTTTTGCGTTCTCCCACCTCGCTAACCTACCACCAGTGGATTTCACGTAGCCCTCTTCTGTCTTCTCCTTTTATTATAATGCATTTAATAAGGTTCAAAACTGCTATTCTCTGGAGAATTTTCTCAATCCCTTGAGATTTTGCTTTCTGGCAATTATTGTCATTTCAACTCAAATTAACTCATGAAAATTCTTAACAGGTTTGGATGTTTCTTACATTGAGAACACATATGCTTCAAACACAGATACACAGTTATTTGTAGATCCAAGTATCTTTTCAGTAAATATTTTAATTTGTGATTTTTGTATTATGAAGCCACAGTTTGCACTGGTTATCAGACTAGATTTCCAATCAATTTGTTTCCTAAAAATTCTACAGACTCACGAGGAAGGAAATTTAACTACTCTTTGAAAATCTCAATCTCAGCCAGAGGGAAAAGTAATATAAATCATTGAAAGGCAATGCCCTTATCAAAAAATGGCACCATGTAGGGAACTCAACAGGAACTAACAGTTGGATATAAAAATTGTTACATTACAGTGTTTTACACCTATGATGAATTTTCATAAGCAATTCAGAAAAAAAGTCCAATTAACCTTAAGTGTATAATTATGACATATTGAGCACATTCATTTCAGGAGCATTCTCAGGGTTCTTACCTCTGGTCCACAGCTGGTAATGCCCTTTCATATTTTATCTTTCATGGAGCAAACCAATATTCAAAAGGAAAAAAAAGTAAATAATAAGTGGAAGTCATTTGTGTTCAAAGAGTTGAGGTGTGACATTTACACATAAATCTACCTGAGATGATCATGTAGAGTAACATCTACTATGTGATACTAGTATATCTCTAGTATGTCCCCTATAAAGAAAGACCTCTCCATTTTGTGTCCAAGCTGTGACTGATGGGCAGTGCCAATCACTTTATGGAGCTTGTTGATGTTTGCAGCCATGACTAAAGCTCTGTGAGGTCTGCAGTAGAGCTACAGACGGAATTTCAGTTTGTTGGTGGTTCTTCTTAAATAAGGTGGGACCTAGTGATCAGTGGGACTGAAGCTAGAGAAAACACCATACACTCCAGTGGGATTTCCCTCAAACCTCATCCACACTGGAACTGTACTAGGGCAAAGTTCTCAGGGGAAAAAAATATATATTTTGGCATCAGTTGCTGAGGTGAACTATTTTCTTGGCATTTTAAGAAATTTGATTTATAAAGCAAGTACTCTATGACCTTTATATGTTCCAAAAGGCTTATTTACTTGAAAGTACCTGCCTATTACTTATTGTACCAACATTAAATTTAAAGGTTGTTATACTTATTTATTGACCAATTATTAACTGAGTATTTACAATATATCAGGGACTATGATAAGTGCTTTAGTAAATGCATATAAGGCATGGCTAGTCATATTTGAGATGAACTATACAGGTTTGAAAGGGCTTGCTCAATAGTGCATGGTGTGTGTGTGTATTTGACCTATAAAAATGTAATAACTTTAAATGAGGAAGCCGGAATTTATGTGAGTGAGAAATGGTAAGCTAAACTGATGTGACAGGTACATGTGGAACATATTTATATTGACCATATACTACACCTAAGCTGTTTCTAGTTTTAAGTGCTAAATTTCATTGTCTACTCAACTATCATGTTCTTTGGTCAGAAAAAAAAATGTAATTGGAATACAAGAAAATAAGGACAGAAAGGTGCTGTACTTTAGGCTGAGAATTTTGCCTTCAATTCATAACTATGCACCTAGTGGGAAGCATCAGTAAAGATGATTTTTGTCTGAAATTGCCACTTTTTTCTAATATGAACTCCTTGATCCTAAAATGCCATCATTTAAAAAATACCACCTACAACTCCAACATCTAATATACTTGCATTTTTTTCTCCATGACGCTAATCATATTCTTTACCTTATTTACCATGGACTTCTCAGCAAACAGTCAAATCCTATCCATCATTTGAAGCCTGATTCAACATCTGGTTCAGCCAGAAAACCAGCATCTTTTTCACGGCATCCCTCTTCCAAGATGTAGTGGGTGCACACATTACCAGTGTGTGCATTGACCAAAGAGTAGCTGTTTGTGGAGACTACAGGTAGGACTTGGACATGTGGGCTACAGCAACTCCATGCTTGAAGAAGTGGCACTTGATGTATTGTCTAGAGCCAGAGGTACAAAAAAAGAAGCAGGCTGCTGTAGCAGATGGGCTGGCAGTGGACCCCCTCTGATCTCAAAATTCTAGCAGAACCACAGGGACTATGAGAATCCCAAATTCAAATTCAGCCTTTCAGTTTATTATAAATGCTTATAACTTTTAAATACTGGGATAAATGATATATGGGTTTTCATTTGTACAGTTGTCCTGGGCCCCACAAATATTAGGTTAGTCATTTCTCTGCACAACTATTAACCTATAATATTTGTTCTTACACTGTTTTATATGATAATTTAACTGACTGCATTATAATATCTATTCTCCTCAAGTAGGATTGATGCTCTTTGAAAGGGAGAACTACTATTCAGAATCTAGCAAAATATTAAGCACACAATTCTTAGTCTTAGTTATTCATTAAATAACTATATTTAATGCATTAAGAAGAGAACATTTTTTTACTAGTCAGGAGCCTGAATTGTACAATGTGGACTATCCAATGCTCTACTGTACTGAGAATTTTCCTTCTATTTTATAAGTACATTGGAACATTTCCAATAAAGATTGCATCCAGGACAATTCCCTATTTGTTTAAACATAAACATAGCTTCTCTATTATCTTAAGGCACTGAAATAGTGGAGAAGAATCTTAATAGACTGAATCAAGGCTTCTAAGTGTCAGGAGAATAGCACTTAGATTAACATTCTTTTCAGTTTGATGGAATGAACATTTAGATTAGTCAAGACATGGTTTTTATTAAAAGTCAGCCTCATTTGTTTTATAATACATGCTTAGTTTCTATTAGGGCCATTTTATATGAAATAAGAGGAATTAGGTACCCCTCTGAGGTCATTTCAGGGGCATTTTGAAGAACTATACTCAACAACATGTCATAGAGTCTAAAAATTTACTATTTTGACTTTCAGTTACTCATTAACTTTTCTCTAATATCCTCCTAAAAAATACAAACAGATCAGAGAAAAATACACCATAATGTTACTCTTCCCTTAATTTTGGAGCACTTATCATAATCTCCCAATACCTGGAGTAAAATGGAGAGCAATGTACTTGGGCTGCAGTCATATGTATGTACATAGGCATCGGCACCAAAGGTTATGACCAAATGTGGTGGGAAGTCCAGTTCACCACAGTGTGACTCTGGGACAGAGATGAACAAGCAACATATGTGCCTAACAACTAGCAGGTAGTTTGTTATAGCAATGGCAAACAGGCCCAACAAACCCTAATGACATTGTAAAGAGTGGGAATGAACATAGTGCCTTACTATTAATACAACCCAGATGCGATTTCACCACTGTGAGCAAAAGAGGACAGTTCTCTCACTCCAGGTGTTCCAGTTCTGTTACTATAGCCTAAGATCAGATTTCTCTTCCTCCTTCTTGTTTCCTTTGCCACTATAATCACCTGGCCCTCAAGTTTTCACTAATGTCCCAAATAAAGTGTGGCTCTGCTCCAGTTCCCAAGACAATAGTATTTGAGGCAGTACTTTCAGCTGCTTCCCCTCTTATTTACCAAATAAAAGACTTAACGTCACCTCTCTTTCACATCTAGAATCAAACATAATCATGGATTTTTGCATTGTTCTCGGAGTTTTCTTTAGGATATAAAGACACGTACACATATTTTATTCTCACACGTATAAATTATAATCCATTCTTTTTGAATGCTGGATTCTTTAGTGTTTCACTTAAAATTCATCGACACATTTTTATGGGTGGTATTATGGCTAATATTATATGTCAACTTGTATGAGTGGTAAGGCCCATGTTTCCTGGAATTGTCACATTGCCTTCTCCCCAGGGTCGATACCATTTATAGATATGCCTATAAGCACTGATACACACATACTCAGCCAGGTATCCTAAGTAGTGTCAAAGACTGAAGTCTACCACAACTGCCACTGAGTGATAAGGATACCTGCCATCCACTTCATTCTACCCATCATGCTGGATGAAAGCCTTTTTCGTTTGCCCTTTCTATAGGCTTGGAGACAAGAGATGCATTGTATCACCGAAGAGATGGCTGCCTACTCTTTAGTCTCCTAAATCCAAGGTTCTGCCTAGATTTTTGTCACATATGATTAGAAAGCTTAATGTTCTTTATCTTGAACCATGCTTTGCAATGCCTTTCCCTTCTAACACCCCTGCCTAAAAGTGTCACAGGGGTGTCACAGTTAGCCTCTACATTTGAGTCATTTTCTACAACACTACCTTGCATCAGGAGTCAGGTACTATGACAGGTCTTAACTACTTCCCCATCCTTCCATGATTCATTCTCTTAGGTTCAAGCTTGGATACAAGCATAATGTCTTACAGGTGACTCCAGAGAGCAGTATACACTTTTTAAAGAGACTTTATTTTCTTAGAGCAATTTTAGGTTCATAGCAAAATTAAGAGGAAGGTACTGAGATTTCCCATATTCATCCTGCCTCCATACATACATGCCTTTCTCCAATATCAACACCTCTCATCTTTTACCAAGGAGAAGCCTACATAGACATGTTATAAATCACCAGAGTCCAGTTTACATTATGGTTCACGCTTGGTGTTGTATATGCTGTAAGTTTGGAGAAATGCATAGGGGAATGTATTCATCACTGTAGAATCATATCGAGTATTTCCACCACACTAAAAATCCTCCTCTGTGCTCTGCCTCTTCATCCCTCCCCACTCAAGCCCTTGGAATCACTGACCTTTTTACTATAGCGATAGTTTTGCCTTTTCCAGAGTGTTATGAGGTAGAATCATATAGTTTGTAGCCTTTTAGATTGACTTCTTTCACTTAGCAATATGCATTTAAGGTTTCTGCATGTCTTTTCATGATTTGATAGCCTATTTCTTTTTATTTCTGAATAATATTTCATTGCCCATTTATAGCAGTTTATCTATTCTTTCGCCTATGGAAGGACATCTTGTTTCCTTTCAAATTTTAACGATTATGAATAGAAGTGCAATAAATAACCCTGTACAGGTTTCTGTGTGGACACAAGATTTCAACTCCTTTGGGTAAACAGCAAGGACCTTGATTGCATATCATATGGTAAGAGAATGTTTAGTTTTGTAAAAAATTACCAAAATGTCTTCCAAAGGGGCTGTACCATCTTGCCTTCCAACCAGCAATGAGTGAGAATTTCTGTGGCTCCACATCCTTGTTAAGATTTGTGTTGTCACTGGTCCAGATTTTGGCCATTCCAATAGGTGTAGATATATTTTTTGAGAAGCATGTTTTGAGAGGCATGTTACACATTTGGTAGCCAGTGGGCAAGTGGTAAACTAAAGCGGCTTACTTTTCTTGGGACACATTGACTTTTACGTCTTTCACATTTGTGATGTGCTTTTGTCCTTCACATTTGTATTTTAACTAAATGCATTTCCTGTGGTTACACCTTGTTTTATTCAAGCATTCTAGCCTCTCAGGAAGTTTTTTTCTGCTTGTGCTTGTACTTTTCCTCCTTGCAGTCCCCACACCTGGAGAAAGAACACAGTGCTGGGCCTTAGATTCAAGTTGCACGTCTGACACTGATGGGCTGTGAGCCTTCGAAAAGTTGTTTCTCCTCTGTGAATTGGTTATTCTTTCTTTTAAAACAGGACTAATACCACAAAATCCAAAGGGTCTGTGTCAAGGCTGATATGAGACAACATATTATAACACTGAACAGAACCTCCCTTAATAATAGTGAAAGATTAATGAGCCAACAAAAATATACACAATCAAGATAGCTTGTTTCCAAAACTCTATATTTTCCTACCAAATATGCATTGTTCTCTTGATTTTATGTACACTTTATACTGTGAAGACCAGAATATGCTGTCCCAAAATATTCTACTTTGGCATAGGATTATTTTGAGCTGAAGGCTACTGAGAAACTGTGGAAACTTATATATTATTAACAAATATAGCAGAATACATTGAATGCAAAAAAGAAAAAAGAAACACCAGACACACACAAGAAAAGCTCTCCACCCTCCTCCTAACTGTCTAAAACCAGGGCATATAGTTCCCTTTTGTAAAGGAAATTTCCATTTGCAGAGATGTCCTCTCCAACCAGGAAAAGGAGAATGACTAGGAGACAACTTTCATCACTGGAGATGAGATAACTCACATCTGCATAAGAAACCTTGCTGAATAATTCTATTTATGGCACATTTCTTAGACATGTTCCCACAAGCTGCCTACCCTCCTCTCCCACTAAAACACAAAGCTCCTTCTCTACACTTTGTTAAAATATTTAAGCCTCTGGGTCTATCTACCTCTTTGGGTTTTCACTTCTTTGCTGTGAAGTTCCCACAGGTGTACTAAATCTTTTTCTCTTGTTAGTCTGCCTTTTATCAGTTTGATTCATGGCCCCACACACTGAACCTAAGAGATGGTAAAGGAAGAATGTTTTCCCTCCTCTGTAGCCACTGGGGCTTAATCTTCTCTTTATAACATGTGTGGTTTTTATGTCCTTTTCAATATTCAGGCTCTCTCCTTTGACTTTAGTGCTTGCCCTTTCATTTCTCAACCACTTTTATCCATCAAATTCCTGTGCCCTTCAGGATAAATAGCAGGTCTTATTCATCCTGTACTCCCTCTCTCATCCTATGGGCTTAGTTAGGTGTCCTTCATCTAATTTAGGTTATTAAATTCTATAAGATGGAGAAGAGTGGGGAAAGGATGCCAAAGAAGTCTCAGATAGAGGATTTCAGGGCCTAAAAACCACATATTGAATATCACATTTTTATTAAAGTATAGTGTTTGTTTGTTTTTTTATTCTCATCTAAGGACTTTCTCCCCCCCATTGGTTTTTAGAGAGAGGAAGGGGGAGAGAAAAAATGTTGATGTGAGAGAGAAACCCTTCCATACACACCCAGGATTTGCTTTCTCACATACACTGAGTTTACAGTATCAATATTTCACATTTTCTAATTCCTCATTGACGCACTATACATTACTCATTATTGAGAATACTTCCTTAAAACTTATTGAAATAAACAGATACAGATATCTGTATGAAATGTGAATCCAAGTTCTCCCACATCCTACCAGTACCTTGTTGTTACTCAAAGGTTTTGAACAAGTCTGGATAAATTATTTTTTTCTTACTCATGTACACCTTTCTTAAAAGAGTATACAGTATGCCTATTCAGCCTTTGAAGACTAGGAATTATTTTCTTAAGTGAGCATTAATGACAGAGAAATGCATCATTCTTCTTTGGCTGATGGACTGAAAATTGCTGATGGCAAACACTGTTAATAAAGCCACGTTAAATGGAGAGAATGATTTGGAAGTTAAGTGAATGGTTCTTAGTGGCAGGGAGGCCTTATTTTGTGGGATGAATGGAGAAACTGACATTTATCCCATACAGATGGGCATTAGAAATGAACCAAAGGGGGCAGCTTCCCTCCACCCTCCATTATACATATAGATGTGGAACAAAAATACCGCCTGGGAAAGAGCTAACCCAAGTCTCATTTTTTAGTCATTGCCATAGCTATTTGTTTCAAAATGTTTTCCCCATGAGAGCCAGAAATCCCTCCCCACTCTGAACTATCAAGTTTCAGACTACAAGTTTTCAATGGCAGCCAATCTGGAAAGTTGCATATATCTACCCCTAGACAGCTGCATTATGGAACTAAAAGAACTGCATCTAAATTCATGAGCCGATAAAAAGTAATCTGGCTAAAGTCTTTTTTATACCAGAATATACAATGATAATCACACCCCCTTGAATTACAAATGTTCCATAACCATTCAAACTGGTACTGAGTTACTGACATTATTTGAAGTAATGACATAATAAAACACATTTTAAAAGACAAACCCATAATTTACTTACTTCTCGCTTAAAAAATGTTTCAGAAATCTTTGGAGATCATAATTGATAGAACACTATGATTTCATAGACCATCAAAGACTTGAATAGATTTTAATAAAGCAGGAGAATTAAAGTGGCTCCACCTTGCTTGCTGGCTGTACTATTTCTCCACCTTCCCCTAGCATTTTTAACAATCTACAATTACAGCTAAAATTAATTAAAATATATGGTGACCTGAAGCTTTTTTAATTAAGATTTTTTTCCTAGAGGGAATGTAATAAATCACAAATATCTCTATTCTCTATTTAAATTATTTTGGAGTACATTTGTAAAGGGCACCTCGTTTAGACAAATTAAGCATCAAAGTACATGGATTCAATAAATTGGAATGCAAGAGAGTTGACCAAAAGCATTTATAATGTCTCTTACGTCCATATTTTCATGGTTAGGAATTCAAACCTAAGTTAAATTATCTCTGGAAATAGCAAGTCATGATTTTATATCACTAGCCATAGATTGTTTGGGGCATCTCTTGGTGGCTATGTTGGTTTCACTGCCTGATTGAACTCACCAATTGTGCAGAAATATACTTAATAATTGTGATTCCCAGGGATTTATTTTATTGTTTTGAAATGGAAACCTTATTTCAAATGTTCCTTTCCTATCATTCCAAGTAAACCAAATTGAATAAAATTATCTTCACCAGGTCTTTAACCTGGTTAAAATGTACACTGTATCATGTTCATGAATCTAAACTTAGAGTAATAGAAGATAGGCACCTAACACAGGTGAACCTCAAAATTAAAACCTGTAAAGTTAAAACTAAGAATCCAAGATCAGGCATTTAAAAAAATAACAATACACATATAAATAAAACAAATACATGGAAGAAAGGCAGCAGGTACCTTGAGCACGGACAATTAACAATGAAGGAACAGATTTCTGCTCAAGCTCTTTTGAATACTGCCAGAGCAATAACTAAGATTTAAGAATGCCTTAAAAATACCCATTTAAATATACCTTGAGAGAGAATGGTAGCAGGAATGAGGATAAAGAAACCAAGGAATAAGACATCTGGGGCCAAAATGAAATAGATAAAATATGAACATAATGGGAACAAAAAATAAGCAGGCAAGATATAGCAGTCTTTAGTTGGGGCAGCGTCAATGCTGGCATTTACTTTTAGGAAGATAAGCTCTCAACTTGCACTAATTTGTCCCAAGGGTTATAGGTTCCACTATATGGGTTCCACCAAGAATATTTAAACATCAGTTACCATTGCTATATAAGTAATATGACTGAAGTTGGAAAATAAGATAGGAGCCTCCAAGGTCTAACCAAAATGGGAAGACATGGATGTGTATACTAGGAAGAGATCTTAGTGACCAACCAATCCTACTCTCATTCTACAAATAAAGGAACTGAGATTCAGCCGGCAAGGAGTAACTTAACATCAGAGATAGGACTAGATGTCATCTGGGTCACCATTACAATCACAGTGTTTACCATGACATTATACTGAAGTGTTCATTCCATAATGCAATCACCTCCAATAAATATCATAAAATCTGTGAGTTTCTTAAGCACTTTTCTCCTGTTTATTTTGTGTTTATCATCACTAGTAACAAGTACAGTGATGGGCATACAATGGAATTCTCCATTTTTCTTCAGTGAATAATAAATAGGAAGATAGAAGACACTACGAGACAGATCAAATTGTGCCAGGATGCACCCAACAGGAAACAAAATGCCAATTAATAAGCAAATAAAGAGGATGAATATGGTCATTTAAAAAAAAAACCATCAGGTTCTGGTGTAGTATCCTGATATTCCAAGTAAATATTTTTTAAATCAATTAATCTAATTTTTACCCAAATAATTTGTATCACAGTTTTCCCCCTCTAACTCACCTTTTAGCTCTTTATACTTGTCAGTCTGTACACATTTTATTTTATTTACTATTTTTAATTCTCACATGAAATACACTTAATGATTATAGAGAGAGAGGAAGGGAGGGAGGGAGGGGGAGAGGGACAGATTGAGAGAGAGAGAGAGAAAGAGAGAGAGAGAGAAACATTGATGTGAGAGAGAAACACCAATTGGTTGCCTCCTGTGTGGGCCCCAACCAGGAATTGAACCTGCAGTCTTTTGGGTTACAGACGATGCTCCAATCAACTGAGCCACCAACCAGCACAGTCTGGACATATTTTAGTTTGCAGTTGTTTGTGTGTTTGCAGTTGTTTGTGTGTGTGTTTATTTATTTGTTTTTTTTCTATGGATGTGAAAGTTTGTAGGTCTCTCTGATCTCCTTTCTCTAACATGCACATGGGATGGCGGTCTGGAGACTCTTCCTGAGAGATCTGTAGAAAGCAATGTTTGGATCACAAGCTCTTGAACCTAAATTTGGTTGCAAAGCACAACCTGTGACTAACTTGCTATAAATTGTGGGACACGCTACTTTAAACCCAGTGCTTCAGGTTCATCACCTGTAAAATGACAATGATTCTGTTTGCCTCACCAAAGTATTGGGCAGAATAAGTAAGTCAATACTGATGAAGTTCATAGCATGTTGTAAGCCTTCAACAAACGCTACCTGGTATCTTCCCAGTACTTCTAAAATCTTCTGACACTCTGATGGTAACTGTCATTCCTGGAAAGTTAGATTGATAACATAGCTTTTCTATAATTGTCAAGGATTTCAGCAGTGGGGAAGGAAAATTCATATTTTCAAATAACTTGATCCACTTATTAAGAGAGAAAAGGGGCAAAGAGCATTTGTTTCTTTGTTTCTGCCACATGCAGGAATGGTCCCTGGCATTTGTGACTTGGTAAAAACCACCCAGTTAACCAGTGGTCCTGCTTACGCCCGTAAGAGACAGTTTCTTTTCATGATTGCTGGAAATTGCTGAATCCATATCCACTTTTATTAGATAGAACATATTGACTAAAGCAAAAGTTGTGAATTAAGTAAAAGTGAGAAGATCTCCAGATCTTTGGGAATTACAATGATTGTTTTTTTTCATTTTATTGTATAAGTATAGAAAAACCTGAAGAGCTTAGGTATTCTGGCTGCCAAATGCATTGCCATGCTAAACAATTGAAGGACAATTGCTCCAGACAATTGAAGGACTTCTATGGACATCAGTGAGCAAAGGATTATAATATTTTTTGTATAAGATTTTTCTTCATGTGAGATACAAAAAAAAGAATTCTTCACATTTAAGGAGAAACCATCAGGGAAGATAAATTGAAATCCCAACTCAATTCTAAACACATTGAGAATTGTGTAGAAAAATAGATCTCACATTAAGGGAAGGAGGCATATTTTTTTCCTGCCAATAGAGACCTCTTTAAATCTATCCATTTTTATATAAAACTTGGGTCTCCCAAGATGAGATAAAGTGTCATAAAAAGACCAAACATAAGAGGCCAAAGTTAAACTTTGACATTTATTACTTCTCAATTTCCATTGAAATATCAGGTTCCAGGAGTCAGTACTGAAGACATTTATATATTTTTTATGTATAAAGTTTAACAGATGCTTAATAGGTATTTACTCTGCACACAGAATTTTGTGGACTACAGAAAAATGAAGAAAGTTCAGGCCAGTGGGCAAAGCAATACGCTAACAGTAAGGAAGTCTGAGTTGTAGTCCCAGGACTGCTAGAATTAACTCAATATATGACACTGGCAACAACTTCACAGCTTCTCTGGCCTTCAGTTTCCCGCCCTATAAATTCAGGAGGTTGGAGTACTAATGCCCATTTTACCTCTAAAATGTTATCAAAGTTACAGTGGAATGCCCTGCTAATGTGCAGTGTATTTCAAGCCAGGAACTCTATTTCTGGCCTTCTAACTAAATTATTGTCTGACCTTAAATCAGTTATTTAACTTTTACCAGACTCTTTTCTTCTTAATTACAAAGTGAGGTGTTAGACTATTTGAGCTCTAAAGTTTCTTCTAGGTATAAAAATCGGACTCAATTCATGACCCTGTCCTCAAGGAGCATTCCATCCAGTTAAGGAGACAAGATATGTACATAAAAAGGTCAATAGCAATATCAGCCGAAAATAGAACAGATGTCACAAGGCAATGATGCCTTAATGCCAAATAAATGGGGTGGGTGGTAAGTAATATGAATGTGAGGCAGGAGAGCTTATTCTAGGCTGGAATAGTAAGAAAATTGTTCACAGAAGAGTCAGTCTAGCAGATTCTCAAAAGGAAGATCAGGTGCATTACAGGCAGAGGCTGCGGTGGAGTTGGGCACTATA
Source organism: Phyllostomus hastatus (assembly GCF_019186645.2). Taxonomy (NCBI): domain Eukaryota; kingdom Metazoa; phylum Chordata; class Mammalia; order Chiroptera; family Phyllostomidae; genus Phyllostomus; species Phyllostomus hastatus. Next base: position 33,798,995 of record NW_025333960.1, read on the forward strand.
GTCAGCAGAATCTTAAAGGTAGTAGAGAACACCCTGAGATTAGAAAAAAGGATAACGTGGTATCAAAAAAAGGAAAGGGTAGTGTTGCTAAGCAGTTTGTGTTATTTAGCCACTTTTGAAAATGGTACTTTAAAAGGAATGACCTGAGGGTGATGTGTAAATTGAATATTTCTTTTCCCTTCTTTATTAAACAATTATCTACTGAGTGAGTACTACCTGTAAGAAGCTGGATTTTACATGAACTAGATGGAAAAAGTGGAGGTTATAACTTCATTTGTCAGTATTATTGGTGACATCTTTTATGTGTTTCATACATTATTTCTCCCAAATATTTAAAATTCATTTTTACCAAAAGGGTTATTGAATCTAAGTCTCATTTCCAGACAATTTCACACCAGTGCAAATGACAAATTTTTTGAGGCTCAGGAAGTTTACCTTTGAAGCAAATTGCACTCGGCATTCAAATGTCAGTATTTGTCAAAAGAGCATTGTTGATGATATTAGTAGGTGCCATTTCAGTCTTTTGTCAAAATTCAATAAATCTTTTTTATGCCTCTAAGAAATAAGTATACACATACATACTATATGCATACATACATACATACATACATAAATGCAAGTATTTATTTGACAAATGAATGGTGGTGTCACCCTTGGCTTTATGATTGTAACTTCAGTGTTTTATAATGTTGATAGAAAACCACAGTGTTTACATTTGATTTCTTGAGAAAAGAGGAGAACATATTCTTTGAATGTCATATGCTGTAATACAGTTGTAGCTTGGGCAGATGCTCCACAAGGTAAAAGTACTTTATTCCATCCTCTCAGATAATTTGTCTAATACATCTCTGGCTCCAAACTAGACCTTGATTCAATAACCAAACTCAATCAGAGATATCAAAAGTTTCCCCCTGCCCTAGACTATAAATTGAACTTTCAACCTCGGAAGCTGTTCACTCCATTAACAATGTCCTCAAACTGCAAGCAAGCATTTAATGAATGCCGAGTTTCAGAGCAAAGCATGAAGACTGGGAGAGCCCTAGGAGTTGCTGAAATGAAAGGGGTCCTCTCTTAATTTCAAATATCAGAAGCCTTGAACAGAACATGGCATCTTAGCCATCTGAGCTTTTTAAATGTGACATTAGCAGACGTACAATGCTCAGCTCTGTGGTACCTGCATAATTGAGGCTTTGAAACATCAAAGTGTTGACACCTTCAAACACTCAAATAGCTTTATTTGAAAGATTCTTCTCACAAAAGACTAACTGCCATTTGAGATCAATGCATTTTCTGAAACAGTGTCCCCACTTTATATTGAAACTAACTTGTTTACTATATATTGACTAGCTGTGTCTCATGCATAGAAGGTATTTGATTAAAGACATTTCTTTGTGATAACATAATACTCAGAGAATTGTGAATGGCTTGGAATGGAGGACATGATAACAACACAACTTGTTTCCTAAGCAGTGAGCTTTCTTCAGATCTCATGTCATTCAAGAATACAGAATGAGACTAGTTGGAAAACCAAATTCATATTAAGTACTATTCAACAGCAGCAACACTAAGAAAAATAACATGATTCCATTTACCCATTCCCATTATATTCTGGGCTTTGTACTAGAGGCTATAAATACAGAGAGAAACAAGATAAGGTGGGTGTTATTTAGATTGAACTTGGACTCTGTTAGGGGATGTTAAGAAGTATATAGGCAATTACTATGCAGGGTAATGTTCTAAGTACCTGGGTATGGTGATGGGCGAACCACTAGGTTCTCTCAGAGCACATAAGAAACTTGCATGTACAGATCAGAATGTCTGATAGGCTTCCCAGAGAAAATAAAATTAAAGCTGCAGTACAAAGTATGAAAAGGAACTATTTAGTCATAGAAAACATGGGAAAATCAATAACCCAGTAAGAGTTACACTCTTATGAAATGTATAGAGTGGGTGACACAATGTGCCATGAAATATCAGTTTGGTTTAATAGTCTGATTCAAAGGGGCTGGAGTAAGAGATGAGGCTGGAGAGGTAAGGCAGGGCCACACGAGGAAAGGTTTTACATATGGCTAGTTTCAACTTAATACTGAGACATTACAGGTTTTCAGTCATGGTTGTGATAGGACTACATTTGCATTTTAGAGGAAGATCATTCAAGTAATATGTATAGGCACATATGGAAGTGAAGCAAAAGTAAAAGAGAGCCCAAGGTGAGAGCCTCTTATGTACTACTACTACTACTACTCACACACACACACACACACACACACACACACACACACACATGAAATGAGGAACAGTGAAACAAGGAAGACGACAAGATGGCAATGGCAGTGGAGTTAGGGGAGTTACATTATTTACTGTATTATTTTTTATTTACAAAGTAAACGTGAAAGCAGGGGCAGGTTTGTGGAGATGGGGGATGACTTTAATTGGGGTCATACAGAGTTTAGGTATGTGTGTCTAGAAAACAGTTTTAGCAATTGCTGAAAATGACAAAGGAGAGTATGCAAAATGAAGAGTAAGGTGGGACCAGGGCTCACCCTGGAAGAATACAATGACTTTAAGAATACCCAGAGAAAGAGGAGCCTACACATGAGATCATATGCAGTAGTCGGAGAAAAGTCAGTCATGGCACAGAGTTAAAGGAATAAAGTATTTGAAAAGGGAAGAAGAGCACCAAGAGTGCCGAATGCTACCCAGAAACCCAGTCATATTAGAACTGAAATCCTTGCCCACATGATTTAACAGCAAGTAGGTACCTGGTGATCTTAGAAGGGACAGATGTAACAGAATAAACTTTCAATGGAATAGATGAAATGGAGATTAGGAAGTGGGGAGGACAATCCTTGACAGATGGGGAATTTTGGCTTTAAAAAGGAGATGAAAAATCCTTTTAAAGGAAAGTGTATGAGTCAAGAGAGGTATTCAATTTTTCGGTATTTTTACAAGTGATACCTGAGGACATGTAAATGCTTATGTTAAGAAGCTGGCAAAGAGGGAGAGATAAAAGATCCAGAAAATAACAAGAGTTCCTGATAGAACTAAGATGCTGAGGAGGACGGAAGGCAGGTGTGGAAGTAAAGGTTAGTGAAAGGAGGAAATCCATCTGAAAGAGACTGTTTTCATCAGTGCCAAGGGCCTCAAAAACACAGATGTTCATTCATTCCTTCAGCATATGTTCTGAACATATATTGTGTCTGGAGCACTATCCTGAGTGCTTGGCAAACAGTAGTGAAAGAAGCACACAAACCTGCCTGCCCTTCTGCAATGTATTTTCTCGATCTGCTCAAATGTAAATGGTAAAAGCCTTTGTGGAAATCGCCCAGAAGGACGAGCTCATACCCTATCCATGGAAGCGGTTGGCATAAGGAGCTTCTTAACTCCTGCCCCAGTTCTCTAATTCACAGGATATTTAACATGATGAGCCAGGCTAGTGGGAGAGAGATTTAGAAGACAGAATGTTATACAAGAGGGCAGTCAGCAACTCTATATGCAGGACTGGACCTACCTTTAGAATGGGAAATGTGAAAGGAGGCCTCCTTTCACATGCTTAGCTGTTCCACTTATAGAAGCCATAATAGGATTTACTGCCAATGGTATTTAACTATTTGCAGAGGCAGTCTCACTGACCATACAACAGATAAAACCCATTTTTATTTTGTGAGTTAGTATATGGACATATATGCATCAATGTAACACACTGAAGAGTATTTTGAAAAGCTTCAGAAAACTCCACTCAGAAAACTGAACACCCAGAAAATATTGTGTGTATTTCATATGGACTCTGAAGCTAATGGGCCCTAGGGGTCCTATTGATCCCAAGTTAAGAATTCTAGACTCTTGCATGGATGCTGCTTTTGGAAGTAGCAAAGAAAAAGATAAATTAAAAAATACAAGATTAGATGTAAGCAAAAATGGGTAAGATAAGAGAGAATTGCAAGGAAATGAAAAATGTAATAATAGAATTAAAATCTATATTCAATATGATAGAGCACATTTTCATCTAGATAACTGAAGGCATTGACAATTCAAAATGTTTATTATAATTCTCATCAGTCTGCTCTTTCTTCATGAACATAGCCACTTCCTCTATCTAATCTCCTAATTACTTTAATTATTACTCGTATAAACTGCCCAGATCTTACAGTTATTTGGAGATTTCTTAATGCTGAAGATACACTTTCTTAAACTGCAGCTAGCACAGTGAAATCCTGAATTGAGAGCATATTTCCACACATTAAATAAACAAACAAACAATCTCAAAAAAATGTTTCTCTTCTCAGTGCAGAGATCATTCCATTTTCATTGTGTTTAAAAATAAGGGGATCAAAGAGAGAATTTGTATTTAACCCCAAACATCTACTCCCCTTGACAGACATGTGTATGTTGTCTTCTTAATTCTTCTCTAAACCACAATTCAACTGTGCACCAAAAAGTACATTTTTTCCACACAGGCTTTCAAATTTCTTTACAGTTTATTCATTTACAAATCTGATCTCTCCTTATGCCTTCCATAGTTTGCTAATCATTGTTACTCTAAAATTTCCCTTCTCTTTCTTTTCTCAATTTCTGTTACCAATACTTGGGTACAAATCAAATATGGTCTCAAATAAAAGACTGCAGTAGTGTCCTGTCTCCTCTTTTAAGCTAGTTTAACCATTTATCTCCATAATGCAGTGAAGAAATTATTTTTTTTATCAAAAAATGTGAATGGACCTGATTAATCAGCTCTCCACCATCATTCCAAAGCAACTTTTTATGTCTCTCTTGCTTCTCATCATAATAGATGCTCTGGATAAGCTTGCTTGGACTATTTACATTTCCACAAAAAATGCTAGCTTTTTAAAATTTTAGTTTTATCTATTGATTGGAGAGAGGAAGGAAGGGGGAAGGAAAGAGAGAAAAAGAGAGAGAGGGAGAGGGAGATTTGTTGTTCCACTTATTTATGCATTCACTCCTTGATTCTTGTATGTGCCCTGACTGGCAATCAAACCTGCAACTGTGGCATATCAGGATGACTCTTTAACCAGCTGAGCTACCTGGCTAGGCTTTTTTAACCTCCATTCCTGGTTCACACAAATTTTGTTTTCCACATGGACCGCCTGGAGTCATCCCACTTGAAATAACTACCATCCCCGTGCCTTTCCTAAAATACTACTTTACACTGAGATACTGAACTTTGTACTGAGATATGAATGACAGTTTTTCTTTAAATATTATTTCAAGTTTTAGTCTATAATTTTTACACATGTATGTCTTTCATTAAGAGGATATTTTAATGTATCTTCTAATTGAATCTCTTCCTGCTTCCACGTGAATATGCTGGTGCTAATTTAGTCTCCTACAAAGTAACTGTAGACCTCTGGCAAGTTGTTCCAAGAAATGAGTCCCTTAGATGACTTTCCCCCTTTACATTCCACTCCTTCCCCACTGAATGTTAAGAGCTGAGCTGAAAGAGTTTTTCCTGCTGACCCACCGTAATAATGGAACCATAGAAACTTTATGTTTTTTACTATAATGTCCTACATCAAAGATGTTACTGCCAAACAGATGGAATACCCAGTAGATTTGCCACGAGTGACATGGGCTGTAATTGTAGCACCACTGTGCTCTTGCATATTTTCTTTTCTTATTTTTTTTAAGATTTTATTTATTTATTTTTAGAGAGGGAGATAGAGAGAGAGAGATAGAGAGAGAGAGAGAGAGAGAGAAACATCAATGTGCTGTTGCTGGGGGTTATGGCCTGCAACCCAGGCACGTACCCTGACTGGGAATTGAACCTGCGACACTTTGGTTCGCAGCCCGAGCTCAATCCACTGAGCTACACCAGCCAGGGCCACATATTTTCTATATGAACTAAATATTCTTTTCCTTGTGGTGGGAAATTGAGTGATAGTGCTTTTTTTTATCTTTTTGGTAATAGCTAATTCCTAAGTACACATATTATAGTTTATGGGCAAAGTACTGACATTAATCAAAATTTTCCTGGATTAAAAACTATTCACAAAATAATTACCTTTAGAGTATTAGAGGTTATAGACTACATTAAGTCATAATTAGTTGACTTACTATAGTGTTGGGGCTGGTTGATTTTGCCATTATATGGTATCTTTCTTTTAGTCATAGCAACCTTAAAATGATATTATACAGTATTATGTCATTCTGAAAATAGGAAGTTCTTTGAGTAAATTATATATTTTACTAAATATTTTGAACAGTCAAGACTCATTAAAAACTAATTCTATGTATTGGGGACAATTTTTAAACAAATATTATATTTGAACATTTAGAAATTTTGGTGTTTTCTTCATTTAAATACCTGGTTTTTTCCAAGAGGGTCAGACTTGAAGTGGAAAAGAAGTGTGAAATCCACCCACTTCTCATAGACACATAACATCCAGAATGATTTTCTCTGTAACATTTTAAGGTTCGACACTGCCAAACCTGAGTATGAGCTAACTGTGTGGCCACGTATTGCCTTTCTTTTATAGATGTCAAGGGAGTAGTGCTGTCACCTGAATGATGTCGAGGTCAGCGTGAACATCTTGGGAGGGGAAGCTATGCAGGAGAAGCCCGATGCTGGAGCACTCGCTGTAAACAAAATTTACAAAGACCTTTCCAAGAAAATGTCACTGACGGAAGCAGAGTTAAGACAACAGCTCATTTTCTTAAAAGACAAGCACTTGTGCCTTTGTTTGGAATTCACGACCCTTATTATGGTTTTTTTCATCTAAACAGGTTGAGGTACCACCACCAAAAACATTTCCAAACTGATTCATGAAATTCCCACTTGAATGAAACCCTCCTTTTTGCTTTGGATATACAATATTGCATAGGGTAGATAGGGCTAACCTATGGTAGGGGTGGGAGAGTGGAAAAGCTACCAAACTTTTGCCTCTCTGTGTTCTTTCCATCCTTTCATTTACCCATTTATACTCTCTCAACACCCTTGACTGACTTGTCATAAAGAAAGAGGAAACCAACGTAGCAAAAGAGCCCCCTCCCTGATACCAAGGACCTGTGTTGAAGGGTGGTAGCCGTAGAGAGGAGGAGAAACACACATCTGCAAATCAGCTTCTGGTAAGCCCCTTGCTTATATTTTTGGTTTATTGACTATCATATTTTATAAATATTAGGAAAAAACTTATTTTCAATATTAGAAAAAGTTAAAACATGTTACCAAAAAATGTATTATTAGATATTTCCATTGGAGATACCAAAATAGTCAAGAACACTTTTCCTGCCTCCATCCGGTCTCCTAGAATCCATGAGATCCTCGGGTGGTCCTTGTGGAGACTCAGTATTTCAAGGCAACTGCTAGATCATGTGCCTGACTGAGTGAGCAGTGTTACCCTTGGGCTCCTTGGGCCTCAGTATATTAAGACAAAGCATACAACCATCATGGCAAAGACCAAAACAATGTGTGTATATTCTAGGTGCCCATCTGTGTCATAGTTGAGAAAGAATAAAAGATGACTGCAACATTTTGAGCAGTCAGTATTATTTAATTAACCTAAACATTTTATTCAACTGCATTTTTAAGAAGGATATGATACTTCCCTGTCCACAGAAGTGAAGTATCCCTAATCTAGACTGGCCCTGACTGGCCAAGAAAGGGTTTTATCTATTCAAACAATGCCACAGTGGTGGTGGTGGTCTGTGTAGAAGGTGGGCTGTCTAGCGGTGTCTAGCAAATGTCTAGTTAGTGTGCTTTACTGAAAGAAGACAGAAAGAGGTCAGCTTTAAAATTTTAAAAAAAACTTTAAAAGTAGTTTTGTGGGAAACAATTGAGACTGGTTAGCAGAGGGATAGGACAATTATGCCACAATCTAATAAGGGAAAGAGTTAGATAAAATCATCTGTGAGGATTTGTTAACCAGACCAGGCTTGACAGAAGGAGAGGCTGAGCTGAACTAAGTTTTGAGACCAAATACGTGAGGATAAAGTAGGATATAATTGAGATCTGAGGACAGTGGTTTCCAAATAACTGCTACTACCAATCAGTTGAATATTCTTAGGAAAAAAAAAAAACTATTTTCATAGACTCAGTCCAACTGTTTATTAAATATCAGGTTTACATAGATGGACGCCAAAACCACTTTCAACTTTAAAATAATTTTAGTCTATGACAAAGGAAAGATGTTTTCTACATTCTCTAAAATTCAATCTGAGAAGTAGTGTAATCTAAGATTAGCCAATTTAGTTGAGTTCAGTTTCCGGGAGAAAAAATTATTTCTGGGGACTAATTTGCAAATTGTACTTTATTAAAAAATGGAAGATATGCATCATAATGAGTTCCCCTTTTTACTTTAGTTTCTAAGAAACTCCAAAATTAGATTAGATCTTCTAAATTTTATAGCAAAATGAAGCTTCTAATGGCACTAAGAACCAATTCTCAAGAGCTTTTTTTTACTTCTGGAAATAAATTTTAAATTATAAGTGTATATACATTTTTTTTACTTCCTATGTTGTTTAGCTTTAATCCTCCTCAATGTTTATGGGACATGCATAAATATAAATAAATTAGTTAATGTTTAATAATTATTTATACAAAAAGATTGAATAAAAAAGTGTCACATCCCTAGCACTGCTTTCTATAACTTTCTAAGTTTTACAATTTTTCATTAGGATGAATTGTCTAATGTGCTAATAAAGTTATGTTTTTGTAAAGGATCTTAAATCTCATACTTTATTCAAAACCATTTATCTCCCAAGGCAAAAGTCAAAACTCTAAATCTACAATGCCATGAATATACTGATAGTAGCCTCTTAGAAGTACAGAGTTCAAAATGAAAGATAATCTTCAGATGAACATTTGGTAAATCCAAGCCATTTTGATGATGGAAAAAATTGATATTTGCTATAATCCCAAGTCCTTGCAAACAACCCTTTTTATCACACTGTATTACCCTCCACTCTGTGGTCCTCTTCAGTTATTTGCTTAAGAATTGAAGTTAACATGTACAAAGGGGACTGGTAGCTTCTATTGCCAGTTCTTATGCTGAACTTGTGTCTATGTTTTCTTTTATTTTAATTTGGCAATTTGGCTTACGACCTACAATAGAGATTTTATTCATTCAGTAACTATGCTTTTATTTCAAAGGGGTTAATTCATATTCACATACAACTGACTTAGAGAAATTTCATGGTTATAAGACTATTTTGCTGTATTGGAATTCTTATTTCATTACCTGTTGAATTGTCAAAATTTTGGGTCAAATTATTTTGAATACCATATTTATACAAACTCTGTTGTCTGTGCCCATTTGTTGTTTTGATCATTTTGTAAAAAAACATGTAAGGTATTTTAAAGCTAGCTTTCTTAGGAAATATTTCTGTCCAGAAAATAATTTCTATAATGTATTTTCATTTAGATGATCTGTGCGCACATGTATATAGGCAACAGGACTTACTAAACACCCAATGAGTGGCCTCATGCGGTGTGGCAAAGGAATCAATGTCTCGATGCTAAAGGAAATATAAGAGGAAGTAAGCATAGCTACGCTAGGGACAAAGTCAGATTAAACTGACCATTTCATATAGGGGCATGGCCCTTTAGCGATAAAATTATAGTACAGCTTATATACTTTCCACAAGTAAGGCAGGAACACCAGAAAAAGAAGCATTCTCCAGTCTTCAGCGAGAAGAAAGAAAGCCTCTAACTACATGATTTTTAACCTAAATTGAACTTTTACAACTCAACCCACATGTAATAAATTTGGCATTAAAATATCAGAAGATTGATTAATAAAAATATTTTTAAAAATCAGGAAAACTGGTTGATTTATAAAACAAAAGGATTGATGTTGAATCCCCAAAATGTAACCTACAGTACAGTCTATGTATCAAATTTCAATTTCACCCACAAAAAGGCAAAACCATCTAATTGAAATGACTGGACAATCTGAAAGGCCCAAATACATATGCTCACACACAGGTGATGCTTGAATAACACAGGTTTGAACTGCATGGGTCTACATATGAGCAGATTTTTTTCAATAAACACTTGTGTTTTTTTTAATTTAATTTATTGGGGTTACATTGGTTAATAAAATTAGATAGGTTTAAGGTATACAATTCTCAAATACATCATCTGTATATTGTATTATGTGTTTACCAACCCAGATACTATGCTAAGTTAAATAAGCTAGTCAGAGAAAGACAAATACCATATAATTTCACTTATATGTGGAATCTAGTGAGTAAAATAAACTAACAAACAAAATAGAAACAGACACGTAACTGTCCGAGAGGAGGTGGGAGGGTGACTGGGTCAAAAGGTAAAGGGATTAAGAAAAAAAAAAAAACAACTCATAGACAGCAGTGTGGTCATTATAAGGGGGGATGGTGGGGAAGGAGGTAGGAAAGAGTAAAGAGGGGATAAATGGTGATGGGAAAATATTTATATTGTTTTCCAATCATACTTGAGAGTCTGTGGTTGCAGAGGACTTACTGTGTGCACCAATCTATACCATTTTATACAGAAAAGTTGAGAATCCTCCGGTTTTTTTTTTTTTTTTATCTGCCCGGGGTGCTAGAATCAAACCTGTGTGAATACTGAGGGACAGCAAAGTTTTGGGGTAATCAAAAGTTTTGTGCCGATTTTCAATTGCACAGGAGTTTTCACCTCGAATCCCCACATTGTTCAAGGGTCAGTGGTATATGGCTTTCCTCTCTCCAGTAGAGTGCCAGCTAAAATAAAACAATTTCTATTCTACCTTGTTAATTTCAGGAACATTTACTGGATTTTCATGTTTCTCAGGTTTAAGGGAGATTTATAAAAAAGAAAACCAAAGGTGCTCATTTTCAACACAGTTGATATTATTGATTAGCTGATAGTCAGTCCCGAGGCATTATTTTCATTGTGCAAAATAAGCATAAAAATACTACAAGCAATTAATTGCCTGCTTTTCGTATCATGCTTTGCAATGGCCTATCAGCCTTTTATTAATATTAATGAGGATAATTAGCACGGAAGATCAGGGAACCACGATAGCGCCGAGAATCTGTGAGGACCCTACGGCTCTCATGCTTTATTATTTTTTAATCAAAGTAGCTGACTTGAAGGCACAAAATTAAAGGACTGAGTCTTTTATGATTCCACAATGATTCAAATTAAAATGATATATACTTGCATAATTCCCGTGAACCATTTTGTGCTTGTTAAAAACAGTTAAAAATTGCATAAATCCATGATTTACAGGCTGCGGTTTTCTTTTCTTAATGAACAGTCCACTTTATATGTTTCTCCCAACTCACACATGTGGACATAATAAAGCAAAAGAGGGTGGGCAAAGTGAGCAAGAGATAATTTAAGCTTATAATTTACACTGACTAAAAGAGAAATGTTCATTGGTTACTTTTTCCAGGCTCACTAGAAATTCTTGGCATTTATACATAGCTCGATTGAATGTCCCTGAAAAATCTGTGTAAAAAAAAAAAGCCCCAGAAAAGCCCATTTTTTCATATAGAACAAAGATCTTATACAGATGAAGGAAACAGTTTCCAATCCATCTTACCCAGAAACTTAGGGCCCAGTAGAGGCGCTTTAGTGCGCCCATAGAAACTGTCCTTTTCCTTTCAACAACCAAAAATTAAAGTATAGAAGGAATTTTCATATTGCTTAATATATTGAGGTTCAAATTTAAATTTTGTATTAAAGTTATCATGTACAAAAGTCCAGAAAGCACTGTCTCACATTAGAAAAATGTATAATTTGAAACAGAAAACCATTGATTCTTTTAAAATCATCACAGCAATGTGGATATGTGGATATGGTCATTATGCAATACCATATATTCATTTAAAAATGGTATAGGTCCAATCTCAATAAATAGAATTCAGAATTCTAAAATATTCATAAGCCAAATCTCTTTCATGTCATAATGATACCAAAAAGCCCACCAAAATTCAAGAAGATAGATTTCTCATATTGGCAAAAAGGCAGGAATCAATATTGAGATTATAATGACTGAAAGGAAGTCACCATATGTCCTAAGAAGGCAAGAAAATATGCTCCAGACATAAGGTGTGTTGGGAGTGTTGGAAGGTAAGTATCAGAGTAATCGAAAAAAAAAATATCTTCCAAAGAAGTATTTCTCAAACTATACTCTGAGACTACCTTCATCACTGTCAGCCCTAGAATTTATCTACACCAAAGAACAACAGCACAACATATACTTGGACCTCAGCCTCAGAGCTATTGTACCAGAGGGGTCAGGCCAAATCGCAGAGAGAGAAGGCAGGGGGCAGGGAGAAAACCTCAAGCCTGAACTGAAGATTAAAAGGGGCCTGCCCTCCCTGAGAAGGGAGGGGCATGGCACTGGAGAAAGGAGCTTGCACAGAGCACATGTGACTGGAGACGTCCCCTTGCTAAACATGACAGCAGGAAGAGGGACAACACTGGCTCACATTTGCTGGAAGTCTGGACACTCTAACTGGTTTTCAGCACTCATGGGATTCTGGGAGAAGGTTTTAAAAGGAGTGCACCAAGAAGCAGAAAGTCAGTCGGTTCTTTCCCCTCTCCTGGTAGGAGGCACCCTGTGTGAACAGTCAGCAGCACGCCTGGTGGCCAGTCCTGGCATGTAAACAGAGGCCTGGTGGCACAGACTCCAAAAGATGCTTGAAGCTGGACAGTGACTGCAGACCAGCTAAGCCACCTACATTTATGATACTTTTGGGTGGGAGAAGAGGTTCCTGGCACAACTTTAAATTGAGCTGGCAGAGGGTGACAGGGTGATATTTCTTTGGGTGTCTTAGAGTAGACAAGCTTTCAGACAGGAACTTGCCATTATTTCCAAAGACCTTGGTAATAATAGTCAGCACTGTAAACGGATTTTTGTTCATGTTTTATTTGTAGTACTTGAAACTAAGTAGTAGTTGTAATGACAGACATTTAAACAGCTATTTTTGATGGCATACTCTGACTTTTCCTTTCCCCTTACTTTTTTTACCCAGAAATTTTAGGCAGAAACTTGTCATTAAATCAAAGATTCCTTTCTTTTCCGGGTAGGCAGCAAGAGGTAGGGTACCCCCTACTGGTAGGTAATATCATGAACCAAAATAACCAAAAGTGTTTCATTTTCATTCTACAGATTCATAGATGGGGAAATTAAGAAGATGCTGTTCATTTCGTTTAAGTAGTAGTCGTGATTTGTTTTGTTTTTATTCTTTATTTTTTAGTGTAGCCATAAGAGAAATCCTTATCTATAACAAAGAGGAAGAGAAAACTAGAATTTCTCTGTTGAAAGTAGACAGTGAGGGGACTAATCTCCACAATCTTAGAGTACTCTAAAACAAGTGTACCCCAAAAGCCCTGGGACACATCCCAAGAGTCCCAAATCTTCCACTTCAAGGATTTCTTCCATCTTCTCCTTTAAACCTTCCGGTCTTCTTTACTTTGCAACAGTGGTCCATAAAGAACATAGCTATGATATCTGGTTAATTCTAACTTGCTTTAATTCTTATTATATCATTATTTGCTCCAGCATTATAACTGTCATT